>NC_060130.1:931271492-931955130 GCF_021461395.2 Schistocerca americana
TTCCGACTTACGCGAATCATTCTCTGTAACTGGATTTCCTGCGCTTTCGAATAGCTCAACCATTGTAATAATTGTATTACGCAGTCAGAAATACGCAAACTTTACTGTCATTAATTAATTAAAACCTTCCAGTCCCTAGAATTCCTAAGCCACAACTCGCACAGGAAAGTTCGCCGTACTGAACTGTTTTATTTATTTTATTTTAAACGGCTTCGCCAAATGCCCCATATAACAAAGTATAAAATTCAGAAAACATGAGACAATAGTAAACTGAAGTTACTTCATATCTAACACTTGAACATACAGAAATTTTTAACACGAGTGGTAGTAGTAGTAGTAGTTGTTGTTGTGGTCCTCCATCCGAAGGTTGGTTTGATGCAGCTCTCCATGCAACTCTATCCTGTGTAAGCCTCTTCATCTCGGAATAACTATTGCAACCTACATCCTTTTGAATCTGCTTACAATATTCGTCTCTTGGTCTCCCGCTACGATTTTTAATGCCAACACTTCTCTCCAGTACTTAACTGGTGATCTCTTGATGTTTCAGAATGTGTCCTGTCAACTGATCCCTTTTTTAGTCTAACTGTGCCACAAATTTCTTGTCTCCCCAAATCTATTCAGTACCTCCTTATTAGATACGTAATCTACCGATCTAATTTTCAGAATATTTCTGTAACACCACATTGCAAAAGTCTCTGTTCTTGTCTGATCTGTTTATTGTCCAAATTTCAGTTCCATACATGGCTACACTCAAGACAAATACCTTCAGAAAAGACTTACCAACACGTACATGTTAACAAATTTCTGTTCTCCGGAAACACTTTTCTTGCCGTTGCCAGTCTACATTTTATATCGTTTCTACTTCGACCATTATCATTTATTTTGCTGCTCAAATAGCGAAATTCGTCTACTACTTTTAATGTCTCGTTTCCTAATGTATTTCCTTCAGCATCACCTGATTTAATTAGACTGCATTCCATCATTCTCCTTTTGCTTTTGTTGATGTTCAACCTGTATCCTTCTTTGAAGACGCTAGCCACTCCATTTAGCTGTTCTTCCAAGACCTTTGCTATCCCTAACAGAAGTTCAGTGTCATCGGCAAACCTTAAAGTTTTTATTTCTTCTCCCTGAACTTTAATTCCTACTCCAGATGTTTCTTTGGTTTCCTTTACTGTTTTCTCAATGTAGAGAACGGGGATAGGCACCAACCCTGTCTCACTCCCTTCTCAAACACTGCTTCTCTTTCATGCCCCTTGACTCTTATAACTGCAGTCTGATTCCTGTACAAGTTGTAAGCAGCCTTTCACTCCCTGTGTTTTACCCTGGCTACCTTCAGAATTTCAAAGACATTATACCAGTCAATACTGTCAATAGATTTCTCTAAGTCTACGAATGCTATAAACTCAGTAGTAGTCATCACCTCCAAACATCAAGCTGTGACTACGTGAATTGGTGAATATGTTACTCCTCCTCTACATATTCTCACTCAATGCGACACATCTTTCTCAACAGAGGATCACTTGGTGTTCAGGAAACGTTCCAGCTAGAAAAATCACCTAGTCGTCATTCTGGAGATGCCGGCCTCGCAATACTTTCTTAGTCTGAGCAAAGAGGAGAAATTTATTAGGTGTCATGTCATAAGAATACGCGGGTAAGGGAAAATTTGATAACGCTAACAGGCAGCAATGTGAGTGTCCTGTGCAGAACGAGCTGGGCACGTCGTCGTGCTTCAAAAATACCCCCTTGGAATGCTTCCCGCGATGCTTCGTCTTGACAACCTCCAGTAAGTTCGTCATGACATATCGGTAGTATGCTCCTCTGACGTTTTTCGGATTACAAGCATATTCTCTTGCCACTACACTGTGGCAGTCCCAAAAAACCCAGAGGTCATTTACGGCGGTGGTAAATCCACATCTTTCCATTGATTGCTTTGAACTGTTTATAGTAACAAGGCTGTATGGAGATGAGGAGACGGTGGAATCTTGGGGAAAACTGCTCTCCTTGAAGGTGTTGCGGTGAAATTAATTCACGCGCACAGGCAGTAAATATTCATAAATATCCTTTGTCCCTTACATACGAAATTCAGTCCTTTGTCCACTGGCAGGAGAGATTTGTGTCCTGCATATTTTATCGAGGCTGAGTTTCCAATTTGTCGTGGCTTGCAAGGGGTAAGTTACCTTCTTCCTTGCAGGGTTATTAAACACAAAAAATCGTATTTATAATAAAATTTTAAACAAAAGTTCATTGATGCCTATCAGAAATATGTACATTATATTACAGATGGCACCTAGCTTTAGACGAAAGAAGACTTAAAATTCAATGGAACAACAGTCGCACACTGGAGTCCGCACAAAGTCAAACACAACTCTACAAAAACATGAAAGGAAAACATTGCTCTTCCACAGTTTGTCACCCCAATGAGTTGTTTATCAAGGGGTCTAACCAGAGTTGAGAAGATGGAATCTGTAGAAAGGTAAGGTTATGACGAGAAGGGCCTATCTCATGTGGAAAAACAGCCCACACGTTGGTGCAGCTTTGACGGTCTTGACGATTTCAGAGCGACTGACGAGCAGGTGATTTAACAAGGAGTGCTGGAGGCTTAATAACTTCACCATTCAAATTTGTCCGTTGAGCGGCTGTTTCAGTGCCTGGCTCATAATAACAACTCCAGAAAGGTGACCTGAACAAACCACCATCGGCTGTTACGTTTCACATGTCGAAGGCAAACACCTCCCACAGTTGGCAAGACGCTGACAAATATTTTATGGACCAAGAGGAACCAGGGGACGTTTCAGAAAGTTTCCTCCTTCTAAATTCATTAGGGATTAGACTTGGTGTTACCTTAAAGTCTGTTCAGTGATTACGAAATGGTTCCTTGTTGGTTTAAACTAAAGGGTGAAAGCAGGTGAAGCTCCTTAGGAAGTCACAAAAGTTGGGTGACCATGACTTACCTGTTGAGATACAAAACTCTCTCAACTCAAACAAGGGTGAAGTCACAAGCCATGACATTATGGGCATAGACATCTCAGAACTGAAACAAGACTGGGCATCACACAGGATAGTAGATGCGAACAAAGTATGCGAAGCAGTCATGGAGAGATTGAGAAGACTGCCAGCTCCATTGCGACCTTTAGTCCTCCAGCACAACCTGAACACATCATGAGAGGCTTCCTCCGTCGTAGAGTTAGGACTTACACACCTAACCCCATGAGGTGCTACAAATGCCAGCGCTTTCCACATAACGCTTAGTTGTGGAAGTGATGTGACTTCCGCGAAACGTGAAAAGGCAGCCCATGAATCTGGCAACGGCTGCCGTCTCCAGCAATATTTTTCCCAAACAGTGCCGTAACTGATGCATACCCGAAATAAAAAGACAACCCAAATCAGAATAAAATAATCCTCACCAATAAATTAAATATGAATCAGTACCATTGATTGCCAGTATTTAACTATGTAGTTTACAATCTCCTATACTGAATTGCATGCACACATAAATAAGAAGCCTCCATGAATTCGCGGAAGGTCCACTGGGCCACTCCCACTCGTGTGAAGAACATTTCTGGGCGGTCAGACTGGACAGTGCTTCGAGGAAAGCGACTTGACACTGGGCACACTAAAAGTCACAGCAGAGAATGTATCTCCAGATTGTGCTGGGACAACAGAGACTGCTTCTAACAAGCTGTGCGTGGTTTCGGGATGCATGTCGTTTTGGCAGTGTCTTGGAAAAACTCCTGTTGTACATGGATCTGCAAGCAGTCAGAACGCATCGAAATATATGTGTCTTTAAGATAATATCTGAGAGAGTGGACCGAGCACAGAAAAGTTTAGGGAGCCTTTGAAGATTGTGAGATAGTGCCACTGGATTAATGTCCGCAAATAACCCCATATGCTTAACAAAATGTAAAGAAAACTACATGTGGTTAGCATAAATAACTTGGAAGTGAGAGTAAAGAACGCGACCGTGCTAACACAGGTCAGCTGTTATTGGCCAGTACATGAACGTAGACATTGAGAGGGAGAGAGCAGGCAAATTCTCCTTCCAGCCTGTCTACTCCTATCTCCGCAGCAACCATTAAAGCAGCTCAGCCTGCCGCAGCGGAGACACGAAAGGTCATGTGTATGTCCACCTCGGTGGCTGCACGGTCGGCGAGACGGCTTGCTAAACGAAGGGGACCGGGTTCGAGTCCCGGGCTTCTCGGAGCTTTCCTCCCCTCGGGGACTGGGTGTTGTGTAGTCCTTACGTTCGGATCATCATAAATGACATTCCATTGTTAAGATGTCTGCATGGACATGCCCCAAAAGCTGATAAAATAAAAAAATAGTGCCTGCTGCACCTGACAGCAGGTTGCGATTTCAATTCAAAGTGACTAAATAATAGCCAGATACATGTTTGTGTAGGTAGCTTCAATGCAGCCCATATATCGTAGCGGTGGGAGCAGCAAAATGTACAAATCAAACTTGAAGGAGATTGAAGAGAAATTAAGAATTGGGAAATATATACGAGTAAGAGCCAAAGCCAGCAGGGGGAAAATTTTCGTGTGTTTATGAGGGAGGTTCAGATTAATCGGTAGGCGTCTCGAAATGCAAACTGCGTAAAAAGTTACTAAACACTCATTCCGGTACCTCGAGTATTGTATTGTATGAAACTGGGGACCCAGAAACGACGGAGAGGCTCTGTCCCCGCCATAGCCCGCAGTGGTAGAAAACCCTACAACAGGCTACAGCAGTCCACTCACTCCACCGCCGCCCCACACCGAAACCAGGGTTACTGTGCGGCTCGGCCCTCAGTGGACCCCCCCGGGAAGGTCTCACACCAGACGAGAACCTCGAGTATGTTACGAAGTGTTTGTAAGTTTCACCAGCAATTTGATCATTCCATAAGTACAGGGCGTAACAAAAATATACGTCAAAAATCGCAGGACGCATTTCTCAGACGTAGACGAAGAATTTATGTTATATAAAGATGGGTCTGGAAACGCTTTGTTTCCATGTTACTTCTCATTGTCTCGAACTCATTAATCATGGGAAACACACAAGAACACGTTAGGACCTGGGGATCATGCACCCTCCGTGACGTTGTGCACCGCCAGTGTTTTGTGTTACATGTCCCTGTTGCACGTGAGGTACGTTATTGCTTGTTTACTGGTAGCATCAACTGCTACAGCGATCAGTAAGATTTTTGCAAGCACAAGGGTTACTAAGTAGAGTTAATCACAGACCTGGGTCATGCAGTAGCAGTGTACGCAAATGCAGCCATGTCAGATGCCCATTTGATGCATGGATTAGTTGACGGCAATGGCGCTTGCGCTCAACGTTTGCACCGGGAGAGATTACCAGGACGAAGGTGCCCCGACAGTAAAACTTTTGAAGCTATTGATCATCGACTTAGGGAACATGGAGGCCCAGAAGGACGAGGACACCGCAACGGAAAGCAGAAATTCTTCATCCAGTTGACGACGACCTTTGTATCAGTACAAAATATGTAACTACAACATCGAGTGTTAACTACGTGACTGTCTGGGGAGTGTTAACACGAGGAGCAGCTGTACCCATACCATTTACAGTGCGTGCAGACATTATCAGCAACTGATTTGCCTGCACGGGTACTCTTCTGTGAGTGGTTTATTCAACATAGTGTCAAACCTAATTTTAGTGCAGCGGTGCTGTTCACAGATGAGACATCGTTTCAACGAGATCAGATTGTAAATTTTCACAATTTGCAGATATGGACAGATGTCAATCCTCACGCAACTATTGATGTAAGTCATCACCTACGATTTTCTGTCAATGTTTGGGCCTGTATTGTTGGTGACTGTTTTAGAACCTCAGGTTCTTCCACCCAGGCTCAACGAAGAAAGTTATCATAATTTCGTACAGAATGATCTACCTGATCTGTTTGCAGCTGTGCCTTTAGCTGTGCAACAAAACGCGTACTTCATGCACGATGGAGCACCTCCTCATTTCAGTGTTAATGTGTTACGGCGTAAAGTCGAGCGCCGGCACGCCAGTCAGGAACGAAAGAGATGAGACGGCTGTGAGAAGAAGTCAGCCAGTCGCACTCTGACCGGACCTCCCTCCCGGACGACAACGCGACAGCAGCTGCCCCTATATGAAGAGGACATAAGCGCCGCGACCGACTGGAGACGCCCCAGTTCAACAGCAGCTACAAGATTAGCGACTTGGATAGCAGCGTCAACGATAGTCATTTCGCTTGTATTCTGTATGTAGCACAGACTTGGGATTGTCTATACTGAAGAAGATTGACTATATCGTATGTCGCCCTTTGCTTGCGACACATCTGTGTAACTGTCAAAGTTAAGTATTGTATCTTTCCTTTTTGTAATAAAATTTATTAATATGACATGTTTGATTGTTTGTCCATTGAACCGAATATGCAGGTTTCCTAGACACTACTTCTAAATAACAGATTCGGTACAGATGGATGGGTAGAGATGGACCAATTGCCTGACCCCCATGCTCTCCAGGACTAAACCCACTGGATTTTTATATGTGGGGTCATTTGAAAGCTCTTGCGTATGGAACCCCAGTACAAGATGTTCAGAGTCTCCCTGTCAGTATTATGGAAGGCTGCGGAACCATATCCAATACTCCAGGGATACATCAGCGTATCCGAGATTCACACGACGGCGGGTTGATGTATATATTAATGCCCACGGAGTGCATATTGAACATCTCCTGTGAGAAAGAGTTGCATGTAGTATGCTGGTGTGTTATGTTCATATGTATTCCCCATGGTTAATGAGTTGCAGAAAATGAGTTGTAACATGGAAACAAAGCGTTTCGAGGCCCTTGTTCATATAACATAATTCATTTGTCTACATGTGAGGAATGCGTCCTCTCATTTGTGGAGTACATTTTTGTTACACCCTGTATTTTGAAAGAGGACAAAGACTTCGAGGCTGACAAAGCACTTCGTCTTCAGGCCACAAGTGGCCCGTCGGCACCATCCGACCACCATGTCATCCTCAGTTGAGGATGCGGATAGGCGGGGCGTGTGGTCAGCACACCGATCTCCCAGTCGTTATGATGGTTTTCTTTGATCGGAGCCGTTACTATTCGGTCGAGCAGCTCCTTAATTGGCATCACGAGGCTGAGTGCACCCTGAAAAATGACAACAGCGCATCGTGGCCCGGTGAGTCACCCACTCAAGTGCCGGCCCCGCCCGACAGCGCTAACTCAGTGGCACAGTGGACATCGAAAACCACATTCTGGTAGTATGCAAAGAACGCTTAATATAAAAGAAAAGCTTCTCCTCTTTGAAATGTACTTTTTAGTTTAACGTTGTTTGCTAAAATGCACTTGGGGAATTAAGAATGAACTATTTTGGCGAACCCACAATACACACCATGGAAAAGGAATTAAAACTGATAAAACTGAGATCGTATTTGGCTGAAACACACTAAGGTTATAGAAACTAGACTTCCATAATCTTACTTCATATGGTGTTGCAGTATAATAGACATTTTAAAGTTCTTAAGTGCAAAGGATCTCGAGTTTTAGAAATGGTTTTGCTTGCTAAAGAAAACATGTATTATGGGTGACCTAATGTCGGTTCGAATTGAGAATAGCGAGTACTCGTCGAAGAGGGTGAAGCAAAGAAAACCGTTCGTATCGAAATAAATGAATAAGCCCGAAATACACCGAAAAGGAAGAAACTGACATATTTTTATCGAACATTTTCTTGCCTACAATGACCCAGAATGAATATGTATTTTATTGAACCTCGTCTTGTGATACTTGGGTAAAAAAAAAAGACTTTCCATGCACATCCGAACCATATTCACAGCACTAAAATGAAAGCGTACAGAATGAACTGCCACGTAGCGTAACACAACGGGAAGACGGGCAGGCAAACAATACTCATTGAGCTTGCTTGGGTTGAGCATAGCTTGGCTTGGATGGGAGTAAAGCAGCCTGCCCGTTCTGCTGATAACGTTCTCAGCTTGCCTGCCTGGCTAACAGGTAAATATGGGAAGGTTAAAAGCGGAATGTTTACAACCCTGGCTGTAGCTGTGTAATGAACTGAGTCAAATGAGATCCTTGTTTAATTTTCTAGTAGAAAGAACTTCTTTAGCACTGTTTCGGTTGGTAAAGATTAATTTACGTCACGTATATAGGATCATTTAATACATTCAATTAAAGATTCAGATTTTTAAAGCGCTATCACCAATAAATCTACAACAGACAACTTCCAGTATGCATTAACTGCTCTGAAATACACCCTGTCTTTTGCCGAGGCTGCCCAATTTTCTCTGAGGAAACAAAAATTTCAAATATCAAAGTGATAATGGGGATCACTTATGCGGAAGCCGAAAAAGAAAATAAGACGACAAAACCGCTTGCCTTTGCCACTTCCTCTGCATGCTTGGTGGAAAAAACTGTCCCAAAGGAAGACGCATCGATACAGACGTAGTCTAGTGAACAATTATCCATAACCAGTACCTGTACATGCTATATCAAACATAGCAATGATATAGCAATCCATAAGATCAGAGCAACACTTTAACAATACGCATAGAAAAAGGCACCCAAAAAGCAGTTCTCTCAACTTTCCCTTTCCCCTGCATCCTCAAACGAAAAGGGAAAGGGAAAGGACCACAATGTACGGCTCAAAAGCTGTCCTGGACGCATGCAGGTGTAATTATGGTACAGTTGACGGATCATCATGGCGTACAAATTGCGCTAAATTAAAACTGCGCCACTAAAATGGTCCCGATACTTCAGTGGACTATGAATGGGTACACGACTCATCTGGAGGAACTGAGACTCCTCGGCAGGACAGACCATTTTAAAACCACTGACACATCTGTACTTGAAGTATCACGGCCACAGGAAAGATGACCATACTTGTATCAGGGTGAGAGGTGGGGTAGCGGCGTTGATCAAGGACATATTCCACTCCTCAATTGTGCCCTTAACCCCAACGCCACAAGCGAGTGTTGTTAGGGTACTGACTCATTCTCTGTGTACCCACCACCAGATGAGGCCATTGAGAGTGAATTCCTCAAACCACTTCTAGATGAATTGTCCTGCTGTCCCTTTCTCCTTTTAGGAGATTTTCATACACACAGTACACCTGGTTTCGAATACTTGACGACCTCGCATAAAATATTACACTGATGAACATTTCAGCACCACTACAGGTTCGTCTACAGCCATATACGTCTCCATCTGATCGCCTCCCCTTGCAGACTCTTCATGGCAGCAACCACTACCATATCGTGGATCCATCAGCAAGGTGGAGCAGTTCACGAAAGGAAGCCACCAAGAAGGCTGTTTAGAAAGGCTAAGAGAATGCTTTACAGGGAGTTAGCTGTTTTCCAGCAGTGCGAAGTTGTCCAATAAGGGGGAGGGAGAGGGGGGGGGGGGGAATCACATTACCGCACCGCACCGCTGATACAGACATTCCGAAGTCAAATGTAAAATCTAGGAGGCACCCTGTCCGTTGGTAGAATGTGGTTGTTGGTGAAGGACAGGAGGACATTTATGAAAAGATTCAATTGGTGATCTGCAGATGCGAATCTTACAACCTTTCGGAGAATGAGGGAAGAGGTGAGGAGGGTAATTCGAGAGGCTAAAGCAAATATCTTGGCAAGAGTCCTTATACTCCATCAATAGGTCGACACGTGCTAGCGAAGTATGGGAAACCATTAGGAGGATTTCCAGGTTTAGCTCACACCCGCACCAGCGGCTGTACGAGACCAGGGGTCTCTCCTTGCATCGCCGAGAAACATTGTACAGAGTGGCTGAATCGTATAAGAAAATTACGGTTCATTTTAGACAGGTACCAGCTTTCCGGCGTTGTCGGGGACACCGAAGATGGTTGGGTTTCATTTCCATTCCATCAACATGGAAGAATACAACCAGACTTCCTCTCTTTGGAAGCTGGGTTCTCTATTGTCAGTAGGTCGTGATACTGCGCCTGATCACGACTTGATAACGTAACAGCAGTTGTAACGTTCAACAGTTGAACCCACAGTTGAAGGATGTCCACCTTCGGCTCTTTAATGAAATCTTAGTGACAGGAATATTTCTCACATCGTAGAAAGAATGTATTTTAATCACGACTTTAGGGAAGGATCGCACTACCCCCACTAGCTATCGAGGCGTTAGTCTCACAAGCTGCGTTGGAAGACACTTGAGCCTTGGTCAACGGGTGCCTACTGCGGGTACTCGAAACTAGCTCACTGATAAGTCGCTCCCAGTGACAATTCAGAAGGTGTCACACCACACTCGATAATCTATTGTTGCTCACAGCAGCGATTCAGCAAGTTTTCCTACGTAAGCAACACCTTGTCGCTGCCTTCTTCGTTCGGAAAAGGTCTACTATACTACCTGGCGGTACAATATTTTGTCGCAGCTCTACCAGCGAAAATTCCGTGGACGTTGTAATGGTACTTGAATTACGCAACCATTACGGCACCTCAACTCAACCTCTCGATACCAGCAATATTCTAATCTGTTTCTGTAGTTGACATATTTCTGTAGTTGACATATTTCTGAGACAACATTCAAATTTGATTTCATTAATGTAGAGGTACTTTGATACATCGATATGTTTATATTGCAATGATATTATTCTTATGTGTATTCTTTCTTTTGTCACTATTATCTTTGACGTACTTGTAACTCTGATTTTTGGGCGCGTAAGCGATTATTAGCTAGTTGTAGAGAGTCGGACCTTGAAAAAGTCAAGTCTTGGACGTCATGTTGGAAATAAAATGTGAGCTTTAACAGTGAGGAAGATGTTTTCAAGTATGTTTTGTATTGTGAAGTGATGTTTTGTGTGTTACGTGATATTGCAATAAAAGCAATTAAAAGGAAGTGTAACTTAAATTCGGAGTGCTGATTATTATTTTTTTTTTTACATCACTATTGTGCTAACTTTGAAAGGTTTAATCTTCAAGAATGGTTTGTGAAGCGCATCTACAAAACTTTTGAATATAGCAGAATAAAACCTAGCCCTTTTTGCATCCGAGTTTGGAATCATCACCACCTAGACTTTCGACGATTGAGCCATGATTTTACAACGAGACCAGCGTGGGAAACGCGAAAAGATGAATGCCTAGTTTATTCATTATTACATGAAATGACTTTATTAACTGTGCTCTAATGACACCTGCCACATAATAACTATGTTGTTGCCCGAAAATGCAGTATTTAGCAGCGTGAGCAACACCTCAATCATTATTGAATTTTGACCTTTGTTGTGGTAGGGTTCTTAGAACGTCTCCCCACTTTCATACGGTCCTCTTTCTCGGAAAGGTATTGTAGATACAAGACTGAGAAAGTCCTATCTGAAATTGGTTCAAATGGCTCTGAGCACTATAAGGCTTAACATCTGAGGTCATCAGTCCTCTAGAACTTACAACTACTTCAACCTAACGAACCTAAGGACATCACACACATTCATACCTGAGGCAGGATTCGAACCTCCGACCATAGCGGTTTGAGTATAACGGCATTCGCCATAGTTATAAACAGTATTACGTCGTGATGCGAAGTCTTGTACAGTATTTCTTGTTTATGGATGCCTTCGCCATTTTCTTTGCGTCCTCCAACCTTGCGACGGCTACTCGGCAATTTCATTCGGCGATCAGGCGGTTGGAGAAATAGTCAAACACGGCGTATTTTAAATTATATTTGTAGGTAACTGTTTGTTTTGCTCTCATTTTAATTCATCATCTTTGAAACTGGGCGATAATGTTCTCATTTTGAAGGAAAAGGTGATATAACTGGGCCTCACGTTTGATGAGAGGCAGCCCATCCACAGTCATCTGTGCCCTTTTAATGGCTTTTATGGTGGGTCTTTTACGAATCTCATTATGTCATATTTTCATTTTCTGTACTTGGGACAGAATACAACTTGGTTTTAAAATTTATTTTTAATTTTTAATAAATTTTAACCACAGTCGTCTGTATTTATTTCAAGTAAGGGCGCTGATAATCTCGCCTTTTAGCGCCATAGACACTAATCGTCGTCATGACCATCATCATAATCACGATCACCATCGTCGTCGTCATCATCAATTCCGTAGGTAATAAGGTTTGCACGTGTTGCAAGTGGAGTGGGACAGTGGCAGTTGTCATGGAGAATGTTCCACACGGTCGTCTTTCTTACCCCCGGACGGCGGTTCAACTGTCTTGTGCCTATACTGGGATCACTGTCCAAGATATTCGCATTCACATGGGTGTACCTTCCTCAGAACGCATTTCCTGTCATATGTTAACATATTTTGTGCTCTTTATCCTTTCAGGGATCGTTTGTCCCCATGTAGCAAAATCTACCTGTCGATAGATACTCGTATGTAACTGCAATAGGTAAATACTACCACTGTACTATAATGGTGATTCATAACGTCTGCCGGTCGCTGTGGCCGAGCGGTCCTAGGCGCTTCAGTCTGAAATCGCGCGACAGCTACGGTCGCAGGTTCGAATCTTGCCTCGGGCGTGGATGTGTGTGATGTGCTAAGGTTAGTTAGGTTTAAGTAGTTCTAAGTTCTAGGGGACTGATGACCTCAGATGTTAAGTTACATAGTGCTCAGAGCCATTAATAACGTCTATTATGGCTGCAAAAACGACTTTACTGAGGAATGGTGAAGTGGTAATCCTCAATTACGTCACACTGCGGGTTAAGGGAACCAATCAGAATAGATTCCAATGTCGAAGCCATAAGTTCTCACCAAGCTAGCGTTAATAACCATGAGAGAACCTTCTTCAGGAGTCACCTAATGGGAGCCGATACGAATGGACTGCTCTCCAACTTCAGCAGGAGACTTCGAATATAATTTTTAACAGGCTATAGGCGCCTGCAGGAGACAGGCAAAGGGACCACCTCCCGCCCTCCTTTGAAACAGGCGAAGCAAACAAATTTATTTACTCCAAATTAGTCATGCAATTGTTGAAGTTTCTTGAACAGTTACTGTAAAACTAAAGATTTACCATCACAGTTAAATCTGTAGCGTTACTGACCCCCACGTAACTAGGATCTATTCGATTGCTACGCCGTTCAAAGGACAATAAGCCGTTGCCTGGGCGCTACTTCTGAGATCTTCAAATGGTTCAAATGGCTCTGAGCACTATGGGACTCACCTGCTGTGGTCATCAGTCCCCTAGAACTTAGAACTACTTAAACCTAACTAACCTAAGGACATCACATACATCCATGACCGATGTAGGATTCGAACCTGCGACCGTAGCAACAGCGCGATTCCGGACTGGAGCGCCTAGAACCGCACGGCCGCCGCGGCCGGCTCTGAGATCTCATAAAGACAGTTCAGACGTTTTCAGAAAATTGCTGAAATGTGGTACCCAGTCCGTCCTCTGCCGCTTCTTCGTACGACAATTATCGGGCTTCTGACAAGGGCCAATAAAACACCGGAGTGCTGAGTATGGCGCCAATTCTGAACCACTCGACTCCTTCTCCACCTTCCCCAATTCCCACTCGGACGCACAATATAGTTTCGGCGATTTGTTGAAAATATACTCAGTATTACATCCACATCCACAGTGAAGTGCGTGGCAGAAGGTTCTACCTATTACACCATATATTTAGGTTTCTTCCTCTTCCATTCGCGTATGGTGCTTGGCAGTAATGATTTATTAAATGACTCTGGCGCGTTATAAATGGTGTAATCTTATAGTCACGGTCCCTAAGAAAGTAAGACGTATGTCTGTGTGGTAGATTTCTCACTGTATACAGCTTCTCGAAATCTTATAAGTAGGCCTTCAATAGATAGGGATGTCTTCCCTCAAACGTCTGCCCATGCAGGTACTTCAGGATATTATTGTTTTTCTGACGTGAACCAAACATACTTGACACAGATCGAACTGTCCTCGTATATATATATATATATATATATATATATATATATATATATATATATATATATATATATATATATATAATAGGTCACATTATATATATATGTATAATAGGTCACATGAGCGAAAAATGTAAGCAGTCTCCTTTGCACCAGTATCGTACCAACAAACCCATGTGTACCTCCTGTGTTGTATATGATTGAGGCAACGTGATGATTCCATTTTATATCTGCACAAATTTTTACATCCAGGTTTTTTTATGCGAACTAAATGACTTCAATTGCAGCACATAGAATTTTAGTAATACAATGTTACGCTTTTGCGTTCAGTGCAGAGGACATTTTCAAAAAAAAAAAAAAAAAAAAAAAAAAAAAAAAAAAAAAAGAGGTTCTGAGCACTATGGGACTTAACTGCTGTGGTCATCAGTCCCCTAGAACTTAGAACTACTTAAACCTAACTAACCTCTAACCTAAGGACATCACACACATCCATGCCCGAGGCAGGATTCGAACCTGCGACCGTAGCGGTCACGCGGTTCCAGACTGTAGCGCCTGGAACCGCACGGCTGCACATTACATATTCGTGAACATGTAAAGCAAGTTGCACCAGTTAGAAATCTTATGGAGATCTGTATGGATATTATATGTTTAGCTTTTCTCATATAGCCACAAGACTGGTCGATTTCTCGTGACGGTGTTTGCGTTGAAATATGCTTAATTATGTGGTCGGAAGGCGATGGAAATGGAAAAAGGAAAAGAAGGAAGAATGGAGTTTAACGTCCGGCCGTATGTTGCATATACACACATCAAAAGAAGACCGAGAGAGGTGGCGCAGTTAGACACTGGACTCGCATTCGGGAGGAGGACGGTTCAATCCCGCGTCGGGCCATCCTGATTTAGGTTTTCCGTGATTTCCCTAAATCGCTCCAGGCAAATGCCGGGATGGTTCCTTTGAAAGGGCACGGCCGACTTCCTTCCCCATCCTTCCCTAATCCGATGAGACCGAAGGCCTCGCTGGCTGGTCTCCTTCCCCAAACAACCCCAACATCAAAAGAAATTTTGCATCACTCCGGTTCACAGAACTCCTGAAGATAGACGTTGACTGTAGATATTGTATCACACACGCAGACCCTTTGACTGTTCAGAGATGTCACTAAATCCGCCCAAAGATGTAAACAACTATGCATGAGTAGCGCCTATCAGACGGAGGGGGTCGGACACCCGATCAGTTCCAGTCATTCCACAAGGAAGGAGGTACGCGGCTCGTGTTGTCTGTTGTTCAACCATGCCTAGACGGTCAATGCCGCGGTTCGATAGCGTCCGCATTGTTACTTTGTGCCAGGAACGGCTCTCAACAAGGGAAGTGTCCAGGTCTCTCGAAGTGAACCAAAGCGATGTTGTTCGGACTTGGAGGAGATACAGACAGACAGAAACTGTCGATCACATGCCTCGCTCAGGCCGCCCCAGGGATAGTACAGCAGTGGATGACCGCTACCTACGGATTATGGCTCGCAGGAAACCTGACAGCAATGCCTCCATGTTGAGTAATGCAGTTCGTGCAGCCACAGAACGTCGTGTTACCACTCAAACTGTGCGCAATAGGGCGCATGATGCGCAACTTCACTCCCGACGTCAATGACGATGTCCATCTTTGCAACCACGACACCATGCAGCGTGGTACAGATGGGCCCAACAACATGCCGAATGGATAGCTCAGAATTGGCATCACGTTCTCTTAACCGATGAGTGTCGCATATGCCTTCAACCAGACTATCGTCGGAGACGTGTTTGGAGGCAACCCGGTCAGGCTGAACTCCTTAAACGCACTGTCCAGCGAGTGCAGCAAGGTGGAGGTTCCCTGATGTTTTGGGTTGGCATTATGAGGGGCCGAAGTACGCCGCTGGTGGTCATGGAAGGCGCCGGAACGGCTGTACGATACGTGAATGCCATCCTCCGACTGATGGTACCACCATATCGACACCATATTGGCGAGGCTTTCGTCTTCATGGACGACAATTCGCGCTCCCATCGTGCACATCTTGTGAATGACTTCCTCCAGGATAACGACATCGCTCCACTAGTGGCCAGCATGTTCTTTAGACATGAACCCTATCGAATATTCCAGGGATCGATTGAAAAGGGCTGTTTATGGACGACGTGACCCACCAACCACTCTGAGGAGTCTACGCCGAATCGCCGTTGAGGAGTTGCACAATCCGGACCAACAGTGCCTTGATAATCTTGTGGATAGTATGCCACGATGAATACAGTCATGCATCAATGCAAGAAGACGTGCTACTGGATATTAGAGGTACCGGTGTGTACAGCAATCTGGACCAGCACCTCTGACGGTCTCGCTGTGTAGCGGTACAACATGCAATGTGTGGTTTTCATGAGCAATAAAAAGGGCGGAAATGATGTTCATGTTGATTTCTATTCCAATTTTCTATACAGGTGTTGGAACTCTCGGAACCGAGGCGACGCAAACGTTTTTTGATGTGTGTATTTTGCAGACAGTATTCGTATATGCAACTGATTGTAACTGCAAGACTATATCATTGTGCGAGACATAGTTCAGTAGATATGACAGTGCATGACGTTTAAATTTATTACTCTGTCCCTACTAACTCCATTCGCGACATAACCGAGCGAGGTGGCGCAGTGGTTAGCACACTGGACTCGCATTCGGGAGGACGACGGTTCAATCCCGTCTCCGCCCATCCTGATTTAGGTTTTCCGTGATTTCCCTAAATCGTTTCAGGCAAATGCCGGGATGGTTCCTTTGAAAGGGCAAGGCCGATTTCCTTCCCAATCCTTCCCTAACCCGAGCTTGCGCTCCGTCTCTAATGACCTCGTTGTAGAAAGTATCTAAATATGCATCTGAGTGTACCTACAAAATTATATCATTGTACGACGCATAGTTCACGATATATGACGTCATAAACAGTAAGCATAAGGCTAGAGACACCGTGGTATTTGCGTGGAAGCACAGTTATAGTACCCCGTGCTACGTGAGCGGTCTAAATAATGCGGACGCGGCGTGGCGCAAGACCGCGCGAATAGAGGAGGGTAGTGATGAGGTTATTATATCCTACGTACGCATCACAGCCGCGCATTGGCTGATCCCAGTACTTCAGAAAAATTAGTTTTCAGATTTTCTTGCTGTAAAAAAATGCTGTCTGTTAATAAATCAAAGTTACACCAACTCCTGGAATTGGTTTCTCTGTAAGATTCTCCTTTTCTTTTAAGGCATTAAAGACGACTTCTTTAGGTTTTGTGCTTTTTCTTCACTTCTCTTTGTGCGTTTTCTTTACTTCTCATTCGATTCTCCAATGAAATTAATTAGCAATAAAAACTGATTTTTGCGTATCATAGTTTCAAATCACAGCTTCATGATGAAGTGTCTATTTTCTTTTTATATATCGATCATGCTTATTGTGATATTTTCTAAGTAACATGTATAAAATTTAAAGTGTTTACAGTGAAAATTGTGGTTACTGGCTGCTTTACGTTTGGTTCGTTTTACTTCGTACTAAATGTGGCTAACATATCTAAACTGTTTTTAGAGTTCAAACGAAAGACATGTCTCGCTACAGTTTAGAAAAATATAGAAGTTGACGTATTTTATTTGAGCGCACTGGCACGGGGCACGCTGTCTGAGCACGCCATGCTCAAAGTCCTTGCAGCTCACAGTCAGCCGCTTTAAATCCGCCAGTACCTTGTCTCCTACCTTCCAAACTCGTATTTTAAATATCAGATACTGAAGAAACATTGTCTATGACATAGGAGTGTCATACTGCAGCATGTACGTTCAAATGTTATCTACAAAGTTGGGTGATGTCGTAGACGCTATAAAACTTTCTAACTAATACATAGGCTACGACACGATACTGTAGTGCCTGTGTCTCTGGCGGCCGGTCGAATGTGCGCGCGCAACGATCCGATTGCCAAATTTCAGTGCTAATTAACTCGGAAACGGCACAATGTATCGCTTTTTTTAATTTATCAGTTACTTCTCACCACAACCTACCCTGCAACACCCGTACAAGCTTTTCAGACTGTTTCTGACCACCTCGTATAGCATTTTCCGAGTCTGTTCTCGTGGATCTTCTGACGCTCCGCCAGCCAATGGAACGGGGTTTACTTTAATATATGGTACAATAGAAGTACTCTTTGCCACCATTTTCAGCGCTCGCCAGAGTGTACTCGTAGATTAATATGTCGACAAACATCGAGGGACAGGCTTCGGGGGCCGAACGATTGTGACTGACGAGGTAAGCTCGACGGGACGGAGAATGAGGACTGCACGTGGTGTCGGCGGATTCACCCTCGGTGAGCCTAATATCGCAATTAGGGCGACCCCGAGCGGGCCAGGAAACGGAACTGGTGTCCGGCGGGCAGGCTGCACGGGAGCGGAAGGCCCGCCAAGGTGGAAGAGCTCGGCTCCGCGCAAAGCGACGGGCGAACGCAATTACGGAAGAGGAGGCGGCGGCGCAGTCGTGAATGGTGCGCCGGGCCGGCGGGAACGCGCCCACGCGCCGGCGCGGCTGCCGGTGGCCCCGGGGCGGTGGGGGCGGCGAGGGTGGCGGGGGCGGCGTCGGTGGCGGCGACGGGGTGGGGAGGGGCGGGGATCGATGGTCGGCGCAGCCGGCCTGGCCTCACTCGCGGGTGCGAACGCGGAAGGGTAAGTGCTACCAGCCCCGCGCGCCGACTCCGCCGCGCCAAGCCGCGCGTAGCGAGTAGCGCCGCAGCTTTCTTCGCTCTCTAGTAAGCACCTCACAGCGCAATGCGATAACGTGTGTAGTCTGTTTCATGTACGTAATGGGTTTCTGCTTACTCACTAATGTTGTCCTGTTTATTGCATATTTTTTACCTGCTTCAAACGGTGTGTTATTATCTGATGTTCGAACCATAATACTCAATTTTCACACTGCGTTCCGCAGAAATAAATATTTGAGAATTACTGTTACACTATACGTTTAGCGAAGGAAAACAAGAAATTACGACGCAGTGTAAATACAGAGTAACCAATGTTTTATAATTTTTTCGATTAAATATCGCTTTCGTAAATTCCCTCCAGAGTGTTATGTTTAAATATACAGCTCTCAATAGTGAATGATTTCTATGGAAACCGCGATCAGTCGTTTTTTTAATTCTTTTTTTAAAAAAACTTCCCTTCGTCCATTAACCAGCTTTTGAGACGTTGCTGGCTGCTCATTACTTTCGGGATTATGTGACATCACCCGGCTCCCGGGGAGCCGATGTAAGACTCCTGTAAATATCAACATGTGACGGGCGGCCGAAAGTCGGTCGAAAGCTACCTAATGGGTAAATAAAAATTTAGTTAACAGACTGGTCGTAGTTTCGATGCAAATCGTCCCCTATCTTAGCCACAATCGTCGTGTATTTTTCGTACATGGTGACACAGATGCTGGTAAGATCTTAGCTGTGTGTGAATGTCACTAAGAAGGTAAGTTAATTAAACAGTGTCCTGTAATATCGTCTCGGAACCTTGTGGCGGAGCGGCAAGTTGCTACGCGCTTACAATTTGAAATGGCATCCGTTTTCGCGCCACACGTAATTACGGCTGTTTCGATAAATTGTAATATTACCTATTCGCGGAGTATGTATGTATATCTAACACTACAGCTCTGTTATAACCTGTGGGGGAACTACATACGCAGTCTTTGTGTATATAAAATGCTAAAATTTGTATAAAAATTTACCAGTTCTTTTATTGCACTAATTACGATCTTCCCGAACTTTATGTGCAATAAATGAGAAAAATTGCGTTATAGAATATCAAACACTTCATTCCTAAACGCTACTCCTTATGTGTTTGATAAACTGGTAATTACTTTTTGTTTACAAAATAGCGAAAGTTTATGACATTCTTAACAGTGGGCCATAATCAGAAAAGAAGCTGTTCCGTTACACTAATGAATTTACGTTTCGAAACAGAGCTGCAGTATTTTCAATACAGCATATGCAAGTAAAATGTAAATATTACAGGTGGCATTTTACGCCAACAAGAGCTATGATTATTACTAAGATTTACGCACAACATACAAAAATGTGTATTTCATATGTCACCTCCCTGTCACGTACTACAAGTGATTTTTATATATATATATATATATATATATATATATATATATATATATATATATATATATATATATATATAATGTTATGTCGTGTGTGTTTGTGTGTACATAAAGTTTTGAGTATGAGAATGTGCAGCGAATCCCCACCTAATTATGATAATATATATTTCCATAATCAGGACAGCGTTTCCTGCACGCTCTCGTATTCAAAGGTTTATATGACTGCTGCAGATTTACATCCAAATAAACTGACAAGGTGCGAATACCTATTCACATACAACATACAGTAATGACAAGTAATGCGCTGTTTGTTAAATACAAATTCAACGATTCAGTTGTAAAAAATTTATGTCTAATAACATCAGATGACATTTCTGACCATAATTTCTCTTTATCTTCCACATTCCAAGGTAATACAATAAACTGCACATCAAAGTGGCAAATAATCTGGAGCGAGCATTTTGATGTTTTTACAATTTCAACATACTTTAGCTTTAGAAGCCCCGGATAATTGATCGTATTTATAAACAATGGAGACAACTGCTAAAATAATTTTAACACTTCAAACTTGATGTGAAATATGGTCATTGAGACTTCCGATTCATCTTTTGGAACATATTGCACTAGTTTCTGGGTAAACCTCTCGGTTGTAATGGTTAGAGCTGACCCATGTCTACTTGAGTAAGTTATAGAGGAAAGTACCGAAAATTAAGTCACCATTTACCGCTGATATAATATGAGATTAGATCGGAAGAGTGAAACCGTTACACAATCTGGTTGAGGCTAGTGGTTTCTTTTCCCCAAAATTATTAAAAATATTGTTTCTTTCCACCAGTGTCATTGAAATTAATTATCGTTTAACAACGAAATTCGATAAATTTCGACGCTAAGTTATGTTACACGTTCCACAACTACACGCATATTTTCCTAAATATTTTTGTCATTCGTTTTTCTCCTTTTCGTAAGTTACAGTAATCATTTTTATGTAGAAAGAATAAAAATTCATATTATAAAATGTAAGTACACAGTAGTAGAGAAAGCAACATCATTTCAAAATTTATTTCGAAATGTCGTAGATAATGCATTAGTACCTTTACTCATATCCACGAAGATCGTAGGAAACAGACAAACTCTTATAGTTTCGTCTCAGAAGACATAGGATCTTCAAGAACAAATCTAATACGGCTGAATAATATTCTGTTTTAATGAACCACAAAATTTTTTACGTTACATAACGCACTAAAGCGTCAAAGACTTTCTTTCACAGGACAGGTTTTCCTTAAATTACAGTTCTTTTTGAAAAACAGCAATAAAATACTGTTCTATCTCACGCCACATAGCGGCTTGTATCCCGGAACACCATTTTTGCAATTCTTCTAACGTTCTTGCCATGTTGGTGCTCCGTTTTTCTTGAAAGTCTTAGGCAGTCTAGGGGGATCAAGTAAGGTAGCAGCCTTCGAGGAAAATATTCCAGAGATTGATGTATTTCTATGATTAAATGCAAATAAAATTGTTTCCATACAGATTTAATCTTTTCAAGAATACACAAAAAATTGATCACGGTGTTGTGATCTGATACAGAGTAGTCTCTTCTCGAAAAAAAAAAAAAACACCATTTTTGTGAGCTTACACCTTTTTTCGGGGGATGCTTCACATTATTTCAGCTGGAACGACGACCATCGAGCTTCATGGGATGTAGCATATCCGACTGAATTATGCAGTTCTATGGAAAAATTCTTTTCGAAAACTTCCCACTTTTCAGTTTCTGAAAACAGAAAATGGCTCGGCCACCCAATTTGATGAGTACAGATAATCCCGGGTATCATTTAAAATTTCCTGTCGGAAATATATTCTGTATTTTTCTTCTCCCGTCCTAGACTACTGTCGGTTACTGATGCCTTCCTTCCCTTACAACGGCCGTAATCAAGGGTGACAAATATTTTGAAGAAGAAGTTACGCATTTTGACGTTTTTGTAATGAGAAAATTGCATTGTTAGTTTTATTGCTTACATAATGCATTTTACGAATCTTAAAACAATTATCGCTTTATTCCAAATGCTTGTTTCAGGCAACACTATTTTATAATTATGACTTTAAGTGAGACTGTATTCCGCATAGTTTTCACGGTGTTTTCTATTTCTGAACAAATGCGAACTATAGACACCTGTGAGTTCTGCACTTATATTTAAGGTGACATATTACATTTTAGTAATAACATCATCATCAATATATTTTTACGATCGTATAATTGTTATCATTTCTTAGCAGCGTATCGACTTCCTGCATCGTTAGAGCACTTACAGTAATTACTTCAGTAATTTTGTTCACAGAATTTATCTCGTTTCTTTTAAATTATTTAACTTTATTTACTCTGCTTTCGCTAGCAACGACAGTTCAAATACGCGTCCGACCGTCCAGATTTACGTTTTCCGTGACTTTTCTACATCGCTCAAGGCAACAGCCGGGATGATCCTTTGAAAGGACTCTCTTCCCCATCCTTGAATCATTCCAAGCTTGTGACCTCGGTGTCGACGGGACGTTAAACCCCAGTCTTCTTCCTTTCTTAAAACATAGCACTTGGTTATTTTTAACAAAAGCCTCTGCGGGTTCACCGTTAATAAAATCCTCTGCGTGTTCGCCGTTAGCCAGTTATTTCACCGAAGTCTGTCTGAAATAAAACCTCGTAGACGGCTTTTCTAAGAAGATGAAAGTAAACCAGGACGTTATTTTAATTTTAAAACTGACACGGTTTAACTTTATTTTCTCTCTTGCAGCAACGGTCTTTTGTTTCCGCTTGTCAGCATCTTCGATGTTCTTTTATCCGACAGTCACTTATTCCGAAATAATTTATTTCGCTGCGTTAATAACCCTCTACGTTTTAATTATTCTAAGACTAGTATCATCTGCAATATGAACTTTTCTCGTGTTTATTGTACTTCTCCTTGTCCGAAAAATAATTTTTAGCAGTTTTATTTGCTTAATCTTCTAAACTGTTTTGTTAGGGTTACTACCCAAATCACCTAACCCCCGTATAGCCATAGCAGACAGGTAGCTCTCTATCAGCCATGTTACAGTTTCGAACCGCAAGTAGCATTTCTCTCTAGTTTGTAAATATACGAAGACCGAAATGAAATGTCCCAACTTCGCCTTTCCGGAAACATATCTTAAAATTGTCGTTATAGGATAATTAAGTATAAGGTGCCATGGTGAGTTATCCAACAGCCCAAAGTTCGATAAGGTTAATACTTTGTTTTAAAATAATAGTGAATTTGCAAAGCAAAAGTACTGAAAAAAGTTCCCCTTCATCGTATTTTTCTTTGGAAGGTAGCTTTTCCTTGTGATAGGAGGTTAATTTCATATCAACCATATTACCTACAAGTTATACGAGGATGTGATGAGATTAGACCTTCGTCGATTCATCTCCTCTTCAAGTGCATTATATGGCATGAAACTCAGACTCGCTGGAAATTTCCAAAATTTTAAATTCAAGTCAAAAAAGACGGGGAAGTGATATCGACTGAGATCATACCTCAGGGAGTAAGGGTGATTAGTATTCAGTACATTAATTGAATTAGATAGCCACTGTATTCTGCAGAGTTTCAGTGCCAGAGTAGCTTGACTAGCCATTATCAATTCAATCACCTGGAGAGTAATTTATATTCGTCGTCCTCTTTGGAACTCTACCATGACAATCCAGAGTCGTCTCTCATCTGTCATTGGACCGAAGACCACAACAACTACAGCATTCGCAGTCCCACAAATGGGAGAAGTCATATGGCACACAAAAGTTCACTTCAACCGGAGTAGAACAGTTTTCATTCATAACCTTTTCTCGTCTGGCTGAAATATTTATCAAGTAGGATAACGCCAGAAAATGAAAAATTTTAAGAAGGACGGAAGATCAGGGTTAAATGTTCAACTTATTTATAACTTAACCGAAGTTATATATGGCGTTCCCCAAGGTAGTGTGACAGAAGTTTTTCCACTTAAATTTCCACTTATTGAAGTTTATAAATAATTTAGTTGACAATCTGAGCAGATCTTAGATTGTTTGCAGATAACGACGTCGTTTACCTAATAGTGAAGTCAACAGAAGATCAAAACAAATTTTTAAAATTATTTAGGCCAGATATTTGAATAGTGTGCGAAGTGGTAACTGACCCTTAACAATAAACGGTTTCAGTTATCCATATTACCGCTAAGATAATGGCCTTTAATGTCTGTTACACGATCAAGTATACAAATTGAGAGTTTGTAGATTCAGATAAATATTTAGGGATGATAGGAAAAAATAACTACACTGAAGAGCCAAAGAAACTGGTACACCTGGCTAACATCGCGTAGTCCCGCCACCCGAGCTCGCGGAAATGCTGCAACACGACGTGGTGTGAACTCGATTGTCTGTAGAAGTGCTGGAGGGAAATGACACCATGAATCCTGCAGAGCTGTCCATAAATCCGTAAGAGTATGAGGGGGTTGAGATATCTTCGGAACAGCACGTTGCAATTCATCCCAGATATGCTCAATAATGTTCATGTCTGGGGAGTTTGATGACCAGCAGAAGAGTGTCCCGAGAGCCATTCTGTAGCTATTCTGGAGGTGTGAGGTGTCGCATCCTCCTGCTAGAATTGCCCAGGTCCATCTGAATGCACAATGGACATGAATGGACGCAGGTGATCAGACAGGATGCTTAGGTACGTGTCACCTGTCAGACTTGTATCTAGACCTATCAGGGGTCCAATATCACTCCAACTGCAAACGCCCCATACGAATACAGAGCCTCCACCAGCTTGCACAGACCCCTGCTGACATGCAGGATCCATCGATTCATGAGGTTGTTTCCGTACCCGCTCGATAATATTTGAAACGAGACTCGTCTGACCAGGTAACATGTTCCAGTCATCAATAGCCCAATGTCGGTGTTGACGGACCCAGACGAGGCGAAAAGCTTGGTGTCGTGAAGCCATCAAGAGTGCACGAGCGGGCCTTCGGCTCCGAAAGCCCATATCGATGATGTTTCGTTGAATGGTTCGCACGCTGACACTTACTGATGGCCAGCATTGAAATCTGCAGCAGTTTGCGGAAGGGTTGCACTCCTGTCACGTTGAACGATTCTCTTGAGTCGTCGTTGGTCCCGTTCTTGCAGGATCTCTTTTCGGCCACAGCGATGTAGGAGATTTGATGTTTTACCGGATTCCTGATATTCACGGTACAGTCGTGAAATGGTCGTACGGGAAGATCCCCGCTTCATCGGTACCTCGGAGATGCTGTGTCCCATCGGTCGTGGGCCGACTATAACACCACGTTGCTCTTCACTTAAATCTTGATAACCTGCCATTGTAGCAGCAGTAACAGGTCTAATAACTGTGCCAGACATCAGTTGTCAGGGCGTTGCCGACCGCAGCGCCGTATTCTGCCTGTTTACGTATGTCTGTATTTGAATACGCGTCCGTATACCAGTTTCTTTGGCGCTTTAGTGTAAAATTTGTATGATAACACAGAAAAAAGTTATAGGGGAGGCGAACCAAGGACTGCGTTTCATTGGTAGACCCTTAGAAGGAGCAAAACTTCCAATAAACGAACTGTTTACACTTTTCTGTTCTCTTTTGATGTGTTTCAGGGGGCTGTGGAATCAACATCAGGTACCACTGACAGAAGAAGGGCAGTCCCATTTTGTGTTATCACGATATAGGGGAATGAGTTAATTTGGTTGGAGATCATTAAAAACACAAATATTTTTTATAGAGACCGAATCATTTCACGAAATTTCAGACAACAAGTTTCTCCTCCGACTGCCAAACTGCTTCTTCGCCTCCTACTTATATACAGAGGAATGGTCATCAACTTAAAATAAGAGAAATCAGAGCTTGCATCAAAAGACTTAGGTGTTTTCTACACGCGCTATTCCAGAGTGGGACAGTAGAGATTTATTTCGGATGCAGTGTCTTCGATGCTCTGCCAAACACTTATGAACGAATTGCAGGGTAATCGTATAGCTGTAGTGATAAGACACAACCTAGGACTGGTTTAAGATGAGACAACAAATTTCCCGTTACAGTTTCAGAAGAATAGTAACGGAATTCACGTTACGTGATTTTTTAAGAAATTACATAAAATTTAAATTTGGAGCAACCAGCATCAAAGGTCTGCTCATTCTAAATGCGAATCTAGTGCTATCAAAACCACGTAATTGGGAAAGGTTCATCTCTAACATATTTATTTGAAGAGCGCAGGAGCTTTTTAAGCTTCTCAACGAACTCTCATGTGAAACCTTATAAAATAAAGGAAGATTAAAATCCCGTCGACAGCGCGGTCATTAGTGACGTAGAACAAACCACGATTTCGAAATGTTGAGGAAGGAAATAGGCGGTGCACTTTTCTAAGGAACCATCCCGGCATTTGCCTGGAACGATTTAGGGAAATCACGGGAAACTTAAACTTGCATGGACAGAAGGATTTGAACCGCCGTCCTCCCGGATGCAAATCCAGTGGGCTAACCACTGCGCCACCTCGCTCGGTTGGGAAACCTTATAACACAGGCGGCATTCATCTTGAATATGGCTGTTTATAAAATTACAAGAACTGCTGCTTTCTTGACAGAATGCTCCGTCATGTTGACAAAACAATCATCGTCCCCGAAGTACTCTTGCGCTGTACACAGTCCACAAAGCTGTAAAACGTCTTCATATCCTCATGTATTTAATGCTCGCTTAAGCACAATAAGGGGAACACACATTAACAACGAAAAATAAGCCCATAACGTAACACCGCCTACTCTCCACTGAGGTGACGAAACTCAGTGCAGCAACCCGACGTGACATGGACTCAACAAGTCGGTGGCAGTCCTCGGCATAAATACGGAGCCATGCTACCTCTATAGTCGTCCATAACTACGAAAGTGTTGCAGGTGCAGGATTTTGTGCACGAACTGACCTCTCGGGTATGTCCCATAAATGTTCAGTGGGTTGCCATATCATTCGCTCGAACTGTCTAGAATGTTCTTCAAACTAATCACGAACAATTGTGGGCCGGTGACATGGCCCATTGTCATCCATAAAAGTTCCATCGTTGTTTTGGGACTTGAAGTCCACGAATGACTGCAAATGGTCTCCAAGTAACCGCAAACAGCCAATTCCAGTGTCGGTTTCGATACCGGCTAAAAGAATCACATACCGGTTTACTCAAGGCCCACAGACCATCTTTAGAAATGCATCATCGAGGAACACTCTCAGACGTACAGGTAAGTCACTCAACGGCAGCTGCAACGTCTGACCGAGGATGGAGAGATGTGACGTTCCTATACTTGCGTAGCTACGAGTATATCACTGGTTGATGTTGTGTTTGAGAGTAACTCGGCAAGATATTGTACAGTAAGCTACAAATTCCCCCTGAGCGTGATATCGAGCTGGTGAACACAGCTGATGCGCTTTCGCGAGGAACAACGTCCAAAACCCGTTCGTTCGTACCGTTTTAGACTTATCAAGATTCGCCCCCCGCCCCCCCCCCCCTCCAGCTTCCTAGGAACGACAAGACAATTCCTAAGACAATAAAGAATTTAATTTCTCCAATCGAGATTTGTTCCGTAATATCGTGGAAGTGCTAAAATTGGCACATCCTTCTTTCTCGGGACGTATGCATAGCCAGCCGTTCACAGAAGAACGAAAGTCGATCGGAAAAGTTCTCTCGAATTCTGCGGACTCTGAAGAAACTTTCCAACGCCAAGATGGTTAGTAGAGCATTTATTAGATTCAGACAACCTGATTGGGCAAACATACGTTGCCATCTTCGGATCTGCAATAGGACAGAACCGATTATCCATGCCTCTAGTGTCTGCTGGTGTATCTCACATAATTACTACAGTATAGCTATTTCGATCGTTTTTATTTGCAAATATGCCACGCATAGATTTAACCGTTTGAGTACTCTAAGTGGGGTCGCGTAACACTCAATCCACAATATAATTATGCAATACTTTACAGTATGATGATTCGTGACACTTTAGTATACGGAAAAATCTCCGTGATAAAAACGGCCACACATTTTCTGAAAATAAGTATTTCGTGAATCTCAAATCGCCCTGTTCGTCGATGCGATGCAAAGCGCTGTAGACATCGGCGTTCAGGATGATGCTTATTCGTACCTTGCAGAAAGTATTCAGAATAGTTGTACACTGTCGTTCAGAGAATAAAAGACAAGATTAACTGAGAACGGGAAAGATTCGTGACCCGATAGGGACTTCCTAGCAGACAGAACTCAACTCGTCGTTCTCAACTGGATGAAACGCAAGAATGTAAAATTAACTTTTTGTTTAAAGGAGCTTTGTATTGTCATTACTGACCAATTGGATAATGACAGAATCTCTGTGAGACTGATCATTTGCGATGCTGTTGTCTACAAGAAAGTTGCAAAAACAAAATACTGCAACGAACACTGGAAGACCAGCAGTTGATCTGCGGTCAGTGTACAGACTGTCAGTATGTAACATATTCTGCCCAAATACCTGGAGAGAGCTGTTACTGTTCTGTTATACAACATCTACATCATACTCCACAAGCCACCTAATGGAGTGTGACGGAGGTACTTCTGGTACAGCTAACTGATCCTCCTTACCCTGTGGCAGCACACTGGACTCGTATACGAGAGGACGACGGTTCAATCCCGCGTCCGGCCATCCTGATTTAGGTTTTCCGTGATTTCCCTAAATCGCTCCAGGCAAATGCTGGGATGGTTCCTTTCAAAGGGCAAGGCCGACTTCCTTCCCCATCCTTCCCTAATCCGATGAGACGGATGACCTCGCTGTTTGGTCTCTTCACCCAAAACAACCCAACTCATCCTTACCCTGTTACATTTGCGAATGGCACGTAAGAAGAATGATTGTCGGTAATCGTCTGTACTGGCTCTAATTTCTCAAATTTTCTCTTCGTGCTCATTACCAAGATGTATGTGCAAGGCATTAATATGTTGTCCATCTCTTCCCGGGAAGTGCCCTCTCGAAATTTCAATGGAAAACATCTCCGTGATACACAACGCCTCTCTCGTAATGTCTGCCAATGGAGATTGTCGAGCATGTCGATGGCGCTCTCGCGCCGACTAAACGATGCCGTGACAAAACGTGTCGCTCTTCATTAGATCTTCTCTGTCTCTTCTAACAGTCCTACCTGGTAAGGATCCCATATTGATGAAGAACACTCAAGAATCGATTGAACAAGCGCCTTATAAGCCACTTTCCTCGTCGACGAGTTATACTTCATTAAGATTCTTCCCGTAAATCTGAGTCTACCGTCTGCTTTTCCTACTATTTGTTTTATGTGGTCATTACACTGAAGGTCGCTCTGGGTAGTTACTCCTAGATATTTTACTGAAGATACTGTTTCCAACAATTTCTCATCAATAGTGTAGTTGTGACTTTCTTTTTCCTACATATGCGCAATATGATATATTTATTTACGGTCAGGGTCAACTGCCCCAACCTGCACCATCTGTCAATCCCCTGCTGGTCATTGTACAAATCGATAATGTCTTCAGACGTTGCTATTTTGTTATAGACAACCGCATCATTTGCGAACAGTCTTAAAGAGCATCCGATGCTTTCTACTACATCATATATCGACACTGTAAACAACAATAGTTCTATCATTCTTTCTTTAGGTCCCCTTGAAATTACCTTGACATCTGTCGATATTGTACAGTTAAGAGCGACATTTTGAGCTCTATCTGCAATAAAGTCTTGAATCCAGTAGCAAATCTGGTCCGATACTCGATAACCTTGTATTTTGTTTCACTAAACGACAGTGCGGGACTGTATCATATGCCTTCCTGAAGTCGAGGGATATGGTATCAACCTGAGCACCGTTGTCTGCCGTGTTGTAGATCTCATGGAAGAACGGAGGGAGCCGTACGCTATTGACGAGCGACAATCCAAACTGGAATGATCACTCAAAATGGCTCTGAGCACTACGGGACTTAACTTCTGAGGTCATCAGTCCCCTAGAACTTAGAACTAATTAAACCTATTTAACCTAAGGACATCACACACACCCATGCCCGAGGCAGAATTCGAACCTGCGACCGCAGCGGTCGCGCGATTCAGATTCATCAGAAAGCCCTTCATACACGAAAGAAGAGGTTTACATATCACTCGTTCAACTGGACCTTGAGTGTTGCTGGTCAGTCTGGAAGCATAACAGGTAAGTTTAACAGAAGGGCGGCGTGTTTCGACGCTGGCTCGTTATGTAAGCTAGAGAGGGTTAAGGGCATGCACATCAATCTTCAATGGTAAGCGCTACATCATGTTGTGCATCATGAAGAGGTCCACTTACATCTCGCGAAATGACCATCTTCAGAGTAATAAGAGATCATTCTGGGGCTGCACATGTACCATTCGTGAGTGGAACACAATAGGGGAAGATAATAGTGATATCAGACGCCCCTTCAGGTGCATAAAGCTATACTCTGCCCGAAAAGGCCTTGAAGGTCCAACGGTATAGACCGCTAGCCGTGTCATCCTCAGCCCACAGGCGTCACTGTATGCCGCTATGAAGGAGCATGTGGTCAGCACACTGCCCTTCCTGTCGTTGTCAACTTTTCTTGACCAGAGCCGCTATTTTCCAATCAAGTAGCTCCTCAATTGGCCTTAAGAGGTCAGAGTGCACCCCGCTTGCCAACAGCGCTCGGCAGACCGGATTTTCATCCATCCAAGTGCTAGCCAAGCCCGACGGCGCTTAACTTCGGAGATCTGACGGAACCGGTGTTGCCACTGCGGCGCGTACTGAAAGGTAATTTGTGAAGTAAAAACTTAGATACAAAGCATTTATAAAACGAATGTGTTGCGTCAAGACTTCCACATTTCGTCATTTTATTCTACGGCATTTATTAATTTCATTTTTTCAGATGATGAAAAACTCTTTGTGTCATTTCTTTAATTTACGAAAGAGCCGAAACTATTAACCACGTGTCAGTGAAGGCAGCAAGAGTCCTGTTTTGGCAAACATCCATCGAGTTCTGATTACCTCGAAACTTCCATACGGAGTGGAGTGGAGCAGTGACAAGCCAGGTAAGTGGTGCCACCCTTTCTGACGTGGCGTGAGCTACTGTTTCAGGTTTAACAATGTTGGTAGCAGTTTTCGATACCTCAGCTCCTGAAATTATTCGAGCTAGCAGTAATTTTGTCGTTCCGGTTATTGCATTAGAGATGAGCCGTGACGTGAAGCAATACCCAGATTTTTTATGCGAAAAAGGATTTCACACAGAACTTATATGGGGATAACAAAAACACTTGTAAAATAAACAACGGTGGAATACGGAGATGCATTCGCGAATTATTTTTTAATTACTAAAAAAATTCTTAAAATTGATGAAACAGTTAACGAGATCCAAATTGAACATTCACGTGCGAGGTATTTTACCCTCAGGAGTGAAACTGCAGTTGACACTTAGATATTTTGAATGTAATCATTCGCTATCGTCTCTTCAGAATACATACCATGTCATTACAAATATTAGTCGATCTCGCATGTTGCAGCTGTGAACAAGACACAAATGGACACAGGTGCAATAAATGCGAGAATACAGTTGCTTTAAGTCAATTTTCTGTGTTATTATGGGTGATAAAATTTACTTAAGAAAAGATATTATTCAATAGCCCGGAGCGACCTAAAATTGAATGGTCACTTAAATCCAGCAGCAGTAAAAGTTGGTGGCAGGCTCAGATATGTTAGAAGGCTCTATAGAAAGTGCAATCCATACACGAAACGAGACGGTTATAAAACACTCCTCCAATCGGATCTTGAGTATTGCTGGTCAGTCTGAGAGCGTAACAGATAGATTTTTTTTTTCAGAATTTGGCCATTATAGACTGCTTAGAACCTAAGACTGAGGTACAATCTTTTCCTTAACTTCCCACAACTTCTCCATGTGTTTGGTGATGGCCTGCCTATGTTCATTTGACATGTCTCCCAGGCTGTTTTTGTTATTGTTTTACAGGATATTTTGCAGTACTGATTACTAACCTGAAATTTCCCTGTCGTGTATGGCGTCCTCTGTGACGTTAAGTTTTCTCAAACAACTTGTCTCTTCCAGCTATCGAGTGGTTTCTTCTTTTTTAATTTGGAAACTAAATTAAAAACTTTCTTCGTTAGCCTCTTATCATTCATTCTGTAAATAAGATGGAAAACTATAGTCACCTCTTTCTTATTGTGTTTGTGATGGTTTCTGTGTTTGTGTATAGATCTTCATTTTTCCTCTTCGTCCAGTTGTTATCCTTGTTATTTTATGGTCCCAAAATTTTTGAGAGTATTCTCCGTTCTTTACTTTCTAATTTTATTTGTTCACCTCCTTTATTCAATGTTAGGCATTGAGAGCCGTAAAGTGTTTCCGGTTTAATTACTGTTGCGTAATGCTTAATTTTTTGCCTGTAATGACGCTCATCTTTTATTATATCGGTTTTGGATGAGCTTGTATGCTAATTCCGGTTTTTTATCTTTCTTTACTTGTGTTGTCGTTGTTGTTGTTGTTGTCTTCAGTCCTGAGACTGATTTGATGCAGCTCTCCATGCTACTCTATACCGTGCAAGCTTCTTCATCTCCCAGTACTTACTGCAACCTACATCCTTCTGAATCTGCTTAGTGTATTCGTCTCTTGGTCTCCCTCTACGATTTTTACCCTCCACGCTGCCCTCCAATGCTAAATTTGTGATCCCTTGACGCTTCAGAACATGTCCTACCAACCGGTCCCTTCTTCTTGTCAAGATGTGTCACACACTCCTCTTTTCCCCAATCCTATTCAATACCTCCTCATTAGTTATGTGATCTACCCATCTAATTTTCAGCATTCTTCTGTAGCACCACATTTCGAAAGCTTCTATTCTCTTCTTGTCCAAACTATTTATCGTCCATGTTTCACTTCCATACGTGGCTACACTCCATACAAATACTTTCAGAAACGACTTCCTCACACTTAAATCTATACCCGATGTTAACAAACTTCTCTTCTTCAGAAACGCTTTCCTTGCCATTGCCAGTCTAAATTTTATATCCTCTCTACTTCGACCATCATCAGTTATTTTGCTCCCCAAATAGCAAAACTCCTTTACTACCTTAAGCGTCTCCTTTCCTAATCTAATTCCCTCAGCATCACCCGAGTTAATTCGACTACATTCCATTATCCTCGTTTTGCTTTTGTTGATGTTCATTTTATACCCTCCTTTCAATACACTATCCATTCCATTCAACAGCTCTTCCAAGTCCTTTGCTGTCTCTGACAGAATTACAATGTCATCGGTGAACCTCAACGTTTTTATTTCTTCTCCATGGACTTTAATACCTACCCCCGACCGAGCGAGGTGGCGCAGTGGTTAGCACACTGGACTCGCATTCGGGAGGACGACGGTTCAATCCCGTCTCCAGCCATCCTGATTTAGGTTTTCCATGATTTCCCTAAATCCTTTCAGGCAAATGCCGGGATGGTTCCTTTGAAAGGGCACGGCCGATTTCCTTCCCAATCCTTCCCTAACCCGAGCTTGCGCTCCGTCTCTAATGACCTCGTTGTCGACGGGGCGTTAAACACTAACCACCACCACCACCACCACCACCTACCCCGATTTTTTCTCTTGTTTCCTTTACTGCTTGCTCAATATACAGATTGAACAACATCGGGGACAGGCTACAACCCTGTCTCACTCCCTTCCCAACCGCTGCTTCCCTTTCATGCCCCTCGACTCTTATAACTGCCATCTGGTTTCTGTACAAATTGTAAATAGCCTTTCGCTCCCTGTATTTTACCCCTGCCACCTTTAGAATTTGAAAGAGAGTATTCCAGTCAACATTGTCAAAAGCTTTCTCTAAGTCTACAAATGCTAGAAATGTAGGTTTGACTTTCTTGTGGTGTTATCAAATCCATTTGACTGAGTCCATTCTCAAAAATACTTAAACTTATCAATTCTTTTAATGCTTCCGTGTTGTGTTGGTGTATATTTCTCTGTTGTGTTTATCCCCGCAGGAACCATGATCTTGTCGTTGGTGGGGAGGCTTGTGTGCCTCAGGTGAAACCAAATCGGAAGGGTATCTGTTGAGGGGCCAGGCAAACATTGTTCCTGCAGAGGGCGGCAGCCTTTTCAGGAGCTGCAGGGGGAACGGTCTGGATCATCCCCTACACAATCGTAGACTTTTTTAAAGCAATGAGTGTAACGACTGTGTTATGGTTCTTCATCGTTCTGATCCTGGGGATTGTTTACAAGTTGCTCTGGGCACGATCTACATTTTTCTCCGCCCTTTTTGGTATTCGCAAGTTGTACATTCTGCTTCGTCTTCTGTCTTAATCAGTAGAGCTTTAGATACAATTTTATAAGTGATCGGAAGTAAAGATATGCCTCGGTAACTGTAGGTGTCTGTCCTGTCACTCTTCTTGTGTAGCGGATGGATTATGGCTTGTTTTCAGTCGTCCGGTACTCTTTCTTTCTCTCAGCAATGTTTACTAATCTCGTAAATGGTATCAGCTACCTGCTTCCGTCCCACTTTCTACATCTGAGCTCGTATCCACCTGGTTCCCTGTTGTTTTTCAGTTGGCTAATGTATTGTTCAATTTGATGCAGTAGTGGCGGTTTTGAACGTGGATTTTCCTTTGAGGCACTCTGAAAATTATTCGTTGCGTTGGTTCATCGCAGCTTAAAAGATTTTTTACGTATTTTCTCGTAAATCTGTGTCTGTGTTATTGGTTACCAGATTAGTTGTTGAATGTTTCAAGTATAGGCTAATCGGCTTGTACTCTGTTATTTCTTGTTTGCAAACTTTGTAAAAGTTCAAAGTGTTCTTCTGCCTGAAATTTCTATCTATTTCTTTTTATAGTTTTTGTCATATTTCCGTTTCTCTGTTCGAATACTACTTTGTGATGTCTGTTTTCTGATCTCAGTGAATATATTCCAGACTCTTTCCTTTGCAGGAGCCCCCCCCCCTTTTTTTTTTTCAAGCTGTTACTCTACGGTCTATCGCTTTGTCATATGTCTTATTCCACCACTTATGTTTCCTTCTTCTTCGTGGTTGTTCTAGTTCTTTCACCGTTTCTGTCAGTGCTTCTCTGATGTCATCCCAGTTTCTCACATTCTTTGTGTGAAGCTTTTCATCGAATTTCTTCCTGTAGCCTGACAGAAGTTTTTGTCGACTTCACGGACTTTTTTAATTTTGGGGCTTGGTTTTTGCCTTGTAATTTGGCTTTTATTTCTTTTAAAAGCGGCCTGCATCTACGCCTAGATCTCTTCTGACCCGTGATGTCTCTGTGGTACTGTTAGCTTACTGCCACATGGTCCAGTTGATATAAGTCTAAATGTGTATTAGGAGAAGACCAGTCTTCTTTCTCCAGAGTAATTTTATGGATAAGGTTGACATTAGTTTTAAGCCGACTTGTATGGAGAAGTTAATGAGCGTTTCTCCATTTCTACTGGTGTGTTTGTGTGCAGGAAAATTTCCTACTTTTACGTTCTATTTTTGGTCTCTCCCGACCTAAGCACTGAATTCTCCTACCAGTAGTTTTACATGGTGCAATGCTATTTTTGATGTCTAATTTCTAGTGTTTCCCACAACTTTCCAATTTTTTCTGGATTCTCTCTGTTGCCATTGTTGGTAGATGGATGGCATTTATGAAAGTAGCCCTTCTCTGCTAATCTAAGGCTTACTCCTTGGGGGGAACAGGTAAGTTTAATAGAGGGATGCACATTAATGCAAGCACTCTTAATTTTGATTTTTGAAGTTGTTGTAAGACCTCCGGAAAGAGAAGAATTTAGAATCCAGGTGAGATTCTCTGTGAATAACACTCCTTACTTCATAAAGATCGAGATGTATGATCACAAGAACGATATTCTCTGAAATTGCGTTTTTCTTTAGGTATTTCGTATAGATTGAATACAATATACACTCCTGGAAATTGAAATAAGAACACCGTGAATTCATTGTCCCAGGAAGGGGAAACTTTATTGACACATTCCTGGGGTCAGATACATCACATGATCACACTGACAGAACCATAGGCACATAGACACAGGCAACAGAGCATGCACAATGTCGGCACTAGTACAGTGTATATCCACCTTTCGCAGCAATGCAGGCTGCTATTCTCCCATGGAGACGATCGTAGAGATGCTGGATGTAGTCCTGTGGAACGGCTTGCCATGCCATTTCCACCTGGCGCCTCAGTTGGACCAGCGTTCGTGCTGGACGTGCAGACCGCGTGAGACGACGCTTCATCCAGTCCCAAACATGCTCAATGGGGGACAGATCCGGAGATCTTGCTGGCCAGGGTAGTTGACTTACACCTTCTAGAGCACGTTGGGTGGCACGGGATACATGCGGACGTGCATTGTCCTGTTGGAACAGCAAGTTCCCTTGCCGGTCTAGGAATGGTAGAACGATGGGTTCGATGACGGTTTGGATGTACCGTGCACTATTCAGTGTCCCCTCGACGATCACCAGTGGTGTACGGCCAGTGTAGGAGATCGCTCCCCACACCATGATGCCGGGTGTTGGCCCTGTGTGCCTCGGTCGTATGCAGTCCTGATTGTGGCGCTCACCTGCACGGCGCCAAACACGCATACGACCATCATTGGCACCAAGGCAGAAGCGACTCTCATCGCTGAAGACGACACGTCTCCATTCGTCCCTCCATTCACGCCTGTCGCGACACCACTGGAGGCGGGCTGCACGATGTTGGGGCGCGAGCGGAAGACGGCCTAACGGTGTGCGGGACCGTAGCCCAGCTTCATGGAGACGGTTGCGAATGGTCCTCGCCGATACCCCAGGAGCAACAGTGTCCCTAATTTGCTGGGAAGTGGCGGTGCAGTCCCCTACGGCACTGCGTAGGATCCTACGGTCTTGGCGTGCATCCGTGCGTCGCTGCGGTCCGGTCCCAGGTCGACGGGCACGTGCACCTTCCGCCGACCACTGGCGACAACATCGATGTACTGTGGAGACCTCACGCCCCATGTGTTGAGCAATTCGGCGGTACGTCCACCCGGCCTCCCGCATGCCCACTATACGCCCTCGCTCAAAGTCCGTCAACTGCACATACGGTTCACGTCCACGCTGTCGCGGCATGCTACCAGTGTTAAAGACTGCGATGGAGCTCCGTATGCCACGGCAAACTGGCTGACACTGACGGCGGCGGTGCACAAATGCTGCGCAGCTAGCGCCATTCGACGGCCAACACCGCGGTTCCTGGTGTGTCCGCTGTGCCGTGCGTGTGATCATTGCTTGTACAGCCCTCTCGCAGTGTCCGGAGCAAGTATGGTGGGTCTGACACACCGGTGTCAATGTGTTCTTTTTTCCATTTCCAGGAGTGTATGTTCCAAAATCCTATTAAAATCGCTATTAAGGAGACTGTGTTCCTCACAAGCGCCTTTTTTTCAACTTGAGTATCTATGGAACATAGTCTCAGCCACGTTACTGGGTTTTTGATATCCTAAAGAAAGGTCACTGTATGTAGTAATTTCTTTGTTTGCAGTACGACACTACCCATATGGTTTACACTGGTTGCATTATCAATGATATAATGTATTATAAAATATATCAATGAAGGGCACAGAATAAAATGAGATGAAATATAGAATACAGTAAGACAATAAACAAAACATAACATCGCAGCAAATAAATTGCGGTACTTGTATCTTCATATTCGACGTCCAGATTGGCGACATAATCGATGCGGGACGGTGTGGTGTTCAAGTCATCCAGGCTACTCTGACAGTCCCTTAGTTCTCAGTCCTGGATGATGTGTTGGACAGTTTAATTTGGAGCCCCACAGTCACAGCTGGGGCTGCTTTCCCCACTTGTCGAGACTGTGTGCACATATTCCATGTCTCGTTCAGAGTCTGTTTAGGCTTTTCTATATGTTCTATATGTGTCGAAGAAATTCAAAGCACTTAGTCCTTTCTATTGGACTGATATGGTAATGCTTCTCGGGGAGAGCAGTGTTACTCCAGCTCTCGCACCGGTTAGTATCCCTGCTGAAGTTAGTAGCTGTCAGTTGTTGAGCCACTCTCAGAGTGACTTTTCTAGAGCGAAGTCCAGTTGTTTCCAAAACTGGGGCATCTTCGTGAATGGAAAGTAGAGGATTGTTCACTACTTTCGTAGTTTATCTCCACAAATGTTGGCCACCAATATAGTGGGATAGTCTTTTCACAATCAGTTGTAACCTCACAGCAGCGTTGAGCTCAGTGTTCACCTTCTTAACACATTGGTGCGCAGTACTCTGCTGCAGAGCACACTAATGCGAGTACAGAGGTTCGTAGTGTATCCGCGGACGCTACTCAGTTAGTGCTGCAGAGCCTCAGAATGATATTATTGAGTGAACTTATTTTAGGGGATATATTTTCGAGATGTCTTTCTACGGATTAGGTCCTATCTAAGGTAACTCCCAATTACTTTAGATGTTTCTGATAGGGGAGTTCAGAGATATTCGTATAAACCTTCAGCACGTATCTCGTAATTTTGTTGTTCAAATGAAAACAGCTGACTGCAGTCTTCGTGGACTTTGGCACTATCCTCCACTTAGTGAAATACCCATGCATTTTCTATAGGTCAACAATGAGAATAGTTTCACCACCTTCGAACTGCTTGTTGTGGATAGCTAGAGCCATAGCATCAACATAGCTGAACTCCTTTGACATGGTTCCAGGCTGGTCAGAGATATAGAGGTTAAAAAACAGCGACTCTAACAATGATCATTGAGGTATTCAGTTTCCACCGTTTGTTTACCTTATTACCCTGTATCACCTGCAGTTATCTATCCGAAAGCATATAGTTTGATAAGTCTCGTTGTAGTTCAGCATGGGATTACTTTCATCAGTTTGTCTAAAAGCCCTTCTTTCCATAGAGTGTTATAGGCAGCAGTTTGGTGTATGAAACCTACCGCTGACTTTTTTTTATGATACCCTTCCTCAGGGTGTGTGGTTATGCTCAAAATCTGCTTTATACAACTCCTGTTCGGTCTGAAGCCTGCTTGTGTGCTGTCCTTAGGTTAGTTAGGTTTAAGTAGTTCTAAGTTCTAGGGGACTGATGACCATAGATGTTAAGTCCCATAGTGCTCAGAGCCATTCTGAAGCCTGCCTGCTCTTGTGGGTTGGCTTCTAGGATTCGTGGACCCATCCTAATTGAAAACAGCCTTTCAAGGTGTTTGTAGCAGCAGCTGAAAAGGGCTACCGTGCGGTAGCTTTCCGCTTTATACGATGGTTTGTTTGGTTTCAGAATTACAATTACTTTAGTAATTTCAAAAGATTTTGGCAGACATCCCGATGTTAGTATGCAAGAGTAATATTTGGTCAGTCATTTCTACATCTACATCTACATCCATACTCCGCAAGCCACCTGACGGGGTGTGGCGGAGAGTACCTTGAGTATCTCTATCGGTTCTCCCTTCTATTCCAGTCCTGTATTGTTCGTGGAAAGAAAAATTGTCGGCATGCCTCTGTGTGGGCTCTAATCTCTATGATTTTATCCTCATGGTCTTTTCGCGACATATATGTAGGAGAGAGCAATATACTAATTGACACCTCGGTGAAGGTATGTTCTCGAAACTTCAACAAAAGCCCGTACCGAGCGTCTCTCTTGCAGACTCTTGCACTGGAGTTTATCTAACATCTCCGTAACGCTTTCGCGATAACTAAATGATCCTGTAACGAAGCGCGCTGCTCTCCGTTGGATCTTCTCTATCTTTTCTATCAACGCTATCTGGTACGGATCCCACACTGGTGAGCAGTATTCAAGCAGTGGGCCAACAAGTGTACTGTAACCTACTTCCTTTGTTTTCGGATTGCATTTCCTTAGGATTCTTCCAATAAATCTCAGTCTGGCATCTGCTTTACCGACGATTAATTTTATATGGTCATTCCATTTTAAATCACTCCTAATGCCGACTCCCAGATAATTTATGGAATTAACTGCTTCCAGTTGCTGACCTGCTATATTGTAGCTAAATGATAAAGGATATTTCTTTCTATGTATTCGCAGCACATTACACTTGTCTACATTGAGATTCAATTGCCATTCCCTGCACCATGCGTCAATTCGTTGCAGATCCTCCTGCATTTCAGTACAATTTTCCATTGTTACAACCTCTCGACGTACTAATTCTTCGTTTCCTTCCCACACCAAATCAGTAATTCAGGTAGTATCCCATCAAAATAGGAGCCTTACCCGTTTTAACATCACTGAGACCAATTTCTAGTTCTTCTGTGGCGAAGCTCCGAGAGTATTCAGTTCCCTGTGGCGTTGTCCGCTACTTTCTCTTTGTGACATTTATCTCGTGGTACTCTAGATAGTGATACTGTTCTACTTGCTACCTGCTCTGGTGATATTGGACATACTGGACGAGTCACTTTAATTGTTGGTTTGTTCCCTCTTCCCCACCCCCCTCCGCCCCCCTTCCAAACATCTTCAGTAAGCTTTACGCATGCCTGCTAGATTTCTTAAACTCCGTTTCAGTAGTGGTCTTAATCCATCTGTTTCTTCGTTCAATCTCTGTAGCAGTTCGTGGGCTAAGTCCGCATCATCATTTTTTATGTAGGTTTCAAAACGTTCGTCACAGTCTTTGTTCCAACCCAGGATGTGTTATTTGTTGGGTTCCCGTGCGGTATATACTTTTCTTCTGTTGCAGTCACTCCATCTGTGAATCTATTGTAATTTTCAGATGCTGCTGCGTTGTTAAGTTCTCGGGAAAACTGTTCCCAATATTCCCTTCGGAATTTTGGGTTTGTACACCCATTTCATATATAAGTTGGCACTGTTGACTGCTTGGAAAATCTGACAGGACCATTCTAGGTACATACACTGGTTATCTAGTTTGATTCTCGATTGAGAAGCAGAGATCTGAGTTAGAGTTTCTGTCGCATACTGCTGATCTGAAAGTTCTCTTACCTTTCCACCAAATACGCGACTTAGGCTGTTTTCCTCGATTCAGTCTGTGAGTGTAAGGCTATTCTGGTCGTTGGTGTTCATAACGCAAAGAGTCTATGGAGAAACCCTTGGCTGGAACTGAACATAACAAGTAATTAATATTTGTCGAGCTGTCTATATATAGTTTCCATTGGGCAAGTACGACCAGGATGCATTTGCAATATAGGACGGTAGTTCAACGAGTCTTGGGAGAATCCTGAGGCTGCAGTGGAACATAACAAATAGTTAAGTGAGTTTTGAGTCAGAGTAAATATCAACAGAAAGCTAAAAGGTTGGAAATGATTTCCGCCGACCAGGTACTGAGAGGGCATACGGACAATGAGAGGATCAGCTCGAGCGAGCGACTGGGTTTTGCCGGCATGGCGTTTACAGGTGGCCGCAGATCAACAGCGCTGGACCACAGGTGGTTGGACCCTAAGTAGCGTATACGGCTGGCTAACGACCAACATAGCACACGCTCTGATAACCTGAAATGAAGCCAGAAACACTGGTACAGTGAATGCTTGCACTAAGTCAATCAAACGAATGCAATACATCGTATAAAAAATAGCCAACTGCAATCATAATCATATTTACAATTAAACCATTCATTCCACAGCAAATGTTTGCACGTACTGAGTGATAAATAATTTTACGATACACAATAAACAATATATCCGGTAACGGCATTGCACAGTAGACAAACAACGAATATTACATTGTTGTTAAGTAATCTATAGTATTAAATTTATATATCTAAGTGTGTCGAACCAGACCGTTCTCCATGCTTACATTGAAAAAAGCATTACTCTGTGATCAATGCTGAGTATAATTTAATTGAGAGTGCGCTATAAGCCCAAATATGTCGATGTTAGTGAGATATGTAATTAAAAGTAGTAAGAACTGGTGTCAGCAGACATCTAATGATATAACCTGTCGATCAGAATATCTATTTCACTGATAGAATCGTTATTGTAGCAATAGTGGTCAATTTGCTTATATGTCAATGTTTCGTACGAAATGTTTAACTTGGTGGGAAGCTGTTCGAGATGCCATTGACTGAAGTGTTGTGACGCTGGTGGATGTTGGTGAGGGAAGAGCTGCTCTAGGGAGCAGGAGCGACGGTAGAGGGGAGGAATAGTTTAGGACATCGACCGAGCAGGAGAGACGCTAGTTTTCTGCGATCGGAGAGTGTGGCAGAGCGGTGTGATTTTATTTAGGTAGAGAAACTTGGAATCACTTATCAGGCCTTGGTTACGGACATCTAAGAATGAGGGTGAGGGAACTAAGTATTGTGTAAATATCCCAGCTTGAGTTTAGTGGGCATTCTGTCACCTTTCGTGTCACATTAGATAATTCAAGAGCTGTTCATGTATTTCAGTAATTAACTTATGTACAAAAATGTTTCTAGGGCCACCATTCAGTAGGACTTTGCATCTCACTGAATAAACCGTCTGTTCTTAAAAGTTAAATCTGCAGTGTTTCCTATGTTTGTTATAAATGTTTCCCTGTTTGTCCATGTTCATTAATTTATAGTCATCCAGAATGAGATTTTCACTCTGCAGCGGAGTGGGCGCTGATATGAAACTTCCTGGCAGATTACAACTGTGTGCCCGACCGAGACTCGAACTCGGGACCTTTGCCTTTCGCGGGCAAGTGCTCTCCCATCTGAGCTACCGAAGCACGACTCACGCCCGGTACTCACAGCTTTACTTCTGCCAGTATCTCGTCTCCTACCTTCCAAACTTTACAGAAGCTCTCCTGCGAACCTTGCAGAACTAGCACTCCTGAAAGAAAGGACATTGCGGAGACATGGCTTAGCCACAGCCTGGTGGATGTTTCCAGAATGAGATTTTCACTCTGCAGCGGAGTGTGCGCTGATATGATACTTCCTGGCAGATTAAAACTTATACTCATGTTTGTTGTAAGTCAACCATGTAGCTATGTAATCCTCTGGTTTTCATCGGAACCAGGATTCTGATGATGGCTAACGTCGAAACGCGTAAAAATGGATTCATAAATGAGGGAATAATGGTTTCTAGTCTTCTCTGCATTACAATTCCTTCATCTGTTGCCAATACAGCAAACTGGACGTTACGCAAATTTATAATTCGCGTGACTTACGTACCCTCAATTATTCGGCCGCAGGATCACCTTTTGGTAAATCATTTTGCTAAAACAGCAACATCGCCTAAAGAAGTGGAGTACTGATATTCCTTAGGATTTTTAAGCTTTATTCAGAGCCGTAAATTTGCCCCTCTGTCACATTCAACGCATAGCAGTAACGTCGAATGTTGTATTTCCGCATTTTAAGATGACTGTTGAAGTCTACCACATAGAGGGCTGGGTGTGGAAGCGAAGTTAAGTACTTCAGGAGGCCACAGGACGAGTAAAGGCCTCTAAGAATTCTGGAACCTCTTCGACGTATGTTGCGACACAATTCCATTGTCAACGCCAGAGGATTGTAGTTGAGCACTGTCTATGTTGCTGACACAGCCGCTGGCATGATGGTATGTGGCACCCAGTATCTCGTATCATAGTATCAAGTTATTCTGCCTCTTGTCTTTAGAACAGCCACAATGTCTACGTGAGTCTCATGTAGAGCAAGCTCATCGATGCTCCTCTCACAGAGAATTCGAGAGAGAGTTTTTGATCTGTTTTTTGATAAACTGGAAGTAATCAATTCGTATGTTTACGACCGGCTTATCGAGGTGAGAGACCAGAGAGATGGCAGAACTTCATCCAACGTGGTCATTGAAAACGTTACAAAAACATTCAACGAGATTATTGAAAAGCAAAACTCAGTTGTCAAAGTGGAGTTTCCAAATCACAGTAGGAGGGACGCGAAATGATAAACTGGAAGTAATCAAAAAAATGGTTCAAATGGCTCTGAGCACTATGGGACTTAACATCTCAGGTCATCAGTCCCCTATAACTTAGAACTACATAAACCTAACTAAGCTAAGGACATCACACACATCCATGACCGAGGCAGGATTCGGACCTGCGACCGTAGCGGTCTGGAAGTAATCCATTCGTATGTTTACGATCGGTTTATCGAGGCGAGAGACCAGAGAGCAGGCCTCGTAACAACACGGATGCTCCAACAGTGGCCAATGGCTGCTGATTTTCAATTTCTGGATGGAATTTTTACTTTCAAAGCGTCGGAATCTTGGGTTCGTTGCTTCACATCGATGCATCGGATATCTCAACTGCATGTAACAAAATATGTCAGTGAGAAAGACAAGAGAACTTTGGACGAGCTTCTGGAAATCGCTACGAAATATCAGCAGCAAACAAGCAATATAATCACGAGAGTCAACCCTGATTATTTCATAAATACGAATCAAACAGGGCGTAAATATAAAATAAGCAGCAGACACACTTTGTCCCACAATGGTGAAAAAGTCACCGAAATTGCTGTGGGACAAATAACGAAATTGACCTACTCATATACTGCGTAATATTCAATCGCAATGTCCAGAAAATTGGTGCCTAAAGTATTTGTTTGCCTGCAAGAAGTGACTGGAACGTTCGGCCCTCGAGTCCTAAAATACGTCTACGGATATATGGAGTAATACCAGAATGCTCACATCACATCGACAAAGTCCGCAAAACAGCATAAACAAACGTACGAAGAGTTTTTGGATGAAGTAATTCAAACATACGTGGAAAATAATCAATTCCTCTACATCTTTGCATCGTTGACTCGTGGGGTGGGTAAACTTCCAAGGACTTGCATCAAATGAAATTCAACGATGAAGATGGCCTACCAAGTTGTAGTCTATCAGTGATACCACCGCGATGTACACCGTTTTATCAGCCATACGATGTATATTTTTATCGCCAAGTAAAGAAATACATTCGCCACCTCCAAAACGCTCCGTGCCGTAGAAATCACATCCAGGGAGAACACGGTAAAAATACATTCGCTGGTACATAACCAACTGCAGGCTCCGATATATAAAAATATGATAAGGTACGTGAATAAAGCATTATTTTCAATTTTCGGATAGCTTGATTGGATTTTCAGATACACTACAAGGTCATCGTTAATATTGATACAGATATGCCTGGCGTGCCGTGAAGCTAGATCCATCGCAAAGAGAAGTATTCCATAACTTCGGTGCAGTAGCGTTTCCTGCGGACTTGAGAAAATACATATGCGACTGCGACGAAAATGAATGTGCATTCGTACAATGTGTCGAAAGTACAAATGTTTTGATTGTTATTATAACAAGTATCATTCGTAGGAATGTACTCGTAAAAATATAGGAAATATCAATTAACTTCCCATTAAATGAAACATATTTTTAATCCTTCATTCGTTGTAATTTTTTTAATATTCCTTACCTCGATGGAACAAAATTAAGAATACAATGAAAAAAAATTGAACAATAATAAAATATTTCGAGAAACTAAATTACGGTTAATTTCCTCTCAAAATAAAAAAAAACGCAAAAGATTGAAACAAAATTTGACATTCAATGTGTAATTTTGATTTATAGAGGCTTCTAATTCGTTTTAATCAATTCTTTGCCAAATTTTCATTATTAATTATAAATTAAAACAGGCATTTGAAAAAAAAGAAACAAAAGTATCATAGACGGGTCGAGACCAGGGTAGCCTGGACGGGAGTCTCACTCGCTTGCCCCGTTTTTTTGTTTTAATGTCATTTTGTTCGTTTGTGTGTGGACGTATAATTTTTTCATGCACATATAACTGATAGTCAGAAATGTTATGCCGCTGCTTGAATGTGAAGGTACCGTGGCTTATGTTCCGACAATCGTTTGTGGGAAGTAATAAAACTACTATTGACGTAAAAACAAAGATTTCGTATGTCTACTCGTAATGTAAGGATAGACTAGACGTGGTGCATTGTGATTTCAACGTGCTGGGAAGTATATCCGGACGTAAGGGGTGATAGATCAATTTCGTAAACAGCTGCACAATATAGCAATGCAAGTGTTCAACTGGGTCTGCTATAGTGTAGAAACAGGACGGGAAATACGGCTGTAACAATACGCCACCTCATCGGCAGCCCTAAGCGTACCCTGGCATTTTCCTTGCTGTTCTATCAATAGTGATGTTGATTACAGTACAACGACCCGCGTCGGTGATGCCTTTCCAAGCATTATATCGGTGGGTGCGGTATTCATTATCTGAACACCGTTCCAGACGTCTGTCCTTCATAACACGTGTTTGAGAGAACCTTGGCAACACCTTCAAGAAGCGCTGATTCAACGACTTTGTCAGATAATTTCCTAGGACTGAGGAGAATCGAGACATATAGCATGTGTGAGTGTACGTATACAGATATAAAAGATAACTGCACTGTTTGTGTAAAATGTGTATACATTGCAGTGTAATGTTACTGTGGCTTATGTTGTGGCATGATCAGAGAAAATGAGTGTGTGTCTTATCGTGAGGGACGTAACGATTAAGGACATCAATAAACGCGAGAGATTTTTTACGTGGAAAGTTATGTGCGCTGAGATTCGTTCCAGAGTAAACATTATCTGTACATCGTCAGGTGTAATATTTAATTGTAGTTAGACTGGTAAATATTCTTGTGAGTCTTGTATATATTTGAAGATCTGTAGACGTCTTTTGCAGGGTTTAACTGTCAGTGCAATGTAGCGATCTGTGCAAAATAATTTTGCGGCTGAAAGTCTTTTCTGCAGAAAACAATGGCGTATGGTGCTCCCAGACCGGCAGTTTGACGGGTAAATTCACTGACGGACAGGTTGTCCTGTTAGGAATGTGCCCTGCGAAGCAATGCAACATCTCTAGGCGGTGAACCAAATCGGAGCTATGCGTCATCGCACGAGCAACGGTACTTAGGTGAAAACGTATTTCGATAGGAATTTCTCAAGTGTAAAGTATGAAAGAGATGTCAGCGCCTCATCCTTGCCTCTTCGTAGCTTCGCTGGGAGCACAGTGCACCCGGACTCCGGCGTCGGCGCCAGGTGTCGGGCGGCGGGATGTGTTATTTATTATTAGCGATCTTTTTTTTAAACTATATTCCATCTATATATATACTCTGCTAGCCACCATCCGGGGTGTGGTGGAGGGCACTATTCGCACCAAAGCTATATTTCTCTCCTTCAGTTCCACTTGGCCGGCCGGAGTGGCCAAGCGGTTCTAGGCGCTTCAGTCTAGAACCGCGCTGCTGCTACGGTCGCAGGTTCGAATCCTGCCTCGGGCATGGATGTGTGTGATGTCCTTAGGTTAGTTAGGTTTAAGTACTTCTAAGTTCTAGGGGACTGATGACCTCAGATGTTAAGTCCCATAGTGCTCAGAGCCATTTGAACCATTTGTTCCACTCGCGGTTCGCGCGAGGGAAAAACGACTGTCTGAACGCTTCAGTACGAGTTCCAATTTCCCTTATCTTTGAATGGTGATCATTGCGCGTTATGAATGTTGGTGGTAATGTTATATGCTCTACATCCAAGGTGAAGATAGGATTTGGAATTTAGTGAGCAGCCCCTTCCGTTTAGCGCGTCGTCTATCTGCAAGTGTGTCCCACTTCAAACTTTCAATGAGATTTGTAACGCTCTGGCGATGGTTAAATGTACCAATCACGAATCTTGCCGTTTTTCTCTGAATCTTCTCAATCTCTTGAATCAGACCCAACTGGTAAGGGCCCCATACAGACGAACAATACTCTTAGACCAATACGATGCCGCGAATTAAAAACAACTACGCCATACATGTGAAGAATATCAATTTAATTAATTTGAATAAATTTTTTATATCAACGTGGTATTAGCGGTACAATAGTTAAGTGGAGGCTGTGTGTGAGTGGGTGACTGGAGCAGAACAGCAGGTTAAGTGCAGAATGCTAAGTTAATTTGAATAATTTTTATGTGAAATGCAGTTAATAGTTTAAGGGGGTGGGGTGACATGGAAAACCACTTAACAGAACAATATTTTAAGTGCCAACAAAAGGCCAAACATTGGGTTAAGACGCCCAGAGTACAGTGCCAAACATCAGATTATGCAACATGTTTGCCCCATGTAATTGCTTCTTGCAAGACCTAGATGTTTCCAAACAGCAGAGAATGCTGAGAAAGAGAAATCCAACCCTCACAAACTGAATTTTTTACAAATAAACAACATACCCTTTTCATATTTTCCATACATTGTCTTAATTGTTTAAGCAATATTCCATACAGAGCAATCCTATACCCTCCAAATGATCGATCAACTGAGTCTTTTCCTGACAATTCCTTGGAAGAGGTGGCGGTCGGATGACTTAGGTTTGTGGAGGTTCTCTTTTTTCCCACCATTTTCTTAGGTTAGTACAGGTTGCATTGTCCTAATGGAATTTGAACTTCCTGCCACAGGGGCATGGCAGGGGGGTGTGGCACTTTCCCATCAGAGAGGTTAATTAATTGATCAATTTAATTGCATAGTCAGTGTGACCTATCTTCCTGCCATTTTCTTTGGCTAGTAGAGGCTGCATTGTCCTGTTGGAATCTGAACTTCCTGCCATTTTTCCAAGGGAGGGAGGCGTTGCACTTTCACCCCAAATGCCGCCATGTTGGGTAACGGTACTTGCGTCATCAGCTAACGTCATGGCCGCCATCTTGGATGACGTCATGCGCTGTGCACGTTAGTACACGTTAGTGCATGTTAATACACATTAGCCTGCCAACATGGGTTGGTAGTGGGACGTGGTGGTCGGTTGAGGGTCGTGGTGGAGACTAACTATTTCCTTCCAAGTCCAGGTGGACGTGGCACTCGCGAAAATTGATTCCAAGTCCAGGTGGATGTGGCACTTGCGAAAATCTGACAAAATTTGAATTTCTCACCCGGGAAGTGTGGCAGGAGGGCATGGCATTTTCCCACCACAGAGGTTAACTAATTGATCAATTTAATTAAGTAGTCAATCAAATTGATAAGAGTGAGAGGGGGGCCTATTCCAATAACTCAGACCTGAAAGTGAACCTGTAGCAGTGAGGGGGGTTTGGTGGGAGGGGCATGGGGTGGGGGAACAATAGGTAAGTGCCTGTCAATCAAAGGAGAACAGTAGGTCTGCCCCTAGTGCGTACCTGTCCCTGATGTAGGCAGCCCACACTAACAAAATAGCCCAGCACTCCCTTCCTGATGGGGGAGGGGAGTAGGAGGGGGTGGGGTGGGGGACAATAGGTTAAGTGCAGCGACATGGAAAGCTACTTGACAGAACAATAGGCTAAGGACCTGTCAATCAAAGGAGAACCATAGGTTTGCCCCTGAGTGCATACCTGCCCCTGATGTGGGGAATCTGCACTAACAAAATGCGCCAAATCTGTCTTTCCCCTCTACTTACAACAGCCAAACAAATCCACCATTGCAGAACATTGCCTTGACACTAGTTATCATGGAATATAAAATCACGGAGTTTTTGGCAGGCACTTCCAGCTAGTGGTGTAGTGTCATTAAGGAAGCTATTGAAATTAAATTAGCAAGTAACCTTATGAATAGAGATGGTGGTTTCTGTTTAACTCTGCTCTGTCACTTTTAAGAACAGAGGGACAGAGTTTATACTACCTCACCCATTGACTACTGATTTCACTACCGATAACTTCTGTCGTCGGTCACCCTTGGCCTGTGATGACGCTATTATTTACAGTGTGTGTGTGTGTGTGTGTGTGTGTGTGTGTGTGTGTGTGTGTTTATTTTATCATTACAGAGTTTCTCTGAAAGTCGAGGCTTTAAATTAGCTTAGCTTGCTTCGTGCAGTTGTGCGTTAAAAATGGTAAGGTGTGCTCCTGTCGAAATATCGATGGTTATCGATGACGTCACCTGGCTGCATTCCGGTAAGTTATTTGAACAGGTTCTACATTTATTTCATACCTCTCTCATTTCCTATGAATATCTTTCCTCTTGTCTTCCATCTTGTCTATCCTACGCACTCGTAGTGCGCGTTTGCTTTATTTTAGTTTACTCTAAAGGATACTGTCTAAAATTTCAATTTGTCTTGTTTGTGTGTTTTTCGCCTCAACTATACGATGAGTGATTATATTACTCCTTCCATTACAAGTAGCCGATGAAACGAACAAGTCATATTGTACTGGGAAATTTGCTACATGATATTCTAAAGGAACGTCTACCGACCGAACACGGTGCTTTAAACCTATATGAATTAATCACACGATCCCACAGTTAAGTGCCAAAAACCGCTAGAACTAAAACTGCTGCTTGAAACAACGGGTCTCGTTCGTCCAATGGTACCTCCTAGATGAGGGCCACATGTTTGTTCTGTCTATAGAATCCATAATGCTACAACAGTGCCAAGTCTATCCTCACAAATATATTTTACACTCATTGTTTAAGCTTCAATGACCTTCACTTTCGGTTTCAGCCACTTTCTGTTGATAGTAGTATGTGGTCATTATTGCTCTTAATAAGTGAGACTAATTTTGATACCTTTCCATGAACGCTAATTAGGACGCCCGAGTTCAAATCTCGGTCAGTACAAGTTTTCAACTTTCTCATTGATTTAAGTCGATACCCACACGCAGCAAATGTCAGTAATTCCCTTGTGGCTCAACTCCAATATTTCAAGAAACTGTATTAGTTTGCCGTTTTCCCATGGGTCTATTGCGTATTAAACATCTACTGAATATTTTTAAAGTTTCATTTGTTGTTAGTATACAGGTGTAATAGGTCAAATGACGCTAGTAGCATGTCATCAGTGATTAGCAGATCCTTAGATTCATTCACAAAAACTACATTACAAGTTGCGCTACAGTTAATCGGAAATCTGAATGAGCTACAGAACATGATTCAGATGGTTCAAATGGCTCTGTGCACTATGGGACTTAACATCTGAGGTCGTCAGTCCCCTAAACTTAGAACTACTTAAACCTAACAAACCTAAGGACATCACGCACATCCATGCCCGAGGCAGGATTCGAACCTACGACCGTAGCAGCAGCGTGGTTCCAGACTGAAGCGCCTAGAACCACTCGGCCAGAGCGGACGGCTACAGAAGATTATTGCAATACAAATGTACTACAGTTTTTTTTGTAGAAAATGATATTGCAGAAGTTGACAGAGACCAAACAAATAATTTCAAGCCGTCCATAAGAAAAAGATTGATAGCACTCGTTTTTTATTACTTGCACATGAGAGATGAAGACTAATTAGTTTGCCGCGCGGGGTAAACGCTCGGTCTGTGGCGCCTTGTGACGGTCCGCGTGGCTCATCCCGTCGGAGGTTCGAGTCCTCCCGTGGGCATGGAGGTGTGTATTGTCCTTAGTGTAAGATACTTTGAATTAGAGTATGTAGTGCATAAGCTTAGGGACCGATGACCTCAGCAGTGTGGTCCCATAAGACCTTACCACCACTAATTACCATGAGTCCCAATCTCTCACCACTCAATACCTCAATAAATCTCCGGAAAGTGAGCAAAAATATGAGTATTATTATTGGCTCTGAGCACTATGGGACTTAACATCTGTGGTCATCAGTCCCATAGAACTTAGAACTACTTAAACCTAACTAACCTAAGGACATCACACACATCCATGCCCGAGGCAGGATTCGAACCTGCGACCGTAGCAGTCGCGCAGTTCCGGACTGAGCGCCTAGAACTGCTAGACCACCGCGGCCGGCTGAGTATTATTATTGATTGAAGAGAATCTTCAATGGCAGAATTAAATAGCTTTTTGTATAAAATACTAGCGAGTTCATTCTCATTTACTATTAATTGAAACATACCTATGAGTGTAACTTTTGTAAATGAAGCTCAGGATCTGCTGATACTGGTAACATGCAGAGAAGAACTGTAGCAGAGACTGGTTTGAAAAGTTCCATCACGCACAAAATACTGAGATGTAGCCTGCACATGTTTCCATTCAAAATCCAAAGCCACCATGCAATATATTCATCTTTATATTTCATTTGACGCATCTGAAGTGTTTTTACTCTATTTGCTACATAGGCATTAAGCGGTATCATGATTATCATGACTGCGAGACCAGCAAGCACGGATGGACCTAAGATATCCCAGAGAAAATACAGGGCTAGTGCGATCTGTAAAGGAGCAGACCAAATCATATTCAGATAGGTGGTAAGATCCATTAGTTTCTGGGCATCCACTGACATCAAATTAACAATTTCTCCAACTGTTGATTCCTTTCTTGCCGAGTTTGACATGCGAAGTGCTTTTCTGTAAACTGCTGCTATCACTGCAGTTCTGACACGGAGTCCAACGATGAACATCTGTGCAACATCCGTGCAACAAACGGCTGACTTCGCGAATCAAATTGTCACAATGATTGATAATGAAGGATTCGGTATCGGCTGCATCTGGTTCACAGAGGAAGCACACTTCAACCTGAATGGAGTCGTAAATTAACGAAACTGATGATTCTGGGGTTCCGAAAATCCCCATTTGTGTGAAGCAAAATTACTGTTTTCCCGAAATTACTGTTTGGGCTGGGGTATGCAGCAGAGGCATTATTGACCATTTTACATGCAGAAAACAATCACTAGTGAACGTTAAGTTACAATTTTGAAACAATTTGTGGCCACACAGCTAGCGTTTTAGGATCGACCAGGGAACGAGAGGTTCGTGTAGAATGGGGCCAGACGACATCGCATCGAACAGGAGTTTCCCTTCCTTCGTGGATACTTCGGAAACAGAGTCATTGTAGTGGATATTAGCAAATTTACTGACGCAGGGGTGGGCTGGCTTCCATATCCGCCCAGCCTGGCTCGTTGTGACTACTTTTCGTGCGGCGCATTGAAAGACGCTCTCTACCGGTATCATCCCACCACGCTGGACGGGCTTGACTAGACAATGTGTGTGGCATCTGAATCCATTTCCGTTGGGATACTACGGGTTGTGATAGCAAATTGTATTGTTAGTTTGTACCACCCCCGCACTGCGAGTGGAAAATATCGTGAAATTGTTTCGGGGGCCCTTGTAGAGTTCGAATTTAATTTTGCACGCTGATACTGTGCGAGTTGCATAGCGTACAGCGTCATATGTTAGCAGATTTTCCAATTCTTTAAAAAGTCCTGTACCATCAAACTTAGTTTTCGAGGTATTTAATTCCGAAATCAGGGATTCCTTCGATGGACAACCTGTATCAGTAATTAGTAAAATAGCGTGATTGTATCTGGGGCCTTTATCAGTAGAGTATCTATGTATTTAGTTGTAACATTTTTATCTCTAAGAGACAGAGTATATGAATACCTAAAGACGCATAACAAATTTTGAATGTATCAAGACAATCAAATAACATTTTTTATGTTAGTCTGATGTACGAGGGCAGTTCAATAAGTAATGCAACACATTTTTTTTCTGAAACAGGGGTTGTTTCATTCAGCATTGAAATACACCAGGTTATTCCCCAATCTTTTAGCTACACAACACTATTTTTCAACGTAATCTCCATTCAATGCTACGGCCTTACGCCACCTTGAAATGAGGGCCTGTATGCCTGCACGGTACCATTCCACTGGTCGATGTCGGAGCCAACGTCGTACTGCATCAATAACTTCTTCATCATCCGCGTAGTGCCTCCCACGGATTGCGTCCTTCATTGGGCCAAACATATGGAAATCCGACGGTGCGAGATCGGGGCTGTAGGGTGCATGAGGAAGAACAGTCCACTGAAGTTTTGTGACCTCCTCTCGGGTGCGAAAACTTGTGTGAGGTCTTGTGTTGTCATGAAGAAGGAGAAGTTAGTTCAGATTTTTGTGCCTACGAACACGCTGAAGTCGTTTCTTCAATTTCTGAAGAGTAGCACAATACACTTCAGAGTTGATCGTTTGACCATGGGGAAGGACATCGAACAGAATAACCCCTTCAGCGTCCCAGAAGACTGTAACCTTGACTTTACCGGCTGAGGGTATGGCTTTAAACTTTTTCTTGGTAGGGGAGTGGGTGTGGCGCCACTCCATTGATTGCCGTTTTGTTTCAGGTTCGAAGTGATGAACCAATGTTTCATCGCCTGTAACAATCTTTGACAAGAAATTGTCACCCTCAGCCACATGATGAGCAAGCAATTCCGCACAGATGGTTCTCCTTTGCTCTTTACGGTGCTCGGTTAGACAACGAGGGACCCAGCGGGAACAAACCTTTGAATATCCCAACTGGTGAACAATTGTGACAGCACTACCAACAGAGATGTCAAGTTGAGTACTGAGTTGTTTGATGGTGATCCGTCGATCATCTCGAACGAGTGTGTTCGCACGCTCCGCCATTGCAGGAGTCACAGCTGTGCACGGCCGGCCCGCACGCGGGAGATCAGACAGTCTTGCTTGACCTTGCGGCGATGATGACACACCCTTTGCCCAACGACTCACCGTGCTTTTGTCCACTGCCAGATCACTGTAGACATTCTGCAAGCGCCTATGAATATCTGAGATGCCCTGGTTTTCCGCCAAAAGAAACTCGATCACTGCCCGTTGTTTGCAATGCACATCCGTTACAGACGCCATTTTAACAGCTCCGTACAGCGCTGCCACCTGTCGGAAGTCAATGAAACTATACGAGACGAAGCGGGAATGTTTGAAAATATTCCACAAGAAATTTCCGGTTTTTTCAACCAAAATTGGCCGAGAAAAAAAATGTGTTGCATTACTTATTGAACTGCCCTCGTAAAAACAAATGTATTATGTACAGCGAAATATTATAAATGCAGGTGTGTCATAAAAGATAAATAGCTCTGTCGTAAACTGTGCACACAAAATGTTTGAAAGTGTTCTCTTTCATGTTTTGTTACAACAGTGTACCTTTTAATGTAGGTGATGTCTTTCGAATGAACGAAACTAGTCATTAGCAAAAATATTATTCGCAACTCTGATGGAAAACTTAATAAATAAATTATAACTATATTGAGTCCCTAATCCCGAGACCAACACAATGTTGGAATTACGTAAATCATATTTTCACTGATAAAGCGGCAACAAGTGACCGAGCGTGAATTTACAGAAGGATGAGAAAACCTGACTGATAAGGTAAGAAATGAGGACTTTCTCTACATAATTGGCAATTAAAGGAATACGTAGGAGACATTAATTAGATGAAGTGACGGGGTGATAGGACACTTGTCAAGGCAGTAGTGAAATATTTCGATGGTACTGGAGAGATTCATAGAGGGTATAAACGGTAGATGAAGCCAGAGATTGGAATATATACGTTAGATAATTTAGAATGATGAGAAGGTGTTACTGTGAGAGGAAGAGGTTGGCAAATTGGGGAAGGGGGGGGGGGGGGGCGAATCACATTATCCAGAGGACTGGTGGTAGCAAACAGTCACTATGGAAATATGCGTATGTTTTTGTTATTGTGGTCTTCATTCCCGACTGGTTTGTTGCAGCTCTCCAAGCTAATTTATCCTGTTCATCTCAACATAAGCACAGCAACCTATATTCATTATGGCTACTGTTTCCAAGCTATGGCCTTACTCAAATATTTTTTACCACTCCCGCCAACCCCCCTCCCCCTCATCATGGAACATGTTACATTTCAAAATATATTTAACTTGTGACTGTTTTTTGATAATACTTCTGCATTATTTGATTTCACTAACTGGTTATTGGTGTGTGGTAGAGTAAGAATGTAATAGATAGAGTATTACGCAAACACGATATTGACAAGGTTGTCTAGACTACAACTCTTTTTAAATTCTTAGGCACGTGACCAAGGCCTACCTTGGAACACGTTTTCGCATTTGGAGAAGCTCAACTTTTCGGAGTAATTTCTGTAGCTTCCAAAAACGTCTGCAGCACATAAAAAGTGAATGACATCTTTTAAAAATGGAATGAGTAAATGTATTAAACATCTATTACAGGATTATATAGAGGTAAAAGCCTCAAGAGTGTACCAGGGTACAAGACTCTCACCTATCCCTACCACATGTCAAAAGCGTCTATTCTCTTCTTATGTGAGCTGTATATCGTTCACTTCCATTTGCATTCCAGGCTACACTCCAGACAAATAACTTCCGAAAAGATTTTCTAGCACTTAAAATTTATATTAAATGTCAGCAAGTTTCTCTTTTTCACAAACTCCTTTTTTTTGCTATATATACTAGATATACTGTATATACTAGATCCTTTCTGTTTGGCCCATCTTCACTCATATTGCTGCCTAAATGACAAAACTCACCTACTTCTTTTAGCGCCCCATTTCCTAATCAATTTCCCTGTGCATCGCCTGATTTACTTTGACTACACTGCATTAACCTTGTTTTACTATCGTCAATATTCATTTAATAAATATTTTTAAAGGCAATATCCATTACATTCAACTTCTCTTCCAAGTTTTTGGCCGTTTTTGACAGAATTAGGATGTTATCTTCAAACTGCCAAGTTTATATTTCCTTTCCCTGAAGTTCAATTCCATTTCCTAACTACTCTTTGATTTCTATTATTGCTTGCTCAAAGCGTAGAAGAACAACAACAATAAGCAACAAACCCTCTCTCACTCCATACTACTATTACTAATAAATCCTTTTATATGTTTTCGACTGCAGTCCGGTTTCTATGCGAGCTGTTAACCGAATAACTTTTCGATCCCTGTATTTTATCCTTGCTATCATCAGAATTTCATGTAGTCCAATCAACACTATAAACCATTTTTACTCCACAAATGTCATAAACGTAACTTCGCCTTTCTTTAACCTTTAACCTGTCTCCTGAGTCGGATGGTCAGTATTGCTCCATGTGTTCCTTCATTTCCACAAACCACAACCCTATATTTCCTGGGCTCGGCTTCTACAAAGCTCTCCATTCCTCTGTAAATAATTCGCGTCAGCATTTTGCTACCATGACTTATTAAATTGGTAGTTTGGTAATATGCACACCTGTCAGCAACAGCCTCCTGTGAAACTGAATTACAGTATTACGTTCTTCTTTAAATATGAGCGCGTCTTGCACATATCATATATCTTGTATACCAGGAGGAATAGTTTTGCCGTGGTATTTTCTCCGAAGGACCTCAAAAATTTTGAGAGAATGTCTTCATGTTGTAACCTAGGTATTCAAGTGCTCTGTTAAATTTCTGTCGCCATATCGTATCTCCCATTTCTCCTTCATCGATTTTATTTTCTCTTGCTGTAATATTACAAGTTCATTTCCATTACATAGCCTTAATACATGTATTCTATCCATGATTCAAATTTCCCTTGACTGCTTCGTACTTTCGTGCTATCTGAGATCTTGACGTTCTCCTCACTGGTCTCATTAAATGTCTTTCAGGTGCCAGCTATCTTTCCCGTGATCATGTATGCCTCTAAATTATTTTATTTATCGTTTATAACTTTCTGCTTAGCTATTTCAAGGGAAGGGGAGAGTTGTACAGCCCATCATGGCCGTGGCATTCGGTAAGCGACACATGCCCATAGGGTCGTGTTAAATGGCGAACATCTTAGGGAGTTCAGCATTCGTTTGCTTGGTATAGGCTTGGCGAACCCATGTTTCCTGAGCTAGGGGGCTGGTGGGCGTCGTCAATCCTCTGTAATCGTAAGCTCTGGACATACTTTAGGGACAACTTTGTGGCGCGGTGGTGGAATGTAGCATATCAGAGGGAACGGGGATCTTGGCTTCACGGCCTGGATCGCGAGTATAGTAGAAACCTCTATAAAAAATCCCTCAATCTCATGGTGTGCTGCACACTGATGAGATGAATTGCTGTTGGTGAGGTGAAACAGTCGTTAGCGAGCCACCTACTGGAAATCTGCCGCTCTTCACATGTCTAAGACTTACCCAGGCAAGCTGGGCTGTGCCTGGGTGAACGTACATGTTCGTAGCTGCTCGTGGAAACACCATGCCGAATCCAACCGTCTGAAAGTACTGACATCCACACCCACTGATCCAAACGAATCAGGGAGGTTCGTCCTCCCCATAACCAGACTGTCTTCAGTAAAGGTGCTCCAGAAGTGATAAATGAGAATTTGTTTCTAGTGATCAAGAGGGAGAACGGCACGTCTGAGAAAGAGTCCCCTTCCTACATTCATGAAGGTTTAAAAGGGGTTGCTGGTACCTTGAAGTTTATCAAATGATTGCGAATTGCTTCCTTGTTGGTAGAAACTAACAAGTCAAAACAGCTGGAACTTCTTAGGAAGTCATAAAAATTTGATTACTACGGCATAGTTATCGAGATGCACAACACATTCAACTCAAACAAGGGCATGGTCACATGCATAACATTAGAGACCATAGACATCTAAGAACTCAAACAACAATGAGCATCTCCGAGGGTAGTTGTTGTGGAACGTAAGATGCAGAGGAATATTGGAGTGACTGAGAAGGCCGCCAGCTTCATTGTGACCTTCAGTTCTCCAACGCTACCTGAACACATCATGGCGAGGTTTCTCTGACTTACGGTTAGACATTGTATACCTACCAGTTATGAAGACTATTTGTACACACAACCGGTGCCCTACAGATGCGAATCTTGAAGCCTTTCGGGAGGCGCGTACAGAGGTGAGGACGATAATCCGAGAGGGTAAACAGAGATCTTGGCAAGCGTTCCTTAACTCCATTAATAGGTCGACACTCGCAAGCAAAGTATTAGAAGACGTCAGAAGAATTTCCAGGGGGAACTCACGACCGCCTAACATCATCAAGAGACATTATTCAGGCAATGAATAAATCTTATAAAACAACTGTGGCCGATTCTGACCAGGCGCCAGATTTCTATCGTCATTGAATGTCACAAGAAAGGATTGATTTCAATTTTTGTTCTAGCAACACGGAGTAATAAAACCAGTCCTTTTCTCTTTGGGAGTAGGATTCTCCAGACAGTAGCTCGTAATACGGTGCCTGGCCACGATCTGATAACATTCAACATGCTGTGACAGCTGATCCCGCACGAGGATACCAAGGAGAGTATGAGCCAACCCTGGCCTTAAGTATCAGATCATACGGATAAGGACATTCGGTGTCAGGTTACACACCTGGGCTTCTTGGTTACCCCAAGCCGTGTCTCCCAAGAAACCAACGAGAATTGATCAAGGTCACCCAGGTGAATCACCAGTCCCTCCCCTCCACCCCATCCCCATCACTTCTCGCTTCCCACGCCCGGGTTCCCGGGTTCGATTCCCGGCGGGGTCAGGGATTTTCTCTGCCTCGTGATGGCTGGGTGTTGTGTGCTGTCCTTAGGTTAGTTAGGTTTAAGTAGTTCTAAGTTCTAGGGGACTGATGACCATAGATGTTAAGTCCCATAGTGCTCAGAGCCATTTGAACCATCCCCATCACATCCTTCTGGACCACTGAGGATTCAGCGACCCCTCCATATTTTCATCTTTTATAACTTGATCTGCTAAGTACTGGCCACTTGGTCTAAATCGTGAGTCATCAACACTTTGAAACAATTCACTATCAATCAAGGGCCACTTGTCCCTTTAGTACAAGAGACAAGTGCCAATTAGTAACTTGTTCCTCCTGTTCACTGAAATTCCTCTAACTTAATTCTTTGACACAGAGACAGACAGTCTATGTTCAATTTTATTCCAATGAATACTGAAAATACTACTTAGCTTGCAGTTACAGGGTTCCACCTTGGTGTGTCACCGTAGACGAAGTGTCCATTGCTCCATCAGGTGCTGCTGAGAACCATCACTGCACTGCTGCTGCTCAGATTACTCGCTGAATCTCTAAGGTGGACGCGGCCCTCTACAATATCTGTCGGGAATATTCTCCTGGAAGCTTTTCTGGGCATTTGATCGTCTTAATGTTTGACTGTGATTCTAACTTAACTAGAAATTCCTCCATTATGTGCAATGGAAGGTTACCGATGATTCCTGTTACCTAGACCCTCGTCATCTCGGCAAACCATCAAGAATAATCCTCACTGGCGTGTTTGGTCAGCCACTGAAAATCAAACAGCTCTGGGTTGCCTTGGGACTCGTTATCTCATCCAGTCTGTCACTAGTCTGTTCCATGCCCCTGAAAGTTTGTGTTTGCTTCTAGCTATGATGTAATAATGTATAATTAAAATTATTAACATTTTATGTGGTCATGACACTTCCTCGCAAAATTACGTTAATAAGCAGTATCCAAAGTGCCTTTAATACATTTAAAAATTTTACATCAATTTTCCTTCACATTATACCCGAAAGAAAACATCTTAGTGTAATTACAAAGATTTTACATCTATTTGACGTTATTCTATACCTCAAAGAAAACATTGTAACATCTATTTGTAATTACCTCTCAGTCATCTGTGTTTCCCGAATTTATTGTATGTATAACCATTTTCTCGCATGTCTCTACTGACTGCAAGTGTATTCTATTTATTCCAGGTGTTTGAACTACTATCATCATGACACAAGCAGATCAGCAGTAGTTCCCATCTTTAGGGTCATTAAAAATGTCTTGCATAAATACTTGTAACAATTACATTTCGCACATCCTAAAAATACAAAAATGCAAATAATTCAACTTACGCTGATATATGTAGCAACGGAAGAATTAGCTATCTTCTTTTCTTATCTAAGAATTTATGTCTGCCTTCTAATAGTTTACCCTCTACTCTTGAGTCATATAAGTTGGATGTGACATGCTTTCAAAGTAAAAAAAAAAAAAGGTTCAAATGGCTCTGAGCACTATGCGACTTAACTTCTGAGGTTATCAGTCCCCTAAAACTTATAACTACTTAAACCTAAGGACATCACACACATCTATGCCCGAGGCAGGATTCGAACCTGAACCTGTGACCATAGCGGTCGCGTGGTTCCAGACTGTAGCGCCTAGAACCGCTCGGCCTCACCGGCCGGCTTTCAAAGTAAATCAAATTGTATTTCATACCTACTGATTTTTGTTTCTATTTAGTTACAAAAGTCTACGTTCATATTCCCATTTAGTATTACGTCTCTCCTGGTACAGTTCGTCTTTATCACTTTCATTGTATATAAACATGTGATCTGTATCCTTTACAGTTTTCCTGAAACTTGAGTATTCCTATTCCTTTTAATTTAATATCTTTTGCTGGATACATGTTACACAAATTAGTCATGTCTTCCTCTTTAGGTATTGCATATTACCATTCATCAGTGCCTAAATTAGTCCATCAGCGTCATTCTAAAGATATCATTTTCTTGGCTCAGATATGTGCTTGTCTTGTAACGTTTTCACTTCACAATCCTCCACGTTTTACATCTACACTTACATCTACACCTACATAGATACTCTGCAAGCCACCGTACGGTACGTGGCGGAGGCTACCCAGTATTTGTAATCAATTGAAATCAACCCAAATGTTCTTTATATACCCTTCTTTGATTATCCAGTTCCATCTAATTTAACTGATGAAGTGATAATTTAGCGTACAGTTCCTTAGAACTATCAGCCAGCAAATATTTCTTTTCTGGTTGCATGCATGCATCTTGATCTACACCAGATCTTAACTTAATTGGAACTAGAAGTATTGTATACAAATTAAAGTCCCTGTTTTCAATTAGCGGAATACTAATCATATAGCCTATTAACTCCTTATTTATAGATACATCGGTATCCATAATTTTTAGTAATATGTATCCATATTCTTCTACTAGATGTACTGGAACTTTCACTCCTCTTAACTCATTTTGAATTGGCATTAGATATTTGATAATTTGTACTCGATTTACAATGTGAGAGGCAAGAATTCCCTTTTAAGCGCGCTTTATCGCACTTACTAATTGATCATGTTCCATACTTACTTTAGCAAATGAAATCTGTAATTGCAGCACTTGTTCATTGACCGTCATGAATACGGTAGTCCTCTTGAGACCACAGTCTGTAGTCCTCAGAGAATCTGTAACAAATTGTTCTAATTTATTCATTCCGTTTCTGAGCTACTTCTCACTAGCAGTGATGAATGGTTCAAATGGCTCTGAGGACTATGGGACTTAACATCTGAAGTCATCAGTCCCCTAGACTTAGAACTACCTAAACCTAACCAACCTAAGGACATCACACACATCCATGCCCGAAGCAGGATTTGAACCTGCGACCGCAGCAATCGCGCGGTTCCGGACTGAAGCGCCTAGAACCGCTCGGCCACCGCGGCCGGCGCAGTGATCAACCTATGGTTTTATTGAAACCTGGCAACGTGACTCTGACTACTGCGACTGTTGTTTGGACAGTTTCAGCAGTAGTTCTGATCTCGACTCCATACCATCGATGTGCGTTTTGTAATAAGCAGCATCTGCCTCATCCAAGATTTCGAATAATATTTTACTGATTTCCCCTACAAAGTTAAGAATTCCTCTCTTTTGTCTCCTTACTGGTCGTATTCTTTGGCCTGTAGCAGGTCTTCCAGCTTCTTTTTCACCTTCCTGGATGTTTGTCTTACTTTCTTGGCCATATTAGATGCAGACCAGTCTGCATCGGTTATCCTCATTTTATCGCAATGTTGCATCCCAGTGATCATATTTTCACCAGGATTAAATCCCAGCTTTTTCAGTACCCAACACTTTCCATTATTACCACAATTGAATGTAATAACAGCATCATGCACTACTAGTTTCTGTGTTTGCATGCCTACAAATACAGTTTTATTGGTTTCTTGGCCATATTATATGCAGACCTGTCTGCATCGGTTATCCTCATTTTATCGCAATGTTGCATCCCAGTGATCATATTTTCACCAGGATTAAATCCCAGATTTTACAGTACCCAACAGTTTCCAATATTACCACAATTGAATGTAATAACAGCATCATGAACTCCTAGTTTCTTTGTATGCATGCCAACAAATACAGTTTTAGGAAGGCAGTTCCAAATTATGCCGTTGAAATATTCACTTGGGTTCTGTGTCTGCCCATGCAGACATTTCCTTAGAAGGTCAGGATGAACCAAGCCCCTGAAAATAGGTTTAATTGCTGTAATAACAGCAGCAGGAAGAGAATGCTGGTGAGAACAAGATTCTCCAGTTGCCTGAGCCCTGTTGTATTTGCACCATGAATTTTCTCCTGATAGACACAATCCATGACATGGCTTATCATCAGTAGGGGACTTATGGAAGAATATGGCCCAAACATCTCTCTTCATTGCCTCCAGATTTTCTTTATTTCTCCTAATTGCCTACCCATAGTATACCTGCAAGTTTTCTATTTCAGTTTTAGTTAACCGACCCTGTCCGGTCAACAATTTTCCATCTTCTAATATTTTTCCTCTCATATCAACACTTAGTTTTCTCAGCCTTGTTCCCAAACGTTTTTGAACATGGCCTACACATTCTATTTTGCTAATAATGGCATCTCCATATGGCTTAGAGTTCATCACATTGTTGTATGATGAATTACAATTATAAACATCGTTGCCAGGCGAAATAACCTTTTGTTTAGAAAGCTTTCTAAATTTGTTTCCTCTAAATTGTCGTTTCTTGAAACTGCCTTTACGCTTCGTCATCTTCAATAAACACAACAAAACACACGCAAAAAAGCACTGCAAACGTAAGCATAACAAATACTCGCAATCACACTTGAACAAAACCAACTGCGTGTTTGAAATCGTGTTGTTTACAAACAGCAGAAACAAAAGAGAACTAACCGTTGCCTTTCAGGAAAAGCCAACACACTCGGGAGTAAAAAAAAAATCCCTGACGTGCAATGTAGGGGATATAAAGCTCTAAAATATATGCAGAAAAGTGGGTGACAGAAAAGTGGCTGTGGCACATAAACACAAGTGGTAGGAAAATGCTCTCTAAATGCTCGAAAAAAAATTTTTTCATCAAAATCCTTTTCAGAGTACTTAAATAAAACTTTAAAATCTATCGAAATATGATGAAAACCAAAAATCGATTTTGTTGGCCTGAACCACGGTGTAGTCCCCTTAATTCTTCGTTGTCTTGTAGTCATTTATGTAAAGGAGTTGCAATTAAACTGAAATCTTCTATACATTTTCAGTGGTATCCTAGTAGCCCTAAGTATCCTTTCAATTCTTTCTTTGTTTTTGGCACTGGGAACCTCTTAACCTTTTCCACGTTCCACGCGTCTGGCTGTACTCGTGTATCGATTATCTTATGTCCAACATATTATTTCCTTCCGTAAAAATTCACATTTGTCTGGCTGCAACTTCAGGCTGTGTTCTCTTAGGTTGTCAAAAATCTCCCTTACTTTCTCGTTATTTTCTCTTAAATAACGTAAATAACAGATAATATCGTACAAGTACTGTAGTATATTGATTATTCCTTGCTACTGTAGTGTTATCCTGAGGCTGTGAAAAAGGAGGACAGGCGCTCCAAGGCGCGGAAGCAGAGATTATGCTAATGGTAGACGAAACTAGAAGAGATATTGTTACATGAAGTAAACCGTAAGGGGAGAGCCTTGTGAAAATGCAGACGCCCCCAGACGCGGTCCCAGGGCGTTAGTTACTCTTCAAGAAATTAATGTGTAACTTCATATGTCGTCTAGACGCTGTGGTAGATTGCCGCCGTAGAACTTTGTAGGTAACAGGCACGTACTAGCGTATAAAGGCAGCTTTATACCAGCCCTGAGAACAGCAACGTCAGTAAGCTCACAAGGGTTAGAAAGAGAGCGAAAACGCCAAAAAAACTGTTGCCTAGCAGTCCCTTCTCGGGGAGCTCGAGGGGCGAGGCTAAATGACGTATAATAATAATGTTGCCAGCCTTATTTGGCAGAGCAGATACGTTTAGCTTTCAGCTTAACAATGTTGTTACCATATACGAACTTAGTGCAACTGCATTAACATCCCCGCCTTGGGAGCAGTAGAGGGGACCCAACAAAACCGTGATTGGCAGGCGCCTGCAAGAGACCTGCGGGATTGACTGGGTGGCTTTAAGTGGGAAAAACAGTGCCCCCACACGACTCTTTAAAACCCCCAGATTCCGCATTTTGGCGGAGTTCTCAGTCAGACGATCTGGGCGCCGAATCCGCGTCCGTCGACTCCAGCCTCGGTCCAGCTCCTCGTATGTCTGCTCTCTCACTTGGAGTGCCTCAGTGAACAGTGTCTCATTCAATACCTTTTGTTTTGCAACAAGTTTTTGCTTTAAGATGCTGCTAGTGTTTGCTACTGTGGTGAGCATCCACTCCTGGGACTTCTGCACTGGCATGAATAACAGTGTTATTCATGCTTTTTCTAACCCTAGAACTAGCCTCCAGTGTATTAGTTAGTCCTGTCTGGAATAAACAACTATTTCAAAACCATGTTTGTCCAAAAGTCTCCACAACGAGTTCCCTACCAAGTCTCACCACCTGCATTTCTAGTAAATGCCTGTACCAGTGTTGGCTCAGACAGAAGAAAAAAATCAAATGCCTTCACTGTGAATTTTCCTTCTGCCTTCTGCTCTGTACCGCTCGGAAAAGCAGACTGACGATAACCACTTTTCTCCCTCTCCCACCTATATCGGGACACGACAGTATACTACGCACTTCGTTCCCTGTCATTCTGACATTACAAAGTTCATTAATTTCTGAAATGTACTAGGTGCTCCTTTCAGACCCATAGGTACCAAAGTGCTGATAATTAGCAATAAATACTTTTCCCTACATGACCTGGGGTTCCATCAATATTTGGTGATTTCCAATGGCAAAATCCAGCGTGGAAAATTACTTCGCTTTTCCAAACTGATCCAGAATTTCCGATGTATTCGGGATCGGCAATGCTTCCCTATTGAAATCTCGTTTACCTTTAGATAATCAGTCACCAACCTATATTTTAGTTTTCCACTGGAAGCAGCTTTTTTGGGAACTAATAATACGGATGCATTCCTGAGCTTTGACTTTCTACAGTAGTACCGCCTGCAAATATTCTTTTCTACATGCTCGCGTAATATTCCTTCTGGAATTCTGATATCCGATATGGTCTGACATAATCCTGCCTGTGTGCTCGGGCCGTATTGGAAGTCTACATTTTACTATCTCCGTAAATAACAGTCTGTCCCCTTTTAGATGAAACACATCACAATATTCACTACATAATTTTTCTTCTTCATGTTTCCCTTCCTCATTTAATTGCTTCGTAAAGCTTCCCATACTTTCTCTATACGATTCTTGTAAACCGGTTCCTGTTCCAGCGTTTCGTTGCCCTACTTACTGTTGCTTCGACGTATAAGGGCTTTGTAATTAAGCACACTTAACTCACATCACACTCTATCTCATTAGAGTTCACCATGGTAATAACGCTTTTACCTTGAGTATTTCTTCACTTGAATGGTTATTGTTAAGTAATCAACGGACATACCCCCATCTGACCAAGCACTGGTCAACGCGAAAAAGTAAAGATACCAGTATGTGATAAAACATCAACCTTAACGTATCTACTGTTTTTCTATAGAAATCATACTATTTCATATGGCACCGAAATTATTTATTGTAACTCTTCACCTTCCGGAACCACCTCCAGTCTTTTCAGTCGGATCCTCATGATTTTTTTCTTCTCGTAGTCGTATCGTTTCTGTTGGTTCCTATCTTTCCCTTTGTTTTAGAGGTGTCATTTTAACTGATATTCCTTCATTGGATCTTTGCTTTATTCTGTTACTTCCTTACTAGCTCTACCACCATTCACCTCATGGAACTCGTGTAGCCTACTGTCATCTTCCAGATCTCCTTGTAGTCACCCTTTTTGTATCTTAGAATTTCGAAGTTTCCTTCGCCCTGGCGATATCTCGTCTTCTGGTTCTGTCAATAACGGGATATGATACTTGTTCGCTGTTATTTTCCTACAATTATAATCAATGACGGCTCTTTGCTGTTGTAAGAAATCCCTACCTACTACAACGCTACTGGCGGCACCCGTGCGTTTGCTACCTGTTTCCTAATAACACAACTTCTAGTCCTGTTACAAGAAAGCCAAGTACAGCACTGGCGCGGAATTTCAAATGCCAAATATGACCTTAACGGGCAGTAAGCGTTACCCTCTGGGAGGAATTTTGAAAAGTCTGATCGTGCATTAACCTAACGGATACAGGGTATCGAACGAGAACTTTGTAAGGGTGGCAATTAGTAGAAAACAGAAAGACTATAATTTAAAAGCAGAAAGACTATAATTTAGAAAATAATGAAAGTAGTAAAAAATTTACTTAAATGAAACAAAACAAAAACTGTCACCAGCCTAATTAGGCATAATAACGTGAAAACATTATTCTCAAAGAATTTAAACATATTCTTTTGAAAGGGACTTTCATTGATTCTTTCTTAGTAAAGTGCAATGAACTCCTACAACTGACTAGACAGTGGGTAGGAGTAGTTATGTACAGCGTAAGTTAGCAAAATGGTTCAAATGGCTCTGAGCACTATGGGACTCAACTGCTGAGGTTATTAGTCCCCTCGAACTTAGAACTAGTTAAACCTAACTAACCTAAGGACATCACACACATCCATGCCCGAGGCAGGATTCGAACCTGCGACCGTAGCGGTCTTGCGGTTCCAGACTGCAGCGCCTTTAACCGCACGGCCAGTAAGTTAGCAATCACAGAAATGTAAGAAGGACTTTACCCCTGTTAACTGCAATCATCACCTTAACCTTTAACTCATTCAGCACAAAAAATGTTCGCAAAGACAACACGAAACTAAGTGGCACCTGACAAGAGTTCAGATTTGACTGGCACACATACACACATCACAAATGCATTAATATGACACTGAAATAACACATTTCATATTCATTCCACCGTGGTAATGTTTCAGATACATGAGCAAAAAACCAGATTTAAATTAACTTTCTCCTGCTAGTAAAGAATAAGTGGGGCCGTAAATTGTTCCTTTCTTTATCAGTAACAATGCACACCTTACAGAAATGAGTTCAAATTAAAGTTGAATTTCAAATAGGACCAAAATTAAGTGCCTTATAACACCCCCTTTGAAGTAAGTAATTCTAACTAACCACATTTATACTCTTTAGTACTAAAACTTCGTCACTTTCAAAGTAAAAGCTATTCATAGCAAATTAAAGCTTTTCATCAGTTCAATATTATGTGCCTCTTTTACTACTTGTGAAGCAAGTAGCTATAAATAACAATATTTATGTGTTTTAGAACTCAATCTTAGGCACATTTAAATTAAAAACAAATTATTAGTTCTTCACAAACAGGATACTCTGTCTTTTGCACTTTCAGAATAAGACCCTACTTGGTATCATGAAGTGGACAATTTCAGTGGTCAAACACAAATTTTGCAACACTTGAATTATTATTCCAAAAACACACATAAACACACTGGTTCATACTGACATACATATCTGTTTTCCAAAGTTGTTGAAGCAGTGGAGGAATAGCGGTGCAAGCACGTGGCGGCTATCTGGTCTCTTCTCTGGCGGTTTAATACTCTATTTCATTTCTTCTTGGCGGTGAGTTAATCATTTTTAGAGCAATTCCAAATACGAGAGAACCATTTTACAGCCGGAAGAACATCCGAAGCCATTCCATCATAGATTTGGTTTCAGAACGCCTCACTTGGCATCTGCGGTGTTGACTATGCAACTGCTGGCCACTGACCGCCTAACGTGCTCTCTCCCTCTCTCTTGCAGCCCAAACTGACGGCCACTTCCACCTTTTTTCGCGCGCCAAGCCCCTTCTGTAGTGTAGGAGGTGGCCTACGCCTTTTAAGTTACATCATATGAGTTCTCTAAGTATGAACCAGTTATTTAAATACAATTTAGTTTTTACAAACAGACATATTTTATAAAATTCCATTATTTAACCACACTATTAAGTTAAACAATTTATACGTCATAAAGTTCCATTTCCCTCCCACAATTCAAAGAACTTAAGTCATACAGAATAAACACTTCACAATTACATACGCTTCATTACGCTGTACCAATTACTCACAATCGATAATGGTGTTACACTACCAGAACATTATAAGGGACATCTGTTCCCTTTGTTAACACATGGATTGTATGCTTGCCTAATACATTTCCCATTATTCTTAAATTCAGTTTCGCTGTATCCATCGTATTCATTGTACCACGGATTACCCCTTTTCACTTCCGTACTTCTTGATGATTTACTGGTACTTAGGTAGTTATTGCTTCCTCGTTGAGTAAACCTGAGTAAACCTCCAGAATGAGATTTTCGCTCTGCAGCGGAGTGTGCGCTGATATGAAACTTCCTGGCAGATTACAACTGTGTGCCCGACCGAGACTCGAACTCGGGACCTTTGCCTTTCGCGGGCAAGTGCTCTACCAACTGAGCTACCGAAGCACGACTCACGCCCGGTACTCACAGCTTTACTTCTGCCAGTAAACCTGTATGTGTACCCGTATCTTTTAAAAATTTCAATTCTAAGCCGAATTCCTTGTTCCTTGCAAAAAGTTATCATTACATCATTTTTTGCCTCTCAGACTACTACCCTCACAATGGGCCATTTAACGATGGGTAGGCGCTACTGCTGTTCGTATCATCTGTTTCGTTTCCCGTCATTTCCCTGGCATCTTTCCGACTTTTACTCTACACCCTTGCGCTGTGTGCTCATATTCAGTACATCCATAGCATTTGGGATTTCGACAGTCCTCCTTCCTGTGTCCCTGCCTTCGACATTTTTCACATTTAATAATTCTGTCATATTTTGCATCCTTATGTCCTCGCTCCTCACAATAATAACAGTAATTTTGGAACTTCCGTGCTTCTTCTACCTAGCTGTGAGTCTAATACCCATCTTACTCGGGTACTGTGATGGCAATTTTGGCTACATACGAATCACGTGTAACATTTTATCTGCCTTGGCTGTTTCTTATTATTATTATGCCAACTTATTCCCCCTGAAGCCTGATTCGTTTCTCTCACTGACATAATCACGCTTTGTTCTTGTTGGGCTATTTCCAGGCCCTCGCCCAAGTTCATGTATTCACCTTGACTGCGTACAATCATCTGTATTCCCTCAGTGGCTAACCCTTGAAAAAAACATACACGGCCTTGTGCATAATCTAATTCCGCAGCGCCTTTTAGCTGTTCCCCGACCGTTGCTTTCATCTATCCTATTTACTGAAGAGACAGTTGAGTCACCCGGGTACTAATTGGATTTAAACATCCTGCAACCATAGAAATCTATAGTCATTTTATGATAATAGATCTCCTCTAAAATGTTTCTCACTTCCGGCCGCTTATTCGTCTTTTCCCTGACTATCAATTTTGCTCTAGCATCTTCTGTTTCTGTAGACGTCACATACTGAAATAATAATTTTGTATTCTCGATTCTGACGACTCCAAAAGCGGCATTCACGTCTTCAATGAATTCTTTCCGTTCTCTGTCGTTACCATCAAATGTCTTGGGAACCAAAACTAACGATCCTTAGGACTTGTGTTAACGTCTTCGCTACCGGAGGACGTCATTTTGTTACAATCGAAGAGACATCATTCCCAGTTTACCCATCTAACTTATTACCGACGACAGTTTGCTAACAACATCCCACACATCTGACACCAAATTTTTATGTCGCGTCCTGGCACAGATTTCCTACATCATCTTTTTTTCATTTGTCTCCTATGTTATCTGCGTTCCCAATCAGGACATTAACGACAATATGGGTTTACCCGGCCGGTGTGGCCGAGTGGTTCTAGGCGCTTCAGTCTGGAACTGCGCGACCGCTACGGTCGCAGGTTCGAATCCTGCCTCGGGCATGGACGTGTGTGATGTCCTTAGGTTAGTTAGGTTTAAGTAGTTCTAAGTTCTAGGGGACTGATGACCATAGATGTTAAGTCCCATAGTGCTCAGAGCCATTTGCACCATCAGGCAATTAAAATGCAATATATGGCTCAATTAGGTATCACTGCTATTGAAGCACACCCCCCGAACTCCATCTTTTATAACTGGGATATCTGAGTGGGCACCATTGGTATAGGACGTATCTGTTTCTCAATAACAAGTTACGCCACTTGAGGTCTATTTCATATAGCAGTTTAACATCTTGAGGCATTAGCACAGGCCTCACACGGACTGATACGTAATTACTCTCGCTTTTACGCAGTTTTACCCCGTTACGCGCGCTGTGCGTCTACATCACGTCACATCTTGTCGCGACTTCATGTCACGACGTCACGTCACATTGTTGCGTCGCGGCACGTTGCGTAGCGTCGGGTCGATGATATGAGACGTGTCGCTGTTAAGCTACCGATCCACTACAAGTGTGTTACGTCATAGTGTTAGAAACGAACTCATTCTTAGAAATGGTGCGTCATAGAGAATTCTATAAGTACTACCGATTTCTAACTAAATATATTCTATGCAAAAGAACACGCTACATTGCTAGTGTATGTGATATCTCAGTAAAATTCTGATGCTTCCAATCAAAGATACGTATACTTAGCACAGTGCTACAAAATACGAGTCTAGAGAGGCGAGAAGTATCTGCAACGACTTCAGCGAAAATCATGTCGCCTGGATGGTAGACCACCCCGCAGACGCCGACGTGTTGGTGTGCAGCCGCGAACGCTCGTGCCTGCGGACGCACTAGCCTGCAATGGTTGATAAATTTGCGGTCTGTGGCCGCATATCAGTTCCGGCCGAAGGATCTCTCGGTCACGGGAATAACAGTAAACAGATCCCACGACGGCGGTGGAAATACCAAAGACTGGTATATGCCTATAACAGTGGTTCTTAATATACGAAGACAGTAACTTGTTCTCGAAAGAACAGTTACTGTTGATGACCGTGCAGCTTTCCCCTGGAATAAATGATGACTAACTGAAAACCTCAGCTGCCGACAGGTGTTGTTGATATACCTCTATGTGGACAGCTGAAAATGTGTGCTCCGACCTGCAGTCGCGCTATTCATATGTGTTCTCGGTGGCTCAGATGGATAGAGCGTCTGCCGTGTAAGCAGGTGGTCCCGGGTTCGAGTCCCCGTCGGGGCACACGTTTTCAGCTGTCCACATCTAGGTATATCAACAACACCTGTCGGCAGCTGAGGTTTTCAGTTAGTCATCATTTATTCCAGGGAAAAGCTGCACGGTCATCAACAGTAACTGTTCTGTCGAGAACAAGTTACTGTCTTCGTATACATAGTTAAAGGCTACCCATCCATTGACCTTCGTGTGTGCGAATGCGCACAGGTTGCCCAAACTCTTACCGAAATCGCCAAAGCGTGCGCGAGTAATGAGTGGGTGGGCAAATGTCTATAAGGTACAATACATATGTAGAATTGTGGACAGTTGGGAATGTGAGTCTCACGGGAAGCGTGCAAGGGATAAGTCCCTGCAGTGGCGCTATTCATCTGTGTCCTCGGTGGCTCAGATGGAGAGAGCGTCTGCCATATAAGCAAAAGGTCCTGGGTTCGAGTCCCGGTCGGGGCACACATTTTCAGCTGTCCACATCGATGTATATCAACAACACCTGTCGGCAGCTGACGTTTTCAGTTAGTCAGTGGTTCTTTAAGTATGCGCCAGGACGCACTGGTGCGCCCTCTGACATAAACGGGTGCGCCCTGTAATGTTTTAGGAAAACATATGGCCAAATGGTTCAAATGGCTCTGAGCACTATGCGACTCAACTTCTGAGGTCATCAGTCGCCTAGAACTTAGAACTAATTAAACCTAACTAACCTAAGGACATCACACACATCCATGCCCGTGGCAGGATTCGAACCTGCGACCGTAGCGGTGACGCGGTTCCAGACTGAAGCGCCTTTAACCGCACGGCCACACCGGCCGGCATATGGCCAAATATAAGAGAACATATAGCTACTCAATTTTATCCATTTCACGACAGGTATAATACGGAACGAGACCTTACGTTTTGTCGAATATTTCAGTCTGGTTAAGGAAATTAGATGGCTTATTCTCCTTGTAGTGTCGACAGTATTCGGAACGTTTCATGCTGACTGTCTTCTCTCTTCCATTGCTGCTAACCTTAGCTGTTTAACAGTAGCGGCTGTTTGGGAACTGGGCAAAGGTATTTCAAAATAATGAGTTATGATAAAGCCATTGCTGACCCATTTATGTCATCCCTTACGCCACCGAGAAGTGTAAGGAATTCTAGGGAAAGTGTTATTCGCAGTGGAGCGAGAAAAATAATTATTCGGATGGCATAATGCTGCGTTCTAGAGAAACAGAATGGTCAGATAATTGTCACATTGCTGCAATCATAACAATATGCAGTGGTGAGAGTGATTAATACATTTAATAATGAATATAACTGTATTTATAAATACAACACTTTATCCATGGTAAAGTTTGGTGCGTCCAACACAGTAACTTATTTGATACGTTGTAAAAAACTTGCAGGCCAAGACCGCAACCATGGACTGCAAGTTTCTTTCAACATAATGCTTCATGGTAATTCATAATTAATAAATATCTCAAATGCCATTTTCTTCAACTCCTTGCACTTGAACTGCATTACTGCAGCCTTACCTTAATTTCACAATTTTTGATAGAAATAATGTGCTTTTAGCGAACCCTTTTTACTTTTGTGTGTAAAATCGTAGTCTCTGGTCGGTAGCACGCGCACAGCCATCCGTGGATGAGTAATACAGGTTTTGAAATTTTCCTAACCATTCCCCCTCTCACCACCCTTCGCCCCGTAGGCGCCCTGCAAATTATTTTCGCACGTCTCGTTCCGTGCCTTCTTTCTGTAACCAAACGGTACGACACTTGCGTCGCTCTTAAAGTTTGTAAGTAAACATTGAGTTAATCCACGGTACGTTAATGGGTTTCTGGTCAGATCCAAAAGTTCAGAATCAGGAGCAAACCGTGAAAAAATATTTGGTGACTGACGGATTTTTCACATGGAGGCTCTTACGGATATTTTCTGATCGTGTCGTGCTTACGGATGTTTTCCTTTTATAATGGTATCCGTGCCAGAATTGAGTCTTATGCGCTATACATGTGATCAGAACTTGTCCATAGAATTGGGAAGGTTTCGTGTCGTTCCCAATGATTGCGAACCGATTCCACCTAACCCCGACAGGCGCGGCAACAGCACGTAGAAAGTTAATTGCATATTATTATTTTTGGCCATTATGACATCTTTAGGTACCGCGACAGTGTATCAAAAATTATAAATAACATCCGCAACCAGTAACTTTCGAACAATAATTTATTGAACATGCATACCATGAATAGCTGCTGGTCGTCTCAGCTGGTTCAGTTGGACCATACGACCGAGTCCACGCCAAGTAAACACAGTCGACATTGTGATGGAGCCACCACCATTTTGCACAATGCCTTGTTGACAACTTGGGTCCATGGCTTCGTGGGGTCTGCACCACACCCGAACCCGACCATCAGCTTTTATCAACAGAAATTGGGATTTATATGACTAGGCCACGGTTTTTCAGTCGCCTAGGAGCCAACCGATACGATTACGAGATCAGGAGAGGCGCTGCAGGTGATGTGCTTTTACAAAAGGCACTCACGTCGGTGCCGGCCGCTGTGGCCGAACGCCGGCCGGTGTGGCCGAGCGGTTCTAGGCGCTTTCGTCTCGAAACGCTACGGTCACAGGTTCGAATCCTGCCTCGGGCATGGATGTGTGTTACGTCCTTAGGTTAGTTAGGTTTAAGTAGTTCTAACTCTAGGGGACTGATGACTTCAGATGTTAAGTCCCATAGTGCTCAGAGCCATTTGAACCATTTTTTGTGCCCGAACGGTTCTAGGTGCTTCAGTCCGGAAACGCCCTGCTGCTACGGTCGCAGGTTCGAATCGCGCCTCGGGCATGGATGTGTGTGATGTCCTTAGGTTAGTTAGGTTTAAATAGTTGTAAGTCTAGCGAACTGATGACCTCAGATGTCAAGTCCCATAGTGCTTAGAGCCATTTGAAACATTTTGAACCACTCGCGATCGGTCGTCTGCTGCCATAGCCCAACAACGCCGCATTTCGCCGCACTGTCCTAACGGATATGTTCGTCGTACGTCCAACATTGATTTCTGCGGTTATTTCGCGCAGTGTGGCTTGCCTGTTAGCACTAACAACTCTAAGCAAACGCCGTATCTCTCAGTTGTTAAGCGAGGGCCGTCGGGCACTGTGTTGTCCTTGATGGGAGGTAATGCCTGAAATTTGGTACTCACCGCACACTTTCGACACTGTGGATCTCGGAATATTGCATTCCGTAACAATCCCCGAAATGGAATGCCCCATGCGGCTAGCTCCGATTACCATCCGCATTCAAGGTCTGCTAATTCCGGTCGTGCGGCCAAATCACATCGAAAACCTTTTCATATGAAACACCTGAGCACAAATAACAGCTCTGTCAATGCGCTGCCCCTTTATAACTTATTACGTGAGACTACTGCCATCTGTATATCTGCATATCGCAATCCCACGATTTTTGTCACCTCCGTGTATTCTTACGTCAAACATCGTTTACACCAAGGCATTGCAAAGCTCTGTAAAAAATATTGTTCAAAATTATGTGCATGTAAATGTAAATACAAAGATGTATCATAAATTCATGATTGTTATTTCACGTCGTTCGGCTCATTTTCTTAATCACGTTTTCTCTTCATCCCCACAACTACGCTTGTGCCAATGATTACCCTCATTCCTAATATTGTCATTATTTGAACCTATACAATTGCGAAAGTTTCTCACGGGTCCCCTGATGTTTAAGTAACTTTGCTCTCTCTTGGCAGTCTACCATATTGTCACTATAACTGAAAGTGATGTGCAGACACTATGTTAATGAACCTAGTGCGCCGTAAACAGCTACTGCTTAGTCTTCAGAGAACTGCGCTGAGCTAGCTGCAGGCATTGAAATGTGCAGCGGCTAGATCGTGACACTATGTTTCCGTGGCGCAATGTGTTTCGGTGCCTGTCAGTGGAACGATTTCCATGTCCGCCAGCCCAAGGCGGAAGCAATGTAGTCCGCAGTTGACAGCGCCCGCTTTGGCGGCTGTCCATGATATTTGCCGACGTATACGACGTGCTGGACGAAGTGGCGAGAAAGCAGGAAGCGCTCCGGGTTTGTGAGCGCCATCTGCAGAAGACTGCTATTCGGAACTGAGAGACGCCAGGCGAATGGTTGCGCCTGTGTGATGGAGGCCTCTCGCATCATCTGCTGTGTGCCTCTTGCTTGGTGCACAACAGTTACAGACAAAATGTAGTTGTTGTGCCTTTATCTAAAAATACGGAATAAAAATGTCATTATCAGTTTGTGCACAGATGACATCGAGAAATTTGTTCGGTGCTAAACAATTTTCCGTGTCTTTTTTTACTATGAAGATTTTTTTCATGGTTACAGAATAAGATCATGAATGACAACAATAATTTCTTCATAGTGTTTGCTGTCCTTCAGCATTACTAAAATCACATATACTTTTTTTTGTTTTTAGTAGTAAAAAGACTGTGAGCAGTCTATAGAAATACAAGACAAACGTGATAAGCACTGTACATAAACCACCGAAGTTTGTGTTTGATGACTAATGTCATCGTAAGATTTTCGTTTTTGCGAAACTCGGTGCTTAGAGTTCTCATTCCAAATAATCAAATGTGTTAGTATTAGGTCTGACCATGTTTACTGTTGCATCAGTAAAGGTGCAAAGTACACTTTCAACATTTTCATTTGTGGATATTAATATCTGGAATTTGAAAACAACACGTAGCCTTAAGTTTGTCCCTGTCTCTTCGAAAACTACTTAATTCGTTTCTCTATTACCTGCGCTCTCGAGACACGCTGTTAATAAAGCTAATATCCGCAGTAACTTGCAACTCAAAGTCTTATATTTGTTTGAATGTCTTTAGAACAGTTGTTTCCTCATCGACTCACGATGCCAGATAGGTTATTGTATTAAAGATGTGTGTATAAAGGAAATTTTCAGCAGTGACATCACAACTAGTTTGTATTTGTCTTATATTTAAGTAATACTTCAGATGATATGCATACCACAACTGTTGACAAATATTCACTTTCAGGAAAACCACAAGTGACTCGCCACACCAAACAGTAGTCGTCCTCCTAGTGCCTCATAGAGCCGGTCTGTGGAAACTGACACTCGTCCGTTCCCAAAATGGTAGGTCTCAGTGATCTCCAGCATTTCGTAACAGATGGCGCAACACAGGATGCCTCTTGTCTGAACCGCCAGCCGAGAAGCACTGTTAGTACTAGACCAGGTGATTAGTGGTTTTCGTTTTATTTAAACGTTTGACAATCAGAAACAGCATGAAAAAATTGTCATAATCTTATTGAAACTGTGAGGACTACATTAACCCCTAACGTGGTTCGCATATAGACATAAGACCATGTTAATACCGATAAATAAGTTTATTTATGGGTTTTGTCTCCTCTTTCTCTGAAGTTGTTATTATTGGTTCCTTACTGACTCAACGAACGTCCATCAGAAATCTCTGACTGAAATATTCGTACTGTGGAACCTGAAATCTTATTGGTGTCTCCGTTCATGGCACTATGATGACAGGTATGTAGAAAAACATGTGTCAGAAGCCGGCCGGTGTGGCCGAGCGGTTCTAGGCGCTACAGTCTGGAACCGCGCGACCGCTACGGTCGCAGGTTCGAATCCTGCCTCGGGCATGGATATGTGTGATGTCCTTCGGTTAGTTAGGTTTAAGTAGTTCTAAGTTCTAGGGGATTGATGACCTCAGAAGTTAAGTCCCATAGTGCTCAGAGCCATTTGAACCATGTGTCAGATGTGAAGAGATTAAAACGTCAAGGGGAAAAATAAAATTCCAGAGCAGTTACTACATCCTTTTACGAATTACACATCATGTCTTACAAAAATGTGTACATCACGAAGAATGTTGTTATTATTAGCTTTGATGTTCGTGGATGACTATTCTCCTTCCTTGTTAAACTGATTTTGCTTGAAATCGTTTTATGTCACCTCTTAATGTCGCTGCTGTTGACATCTCACTTTTAGTTTCCTGTGAGGTACAATAGGGATACATATCAGTTTGAAGTGTTTGTGTCCGTGCCTATTATGATGTGTAAAGGACAGCAAAAGTTTGCATTTCAGCATAACGATAAGGTGTGAGGTCTCGCGAATTATGTCACCGACTATACAGTATAGTAGAGAGAACACGTAATTAAATTAGTACTTGATTTGTGGGAATACAGGGTGCGAAATGTAGTACACAGAGCTACCACCCCTCGCATCAGCAGTGACTCTAACTGAGCTAGGAAGACAAATGCAACTACGAGTATTTCATTCCATTGTTCTTCTACTTTCTGCCACAATTCATCAATCTTAAAGGCTAGCCGCCAGTATTGGCATGTCAATCTCTCAGCAACTTAGTAGGTATTTTCAATTGGTGCAGAATTATTGACTATATTCTTAGTTGGTTTATAGCAAAATTCCTTGAGACAGAAAAGCTTATTTCAAGAAACAGTACCACACTGCAAACTATTAGCGAAGTTTCGATCATACCTAGTAAGTTCTCAGTGTTATAAGTGGTCAGAAGACTTCGTAAGTAATAGTAACCAGTATCTTGTCCCGGAAGGCGGCATTACCTGGAGATAAATGTATCGTCAGGAGCCCTCAAGGAATCTTGATAGGTGCGACCTTGTTCTCTATATGCGTAAACAATTTGGAGGGTAGGGTAAGCATCAATCTGCGACTGTTTGCTGATGACACTGTAGTGTACCAGAAAGTGCCGTCATTGAGTGACTGGAGGAAGATACTGGATTACTTCAGCACAATTAATATTTGGTGTGATGAACGACGGCTTGCTCCAAGTGTGGAAAAGAGTACGTTACTGCAAATGAATAGAAAAAAAACAATCACATAATGTTCAAATGTAGTATTAGTACTGTGCTGCTTGACACAGTCAATTCGATTAAATGTATAGGCGTTATGTCGCAAGGCTATATGAAATGGAACGAGCAAGTAAGGTCGGTTGTAGGGAAGGCGAAAGATCGATTTCGGTTTATTAGGAGAACTGTGGGAAAGTGTACCTCACCTATAAAGAAGACAGCGCACAAAATATTTGTGCAACCTATTCTTCAGTACTGACTGAGTCTTTCGTATTCCTATTAGGTGGAATTAAAAGAATGCATCGAAGCAGTTCATAGGCATATTGCCAAATCTGTTAACATTAAGTTCGATCAACAGGCAAGCGTCCGCCCCTGGTAGCTGAGTGGTCAGCGCGACGGCATGTCATGCCTAACGGCCCAAGTTCGGTTCCCGGCTGGGTCGGAGATTTTCTCCGCTCAGGGACTGGGTGTTGTGTTGTCCTTATCATCATCATTTCATCGCCATCGACACGCAATTCGAAAGACTTGCACCAGGCTAACGGTCTACCCGAAGGGAGGCCCTAGCCACACGGCATTTACATTTAACAGGCAAGTATTACGGGAATGCTTCGTGAACTCAAATGGAAATTCCTGGAGGGAACAAGACGTTCTTTCCGCGAATCACTATTGAGAAATTTTATCGAATTGATGTTTGGGACAGACTGCATGACGATTCTACTGCCACCAACCTACATGTTGTGTAAGGACCGCGAATACAAGTTAAGAGAAATTAGGGCTCGTACAGAAGCACATAGGTAGCCTTTTCTGTCTCGCACCATTTCCTAGTATAACAGGGCATATAATCATTACCAATGGTACCGTGTATCCTCCGCCATCTACCATATTGTGGCTTGCGGAGAATATATGTAGATGTAGATCTGGAGAACATATTAGCCAGGCACATGTAGAACACCCTCTGCATGGAGGTAGGTCAGGACATGGGGGCTCGCATTATCTTGTTAAAAGATGACTTCACGGAGATCTCGAAGATACGACACATCCACTGGGCTTAACACGTCAGAAATGTAGCGGCTGATGTGTAAATTGTCGGCTACGCGAACAATAGGTGATGGTTTTATATACCCCATGGCACCCCACACTTTCACGGCTTACGATGACGACGACCACTACTCGTCGATGTTCATTCTCCTCGGAGTCCCTACACAGGTATACATCCCACGTGATGCTGTACACAGAAAAGTGACTTGTTTGAAAAGGCGAAGTGGTGGCATTTCTGTGTCCAGTGTTGTTAAGCGCACCGTCCTTGATCCTCTCTCTTCTGACGCGTCAAGGAAAGTCACATCTATGATCCCGAACTGACAGCTCGTGATGCCTCAGAAGTCGTCGTGCTGCCCGTGTGGATACATGTCTTTTTGCAAACAAGCCTATTTCTGACTCAAGGTTCGAGGCGTAGCTGTACAATCCAGTGCGGCAGAGCGAATAATACACTATCTAGTCATATTAAATTGTCCACTCGTCAAAAGCCTTTTTGCTATGCGAACCGCAGCGAGACGAGCAGGAAGGGAGTCAGTGGGGTTCTGGAACGTACCGACAGGGATGTGGAGCCATGCCGAATCCAGTTCCGTGGCCAGCTGCGATAAGTATCTCGGCTAAGAATCCATGGCACGAACGGGTCCCATCGAGGTGGTCCCACAGATTCTCGATTGTGTTTAAATCCCTGGAGTTTGGTGGCCGGGGGAGTAAGGTGAACTATTCCTAGTGCTCTTCGAACCACGCACGTACACTGCGTACTGTGTGACACATTACTTTGGTAGGTGCCATCGTGCTGACGAAAACGCAAACTGAAAATGGGTGTGGACATGGTACCCAAGGATAGCTGATACACCTTGTTGATCCACTGTGCCTCGAGAATGACGGAATCACAAAGCTGCCACCTCAGACCTGAACCCTTTCGACGATGGTTGCAGGGTGTTTGCTTTCAGACATTTCAGGCCGGTAGAGCATAAAAGGTGATTCATCCGAGAAGGCCACCTGTCACTATTCAGTGGACGTGAAGTATCGGTAGTGAGGTGCAAATTCCAGCCATCGTCGCTGATAAGCAGCAGTCAGCGTGAGTGCATGAACTAGTTACTTGCTGCAATGGAACATACGCAGCAAGGTTCGCTGAACGCTCGTTGAGGAGACGCTGCCTGTAGCATCTTGGTTCATTTGGGCAGTCAGCTGTTCAGTAGTTGCACGTCTGTTCACCCGTACACGTCTCCGATGCCGTAATTCATCCTTGTCAACTATGACCTGCTGAGCACCGTAGTTGCCTTGGTGCCGGTTTTGGATAGTGCCATTCTGCCATACACGGTATACTTTAACCACGTGCGGAGCGCCAACAGTTTACGAACTTAGCCGTCTCGGAAATGATTCCACCCTCCGCATGAAAGCTAATAGTCATACCCTCATGGTCGTCAGATAAATCGCTCCCTTTCCTCAATATAACAACGACTGCACAGTTTCCCGCATCCCCCCCCCCCACCCCCACCCCACCCCGCCCTAGACGCTTTATGTACTCTCAACTGCTAGTGCTGCCACTTGCCATATGTGAGTAGTTGCTGCAGGTTGATGTTGAACAAAACGTTGGTTACATTAGTGTGACCGGACCACGTGTGTCTTGCCTCCGGAGAGCTAGTCTCACGGTGCCGCGGAGCTCCCGCAAGGTTTCGATTACAGCCCTCCTGAACATTCGATTCAATATTCCATAACAGTCAAGGGCTCCAGAGCAAGGCGAGCAGCAATATTGCGGAATGATGAACCACAGTCTCGATAGGCCGAGATCCTGCCCCTATCGAATTTCTATACGTGCTGGCAGACTTTCCTTCTTTTTACACGAGGCGTAAGACGATCTTCTCACAAACAAAAGAAATACGAATACGATTTCTGATTGAAAAACCCGTTGCGTTTATTAAATAAAGGACGTATGCGGTGTTACTTCCACCTGCTTTGTTCTTCGCCTTGAAGCGCAGATCATTTGCATGTAAAAGCATGTAGTACACTTCGTGTGAGTTTTACGTTTGTTGCATGCTGGATTCATACTGTAACAACTTTAATAGCCATCATTACAGATGAAGTGTGCACAATCCATGTTAAACGTCCCCTTAGAAAAATTTATGAATATACTGTGCTGGTAAACCCCTTACGTTATTTGATTTTCAAACAGCTGAGCAAAACTGAAAGTACTCAGACATTTCTCTCTCTACTTATTCTGATCATCACTAAACTGACACACAATATTTTTAGCGCAACGCAATCTGACTTTCAATAATCCCTACAAAAGAATTGCCCTGACTGACAATAACCTATACCTTTCATGAATCACTTACCTCACAAATACCTTCGTTACTCGAACTACTGCAATACAGCGAGCGCCAATGCTGCCAGCTAAATAAAAGATTCTAACTACTGAAGGCACTAACTACTGATAGGCATAGATAACAAATGAAAGAGTTTGATAGAGAACAAACAATGTATTTACCTTAATAGTGTTCAAAAGTCATTATATATATATATATATATATATATATATATATATTATGACTTTTATATATATATATATATATATATATATATATATATATATATCCACCACTGCTGGCGGCTCACCTCCAACTGCGCAACGCTACGCGCTGTTAACAGCCAACTGCCCAACACTACAATAGCAAATTCCAACAATGCAAACCAGCCACAGACTGCACACAGAACAGTCAGTGATTTTCGTATAGAGCGCTACACGGCGTTACCAACGTAAAAACCTAAACAGCCTACTTACATTGAAACAGCCTACTTACACATGTTATGAAACGCGTTCAGTAAGTAAACCAACATTTTTTCTCGGCCAGTTTCGGTTGAAAAAAATGCGGAGCTTCTTGTGGGGCATCGTCGAATATTCCCCCTTCAGCCCCCGTAGTTTCAAGACGTTCCGATAGGTGGTGGCGCTATACGTGGCCTCCAAATGGCATCTATAACGGAGATGCGTTCCAAGCAAAGAGCTGACACTGAGTTTCTTTTAGTGGAAAACCAGAGCATTGCAAATATTCAGTGGTATTTGCCGAATGTCTAGGGAGACCTGCCAGTTACAAAACCACAACAAGTCGTGGGCGAGGCGTCTGTCATCGCAACAAAGTCGCGGAAACCAGTCCGACCTCCCGGCTGCTGGCCTGCCGCACACAGTGGTGATTCCTGCAGTGCTGGAACGTGCGGCAACTCTCATTCGAGGTGATCGACGGATCACTATCAAATACTTTGCTGCACAACTGGAAGTCTCTGTTGGTATTGCTGAAACATTCACCCACGAGTTGGGGTACTCAAAGGTGTGTGCCGGCTGGGTTCCTCATCGTCTAACAGAAGACCGGGCAGAGCCACGAAGGACCATCTGTGCGGAATTTCCTGCGCGTTACAAGGCTGATAGTGGCAAATTTTTTTCTAACATCATCTCAGGCAATGAAACTAGGATTCATCACTCTGAACAGGAAACAAATGGTAATTCACGGAGTGGAGCCACATACCTCTCCTCCGAAGGAAACGTTCAAAGCCGCACAATCGCCGGTAAAGTCATGGCGACGGTCTTCCAGGACTCGAAGGGGTTATTCTGTTTGATGACCTCCCTCACGGTGCAGCTATCAACTCGGAAGTGTACTGTGCTACCGGATGAAACTGAAGAGACGACTTCCGCGTGTTCGTCGTCACAAAAATTAAACGAACTTCACCATGACAACGCAGGGCTTCACACATGTCCGCGCACCCGAGATAGGGTCATAAAACTGGGCTGTTCTTCCTCATGCGCCCTACAGCCCAGAATCTCGCTCCTTCCGACTTCCATCTGTTTAGCCCAATGAAGGGAAGCAGTACGTGGATAATGAGGAGGTTATTGATGTGGTACGACATCGGCCAGTAGAATCGTACCACGCGGGCATTTAGGTTCCCCCAGTAAGATGATCTAAGGCCTTCGCATTCAACAGAGATTATATTGAGAAATAGGGTTTTGTAGCCAAAGCACTGGGAAATAATATGGTGTACTGGATTTGGCAAATCATCATATATGTCACCCTCACCCTTTTCCTTGTATACACGTAATAGACGTAAAATATCTCTAAATGAAACTGTATTTATTTGGATTAAAGGTAAAGGAACATGTGAATATGTAAAATTTGTTGGAGATTGTACTTTGTATTTTCATAAATAAATTGATCTGTAGCGTAGCTTAAAAACGGACAAGGGTACATCTAGAATCTGTCGACATAGAGTATGCAACAGCATGTTACGTCAGCTCTCTGACGTCATTCGTACATTATGAATCGGACCATAACTTAACTTGGAGTGAAATACTGTAGTTTACTTCATTCTCGAATGCCTTGGAAAATTTAGCTAACGCGATGACCAATATGCTTATTGTTCCATAAAAGCACGGAGAAGCAGTACGTGCGCTGGGAAAGCTTTAAACATAATATCCTTATTGTTCCAGTCCCTTCATCTCCTCCCAGTTCTCCAGGACTATAAGTGAACCTTATTCCTAACATTGTCTTCAGTAATCTGTCCCGTCTTCTCAATGTGCGTTTCCCGCAACCAATATCACAAAGTTCGGCAAGACACATCCCCATTATTACTAGTATGTGATTTTACCAGTGTTTTACTAAATGCTCCTGTTAGTCTTACAAGTACAGTTGGCTGCATACGGCTCAGGTGTGATGTCGCACGTTGGTAGTGGAATTCCTGTGCCCAGAGGCTTGTTGTCAGTCTAACAATGACAAAAACATGCCATTATGGTTCAAATCAAATGGTTCTGTGCGCTATGGGACTCAACATCTGTGGTCATCAGTCCCCTAGAACACACACATCCATGGCCGAGACAGGATTCGAACCTGCGACCGTAGCGGTGGAGCGGCTCCAGACTCAAACGCCTAGAACCGCTCGGCCACACCGGCCGGCCATACCATTATGTTATACATTCACGGATATTAGTCAAAATACTCATTCTAGCTAGCTTGACCACGACTGTGCAAGATTTCTCGGTGACTTTACGGAGGTGAGTCGAAAAATTCCTGAATTCCTACACAGCTGACTCTTACGAGTGGTTATTTCTCCCAATTTTAGGGGAGTTTTTCTAGTTAGAGACGATTAACCTTACAACAGAAAATTTTTATTACGGCTTGCCATTGTCTTTTTAGGGAAATCTATAGTATCAGCAATAAAGAATTTGTTACATTTAGATCAGAGGACTTTGCCCTTGAGACTTAAGACACAACTGGCAGACCATCGTGTTTGTATGCTACGACACCGTCAACACCATCGTCACTATTCACGTGTACTGTGCACTAGTGATAGCAGTGCTCGCCACGAGGAAGACCATCACTAGCCACGTGTCGTCATCCAAACTGCTGCTGGAATCCTAACCTGGATAATCATTCTGTTAGTGCATTAGCCGCAGATGAACAAAAGGATCTATGTTCGAGTTTCGGTTCGCCAAATATAGGATGTTTCAAATAAGGTGTTTTTCTCTGTAACTTACACGAAATTAGTACTTAGTTAGTCACACGTAAGAAGCGTCACATTTTCTGTGGAATTATTATTTGTTTAGTTATTTTCCGGAGAGTTACAGAAACGAGTTATACGCTGATAAGCCAAAACATTATGACCACTGTCCGCCGCTACTTTGGATGCCGCCTGGTGACCCTGCGGTTACGTGACGCGCTGACAAAAGTACGTAAAAGGAGCAGACACTGACAGGGGCTCACCCTAGCCCAGATATGGGCTGCAAATGGAGAAATCGGTTGAGATAAGCAACTCTGACAGAGGGCAAATTATTATTAAACAGATCCTGTGAGCCGGTCGGGTGGCCGAGCGGTTCTAGGCGCTACAGTCTGGAATCGCGCGACCGCTACGGTCGCAGGTTCGAATCCTGCCTCGGGCATGGATGAGATGGATGTGTGTGATGTCCGTGAGTTAGTTAGGTTTAAGTAGTTCTAGGTTCTAGGGGACTGATGACCTCAGAAGTTAAGTCCCACAGTGCTCAGAGCCATTTTTGAAGATCCTGTGAACGAGTGTATCGAAACCAGGGAAGCTGGTCGAATGTACACGTGCTGCTCTCGTGAGCACCTACAGAAAGGGATAGAAGGACGGTGAAACTACCACTAGGCACTAAATTGTTTGAAGTCCACGACTCTTCACGGAACGTACTGTTCGGAGGCTTGTCTGCTCTGCAAAGTAGGATGGATGGTTATCTGTGACGTCTGTGCCAAAAAAGCAGAATGCTGGTCCACGCACAAGTGTTTTGGAGCACACCGTTCATCGTACATTGTTGGACATGGAGCTCTGCAGCAGACCACCCCTACGTGTCCACATTTTGATCCAACGACAGCGATTGCAGTGGGCACGGGAAAACTGGGGTTCGACCGTCGAACAGTGCGAACTTCGGCTTTCGTATGACTCACATTTTTGTTGCACTAGGTAGATGGTCGTCTCCACAGACGCCGTCATCGAGGTGAACGATGGCTCGAAACGTGCAGCGCGCCACAGACGCAGGCTGATGGAACCAGTTTTATGTTATGGGAGATATTCTCGTGCGCTTGCATGGGACCTGTGGTAGTAATCGAAAACACGCTGACAGCTACGAACCACCTGCACCCCTTCATGCTTGAAGTCGTCAAAAATGGTTCCAATGGCTCTGAGCACTATGGGACTTAACATCTGAGGTCACCAGTCCTCTAGACTTAGAACTAACTAAACCTAACTAACCTAAGGACATCTCATACATCCATGCCCGAGGCAGGATTCGAACCTGAGACCGTAGCAGCAGCGCGGTTCCGGACTGAAGCGCCTAGAACCGCTCGGTCACAGTGGCTGGCTTGAAGTCGTCCCCAACAGCTATGCCAGAGTATAATTATCCAATTATCCGTGTCTCGGAGCCACAACCGTGCTACAGTGGTTTGAGGAGCATTGTAGTGAGCCCACGTTGATGTCTTGGTGACCAGATTCACCCGCTGTAAATCCTATGCAACCCATCTGGGTCGCTATCGGGTGCCATAACCGCATACGCAAATCAGCGGCCTGTTATTTACGCGAATTACACGACCTGTGCGTAGACATCTAATTCCACAAATCTTGAAAGACAGCCTATGTTGGCGACAGTTCTCCGTCTGCCAAACGACTAAAAGGTCACAACCACCACACCCAAGGGGTGCCATGTTTATCAATAGGGAAAGGAGATCTGATATTCGTTAAACAGTAGCCCCTGTGTGGATCACCTAATGAATTGACTAGCCTGGCATAAAATTAATTTAATTCTTTCAGATCCACAACAAAATAAATGACATTGTAGTAAATGAGAACGGGTGTTGTTGAAAAACTAATAACAAGGACCTATGGTATCACGAAGAGATTTATTAACTGATATATAAACAGAAACTTCAACTGTATAACAAAAAAAAATGTTCAAATGTGTGTGAACTCTTATGGGACTTAACTGCTAAGGTCATCAGCCCCTAAGCTTACACACTACTTAACCTAAATTATCCTAAGGACAAACACACACACACACCCATGCCCGAGGGAGGACTCGAATCCTCACCGGGACCAGCCGCACAGTCTATGACTGCAGCGCCTCAGACCGCTCGGCTAATCCAGCGCGGCCAACCGTATAACATTTCATTAACACGAGCACAGGTTGGTTGGCAATACACTTAGGGTCCCTAACTGGAATTTACGTGTAGATGAGACTGACTACTGTAAATGGAAGGATGCCAGTCTAGGCAAGCACATTCTGCTGTATCGTTCCACTGATTGGTCTCTCGCGTCAAAATATAATTAAGCATGCAATGGACACTGGGAGTGACTACTGCGAGTACAAGGCTGCTATGAAAAATGATGGCCGTCAAAACGATTAACAGGCTTCTGAAATTGCCGAAGCTGCGCAACGTTACCGACACAGCCGGTGGAAGATTGGTTCAAATGGCTCTGTGCACTATGGGACTTAACTGCTGTGGTCATCAGTCCCCTAGAACTTAGAACTACTTAAACCTAACTAACCTAAGGACATCACACACATCCATGCTCGAGGCAGGATTCGAACCTGCGACCGTAGCGGTACGCGGTTCCAGACTGTAGCGCCTAGAACCGCTCGACCAACCAGGCCGGCCAGCCGGTGAAAGAGGAGATGCTGTTGTCCGCGTGCAGGTGCTGCTAAAGCTGCTCGGTTCTGTTGCGCGTCGTGCTGCGGGAAATGACCCCAAGTCCACCGATGATTGTCTGACGTCCGTGAAAATATAAAGTTTCGCCTGTGCGTGTCGGGACGTGTTTACAACTAACTGCTCTTTCCATAGAAACGGAAGAGCTTTAGCGACTGTATTCCGTGGCGGTCGAGAAGCAAATCCTCTCCTCTTCCGTTGCCCACAACCTTCCGAAAAACAGCCATCCCCTCAATGTTCTTGAATAAACCTATCATGACCCAGCAGTGGTTATAGTACCAATCGTGTTTTCTAGCAAGGAGACCCGATCTTCCTCAACTAATCACTGCAGTGCAGTACACATTCTGTTCTCTGAAAAAGAGCACACAATGCCTCAAGGTACTGCAGCCTAGTCCCCGGCGAATTTCACAAGATGAGGAACTACTCGTAATGAAAACTAGCTCCATCTAGTCCATAAAACGATTTAGTGGGTACCGTTTTGGCGAGGCGCCGCGGCATCTGAGAAACGCGACATCCGGAGAAATTCGTCGTCCCGTCTCACTAGGTACGCTGTTGTGTAATAACCGCTAGCACGACGCCGCTTTACCTGGACCCCACACCACGTCCACTCTCCACTCGCTAATAAAGGATGCCCGGCTGCCGGTTTCTAAAGAAGTGTTATTTCGCATTCAGCCACGGCATTCCCACCCTCTTGCTTCGGCCGCTAGCGGAAGAAGACCGACCGTCAGAATGGTGGCCCAAAAACCACTGCCCTGCAGGCCCCAAGCCAGTTTCGGTGACTACAAAGGGAGGGTAGTAATGAGAAGGTTCCGCGAATTTGCTTGCTGCTCGAGGAAAGTTCCAAAGCTCCCTCTAGTGCAATGCTCACCTCCATCGTCCAAAAATCTGTCTCTATAGCCGAGTTTAATTCTGCTACAGCTACTCAAGTCATGCAAGTACTGTGAGATCTATCATTGTTTTACCCTAACCCTAATAGTCCATCAGATTAATGTCAATCACGGAAAATTTATATAAAAGAAGGAGAATGAAATTGTATTATAATCACCGAAACAAAATGAAGGGAAGTACCTGATGCGTATTACCACGGCAGTGGCCTATCCGGAAGGCACCGCCATCTTTCAACCTCCACAAGCCTGCCAACAAACCTCTGATCCCTAATAGGCAGAATCAGCGATGTATTTCGTTCCAAACGCGGACAAATAAGCTTTTAAGCAGGTGGTCAAAATGTTTTGGCTCATCAGTGTAATTTTTAAATATAACGCTATTAATTGTGTAATGTAGCTGTAATTAAAACAACTGTACGCAGGTGAGTTTATACCGAGTTTCTATCAATTTAAATTAGGAATCTAGAAACGCTGAATATTTTAGGGATGAGTGCATTATGTTGCGCGTAATTGGCTGTGTTCATATGGATCCTCCGGTGCAGAATGTTTACGCAGGTGATGTGCCCATTTTCGCCGGCCGCTGTGGACGAGCGGTTCTAGGCGCTTCAGTCCGTAATCGTGCTGCTGCTACGGTCGCAGGTTCGAATCCTCCCTCGGGTATGGATGTGTGTGATCTCCTTAAGTCAGTTAGGTTTAAGTAGTTCTAAGTTTAGGGGACTGATGACCTCAGATGTTAAGTCCCATAGTGCTTAGAGCCATTTGAACCATTTTCTGCCCATTTTCCTGAACGCACCTTCTAGAAGACATGAGGTCGAGATGTAAAGTTGCTCGTGTCACATTGCAGCAAGCCTCTTCAATGCATCGTGTGCATTCATTTCGATTATATTGCACGCTGCGCAACACAATTAAAGTGTCACTACATTCAAACCGCGTGATTGTATCCCTTTGCGACGCAGATATTTGCAGTTTTGTTCAAAGGTTCCTACGTCTTTCTTTTGTAAGTATGTAGCCATGCGATGTCAGATATCACCCTCGGACACATTGACGATTCAAACAGCAAGGCGTCGACACATGTGAAGCAATGACGGAGCTCAAAAGTTCATGTGAGATGTAAGGTGTGTTAATGACGTCACATTGGCACCAAATTTCACCAGAATTCTGCTCAATGCCACCATGAACTTGTCAAATGATAAGAAGGCCATCACACGTCATCTTACCCAAATTCAACAGTTTCATTTGACTCCTCTGTGGCAGAGGTCAGAACCGCAATGCCCAGAGTTAAAATTACGCGGCTTTCTTATGGTTGGGCGAGGAAAATATTTCAGACACGCCGATGCTCAGAACAGACATGAAAAGGACTCCGAAGGTGGCATAAAGAGCGTCAATGAAAATACCCCTTCCCTTGCGCTGTTGACCCCCACACATTTCGCGGCCGAAAACGACAATTCGCAGTATGATGAATAACAGGACGACCTTCTTGACTACCTTCGACAATACTGACAATCCCCGAACGATTCAGTCCTTCTCTAACGAAGTCGTGGGCCTGCAACCCCACTGTAAGTGATTACACCTCTTTGGTGTGTAGCGCAACTGCAGTTTTTGCTGTGGTGAATAGGGTGGAACGACTAGTGACCGGTCAAAACCATTCAAGGAAGTTTGAACGTGATCCAAAGCAGCCAAGTGTGTTTATGTTTTTGTGCTCTCCTGTTTCCCAATCCTCATGTGAAAGAAAGGTTGGTAGAGCACTTGCCCGCGAAAGGCAAAGGTCCCCCGAGTTCGAGTCTCGGTCTGGCACACAGTTTTAATCTGCCAGGAAGTTTCATATCAGCGCACGCTCCGCTGCAGAGTGAAAATCTCATTCTGGAAACATCCCCAAGGCTGTGGCTAAGCCATGTCTCCGCAATATCCTTTCTTTCGGGAGTGCTGGTTCAGCATGGTTCGCGGGAGAGCTTCTGTAAAGTTTGGAAAGTAGGAGACGAGATACTGGCAGAAGTGAAGCTGTGAGGACGGGGCGTCAGTCGCGCTTGGGTAGCTCAGTTGGCAGAGCACTTGCCCGCGAGAGGAAAAGGTCCCGAGTTCGAGTCTCGGTCTGGCACACAGTTTTAATCTGCCAGGAAGTTTCATATCAGCGCACACTCCGCTGCAGAGTGAAAATCTCATTCTGGAAACGAGGGTTGGTCTGCCACAGACATTAATGAGGAATAAACATGGCATACACATGCGGCGAGTACTTTGGCGTGTTGCTGACGCTCGAGTATCGCCGACACGATGACAATGAACGGGACACGATTTATATCCTTTTCGAGGAGCTCCATCAGCCATTACGTTCTTACGTTACCAGTAGATTTCTTTTCGTCATCATGTCTAAGGGATTGTGTTTATTCACCGAATCCGCAAAATCAGATGAGTTCAAACAGCGCATTGAAGAAGCTTGTGACTCCATGGCACCAGCGACTTTACATCTCGACCGCAGGTCGTTTAGAAAGCGCATTGAGTTCTGCATTCAGGAAAATGAGCTCTTCACTTAAATCGGCATTCCGCTGTCAGAACCTACACATGCACACTGAAAATTGTGTAAAGCATAATGCATTCGCTAACAATTAGAACCTTTCTGTCTCCCGAATTAAAATGGAGAGTAATTTGATTTAAATTGACTTGTTTACAGTTCATGTAAATACATCTGCAACATGATAGAAAAAATGTTCTTTTTCAAAATCATAACTCACTGGTGTAACTCTCGGTAAAATAATTTAATAAACTATTGGAGAGGGATTCCGCGTTATCCAACACACACTTTTCTAATTTTATTTTTATGCAGAAATATTTCAGCATTTTTTGCTATCTTCGGAGGGTTCATTTCTTTATTTACTTTATGTACAACTGTTGTTATATGTTAACCTCTTGTGAAGGTTATATGAACTTCTCGGGCAAAATATTTATATTTGTAAAAGGAGCGCGTCGGCCAGGGTGACCGAGCGGTTCTAGTCGTTACAGTCTGGAACCGTGCGACCGCTACGGTCGCAGGTTCGAATCCTGCCTCGGGCATGGATGTGTGTGATGTACTTAGGTTAGTTAGGTTTAAGTAGTTCTAAGTTCTAGGGGACTGATGACCTCAGAAGTTAAATCCCATAGTGCTCAGAGCCATTTGAACCATTTTTTAAAAGGAGCGATGGTTAAGCGTCAGATGTTTTCCATTAATTTGGATGCATTACAGAGTTGAAACACATCATTAAATTAAGGAATTACATGTTGTTCATACACGATATGTCTAAAGGATTTGGTTTCTCACGTCCGTCGGTCGTGGTAATTTAATATATATATTGTTATGGTTATTATTTTTTTTTTTATTGTTGCCGACTTACGTGGTGGACCTTAATAAAAATGATATTTCATTTAATTTTGATTTTACGATTAAATGCTTTCCTGAAATTCTCCTTTTTAACAATATTAATCTCAAATTATTTGTTACGTTAATGAATGTTAGACTCGCAGAATCTTAAAACATGAGCATATAAGTTGAACATTGGAATAAACCATTCATATTAATTTCCTCGGCTAGTCAGTTCACTTTAAAGCAAAAGATCTTTAGTTATTAATTAAAATTGCGACCCACACATGCGCGAGAGTATTTTTCTTACCTCCGTTAACCATTGTGTTGTAGTCGGAGTCCTGGCTCTGGCTCTCGGCTATGGTTCTGAAAATAATAATCTTAAAGCTACGTATTTTCTGCAACGTCGGGCGGCTGTGGAGAAAAATTAATATTATGTTAATAGCGGGCGAGTTTTCCGCTTCCGCCAATTTTTCATAAGTTAATATCGCCACGTAATGGCGTCGTTGGCTGCATCGGCCGCTGCGATTGTTGAACTGTAAATTACTTGAATGCAGGTTAATTCAAGGAAGGCGGACATGAAATCGAGATCACCTCTTACAAATTAAAAGTGCACAATAATATTAAATCATTATATTATATGCTTAACTCATACAAATATGCTTACATTTGCCAGCACTCGCAAGATGTCCGTCGATACACATTCAAGACAAAGGAGGAAGTCCAGAAGACTAAAAAAATTAACAAAAGAGCGTATCTTGTCGTCTCTTTAGATCACTTTGTTATATTTCTTTGCATTGCATTTCTTTGCATTTCTCGACAGAGAAATTATTATTTTACGGCTACATGAAAAATAATATATTATTAAATTTATGAGTCTTTTCGTAATATGGGACTGGGGACGCTATATTGCCCCCCGAAATGTTTATGTCATAAAAAATGTTCGTGTTTTTTGACATAAATATTTCCTCTTTCATGTCCACAGTGTCCACACGCAGATTTTTCTTTCACAGTTTACATATGTCACATCGTATATTTACACAGTAGTAATTACTGAGGTGTGTTGCACACAAGGTGTAATACAGTTGAAATTATCTACATAACAATATAATATACAATTGGTTACGTATACAGTCATGTACAAAAGGACATACAGTACAATTAATTTCATTTTGTCTGCTTCTTTTTATGGTTGCAACTTTTGCAGTGTTCAAAGGTATACAATCACGAGTTAGTGCGGAATATTTGAAGTCCCAGGGGTGTTAAATGTTCGCTCCCCATTTGGCGCGGCCGTACGGAAACCTGGGGAAAACCTCGGCGGAGCGACAGACTAACTGCTTGGGTCACTTTCACTTAAACGTTTCTGGGATGTCATTGGAGTACAGGATGTGCATACATTACAAATAATGTTTTGTTGCACTACGCAAAGAAATGAGGTCATTATAACAATTGGTTGCGGTGTCGTTGATGATCTACGCCACGACGTTTAGCTCGCGACGGCGTCGGTTGGTGTGTTCGGTGCTCGGCGGTCGCGGCGGCTGCGGAGAGGTGAACGCCCGCTCGACGCCAGCGTGTCTCTCGCCGTCGCGGAACGTCAGAATCAGCTGATCGGCTGCACCGTTGGCGATGCGCTTCTGTCTCGCCCGGGCGTGGCGGAGTGGGATGATATTCGCCCCCCGCTCTTGTTGGCAGGAGTCAGCTCTGCTACGCATCTCCGACGTAGTACATGAAACATACACACAACCAACGTAATATTTGTTTCCCGCTGCAGTTGGTTACGCTAGTGGGAAAGAAGCATTTATTAGTGCGGCAGTTGTTGTCAAGTTTTCGCCAGTTTCCGAGTGTCAAGCCAGCACTGTCTTGCAGAATACATGACATGGACCTTCTCCCGTGAATGCAGTTTTGATGCAATAGTGTTTCCATTACACGTCAGTTTTTGTCTTGACAAAATTATTTGTTTTCGCCGCACTCGCAGGCACTGGTGAGTGTCCCAGTACGAGCTTAGCACAAACATTCGCCGTTTCTGCGGTCGCTGTTTTGCAACAGTCCACGCATCGCATTCCAATCTCGCATTATTGTGCTCACTGAAACTACAAAATGGTTCAAATGGCTCTGAGCACTATGGGACTCAACTGCTGAGGTCATAAGTCCCCTAGAACTTAGAATTACTTAAACCTAACTAACCTAAGGACATCACACACATCCATGCCCGAGGCAGGATTCGAACCTGCGACCGTAGTAGCAGCGCGGCTCCGGACTGGAGCGCCTAGAACCGCTTGGCCCCTCCGGCCGGCCACTGAAACTACAGTCTGTCCCAAAAAATATTGACTGTGGGTTCACTTCACGTTAATAGTTCACATTTATAAGCAAATTCACAGTTTTTCGTGCGTAATATTGGCGTTTGGCGTCCTTACCGCTGTTGAACGTTCAATATTAGCACTTCACTGTCCATATCACAGTTTCACCTTCACAGTTTTTCACACTGCTTAAAGTAACTGTTTCGATTAGTTCACAAACACTAATGTATTTCATTCAGTCTGAAATGGATTTTGGCTCGTGCTGGATTTTACCAGTCTCTCGCACTAATTATCTCTTTTTATTTTCCACTTAGAGTCGTACTTGCCTTCAGATTTTTTGACTATACAATTGTATTTCCGTCTCATCTGAGGTAAGTCCCCATGTCATGTCTGCCCACTCATTGCGTACTTGCCCTCCAGAGCCAGGCTCGACTTTACAAAACTTTGCCTCTCCCATTATCGTACACATTTTATAATCTAAGCCTAGCGTGCAAGTTCCTAGATTAGTGTTTGATTTGTGACTTTTGTTTACACGATAAATTCGTGTAAATTTCTGCCTTAGCAGATGGCAATATATTTTAACAGTGCTTAGCGGTAGTCGCGTTTACTGATTTGCTTTGTACCTTGTCCACAACACATGAGGTACCTTGGGTGATGTACACCCTGCACTGATATTGTTAAGTAAATTATGATTGAGCATATTTCAAGATCGGTATAGACATAAATATATGAAACGACATATACAATATAATATTGAATTTCATAAGTTGCATTACTACTATTGTTCAAAAATATTCATGACACACTAATGAAAAATTCTTTCATCGTTACATGCTGTTGAATTTTGTTTTTATTTTTTAAAGCATTTTTAAACATGAAATTTGTAAAATACTCTTAAATCTACGTTCATTTTTTTCTAATTACTTTAAAATTACTGTTATTCCTTAACCACTACAAAATTAAATCGCACTAATCTTGTGTGCCTCATTGTCTTTAAATATTACACTAAAATCTTAACATTTACACACAGAAAAAAAATACACTCTAAACTTAACCTACTACACACAAATGTAAACGTTGCTCTACTGAGCGAACTTCTTTAAGTCTTTGTAAGAATTTCCTTGTTTCTTTCGTAATTGCCTCCTTCTTTGACCACGGGATGGTGTAGTTTGCGTGACAGAAAGTAACGTGAGGTACCACTTCGATGTTATAGGTGTAGCCCTCGATAACATCGGGTTTTTCCGAAAACACATTCTCATAATCTGTAAGTATCTGAGTCAATTCGTTTTGTTGTGCTTCAGTCAAATGTTCTGACTCCCTGACTTTCATGGCTATCAGTTTCCTTTTTTCCTCTTTGTCTTCAGTAATAAAATCTTTAAAATATACTTGTCTTGTACTTAAGTCACAATATAAATTCATTACTTGTATTCCTTCGAATCTCGACTGAAAGTTCCGGCAATATTTACCGTGCACTTCCCGTGTCCTCAACAACGGCAAAACTACACGTGTACCCTCATTCATAAGGCTTACTTCCCCGCACAAGAGGTCGATTTTTGCGTCCCTCTGGCGTAAAAATTCCATCCCCAGGATGCAAGCAACACCTAATCCCTTAACTACTAGGAATGAGCTTTTCATTGCTTCATTTCCTACCATAAACTCGACTTGTACCTGGTGCCTGATGATATGAGATTGTGCACCTATTGCACCTGTTACACGACAATTCTTCACTGGCAATACTGGTATTCTATTATTTTGACTCAAGTACTTGTAAAAATTTGCACTCACGACATTGGTTGACGCACCGGTATCGACTATTATGTGTATTGGTGCCCCATACATATCTGCTTGCACTATAGCCTGCACAACACTTTTGTCGGTTCGGTTACATTTCTGCGGTATGTCTACAAGTTCCTTTTCTATTTTTGTTCCTTCATTGTATCTCAGCATACAAAGTTTATGGCTGTCATCCGTGAATGTGCCCTCACTACACCATCCTGCAGCCAACAACGGAGAGCGTATTGTGGCTGTCTTTAGTTTAACGGATGAGCATTAGTGGGTTGACAGTTGTCTGTCACTTCCACTAACCTCACATTGTGGTTCTGGTTGTTGTTGCTACTGTTGGGTTGGCCACCCTGCCTCCCCGATGGTGTATTTTGATATTGTGTATGGCCCTGGTTTTGCGGTGGTCGGTTGTAACTTCCTGACATGTTCTGTGACGAACCTGGGTTGGCGTTCCATTGTGGCGCTGCATTTTGTTGCCACTGTGGTGTCGGTTCATTACAACCACGCCACTGGTTTCGGTTGTTCCGCCATTGCAGATTGCCGTTACCATCATATCCATTACTCATGCGTCCATCATGATGTCTCTTTCGATTTTGACGATTATAACCGTTGCCGTTATAACCATTGCCATTGTTTGTGCCACAATTCTGTTGCCGGTGCTCTTGCCTATTCCCGTTACCATTTGGTACTAAGTTACTACCGTTACTGTGGCTGCTATTGTAATCGGCTTTCTGTTGATTACAGCCTGCATGGTTCCACTTGTTTTCGGTTTTCATATCTTCGATCAATAAGTCAACAGAATCCACTATTTCCATGAATTGTTCTATATCGTATTCCGTCACATTCATGAAATATCTTTTAATTTCACTGGGCAACTTCATTTTTATTAATCTGATTATGTCACGATCGGACATTGGCTCGTCCCAGTACCTGGTTTTGTTTATATACTTTTCGAAATATTTGCGTAACGTTCCCATCTTAGGATTGTACATTTCTGGACTGTACAACTCCTTTCGTAGTCTTTCTTGGACGCTATCGGACCAGAATTTTTGCAAGAAGGCACCTTCAAACTGTTGCATCGTTAGACATTTTTCGGACACGTCGGTGGCCCACAGTGCCGCGTCACCTTGAATAAGGGAGACCACGAACTGTATTCTTTGTCTTTCCGTCCATGTCCTGGGAAACACATTCCTGAAGCTCTTAATAAATACAACAGGGTGGACATTTCGTTTTTCGCTATTGAAGCGTTGGAATGTCCTGTGTTTTATTACATTGCCCTCTTTTTTGCATATCTGATTGCTACATTCTGGGACATTCATTACTTCGTGATGTGCGCTGCACGGTATCGCATGTTGTTCGTGCTCATAATTCGCATTAGGTTGCGGTTGCGCACTCGCACCCTGCCTACCGTCAGCGTTATTACAATAATCAGTACGCGGAGTCGGATTCATGATCTGTCCGCCACTGTTTACATTGCTTTCCAACGCAGACAGTCTCCGCGCGACCTCCTGTTGCCAATTTGGCAACTCCGCTGTCACACGGGATTTGATCTGTGTTAATTCGGCGTGCAGTGCGGCAGCGCTAGCGTCAATATTTACACTCGCGGCCGCAGTCGCTTGTTCTACAGCTGTTTTTACGTCGCTTTCAATCTTTGCAGATATCTCGTGATCCTTTACTTCTAGCCATTCATTTAGTTCTTTCTCTACTTTTTGAGCTTGCACTTCCAAATATGCGTCAATACTTTTCCGTGCATCTATCTCCACATTATCTACGCGGTAGGTTAAAGTCTGGACATTATCTTCAAGCCTAGCCTGCGATATCTGTAATTTTTGCATTTCGCCAGCTAAGCTTTGCACAAGATCGGGTATTTCTTTGCACGCGTCCCGCATCTCGGCAAGTTCGCTTTGGATACTGTCTAGTTTTGCTTCACTGCGCTGCTCTTGCTCAATGAGCTTTTGCGTTAATTTTTTCTCCTGCTCATGCAGCACCTGAGCCAGTTTTTGATCTCTTTCCCTATCTCTTTCTTCTAACCTGCGCAGAAATTCTGCAAATGGGTCTGCAATCGGTGAGCATACTGGTGCCCCGCATAATCTAGCACTCGATTGGCCCCCCTGCCCAGGCAGTGGAGTTGTTACTCTATTCCCATTCTGCTGTGGAGCGTCATCCACCGTCCACAGATCCTCGCCCCCCGCTCTGGAAATTATGTTATCCGAGGCGGTGGCTTGGGATTCGTTTACGTATTGCAAATGATCCTCACTTTCCATATTAACAGAATTTTGTTCTTCTGGTACGGATGCTTTAGGTTGTCCTATCTTACCCATACTAAATTCACTTTAAGCCACTGACGAATCTTTAACACTGATACACATACGATTAATTATCCCCTCCAAAAATAAACATATAAATAAACAAAACGAATAATTATCCCCTCCAAAAATAAACACATAAATACACAAAACACCGAAGGTATCTCATGTGCACATGGGTTCGATATTCCGCACAGAGCTACACAGGATGCTTGCACAATAGGCCTTACCTTACTTATTTTTCTTTCTCGCAATCCTTTTTCTTTTCTACACTTTTTCTTCTCCAGATCTCCTCAGGGTGTGGTTTTATTGTTGTACATGTAAAAGAATTCATACAAGCATTAATATTTTACAACAATTAGACACATACATAATTACATTCATTACAATAGAGTCAGATTTCGTAAATTTCGTATTTTCTTTAATCGGGCCCCAAAGTTGCGGCGCCAATCTCACGTCCGTCGGCCGTCGTAACTTAATATATATATTGTTATGGTTATTATTATTATTTTATTGTTGCCGACTTACGTGGTGGGCCTTAATAAAAATGATATTTCATTTAATTTTGATTTTACGATTAAATGCTTTCCTGAAGTTCTCCTTTTTAACAATATTAATCTCAAATTATTTGTTACGTTAATGAATGTTAGTCTCGCAGAATCGTAAAACATGAGCATATAAGTTGAACATTGGAATAAACCTTTCATATTAATTTCCTCGGCTAGTCAGTTCACTTTAAAGCAAAAGATCTTTAGTTATTAATTAAAATTGCGGCCCACACACGCGCGAGAGTATTCTTCTTACCTCCGTTAACCATTGTATTGTAGTCGGAGTCCTGGCTCTGGCTCTCGGCTATGGTACTGAAAATAAGAATCTTAAAGCTTCGTATTTTCTGCAACGTCGGGCGGCTGTGGAGAAAAATTAATATTATGTTAATAGCGGGCGAGTTTTCCGCTTCCGCTAATTTTTCATAAGTTAATATCGCCACGTAATGGCGTCGTTGGCTGCATCGGCCGCTGCGATTGTTGAACTGTAAATTACTTGAATGCAGGTTAATTCAAGGAAGGCGGACATGAAATCGAGATCACCTCTTACAAATTAAAAGTGCACAATAATATTAAATCATTATATTATATGCTTAACTCATACAAATATGCTTACATTTGCCAGCACTCGCAAGATGTCCGTCGATACACATTCAAGACAAAAGAGGAAGTCCAGACGACTAAAAAAATTAACAAAAGAGCGTATCTTGTCGTCTCTTTAGATCACTTTGTTATATTTCTTTGCATTGCATTTCTTTGCATTTCTCGACAGAGAAATTATTGTTTTACGGCTACATGAAAAAAAAATATATTATTAAATTTATGAGTCTTTTCGTAATATGGGACTGGGGACGCTATAGGTTTCATAATAAATTTGGGAATAAAGCGGATGTATACATTTGCATACATATCTCATATGTTTATGCTGGTAGCTTTAAATCTACTACACAGTCTTCAGCTTGTCATCTGAAAACAACAAAACGTATTTTATTTTTCTGTTTATTGTTCATTTACGACAGCAAATCGCTATGAATCGGATTATTTAACATATTACTTAAGGATCTTGATGTTGTGTCTTTCACTTGTTTCTGTCGAAATAACAAGCTTATTTGTTTCGTTGTTGACGTTAGATGTGTTTTTTTGTATGATTTCTTAGCCAAGCACAGAGTTTTTCCCGCCATTACGTGTTGTTATGGCCTGTGGTGTTCATTTGTTTCGTTGCGTGTTTGTTTCGGATGTGGCGCGCGAAGTTAAAGTGTTGTTGATATTTGTGATGTGTAGCTTATGTATATTAGTATGGGTGGGTGAACGCGTGCTCACATATGCGCGCACGGAAATAAGAACTTCAAATACAAAGGATGATTACTAATTATGTCTATAAACCTAGGAAGAGTTTAACGCTTCTTATGTTTACTTATCTAATTAAATATTCCTTTCATTTACTGTTTTGTGGGTTACAGAGACAAACACCTTACCTGAAACAGACTGTAGATTTAAACTGGAATTCTTTCATATTTTCTAGTTCAGAAATATACACAAGAGAGCTTTTATGACGATTAAAATGTAGAAAAGATGTACTAGCGGAATCGAAGCTCTTGAAACTTATTGTGAGTCTTCCATAACAGCAGTTCCTGCATATGTCCGAATGTCGGAGCGGCATACAATTATAATCTGCCCAACAGTCGCATTATAACACAAAGGCCACTGCAGAGTGAAAGATTTATTTAGAACTATAACTGATACGTCTCTCCTGTTGGTATAGAATTCAAAGAATAAATACGAATTTCCATTTGTGAAGAGCGAGACAATCCCGTGAAAAGGCGCATAGTTTGGTGCACAGGAGCAGTCTGAAAAGAAAGAAGAAACAAACAGTAAAGGCCCGGAAACATTGAAAATAACGGCATTGAAACTCGGCTCTCCTCCTCATTTGTAAAATGGCGCCCCCGTGGGAGTTGCTAATCCAATACGTCACAGCGGTAAGTCGTTCGCTAATCTCTTCGGCGGAGAGGCATTCAGCGTTAACTTCGGCCAAAGTGCATGTCAGTCTGGTACGCATGCACTACCGTCAGTGATTGGGGGTAGGAGTTAAACCACGCAGGTTTCGCGCAATAGTGAGGAACGCACTCTCTCTGTCGTCCAAAGGTGAAAGAGGAGGCTGGAACAGAGGTAGAAATTGTCCGCGTGTATCGTCGCTTCTGAACTAAGGTCGCAGGAGATGATGCCACAACTTTTAACAAATGTGGGCCGTTGTTTCGTTGAGGAACAGTCCTGCTATTTGTCCCACATTCCTTCATGAAACAACGGATAAGCAGAAAGTAGCGCGTCTAGGTGAGTTTTTCAGGTCGGTTTCTTGCAAATTCCAGTGCAGTGTTTTATAAGATATGTCACCTTACTCCGTTATAATGTACTAAATTTGTGGCAAGGTTTTGTAAGTACCGTTTTCAGCCACACTCCATTGTTATCCTGGCCGGCCGCGGTGGCCGTGCGGTTCTGGCGCTGCAGTCCGGAACCACGGGGCTGCTACGGTCGCAGGTTCGAATCCTGCCTCGGGCATGGGTGTGTGTGATGTCCATAGGTTAGTTAGGTTTAAGTAGTTCTAAGTTCTAGGGGACTTATGACCTAAGATGTTGAGTCCCATAGTGCTCAGAGCCATTTGAACCATTTTGTTATCCTGCATAAATTATTTCATTTTATTCAATTCTTTGGAGGTATGACCTCATCTTCAGGCAAATATGGCAGTTCAAAAACTTAACTCGAAATACCTTAGAAAAACAAAATAATTTAAGAAGGAACACAAAGAATATGTAACACCCATATATTTTAACAGTCACAGTCGAATAACAGTTGATTTACCATAAATTACCATATTTATTCTACAATGCAATTCTGCAATTCGTCAGAAAAATTTTACTACCAAAACTGGTTGCTGTTCTGAGACGTTAAGCCAGGTTGATAATTTAAATATGTTGAAGCAATTATGAAATTTTAACCATGATACTTTAACTTCGGTCGTGCTCCAAAGACACAATGCTCTGCCCAGAATGTATAAACTGAGACTTGGAAAAGATGGTGTAATCACTGTTTAGTGCACTTTTGTAATCGCATACAATGATGTTGATCGTACGGAGCAATAATTTTGGTCTCAGTATTGTTGTTTAAGTATTACAGTGATCTTAGAAATAAGCCGAAACATAAAAATTTGTTGTAATACACTGGATGATTCTGTTGAGAAGACATACGACACCGGCATTAATTGATCTCAGCCTACATCGTTGCAGTTTTTGGCTGAAAGTATAACACTTCAATAAAGATCAGACTCTTTAGTGATCGAGACTAGTATTACCTGCGTGATTGCTGAAAGCAGTTACGCGAACAACGCATAAACAGGTCACCTGAAAGTTCCTTCTAAATATTAGCGCTTGTGACTGCATTTAGATGCTGTCTTTGGATCTTAGTAAACGAAATGTATTTCCTGCACTTACATCTATATGATTACTCTGCAATTTACAATTTAGTGCGTGGCAGAGGGTTCATCAAACCACCTTCAAGCTATTTCTCTACGGCTCCACTCTCTAAAAGCGTCATTAAATCTTTCTCTGCGAGCTCTGATTTCTCTTATTCTATCATGATGATCATTTCTCGCTATGTACGTGGGAGCCAACAGAATATTTTCGCATTCAGAGGAGCAAGTTGGTGACTGAAATTTCACGAGACGATTCTGCGATAATGAAAAAAGCCTTGGTTTTAATGACTGCCACCCTAATTCACGAATCATTTCCGTTGCACTCCGTCCTCTATTTCGCTATAATACTAAACGAGCTGCCCTTCTTTGAACTTTTTCGATGTTCTCCGTCAGTCCGATCTGATGTGAATCCCACACCGCACAGCAATACCCCAGAAGAGGGCGGACAAGCGTGGTGTACGCAGTCTCTTTAGTCGATCTGTTGCATTTACTAAGCGTTCTACCAATAAATCACAGCATTTGTTTTACTTTATCAACAACATTATGTGATCTTTCTAACTGAACGTATTCGTAATTGTAATCCTTAAGCATTTAGTTGAATTAACAGGGTTTAGATTTGCGTTATTTTTCGTGTAACCGAAATTTAGCGGATTTCTTTCAGTAATCATGTGGATAACTTCACACTTTTCATTATTTTAATGAAAATGTTGAAGTGGGTAAGTGATGGGTAAAAATTTCCTCAATGCCAATTACACAAAAGATATCTGCTTCTGAAGAAACACGAATATCAGTCCGTTATAGTCATAGCCTGCACACTGAGGTTAGTATAGCAATGTGACCACGCTGAAAAATAGGGGAGATACTGAAACAACATTATGCCCCGTACACTATGTGCTGGGAGACAGAAGTCAGAGACAGATGTGTAGGAATTAACCTAATGGTGATGAGAAGAGATTTGACCATCAGGTAGGGATTAGATAAGGACCTAAACAGAACCCAAGCTACAATAACGCATGTGAAAACGTAAGACAGAGGAGCACACCTATCACCATAACAAAAGTTACACCAACCGTTAATACAGAACTGTGCGTAGTTCCTGCTTCCAACAGTTCAGTACCCTTAGGTGCTACAACCAGAACTCCTAAACATCCTGGTAAAGAATCAGAGATAATCTGCATAATTTCCTGTTATTTGTATACACTCCTGGAAATTGAAATAAGAACACCGTGAATTCATTGTCCCAGGAAGGGGAAACTTTATTGACACATTCCTGGGGTCAGATACATCACATGATCACACTGACAGAACCACAGGCACATAGACACAGGCAACAGAGCATGCACAATGTCGGCACTAGTACAGTGTATATCCACCTTTCGCAGCAATGCAGGCTGCTATTCTCCCATGGAGACGATCGTAGAGATGCTGGATGTAGTCCTGTGGAACGGCTTGCCATGCCATTTCCACCTGGCGACTCAGTTGGACCAGCGTTCGTGCTGGACGTGCAGACCGCGTGAGACGACGCTTCATCCAGTCCCAAACATGCTCAATGGGGGACAGATCCGGAGATCTTGCTGGCCAGGGTAGTTGACTTACACCTTCTAGAGCACGTTGGGTGGCACGGGATACATGCGGACGTGCATTGTCCTGTCGGAACAGCAAGTTCCCTTGCCGGTCTAGGAATGGTAGAACGATGGGTTCGATGACGGTTTGGATGTACCGTGCACTATTCAGTGTCCCCTCGACGATCACCAGTGGTGTACGGCCAGTGTAGGAGATCGCTCCCCACACCATGATGCCGGGTGTTGGCCCTGTGTGCCTCGGTCGTATGCAGTCCTGATTGTGGAGCTCACCTGCACGGCGCCAAACACGCATACGACCATCGTTGGCACCAAGGCAGAAGCGACTCTCATCGCTGAAGACGACACGTCTCCATTCGTCCCTCCATTCACGCCTGTCGCGACACCACTGGAGGCGGGCTGCATGATGTTGGGGCGTGAGCGGAAGACGGCCTAACGGTGTGCGGGACCGTAGCCCAGCTTCATGGAGACGGTTGCGAATGGTCCTCGCCGATACCCCAGGAGCAACAGTGTCCCTAATTTGCTGGGAAGTGGCGGTGCGGTCCCCTACGGCACTGCGTAGGATCCTACGGTCTTGGCGTGCATCCGTGCGTCGCTGCGTTCCGGTCCCAGGTCGACGGGCACGTGCACCTTCCGCCGACCACTGGCGACAACATCGATGTACTGTGGAGACCTCACACCCCACGTGTTGAGCAATTCGGCGGTACGTCCACCCGGCCTCCCGCATGCCCACTATACGCCCTCCCTCAAAGTCCGTCAACTGCACATACGGTTCACGTCCACGCTGTCGCGGCATGCTACCAGTGTTAAAGACTGCGATGGAGCTCCGTATGCCACGGCAAACTGGCTGACACTGACGGCAGCGGTGCACAAATGCTGCGCAGCTAGCGCCATTCGACGGCCAACACCGCGGTTCCTGGTGTGTCCGCTGTGCCGTGCGTGTGATCATTGCTTGTACAGCCCTCTCGCAGTGTCCGGAGCAAGTATGGTGGGTCTGACACACCGGTGTCAATGTGTTCTTTTTTCCATTTCCAGGAGTGTACGAATTTACGGGCCACCAACAACGTTTACTGTAGCGCCGTGACCAGATAATTGCAGACTAATTATATCGCAGACTCATTCACTAAACGACAGTGAAACAATGGCACCAAATGGTCTTCGAAGAGGAGTTGCAGCATCCTTGCTACATACAGCGTGCCACATGTTACGCGCCGCAAACTGAGGCATCAATTCTAGTAAGCAACAACACATTCAGCTGCCCGAGGTTCACGTTCGAGCATTACACTTAATTTAGAATATTTACGTATTTCTGTTTGGAAGAAAACAGTAAGTGGATTTGGAATTAATTGCTCTTTGTAATTGCTAGGTTCACGAATAGACGTGGCTAGGAACCGTGGTCTTTGGGGTTCGTAATGGGGAACCGGTTGCCATTTGCGAACAGCTGGAAGTTGCGACGGCACCTGGCGACCGACTTCACACGGCTTCTGTGAATTGTGCGGGTGACGGAGAGCCAGCGCGGTTTGCTGTTCCGAAGGCTCCGCGGAGTTTGCCAGCTACTCCCACTGGAGCCGTAGTCCGCAGACAACCGGGGTCTGCAGCCAAACGCTGGCTGACGGAGCGTTTCCACACCTGTAACTGTTTCCTGAAGCAGAGCGAGTGAAGCTAAGAGCAGAAAGTTATACCGCACGAACAGCTTTCAGGCACTGGCTTTCCTAATAGTGATCATAAGGGTGTGATAGCAACTATGACTACAGGTATTAGAAGGAATCTTTAAAAGGTAGAAAACTGTTTAAAAAATGAGTAGATAATAATCATAGGACCAGATCGGTAAAATTCCTTTTTGATTACTACTTTCAGCTCATTGACGAGCCGTCTTCAGATCTAAAATACAGAAAACAGCATGAAACAGACGAATAATTGGAAAATATATTCATACATAAACTTACATTCAATGATTCATACCAGTAAAAATTTTTTCTTCATTAACTGTGTATCAACCACCAGGTATTACACATCGTCACCTTCTGCTGATCTAAATCGCTACTGTTGCCATGTATACAGGGTGGTCCATTGATAGTGACCGGACCAAATACCTCACGAAATACGCGTCAAACGAAAAAACTACAAAGAACGAAACTCGTCTAGCTTGAAGGGGGAAACCAGATGGCGCTATGGTTGGCCCGCTAGATGGCGCTGCCATAGGTCAAACGGATATCAACTGCGTTTTTTTAAAATAGGAACCCCCATTTTTGTTACATATTCGTGTAGTACGTAAAGAAATATGAATGTTTTGGTTGGACCACTTTTTTTGCGGCTGGTCCCGGCGGAGGTTTGAGTCCTCCCTCGGGCATGGGTGTGTGTGTTTGTCCTTAGGATAATTTAGGTTAAGTAGTGTGTAAGCTTAGGGATTGCTGACCTTAGCAGTTAAGTCCCACAAGATTTCACACACATATGAACATTTGACCACTTTTTTCGCTTTGTGATAGATGGCGCTCTAATAGTCACAAACGTATAAATACGTGGTATCACGTAACATTCCACCAGTGCGGACGGTATTTGCTTCGTGATACATTACCCGTGATAAAATGGACCGTTTACCAATTGCGGAAAAGGTCGATGTGTTGATGTATGGCTATTGTGATCAAAATGCCCAACGGGCGTGTGCTATGTATGCTGCTCGGCATCCTGGACGACATCATCCAAGCGTCCGGACCGCTCGCAGGATAGTTACGTTATTTAAGGAAACAGGAAGTGTTCAGCCACATGTGAAGCGTCAACCACGACCTGCAACAAATGATGATGCCCAATTAGGTGTTTTAGCTGCTGTCGCGGTTAATCCGCACATCAGTAGTAGACAAATTGCGCGAGAATCAGGAATCTCAAAAACGTCGGTGTTGAGAATGCTACATCAACATCGAATGCACCCGTACCATATTTCTATGCACCAGGAATTGCATGGCGACGACTTTGAACGTCGTGTACAGTTCTGCCACTGGACACAAGAGAAATTATGGGACGATGACAGATTTTTTGCACGTGTTCTATCTAGCGACGAAGCGTCATTCACCAACAGCGGGAAGGTAATCCGGCATAATATGCACTATTGGGCAACGGAAAATCCACGATGTCTGCGACAAGTGGAACATCAGCGACCTTGGCGGGTTTATGTATGGTGCGGCATTATGGGAGGAAGGATAATGGCCCCCATTTTATCGATGGCAGTCTAAATGGTGCAATGTACGCTGACCTACGTAATGTTCTACCGATGTTACTACAAGATGTTTCACTGCATGACAGAATGGCGATGTACTTCCAACTTGATGGATGTTCGGCACATAGCTCGCGTGCGGTTGAAGCGGTATTGAGTAGCATATATCATGACAGGTGGATTGGTCGTCGAAGCACCATACCATGGCCCGCACGTTCACCGGATCTGACGTCCCCGGATTTCTTTCTGTGGAGAAAGTTGAAGGATATTTGCCATCGTGATCCACCGACAACGCCTGACAACATGCGTCAGCGCATTGTCAATGCATGTGCGAACATTACGGAAAGCAAACTACTCGCTGTTGAGAGGAATGTCGCTACACGTTTTGCTAAATGCATTGAGGTTGACGGACATCATTTTGAGAATTTATTGCATTAATGTGGTATTTACAGGTAATCACGCTGTAACAGCATGCGTTCTCATAAATGATAAGTTCAGAAAGGTACATGTATCACATTGGAACAAACGAAATAAAATGTTCAAACGTACATACGTTCTGTATTTTAATTTAAAAAACGTACCTGTTACCAAATGTTCGTCTAAAATTGTGAGCCATGTGTTTGTGACTATTACAGCGCCATCTATCACATAGCGAAAAAAGTGGTCCAACTAAAACATTCATATTTCCTTAGGTTACACGAATATGTAATAAAAATGGGGGGTCCTATTAAAAAAAACCGCAGTTGATATCCGTTTGACATATGGCAGCGCTATCTAGCGAGCCAACCACAGCGCCATCTGGTTTCCCCCTTCAAGTTAGACAAGTTTCCTTCGTTGTAGCTTTTTCGTTTGACGCTTATTTCGTGAGATATTTGGCCCGGTCACGATCAGTGGACCACCCTGTATATTTCATAGGTCATAAGAAAAACACAGGTATTTGATGAGTGATAGGAAAATATAATCTTACCTAAAGTAGGTCGTCATTGTTACATAATTAGCAACGTTAACCACATATATCTCCAGTTCTCATATTGCCACACTTGTGTTTAAATGTAATGTGAGTGCCAGTGGTAACTATCAAACAGCCCATGTGTTAATGAAAATATAGCACATCACTCTAAACGCTAGCTACAGGAACAGGGAAGTATCTGTATTAAGGCTGTCAGAGATTTGGCCGCATATGTAACTTCTTTGCCACACAAAATCGCTAGCTCCCAGATGACGCTACTAACCAACGAAGTTTTACAATGGGTTGGGGTCGTTTGGGGGAAGAGACCAAACTGCGAGGTCATCTATCGCATCGGATTAGGGAAGGATGGGGAAGGAAGTCGGCCGTGCCCTTTCAAAGGAACCATCCCGGCATTTGCCTGAAGCGATTTAGGGAAATGACGGAAAACCTAAATCAGGATGGTCGGAGGCGGGATTGAACCGTCGTCCTCCCGAATGCGAGCCCAGTGTGTTTTACAATGCCAAGCCTCTATAATAATGTAAAGAATTGTAACGTAACGAACTTTCTACTGGATTTACGTTACATAAAATATAAAGAAGTATGTTTAGTATCTGCAATTTGTAGTAAACATACACGAAAAATGAGCTATTCGTTAAGTAATACACAGAGAGAACATACCAAAAAAACGGAAATTGGTATGGATACAATTGAAAGCAGTGCAATATTTTAAGATACACGAAAGTATGTTCTGTGCCAGTGATAAAAAAATGATAAATCAATAATACTGAATAACAAAGCGAGGAATACTGTCACCCGAAGACTAGGTGCCAATTAGAATCAGCGTTATAAGTTTCTTTGATTACAAGCCAGTAAATAGAGGGATAAAACCTAAGTGTACAACTAGGCCATTAAATGTTAAATTGAGGACGATTACAGGGATCGAACTTCATGAATATAATCACAGTACCTTACATCTAGGTACTGCTATAGTATATATATCATCAAATAATAATAATTACGATACATGTTAAAATACAAATTAACAATGAACAACAAGTATTATTTCTGTTTAGTTTGTAATACATGCCCATGAACTCAGTCATATTCCAACCAACATCCAGAGGATGTGGACATATGTACACTGAAGTGCCAAGGAAACTGGTATAGGCATGTACATTCAAATACAGAGATATGTAAACAGGCAGAATACGGCTCTGAGGTAGGCAACTAATGGCTCTGAGCACTATGGGACTTAACATCTGAGGTCATCAATCCCCTAGAACTTAGAACTACTTAAACCTAACGAACCTAAGGACATCACACACATCCATGCCCGAGGCAGGATTCGAACCTGCGACCGTAGCGGTCGCGCGGTTCCAGACTGAAGCGCCTAGAACCGCTCGGGCACATCGGCCGGCGAGGTCGGCAACGCCTATATAAGACAACAAGTGTCGGGTGAAGTTGTTAGATCGGCTACTGCTGCAGCAATGACAGGTCATCAAGATTTAAGAGAGTTTGAACGTGGTGCTATAGTCGGCGCACGAGCGATGGGACACAGCATCTCCGAGGTAGCGATGAAGTGCGGTTTTTCCTGTACTACCATTTCACGAGTGTACCGTGAATATCAGAAATCCGGTCAAACACCAAATCTCCGACATCGCTGTGGCCTGAGAAAGATCCTGCACAACGGGACCAACGGCGACTGAAGAGAATCGTTCAACGTAACATAAGTGCAATCCTTCCGCATATTGTTGTATATTTCATTGCTTGGCCAGCAACAAGTGTCAGCGTGCGAACAATTCAACAAAACATCATAGAATGGGTTTTCGGAGGCGAAGGCTCACTCCTGTACCCTTGACGACTACACGACACGAAGCTTTACGCCTCGCCGGTGCCCGTCAACACCGACATTGCACTGTAGATAAACTGGAAACATGTTACCTGACCGGAGGAGTCTCATTTCAAATTGTATCGAGTGGATCGACGTGTACGGGTGTGGAGACTACCTCACGAAGCCCTGGACGCTGCATATCAACAGAGGACCGTTCAAGCTGGTGGAGGTCCTGTAATTGTGTGGAGCGTATGTAATTGGAGTGATATGGGACCCCTAATAGTCTAGATACGGTCCTGACAGGTGATTGTTACGTAAGCATCCAGTCTGATCACCTGCATCCATTCATGTCCATTGTGCATGTAGACGAACTTGGGCAATTCCAGCAGGACAACTCGACACCCCACACACCCAGAATTGCTACAGAATGGCTCCAGGAACACTCTTCTCATTTAATGACCCGCAGGAACATTAGGAATAGCAAAATAAAAATGAATTCCACTACGAACTAATATAGTCAAAAGTACCAAGAGGATTGCAGATTTAGATTAGTAATCAGATGTTTTACCGGCCTTCATATTCAGACACGTCTCTCATAAATATTGTATAGCATTATGTTTATAGAGTGTCAGTATCTTCACATTAAAATGTCCTTCAGACTTGCGTGCATGTCACACATTGTCACCATCAATGATATATCCATGCCCCGACAGTCTAAAATGACCATAAAAACATTTGTTTCTCTCTGTGCGGGAATGAGGAAACGTGCGAGCGTAAGTTTGAGTGAGTCCTGGAGGTGTGCTTAGACAGCCGAAGTGGTTAAGGGAACCGCTCATGCCAAGCAGGATATCCAGGTTCAGGTCCCGGTCCGGCACAAATTTTCGTCCGTCACAAACAGCTGACGCCAATCCGGATCCGCAAAATGCGAATCAGTTTCGTAATATATACAATTATCTATCATAGAGTCCTTCGAAGATGGTGGAAAAGTTCACCTAAATACAATAGAAGTAGTGGGTGACTGCCTTGCCCAGTATCAACTGGGCCGGCCGGGGGGGGGGGGGGGGGGGGGGGGGCGAGGGGTTCTAGGCTAGGCGTTACAGCCTGGAACCGCACGACCGTAGGGTCACAGGTTCGAATCCTGTCTCGGGCATGGATGTGTGTGATGTCCTTAGGTTAGTTAGGTTTAAGTAGTTCTAAGTTCTAGGGGACTGATGACCTCAGAAGTTAAGTCCCATAGTGCTCAGAGCCATTTGAACCAGTATCAACTGGGAGAACTACGCATATGTCATCGACGCCAAGGACAAACGGTGTCCTGCAAACAGCACCCAGGGAAATTCGTATCCAGTGAAATTTGAGCCCAGGAAAGGCCGAGAAAAGATCCGCTAACGTCCCCGTCCGATCTCCGTAACTTGCTCGGCCGCTAGAGGAGCGGAGGGTTGCAGGCTCGTTGACACGGGCCTTATTTAACGGCAATGTGTGCCCGTAAAAACGTTGCCGGCAACAATGCTGCAATTCTGCTTCAAATGCATGGCAGTATTGCTGGAACAGGCTGTTGCCGACGTTCTGCCGACGTTTTGCCCGTGTTGTCTACCAAGGTTGCTGAATATTTCGTATGCTCGGACCATATTTACCTCTTTTCGTGTCTGTACATGTTCCCCTCTCATTCTCATCATCTCTCCCTCTTTCTCACGCCGACAATGTTCCAGTGCAATCCACGTAAAACAGTATCATTTCGCTTCAGGTAGAAACTTGGCGCGCATACGTAGAGGCATTCGATGTGTCTATTGCCTACAGAAATGAGGAAGTGGGCAAACGAGAGAACCATTTAATTCATGGATGTGATACGCATATCTACTACCATAGCTATGGAACACCGAAAATTGTCGGAGGACATGCTTACTGCTACCGTCTTAGTAGAAGATCCGCAGTAGTGAATCATAATTTTATTCTCTATAGGTCGAAACTTTGTTGAAACTTCATCACGTGTTATGTCTGTTTGCATGACCGTTATCAGCAGCATATGTTATAAACAGTTATTACCATCTCTTTCTTCTCATGAATTTGTGAGTGCTGTTGACAGGGGAACTCAAAATGATTCCATATTTCTAGAAGGCTTTTGATACTGTTCCTCGCAAGCGGCTTCTAATTAAGTTGCGTTTCTATGGATTATCGTTTCAGCTGTATGACTGGAGTCGTGATCTTCTGTCAGAAGCGTCACAGTTCGTAGTCATTGACAGGAAGTCATGTAGTAACACGGAAGTAATATCTAGAATTCCCCAGGGATGTGTTATATACCCTCCGCTGCTCCTAATCTGTTTAAATGATTTAAGAGACAATCTGAGGAGACCTTTTGACAGTTTTCAGATGATGCTGTCATTTACCGGCTAATAAAGTCATCAAAAGATCAAAAACAATTGCAAAAGGATTTAGAGAAGATATTTGTATAGTGCGAAAAGTGTTAATTGGCTGTAAATAATGAAAAGTGTGAGGTCATCCATACGAGAACAAAAAGAAATCGGTTAAATTTCGATTATACGATTTTATTTCTCGTTCAGCTACAGGCAAAGCGTGATACACTTACAAACATCAACATAAAAATTTAAATTAACATTAACAATGATTTACAATAAAATTTTCAGGGTTTCCAGCCACAAAAGTGCTTGGTCACTTATCACATGTATGTCCATCAGATTTCCTCCCTTAAGTCCGTGTACGTCGCACTCAACTATATGCTGCATGGTTTGACTCTCTCCGCACTCACAATTGGGGTCCTGGGAGAAACCCCACTTTTTCAACAAATATCCGCACCGACCAACACCTGTCCGCAGACGATTTAGAGTTACCCACACTCTACGTTGGAGTTGGAAGCCTGGAACTCGTTGAGATGGGTCCTCAATAAGGAAACTGTTATTCACTTTGCTTTCCTGCCATTGCTGTTTCCACAGGTTACCGATATCAATCTGTTGTTTGAGTTCTTTCCAGAAGGGATTTCTTGACATCAATCTGTCAGGGGGAGGAGGTAGGTCCCTGAACTTTTCTTTGTACCTCTGGATTGCTCTTTCACGTCTAATCGAGGGTGGTTCGATATTGGCAAGGACGGGCAGCCACGGTTTCGGGGTGGGTCTTACTGTTCCTGTTTTGAGCCTCATTGTCTCGTTAAGTTGCACATCAATATATCTGACATGCCTACTGCGGGCCCAGACGGGTGCGCAATATTCCGCTACACTATACAGAAGTGCCAGTGCTGATGTGCGTAGAGTTTCAGTGGAACATCCCCAGGTTGTTCCTGCCAGTTTCATTATGATGTTGTTTCTTGTTTTCATTTTTTGGGCGACTTCGTACAGGTGGCTCTTATATGTGAGAGTGCGATCTAGCTTAACACCCAGATATTTTGGCGTTCTATCGTTTTTCAACAATTTACCTTTTATTTGCACTTTTAGCTCACGATTTGCATCTTTGTTACACAAGTGCATTATTGATGCCACGGATTTAGTCGGATTTACTTTGAGGTGCCAGTTGTCATAATATTGTTGTAGTCGTTCCAGATCCCTGTTTAAAATTTCTTCCAGTTCTTCGAAAGTGTTGGCGTGAGCCGCGATAGCGATGTCATCTGCATACATAAAAGAACGAGATTCCAGGTTTGGGATGTCCGCTATGTATAAATTGAAAAGGCATGGAGCCAGCACAGACCCTTGGGGGAGACCATTTTGTAGTGTCCTGTAGCTGCTTGTTTTCCCATTCAGAGATACCTTGAATCTCCTGTTTATCAACATATTTCTGACTAGATCTACACTCCTGGAAATGGAAAAAAGAACACATTGACACCGGTGTGTCAGACCCACCATACTTGCTCCAGACACTGCGAGAGGGCTGTACAAGCAATGATCACACGCACGGCACAGCGGACACACCAGGAACCGCGGTGTTGGCCGTCGAATGGCGCTAGCTGCGCAGCATTTGTGCACCGCCGCCGTCAGTGTCAGCCAGTTTGCCGTGGCATACGGAGCTCCATCGCAGTCTTTAACACTGGTAGCATGCCGCGACAGCGTGGACGTGAACCGTATGTGCAGTTGACGGACTTTGAGCGAGGGCGTATAGTGGGCATGCGGGAGGCCGGGTGGATGTACCGCTGAATTGCTCAACACGTGGGGCGTGAGGTCTCCACAGTACATCGATGTTGTCGCCAGTGGTCGGCGGCAGGTGCACGTGCCCGTCGACCTGGGACCGGACCGCAGCGACGCACGGATGCACGCCAAGACCGTAGGATCCTACGCAGTGCCGTAGGGGACCGCACCGCCACTTCCCAGCAAATTAGGGACACTGTTGCTCCTGGGGTATCGGCGAGGACCATTCGCAACCGTCTCCATGAAGCTGGGCTACGGTCCCGCACACCGTTAGGCCGTCTTCCGCTCACGCCCCAACATCGTGCAGCCCGCCTCCAGTGGTGTCGCGACAGGCGTGAATGGAGGGACGAATGGAGACGTGTCGTCTTCAGCGATGAGAGTCGCTTCTGCCTTGGTGCCAATGATGGTCGAATGCGTGTTTGGCGCCGTGCAGGTGAGCGCCACAATCAGGACTGCATACGACCGAGGCACACAGGGCCAACACCCGGCATCATGGTGTGGGGAGCGATCTCCTACACTGGCCGTACACCACTGGTGATCGTCGAGGGGATACTGAATAGTGCACGGTACATCCAAACCGTCATCGAACCCATCGTTCTACCATTCCTAGACCGGCAAGGGAACTTGCTGTTCCAACGGGACAATGCACGTCCGCATGTATCCCGTGCCACCCAACGTGCTCTAGAAGGTGTAAGTCAACTACCCTGGCCAGCAAGATCTCCGGATCTGTCCCCCATTGAGCATGTTTGGGACTGGATGAAGCGTCGTCTCACGCGGTCTGCACGTCCAGCACGAACGCTGGTCCAACTGAGGCGCCAGGTGGAAATGGCATGGCAAGCCGTTCCACAGGACTACATCCAGCATCTCTACGATCGTCTCCATGGGAGAATAGCAGCCTGCATTGCTGCGAAAGGTGGATATACACTGTACTAGTGCCGACATTGTGCATGCTCTGTTGCCTGTATCTATGTGCCTGTGGTTCTGTCAGTGTGATCATGTGATGTATCTGACCCCAGGAATGTGTCAATAAAGTTTCCCCTTCCTGGGACAATGAATTCACGGTGTTCTTATTTCAATTTCCAGGAGTGTATGATCTTCTTGCATTTCACGACTTTTGACAGTTTATACAGTATCCCTTTTGTCCATACGGTGTCGTATGCTGAGGTGAGATCTAATAATACCATGCCCGTTTTCTTTTTGTTTTGGTAACCTCTTTCAATGAAAGTGGTTAGGGCGAGAACTTGGTCGCAACAATCTCTTCCTTTTCGAAAACCGCCTTGCTCTGGGGGAAGAGCAGCTTCTATTTTACTTTCTATTCTGCCTAGGATGACTCGTTCAAACAGCTTGTAAGTGGTGCACAATAAAGATATCGGTCTATAATCTTTAGCATTCTCTCCTGTTTTCCCTGGTTTCTGGATGGCTATGACTTGTGCGTTTTTCCATTGCTTTGGTAACCGGCTGGTATCTATGATATTAGAGAAAAGAGAAGACAGCCATGCTCTTCCCTTTGGCCCGAGGTTCTTCAAGAATTCTGGAAGAAGGCCGTCACAGCCAGCTGCTTTACCAGGTGACATTTTCTTTAGTGCTATATTTATCTCTTCTTGTGTTACCCAGTTCGCTAAACCTGCTTCCTCCTCGCTTGCATCTAGCTCTTCGTTCATCAGTTGGTGCAGTTCTTTTTTCTTCGAGGCGGAGGCATGGATTCTGGATGTTTGTAGTATAGAAGAGCATATCTTGTTAGGGGTCATTTTATTACTGATGTTCCGTCCCTTGAATTGTGCTCCGCCAAGTTTCCTCAGTAGACTCCAGCTCTTCTGTGAGGAGTGCGTAAAGTCCATTTGTTCCATCCGCTTTTGCCATCTCTGTTTGCGTTCCTCGTCCATAGCTCTTATGAGCTGTTCTCCTAGTTCTGGATTCTCTGTTTTGTTATATTCATCGAGTAGTTGTTCGCACTCCTTTGTCCAGCATGGGATGTATTCTTTCCGCGCTCCTCTTGGCATTGAGTTATGTGCCGCTTTAATAATTAACTTCGTAAATCTGTCGTAATTTTCTGGAATTGGGGGAATTCTGTTTACATTATTTTCAATGGTATCTTTAAACTTAACCCAGTTATCCTTCCTGAGGTTCCAGCGGGCTATAGGGGGGCTCTTTATTACTGGTATTTGGATCCCAAGGTCTATAATAACTGGTCTGTGTTGGCTCCGAGGAATACGGCTCAGTACAGTTCTCTTGGACGGAAGTGCTATTCCAGTTTCTCCAGATGAGACAAAACAAAGATCGGGCGTTGATGTTGTGCCCCACGCTCCTGAACAGAAGGTGGGGGTATCTTTTGCATCGTATATTAATGTATAATTATTTATATCTGCCCAGTCTGCCACCATGAGTCCTTCTTTGTCGCAAGACTGATAGCCCCATCTGGGGTGGTGGGAGTTAAAATCGCCAGTTATGACTACAGGGTGTTGTGGGTTAGGTAAAACAGGTTGTTCCCATTTTTCTGAAGGTGGTTTGTACACGTTATACACAGTCATATCGTTTAGTTTGATTCCCACGGCAAATTCGTGGTGCATAGTTTCCTCAATATTATCAACCAGTTCTTTCTTGATCAGTGTTGCAATACCGTGTTTATTATGGGCTTTATAGCCCACAATTTCATAGCCTGGTATTAGAAGTCTCGAGATATTTTCTTCTGATAGATGTGTTTCCTGCAAGGTTAGCACATCAATTTTTTCTTCTGTTAGTAGCTTTCTGAGGATGTCTCCTTTTGTCCTCGTGTATCCTTCTATGTTAACTTGGCATATACGTATTCGTCCACGCACTTGGCTCCGGGGGGGAAACTGAGGCATTTGTCTCGCTCTCTTGCGTAACTTCGCCTGTGAGGGCCGGGAGGTATTACTACGTCCGGCCGCCGTTTGGTGGTGACATTTGCTTCTCGTGTCGCAGCTCGTTCTGAGCATTTCGATTTTCTTCTCGCAATGCGATCGTTGTGCGGCACGATACTGGGAGGGTAGGCCACGTCGAGGCTGTCACCATACGATAAATCACATACGATAAATCACACAAATCTAAAGGCTGTCAGTTCAACTAAACGTCTATGGAAGACAATTACGAACAACTTAAAATCGAACGATCACATAGATAATGTTGTCTGGGAGGCAAAATAAAGACTGCCTCTTACCGGCAGAACCTTAGGAGATAGAACCGGTCTACTAAAGAGACTGCCTACACTACGCTGGTCCGCCCTCTGCTAGAGTATTAACGTGCGGTGTGGGACACTTATCATTATCAGATAGGATTGACGGAAGACATCAACAGAATTAAAAAAAGGGCACCTATTTTTGTACTGTCGCGAAATAGGGGAGAGAATGTCTCGCATGCGAAAGGCGAGTTGGTGTGCCATTTATTAACACAATGGCGTTTTTCGTTGTGGCAAGGTTTTTCACGAAATTTCAATCGCCAGCTATCTCCCCTGAATGTGAAAATATCTTGTTTATTCCCACTTACAAAGGGGGAAACGATCATCGTAATAAAATAAGAGATATCAGAGCCCGTAAGGCGAGATTTCAGTGTTCGTTTCCACCGCGCGTTGTTTGAGCGTGGAACGGTAGAGAAATAGTGTCAAAGTGGTTCGGTGAACCCTCTGCTAGGCACTTAAGTGTGAACGGCAAAGTATTCATGCATATGTAGGTGTAGATAGATGTTTTTTTCCGTCTTCTTGCAATTAAATGCCAGAGGCGTTTCACTTTTACTTATAAATCACCTTCTCTGGTCTTTGATGTTTTTGCTTCTTATCTACACATCCTGAAAAAGGTAGAAAGCAGTGGTTTACAGAATATGTAAACAAGAGACAAGAACACTAACAACCACAGAAGATAATTTGTAAACAAAAGCGAAACGCTTCTGATGTAAAATACTCTCTAATTGCAGTAAGCTAAAGATGGAAAACCGAATGTGTGTTCATGGGCAGCAATTGACCAATTTTTTTTTAATTTTAGTGCTTACTTATATTACACTCACTTTCCACATCCCATAACTGATCGTACATGTATCGCATTTATGAAAGTAATATTTTCTCACTGTACTGATGAACCTCAACAAAATATTAACATAAACATTTGACTGTTATTTCAAACCACATTACTAATTTCCTTGAGCCTGATACCAAGAGGCATACCCATAAAAAGTGTGCTTTAAAGAGGGACATCAGACTTTTGCTAGACTCGCCACCAGCAAAAACCTGATTCGTATGCAGTCACTTACACTGGTATTGGTCTTACCAATTTTCAGACGAATGACTTTTAAACGATATATTCAAAATGTTGTTTCGTCGTTCTGAAAAAGGCATGTATTTAGTACCACTCCACGAGATAGTGTTTACTTAAAAAAGAACACTCCCACTAATCCATATTTACCTCTTCCTTGTTAACTTTTTTCCTTGTGGAATGAAGACGCCGGAGAGCGGTACTCACTTTCACTACAGTAGGGCCTCGATAGTTCGAGGTGAACAGGATCACTTCGAAGTACTGTTGGAAAGAATACACGCGTCAAAATATGAACTTTATTAAAATGAAGTGTTACATAGGCATTTACATTGGCAGAATAAATGTCTTAACTCTGACAACAACTTACTTCGTAAAATAATGGTGGAATGTCTTTTGTTTGGTGAAGCTGGAACATTTCCGTGCGGCACTATCGCACCACGTCTGTGTAGGTTGGTGTCGCCTGAGGCTGTTGTTTCACGTACCGCATGGTGGCCCCAAGTGCACTGTAGCCATCGGTACAGTCTGGGCCTCATCATCCTTATCGCTCTCACACTGCGTTGCGGTGTTAACCGCGTCAATTAGGGAAGAGTCTGTAACTTACAGCTGTTAGTCTGAATTTAGCCACTCAATTATTTCCACATTTTTTTGCCTCTCCACACTCTAGTAACATCCAGATTAAATCACACAAAGGGTGATCGGCCTCATTGTCTAAATTTTCAGTTTCTGAGCTAGGCCTACTTTCACGTACAATTTTTCTTCATAATTTAGAAATTGTGTCTGACTTTATCTCGCTCCAAGACTCATTGATCCAGTACACAACGTCCTTCACAATCGAACTGGTAACTTTTGGCGCGAGAAACAAAGCGATGATCCCGTCACACTGCAGTTCTTCTGCACTTTTATTTGAGGACGCATTGTTAAACTAGTTTAGCATCGCACTCATCCTCAAAAGGTGTAGAAACAAAAACAGTCAACAAAGAAAACGAAAATGTACTGTACTGTACCAACAATTACGAGGGCAGTTCAATAAGTAATGCAACACAGTTTTTTTCTGAAACAGGGGTTGTTTTATTCAGCATTGAAATACACCAGGTTATTTCCCAATCTTTTAGCTACACAACACTATTTTTCAACGTAATCTCCATTCAATGCTACGGCCTTACGCCACCTTGAAATGAGGGCCTGTATGCCTGCACGGTACCATTCCACTGGTCGATGTCGGAGCCAACGTCGTACTGCATCAATAACTTCTTCATCATCCGCGTAGTGCCTCCCACGGATTCCGTCCTTCATTGGGCCAAACATATGGAAATCCGACGGTGCGAGATCGGGGCTGTAGGGTGCATGAGGAAGAACAGTCCACTGAAGTTTTGTGAGCTCCTCTCGGGTGCGAAGACTTGTGTGAGGTCTTGCGTTGTCATGAAGAAGGAGAAGTTCGTTCAGATTTTTGTGCCTACGAACACGCTGAAGTCGTTTCTTCAATTTCTGAAGAGTAGCACAATACACTTCAGAGTTGATCGTTTGACCATGGGGAAGGACATCGAACAGAATAACCCCTTCAGCGTCCCAGAAGACTGTAACCATGACTTTACCGGCTGAGGGTATGGCTTTAAACTTTTTCTTGGTAGGGGAGTGGGTGTGGCGCCACTCCATTGATTGCCGTTTTGTTTCAGGTTCGAAGTGATGAACCCATGTTTCATCGCCTGTAACAATCTTTGACAAGAAATTGTCATCCTCAGCCACATGACGAGCAAGCAATTCCGCACAGATGGTTCTCCTTTGCTCTTTATGGTGTTCGGTTACACAATGAGGGACCCAGCGGGAACAAACCTTTGAATATCCCAACTGGTGAACAATTGTGACAGCACTACCAGCAGAGATGTCAAGTTGAGCACTGAGTTGTTTGATGGTGATCCGTCGATCATCTCGAACGAGTGTGTTCGCACGCTCCGCCATTGCAGGAGTCACAGCTGTGCACGGCCGGCCCGCACGCGGGAGATCAGACAGTCTTGCTTGACCTTGCGGCGATGATGACACACGCTTTGCCCAACGACTCGCCGTGCTTTTGTCCACTGCCAGATCACCGTAGACATTCTGCAAGCGCCTATGAATATCTGAGATGCCCTGGTTTTCCGCCAAAAGAAACTCGATCACTGCCCGTTGTTTGCAACGCACATCCGTTACAGACGCCATTTTAACAGCTCCGTACAGCGCTGCCACCTGTCGGAAGTCAATGAAACTATACGAGGCGAACCCGGAATGTTTGAAAATATTCCACAAGAAATTTCCGGGTTTTTCAACCAAAATTGGCCGAGAAAAAAAATGTGTTGCATTACTTACTGAACTGCCCTCGTGCAAACCTAAAACACCACTTTCAACAAAAGGATCGATTGTGCAGACAGTTAAACACAGGTAGTAGCGTATGCAATGTGTCATTGACATAACTGCACCTGAGGGGAGTGAGTGGTTCGACAGGTAATGTGCAATAAGCGGATGGGGGAAACGGACCAAGGATCAATACGTTCAACAGTAGTCATATTTATTTATTTATCTAACGAGCTCGGATTTATGGGAAACTCGAAATATTGAGATTCTACTGTATCTCGCTTTCGTTCATGTCGCGGCCATATTGTGGACCGTGTAAACGCTCCTGGCCTGAAAATGTTTTCCGCAAACACTACCGGGAAACAACAGAGAGAAACGTTACTGTATATGTGGCTGCAATTCGTGCAACTGCAGCATTACGGGACAACACAGACGGGAGTATTTCCGGAGTGCAGGGTCACACCTCACAGCAATCGTTTCTGACGGGCGACGACTCTTGGGATTCGGTAAGCCATGACCGCGAGCTGGTATCTTTTAGAATATTGGGGTGCAAATTTGACGAAGTTCTATTTGGGTGCAAATTTAACTGGATGCAGTTTTTACATATCCGGAGCAACTGTCTTACAAAATAATACTGAACAGATTGTCATACAACTGCCTCGAACAAATAGTCCGGTAGCCACACGGGGAAGAAGTATATTTGACCTCTCAGTTACAGACTGACCTTGTCTCACCTGAGAGAATTATGAGCGAAAATGGGGATATTATAGTGTCGGTAGTCACCAAAGATGTAGGTCTAAGGATAAGTGATGACAAAACTGAATACCTGGTTACTACTAGAATGCCAACAGCAGTAGATCAGTAAATGTTAAGAGTTGGAGCCATGCAGTTTGAAAAAGTGAACACATTTAAGTATCTAGGCGTGGATATCACTTCGAGAAATGAGATTGAATCCGAACTGAAGAAGAGATTACGGGCTGGCAATGCGTGCTACTTCTCACTGAATAGATTACTCTCATCACGGATATTGTCTAGGAATTTAAAAATTAGAATATACAAAACTATTATTCTACCAGTTATGCTGTGTTGGTGTGAGACTTGGTCTCTCACTGTGCAAAATGAAAAGCCGTTTCGAGTGTTTGAAAACAAAATTTTGAGGAAAATTTTCGGAGCAAAAAGCGGTGAAGTTAGCGGAGAGTGGCGAAAACTGCATAACGAAGAGGTTCGTTCACGAACTCTAGTCATGCCCTGACATAATCAGTATTATTAAGGGGCTCCGGAAAGGCTCAAAATCATGAAAAGTTCAATTTTTACTTTTTTGCGTTTTCTGAATCTGCAGACTATTACCTTTTAATAGATATATCATTTATTCAATTCCGAAGACTACAACTATTTTTAAATTTTTTTTGAAATGTGTTCTACATGGGCGTGACCCACTGTGGCGCTGTTAAACTGCTGTCAAATGGTGTTATTATTAACGTCCGTGTTCATCAGGTACATTTTAGTGATGTGAGATAAAGTATGTGTTGTGGCTAACCTGTGATGGTTCAATATATATCGCTGGTGAGATTGTCGATTGTTTCATGTTTATTTACTCTGTCGTTATCTCGAAAATATTCGTAATTAATTCTGTTTCTTGAGTCTCTGTTTTGTTGAAGTATAATAATGAGTAAAAGTAAAGTTACTAGAAATCCTCTGAAGGCTTTTAAGAAAAGGAGAAATGTTGGAAAGCCAAAGGTATGTGTTACTACTGTAAACAATAAAGACGATAACCAAGTGAGTGAACCTAACCTCTAAAGTACACCTGCACATAGCAGTCAAAGTGGGAAAGAAAATACTTCACAGAAGAAGCTTGGTTCAATGAGTGAAAACAATGAATGTTTTATGGGCGAATCGGATGTGAATGAAATATTTGATATGTCGGTTCTCAAAGGAATTTTTTCAAACTGTGTAAGATGTATTCATTGTAGTGAAGTTGGTCTGGAACTCTCCATAATAAAGCACGTAGGACTTGCTAGTGAAATACAACTGAAATGTGATAAGTGTTCATACATGACCACCTTTTGGAACAGTGTTGCAGTAACTGCAACTGAAGAAAATGGTAGCAAAATCTACGAACACAACAACGAGCGATGCTTGCTTTAGACAAGGAACGCCTTCGGGCTGCAGACAGGGCTGTAAAGAGTCTAGAAATACAAGCACGAGTAAACAGGAGGAGGAACAAGAGGAAGCTGGAGGGGGAGTTTGCAGAGGATGAAGATAATCCATCCTATGGACCTGGAATGCACTAAAAAGTTAATCCAATCTTTGTCGCTCGATTCCCAAAACTTTTATTTTCTCATACTAATTACATGTTTTCTAAGGGTCTTCCAAACATATTTGTTTCAAACTTTCAGAAAATGTTACACAGTACCTTCTGCATAATTTAACACAGCCTTTTTCCAAAAAACTGTATATTTTTGAATATATAAATAAAAAATTGCAAAACAATGTTGTGAATTTTCATTACAATTGAAAAAAAAAATCATCTTTAATAACTGAACTAAAATTTTGTAAAATCCCTGTGTTAAGTTGTAGCCCATATTCCAATAAATAATCTGTAAAAAGTTCAACTTCCTACCTCAAATACATTGTGAGGAAAGATGTAATTTATAAGCGTTATTTTAACATTGCAAGTACAGGGCGTTCCGGAGCCCCTTAAATCACGTAGGCTTCGATGGGCGGGTCACGTAGCTCGAATGGATGAGAGCAGGGCAGCGCGCAGATTACTGGTAGGGCACTTAGAGAGGAAACGTCCTGTGGGAAGTACGAGGCGTAGATGGGAGGACGATATGAAGGCTGATTTGAGGAGCCTAGGTATTGAAGGTGAACGGAAGGAAATAGCCCAAGACAGGGACAGATGACGAAAATACGTTGCTGCGGTAATGGACTCTCGAATCCGGTATGACCAGTGAGTGAGTGTGAGTGAGTGAGTGAGTAGTCACCAAAGGCAAAACGGCTAACATTAAAGCTAGAAGAGTATTTATTTGTGTTTGGACGAAGTGAGCGACTGGCACCAACAACCTACTTAAAAGATGAACTAAGAACTTTAAGATTAAAAACATCATAAACAAGGGTACAGATAAATACAGGGTGACAGTTATTGAAGTACATGAAATAAAATCGTCGTAACTTCTGATTCCGTTTGCGTTAGGACGTTCAAACTCTACGGTTGGCCGCGGGTCAATATGGGAATTAGTACGCGCACGTATGGTTTGCTTTAGCGACGAAGCCCGCTTTCATTCGGATGACTTCGTCATAAGCAAAATTGGCGCATTTGGGGGACTGAGAATCCGCTTTTTGCGGACTAGAAATCTCTTCACCCTCAACGGGTGACTGTGTGGTGTGCAATGTCCAATCACGGAATAATAGGTGCAATACTCCTTGATGGCACGGTGACTGCCGAACGGTACGTGAAGGTTTAGAAAGATGATTTCATCCGCATCACGCAAAGTGACCCCGATTCTACAAAATGTTGTTCATACAAGATGGAGCTCGACTCCATCGAAGCAGGAGAGTGTTTGATGTCCTAGAGGAGCACTTTGGGGACCGCTTTCTGGCTCTGGGGTACCCAGAGGCCACTGGCATAGGCTTCAATTGGCCGCCATATTCTCCGGATCTGAACATATGAGACTCCTTTTTATGAGGCTATGTTAACGACAAGGTGTACAGCAATAACCACAAAATCCATTGCTAAGCTGAAAACATCCATTCAGGAGGTCATCGGCAGAATCGATGTTGCCACACTTCTGCGGATCACGCAGAATTTCACTATTAGTCTGCGCCACCTCATCGCCAATGATGACAGGCATATCGAACATTTCACAGTCTAAATCCGAATGTCTTTAGTGGAGTTTACATGTTGATTAAAGTGTGTGCATGCTGTAGCTTGTAACTAGTTTACGTTTTCTTCATGTATAAGGGGCGTTCAAAAAGAAACGAGCCAGAGGCATAATTACAGTAACCAGTACCTGTGTGTTAGAAGTATTGACCCGGCTGTTGAGACACTTGTCCCATTGTCCACAGCTCGAGGTCTCGCGGTCGCGTTCTCGCTTCCCGAACACGGGGTCCCGAGTTCGATTCCCGGCGGGGTCAGGGATTTTCACGTGCCTGGAGATGACTGGGTGTTTGTGTTGTCCTCATCATCTCATCATCATTCATGAATGTGGCGAATTTGGACTGAGCAAAGGTTGGGAACTTGTACGGGCGCTGATAACGGCGCAGTTGAGCGCCCCACAAACCAAACACCATCACATTTGTCCCACTGTGACAACAGGTTGTGAATGGCTCTCTCATAAAATTCTCGGAGCTGTGATGTTAACCAGTTCCGCACGTACAGCTGTACGTCGTCGTCCGACGTGAATCGTTTGCCCTTCGGAGGTTTTTTAAGGGGACCAAAAATGTTGTAATCACAGGGAGAGAGGTCAGGACTGTATGGGGGGTGGCCGAGACCTCAAATTTGAATTTCTGCAGGAGTGCCGAAACTGTGTTGGCTGGATGAGGCTTTACATTGCCGTGGAGCAGACTGACCCCACGGCTGAGATTGCCTGGTCGTTTTGATTTGATCGCTTGGCGAATGGTGGTCAAAGTTTGCGAGTAACGCTGGGCATTCACTGTTGTCCCGTGCTGCAGGAAGTGAATCAGAAGATCACGCCAGTTTTGGTCCCCTTAAAAACGCTCTGAGGGCCAAACGATTCACCTCGGACGACGACGTCCATCTGTACGTGCGGAACTGGTTAAAATCGCAGTCCCGGTAATTTTATGAGCCAGCCATTCAACGTCTTGTATCACAGTGGCACAAGTGTCTCAACAGCCAGGGTCAATACTTCTAACATACCGGTACTGGTTTCTGTAATTATACCTCCAGCTCCTTTCTTTTTGAACGCCCCATATAGTTCAATAATTGCCACCTTTTATGCACAAAATAAAGGAACAAAAGACGGCAAATACCCACCTTCGTTTATGACACTAAACGGACAATGTTGTGAAAACAGAGTACTGGATTCAGGCTAAAAAATGAATCCTGGGAAACTGTTAGAGAAAATATAATAGCAACTCGAAGAACTTTGCGTGAAGCCAACAGCAATACCCACTGTCAGATCCTGGCAAAAGATCTGTGATAAACTCCTAAGATGTTCTCCTCATATGAAAAGTCAATGAACGGATCCAAATTTTCCATCCAACTTCTTTGTGATCAGTGTGGTGTTGAAACTGAGGCCAACAGACATAAAGTTAAAATATTTAATTCCACATTCAAACATTCATTCACACATATGAATATGAACATCTGATTCCTGGACGGACTTGAGTGTTGACATGAACACCATTCGAAGCACACGAGGAACGAGGCCGTGACGGATTACAGATTCGCTTTTACGTAGAATACGTTGCGGAACTAGCCCCTTTCATAGCTCGTATTTATTGAGAAACTCTAGCGAAAAGTATCCTCACGTGACTTGAATAATGCTTAGGGTACAAGTACTTAGAAAAAGGGTACAATGACTGATGCAGATAAATATGGTTTACGTCTGCCCGAAATAGGATCCTCCGGCATATTCCAAGATGAAAAATTATAATGTGCCTCGAAGAAAAGTAACTTCTCTCAAAGAGACACTACGGAGTCATGAAAAACATCTCGTATAAAAAGCATCTTATCTTATTCATACATAATATTCTCCAAACAATAGCTGTAACTGTCTTGTTACATTTCCGAAAGACGTTCGACGCTGCTTTCCATGGTGACAGAATAATCGAAACACGTTTATAAGAAATATCTTTGCAGAAATGTGATGGGTTCGACGGATTTCTGACTTACAGAACCCAGTATGTTATGCAGGATGCCCGTGCTCAACAGAAACGAAAGTAATATCTTGTGTTCGTCAGGAAAACATAATAAGACCACTAACGTCCTCAACAGAACATCGATGGAGAGTCAGCAGCACTGACAGATTTTTGCTGTTATCCGTTGTTGTTGTGGTCTTCCGTCCGATGACTGGTTTGATGCAGCTCTACTTGCTAATCTGTACTGTATAAGCCTCTTCATCTTCGTAAAGCTATGGCAACTACATCAATTTGAAACTGCTTAATGTATTACCTGTTGGTCTCCCTCTGCGATTTCGCCCCCCACCCCCCACCCCACCACCACCGCCACTACCGTCAACCACACACACACACACACACACCAACAATAATAAATTGAGAACTCCTTTACCCCTCAGAATGTGCCCATCAACCGATCGCTTCTTTTAATCAAATTGTGCCATAACTCCTTTGCTGCCCAGTTCTATTCAGTACCATCTCCTTTTTTATTAGATTTAGGCATCTGATCTTCACTATTTTACTATAACGCCACATTTCAAAAGCTTCTATTCTCTTCTTGTCTGAACTGCCTATCGTCCACGGTTCACTTCCATACGAGGTTACACTCCAGACAAGTACCTTCGTAAAATGGATTTATTTTACATGCTAACAAATTACTCTTTTTCAAAAATGCTTTCCTTGCTATAGCCTATCAGCATTTTATATCCTCTCTACTTCGGTCATCATGTTATTTTGCTGCCCAAATAACAAAATTCACCTATTACTATTCGTGTCCCATATTCTAATGTACTTCCCTCAACGTCGCCTGATTTAATTGGACTACATTCGATTACCGTTGTTTTACTTTTGTTGATGCTCATCTTATAACTCTTTGCAAGTCACTACCCATTCCGTTCAACTGTTCTTCCAAGTCTTTCACTGCCTCTGACAGTATTACAATGTCATCGGCAAAACCAAAAAAGCTTTTATTTGTCCTGCCTATACATTAATTCGTCCGCTCGCTTTATTTTATCCCTGCTAACTTCAGAATTTCAAAGAGTGTATCCCATTCAGCATTGTCAAAAGCTGTCTTTATGTCTACAATATCTATGTCTATAATCCTAGGTTTGCCTTTCTTTAACTTGTCTTCTAAGATAAGTCGTAGGATCAGTATTGCCTTACGTATTCCTAATATCTCCGGAACCCAAACTGATCTTTCCTGATGTCGGCTTCTACCAGTTACCTACTGACACTGAAACATCGTAGTGAAATGCACAATGACTTGAATACAATTTTTATTAAATATCAAAAAGCCAGTTCTCTGTAAATGTTTATAAACGCAAGATAATGCTGCAGCAAAGAGAAAAAAGACAATATAATCCGATTAGAGGATTAGTGGCGAACATAAGCTCCACGCCCAACGTTTTAATATTTAGCGGTAAAAATATGAAGAGCCATTAAATTGTACGAGCACATGAAGTCTGTGTTAGAGGAGGCGAACTGAAGAGTAAGATTTGTTGGAAGTGTCTTGGCAAGGTGCAGAGCACCGGAAAAGAAAATCACACACAAGACGTTAGTGGGACCATTTATAGAGTGCTCTTTACTAAGCAGCCAATAGACCAGAAATCGAACGAACTGAGAGACATGTTACTAGGATCGTGACAGATGGGTGTACCTCGTACGAAAGCCGGTGTAACTAAATGGGGAGTCGTTGGCGGAAAGATCACATTGCTTTCGTGCAAACCTATTGCATAAATAAGGACGATGTGATGATTCTGCTGCCACATTTGTATATAATAAGGAAAAAAATATTATAGTGCATATACAAGAATAAAGACAGTGTATTTTCCCTCAATGAAATGAAATGATCGTATGGCAATGATGACCAGGAGCCCCCACCTGTGGGACTGCGGCCCCCGTGTTGCAAGTCCCTTCAAGTAACGCCACACTGGGCGACTTGCGAGTCGATTAGGAGGACAACGTAATACCTAGTCTCCGAGCGGAGAAACTCTCCTACCAGACCGGGAATCGAACCCAGGCCCACTGCATTACAGTCATACTTGCTGACCGCTCAGCGTAGGAGGCGAACTTTCCCCTCCGTAAATGAGTGCTATAGAACAGAAGTAGTTCACGCGGCTGCCACATGGCAGCGGTGCAGTCGGTCCCGTTGCTTCATACACGTACAAAACGGGACCGGCCATGTCTTCAGCTACCCAATTTCGGCTACTTTTAAACGTAACCATCCCAAAAACACTTGCCTATTTCCATAGGAAATATTTGAGGTTAGAGATAGGAAGGGTGGAAAGCACCGGCAAGGGCAGCAGCCGTTAAACGCAAACGGGACTGCTTCAACCGTCGGCAGGCAGTCCCGATGGACCGTAACTTGGCACATGTTAGTGCAAAGACGGAATGTAGCCTAGTGGGCTTAGTTGGTGGCAGAAAACAAAGATTTTTGGTGGACAGTGAAAGGCTTTCCTATAGTCAGAAACCAGATGAAGACAGGAACACAGAACTCTCGTGATTTGTCGATTATTTGTCGTATGTTGAGAATCTGTTCACGAGTTCCATTTCCATCAACAAAACTTGATTCTTCTTTGGATATGTGAGGCTAATTGTATAGCTTCAAACGCTGGATCAAGATGTAGAGCAAATTTTGCTTGCGTGGGGTATGAGAGCAATGGTTCGGTAGTTGGAGCAGTTCCTGATTGACCCGTTCTTGTGTAGGGAGATGAAGAGAGACTTCGACCAGTCTTCTGGCCACTCACCAGTTTCCCACATTTCCTTGATCGTCTCCCAGATATACTGTAAAGACCAGGGGATTTATAGTTCTTCAGATGTTGTATTGCGTTCTCTGTTTAGCGGTGTAAGACTGTAGATGCCACTGTAAAGCTCGGCTGCTTGACTATCTGTACTGTTGTTAATCCCAGAGTACAACTTTTCACAGAACTGTAAACTGTAAACGGTAAACTGTACAACCAACGCGTCTGCCTGTTTATCTGTTTGGACAAAACTACTGGACGAATCTTAATAGGGTTTTCACAGGTAACTTGACTGTGACTTTGGAGAATGTACAAGTTTTATATAAACACAATCATATCACAAAAAGATATCGTGATTTAATGTTTTATCGAAAACTGTCACATCTGTCTGTTTGTTTATTCGAACACCCTACTTCCTAAAATTACTACATGAGTCTTTAGTTGTTTTCTCATAAAACTTGAACATAGTTTGGGGGAACATGTAGCCCTTACTTCATCAAAGAAAGATATCGTAATTTAAAGTTCTATCTATAAAAAGAATGCACAGACACCTCTGAAAGGTTCAGAACAACCGCCAGGAACACCTTCAACTGTTCCACCGTCAGCCATCTTGTTTTTACACCTTCAACTGTTCCACTGTCCACCATGTCTGTTTCTACAGCTGGTAAACAGTGAAATAGTGACAGTCACAGTCACAGTGACAGCTCAATATATACTGTTTGACAGTGATAAAGATGAGGAAAAATAAAAAGTAAGTGAAACATAATGGAAATAGACACACACACACACACACACACACACACATATATATATATATATATATATATATATATATATATATATATATATATATATATATATATACAGGGTGTTTCAAAAATGACCGGTATATTTGAAACGGCAATAAAAACTAAACGAGCAGTGATAGAAATACACCGTTTGTTGCAATATGCTTGGGACATCAGTACATTTTCAGGCGGACAAACTTTCGAAATTACAGTAGTTACAATTTTCAACAACAGATGGCGCTGCAAGTGATGTGAAAGATATAGAAGACAACGCAGTCTGTGGGTGCACCATTCTGTACGTCGTCTTTCTGCTGTAAGCGTGTGCTGTTCACAACGTGCACGTGTGCTGTGGACAACATGGTTTATTCCTTAGAACAGAGGATTTTTCTGGTGTTGGAATTCCACCGCCTAGAACACAGTGTTGTTGTAACAAGACGAAGTTTTCAACGGAGGTTTAATGTAACCAAAGGACCGAAAAGCGATACAATAAAGGATCTGTTTGAAAAATTTCAACGGACTGGGAACGTGACGGATGAACGTGCTGGAAAGGTAGGGCGACCGCGTATGGCAACCACAGAGGGCAACGCGCAGCTAGTGCAGCAGGTGATCCAACAGCGGCCTCGGGTTTCCGTTCGCTGTGTTGCAGCTGCGGTCCAAATGACGCCAACGTCCACGTATCGTCTCATGCGCCAGAGTTTACACCTCTATCCATACTAAATTCAAACGCGGCAACCCCTCAGCGCCGCTACCATTGCTGCACGAGAGACATTCGCTAACGATATAGTGCACAGGATTGATGACGGCGATATGCATGCGGGCAGCATTTGGTTTACTGACGAAGCTTATTTTTACCTGGACGGCTTCGTCAATAAACAGAACTAGCGCATATGGGGAACCGAAAAGCCCCATGTTGCAGTCCCATCGTCCCTGCATCCTCAAAAAGTACTGGTCTGGGCCGCCATTTCTTCCAAAAGAATCATTGGCCCATTTTTCAGATCCGAAACGATTACTGCATCACGCTATCTGGACATTCTTCGTGAATTTGTGGCGGTACAAACTGCCTTAGACGACACTGCGAACACCTCGTGGTTTATGCAAGATGGTGCCCGGCCACATCGGACGGCCGACGTCTTTAATTTCCTGTATGAATATTTCGATGATCGTGTGATTGCTTTGGGCTATCCGAAACATACAGGAGGTGGCGTGGATTGGCCTCCCTATTCGCCAGACATGAACCCCTGTGACTTCTTTCTGTGGGGACACTTGAAAGACCAGGTGTACCGCCAGAATCCAGAAACAATTGAACAGCTGAAGCAGTACTTCTCATCTGCATGTGAAGCCATTCCGCCAGACACGTTGTCAAAGGTTTCGGGTAATTTCATTCAGAGACTACGCCATATTATTGCTACGCATGGTGGATATGTGGAAAATATCATACTATAGAGTTTCCCAGACCGCAGCGCCATCTGTTGTTGAAAATTGTAACTACTGTAATTTCGAAAGTTTGTCCGCCTGAAGATGTACTGTTGTCCCAAGCATATTGCAACAAACGGTGTATTTCTATCGCTGCTCGTTTAGTTTTTATTGCCGTTTCAAATACACCGGTCATTTTTGAAACACCCTGTATATATAATTAATTAATTTCAGGCATAGAAATAACAAATTTCAAATCGTAATTTTGGCTTAAACAATTTATCTAATTTAAGGTGTAAGTGGTTGCAGATGACAAACTGTGAAACAAAACAGTGACTGTAGAAACCACAATACATCAGAATTACCACACCATGTGGTAAAAAGGTATTAATTCATAATTTTATGTGTTTTTTCGAATATCTGTAACTACGATTTAAAAACTAATACTTACATGTATACAAACAGTAAAGAATATTCTTTATCTTTAAAAGCCCTGAAGATGCTGCAACTGTAGTGAAACATGTCTGGGTTAGAAAACAAAACTTAGTTTTGCTAAAGGCGGACCCTATCCAAAAACATATGTATTTCTGCTCAGCTTAATAGTTTCGATGTAATCCCCACGGTGTTGTACACCAAAGAACCAACAGATGGCGCTGTCAGCTCTTTTTTTTTACTTCAGTGACAGAAGTATTTTCGAAAGTTTGTCAGTGACAATTAAGCGCCGCAGTTTATCTTTACGAGTAGAAACTAATACTGAATTTACTTAGTTGGGATATACGGTTTTGCTGATTTTGCTTTGTGAATTGAAAACTTAACGATATTGCTTTGGATCTTCCGACAGATTTTATTTGTATTATTTGGCAGCAATATCGAATATGAAGTTTGTTTTGCGATTTGGGTGCCTACTAGTCGCATTTTCATTTCGTTTTGCTTGCGAATAAAAATACCTAGAAAGCGGCCGAGTCTTTCTGAATACACAAGAGCAGCTAAAAGACTGAGGTGGTCCCAAGAATTCAATGAAAGTCGTGAGGTGATACTTGAGAACATTAGGTTTTAGCTCGCTCTTTGGAAGCTCCTTCCAAAAGCGAGGCGCAACATAACTCTGATCAAGAGCACCATCAATTACCTCGCTCCTCAGAATCCTTCACTCAAGAGGCTTAAAGTTACTTCTCTCCCTTACCTCTCTCCAACGTAGCTTCAAAGAAGCAGAAATTTTGACGTGAACTGGCACAGCCGAGCGAGTTTTTATTTCCCGAATCCCGATTATTCCCTACTATTTATCATTACGCTTTAAGCGTGCACAGTTCCCCCCGAGTCTATTTTGTGCCATGACCACAAAAAAAGCACAAGTCCAGACACTACCTGTTGCACGCATGGAACTTCGTGTCAGTTACTTTTCGCACGGTCAGCTCTACCGTGTCAGTGAAGCAAACAAGCTCTTCTCTTATGTCTCCAACAATAGTACATCAAATGTTTTTCGCAAAGAAGCTTTTTAAGAAAAAAATAAATTCTACGTGTACGAAGTCGCTCGCACGATTATAAATACCTGGGCACCACAGGGTTTCTCACCTAGTTCAAAATAAATACATAAATAAATGGAAAATAGACAGTTTCAAACACACCATCCTATCCCTAGTTATAGGCCATAGTTTGTAGGGTGTTGTAATATCATGTTATTCAGCCATTGGAGATGTATATGTTTCTCATAGACTCACATCACTAAAATCTATAAGATGGTTACCGATATTTTTGTTTACAGCTCGGTTTGTAATTTGAAATATAAATTTGTCATTTATGTTTATTCTACAATTGAAACTAGCCACATTAAACTGTCTATTCCAACTGCATCATTGTTGTTCATGATCATAGGTCTGTTTCCTTGGTAGTCTTCTTGCACACACAAGTCATGGTTTGATGTTAATCTACTTTGTTAAAAATATCTGCAAAATGCAGAGGGGTCCAGGTAAATGTAGACACTCTTTGATTGTTAATATCTTTGTAGCAAAATGACGTATCGCTGCAGTGCAAATGGGTAAATCCACTGACATACTTGACTCTGACAAAAGGTAGATTTTTACGACGAGGGGCCTGGGAATGAGCACCTCTAGAGATGTAAAAATACCATAATCGTGAAAGGCATGCCTTGAAACAGCTTTATAACATGTTTATTTGGTTGCTTAAACTGATGACCCCCACAAGACGGATGTGCCTGGCGGTAGTGAAGCATCCACTGGCGAGAAAACGCTCGTTCGACGGAGAGCGAGACGTAGAAGGTGTTGGAGGTAGACTACTCGATCCAGTGACGCACAGGTATATAAATCCGTGGAAATGTCTGTTGCCACAGTAGTTGTGAATCCTTCTGTAGCGATAAGGCCTCGTCACAGCGTATGGAATCAGTATGAAACATGAGCTGTGGACTAAAAGACAAAGGACAGATGTAAATACTGCGACAAGCTCAATCATCATGTAATTGTAACGCGATTCTGCCAGCACCTCAATGACTGACAGTTATGACCACAATATGTTAAACGAATGGATTCGTCATAGCGTACTAGAAGATAGAAACAGAGGCAGTCGCCAAGAGAGGTTGAAAGGAGTAGTGGTGACCGCACGCCTTCTACAACAGCGAGCACGTCATGGTGTGCAAATTCCATCGCCTACCGCTCCATCTATAACTGTCACATACGAAGAAGTTGAAGAAAATATTGCAATATCTGTGTATGGTACAGATGAATATCTTTCGCAGATCGAATCCAAATAGTGGGGAAATGCATTCCACAAGATACGTCGTAATTATGAGCCACCTACATGTCATTTCATAATAACCAAACCGGATGTAGTATTTTATGAGAGCATCCCCTACAGGCAATGAAAAGCTCGTTGCTGTTGTAACAGACAATGCTCGAAATATGCTGGCTGCAGACAACCTTTTACACCAACGATATCTCCATACTGCCAATACATGCTGTGGAGAACACAGCAACGATCAATGGAATGTCAAGCAATGAACTGTAATTTTCTTCATTGTGATTCCAGGATTATTGCAGTAAATCTAGCAAACTTTCGAGTTGGTGTTGTTTTCTTTTCGAAAGATTGTCTCTGGGCTGCTGCTAATCACGTGTTTCCATCACCTAATCGCGATGGCCTTTGCGTACTTCGACGTCCGGGATTTTAAGTGTACCACAAACCTCAGCACCAACGGAAAACAACTGCATGGTCGGATTTACACAAAATTTCGAAACAGATTGGTTTCAGTGAAGACAGATAACCTGATGTCAGCACAGTAGGAACTCAGAGACCATTCTGATCGATTACACATACAACATCGTCCTGAAAATACCATTTTTTTATCGGATGAGGACTCAGTGTAATGATTGTATGCATGTTGCAAACAGAGCCAATAATACTGTAAATTTATTCGACGTATCAAGTGATCCGTCAGTTAAAGTTATGAGGAAGTGCTGTTATCTTTTGTTTGCCATAGTTTCAATTGTGGTGTCCACTAACACGTGCGATTGACCACAGTTTTTAATAGCACCTTCAATCAACATTTAAATGAAGTTACTCATAAAATAGTAAACTGTTCACTAAATAACTATTCAAGTATAACAAAATACGAGGTACTGAAGCTGTATTAATGTACTGTGTAAATGTGGAGAAAGCCGCGCGGGGTAGCCGCGCGGTCTGTGGCGCCTTGCCACGGTGCGCGTGGCTCCCCCCGTCGGAGGTTCGAGTCTTCCGTCGGGCATGGGTGTGTGTGTTGTCCTTAGCGTAAGTTAGTTTAAGTTAGATTAAGTAGTTTGTAAGCCTAGGGACCGATGACCTCAGGAGTTTGGTCCCATCGGAACTTACCACCACTCAACGTGGAGAATAGGATGTTCTGATACACATTTGCGTAATAAAAAAGATATAAGAGAATTAATTAAGAAATTAACTAATGAAGAAATGAAACCGGTGAAGATATGTACCTTTAAGAGATGACGGCTATCGTGGAACGTTATCATCTGAGATATCGTTTGTTGATATCGCATGTAGCATTTAAAAGTTGTTAATTCAGAGGTTCACTGTGAAAATGTTTATTCACTGTGAAATATTGACTACTGTAGCTTTAAAGATATTGAAATATTGTTGTGTTACTGGTTGTGCCTCATTTATCTGAGATCGCCGATGTATTCAGATTTGCATTAATATTTCATAAGAGTTATTGTCGAGTCTCAAAGAGCTGTAACTTGGCCATAATTAAGATTGTCTGACAATTCACCATTTCCTCAAGCATATTCTACACAAAGGCCATCAAAATGGCGTCCATGCAACACTCCCGTGGCAAGCAATGTACTTGTAATTGAGTTCTTGGTTGAGTAGAAAGAATCTGCGTTCATCATCCACCAATGTTTGTGTGCAGTGCATGGTAATGATGTAGTTAAAAGAAGTACTTCTAGGTGATGGTCAAAGAGAGTTAAATCGTTAGGAAGTGCAATGTCCATGGGCGGTCCCGTTCGAGGAGTCCAGTCAGAGACAGAGATGATCTGACAAGGTGTTGACGACATTTTGTTTCGCTGAGAATCAGGGAGCAGCAGACATGGAAGAGGGAACGGGGTGCTCCGTTTTAGGTTATTGCCCCGAGACCTCAATGACTGTACTTATGCCCTTGATAATCCAAGTCACAAGGCCAAAATCGTACTACAGGGATTTGAGCAACACTATAGTGAACACACGTTGATGTATTGGCCACCAAACTTGCCTCACTTAAAGTTAATGGACCACACCAAGGAAGCTATATGCCGCCAGGCCCACGTCCGCAATCTACCGCCCTATAGAACTCGCGTGACCTGTGCTACATGCCTGGGGAAAATTGTCAATCCATGGCATACACTACTGTATTACTTTACAAGGTTAGACAAACACACGAATAAGAAGATGGTCGTAAGGTTTTGGCACACAAGTGTACATAGTGTTGCACCACCACTATTTTTGGCGCTGCTGAATAAAATAACGACGCTGCCAGAGCCACATCAGAGCTGACCAAACATAGTTACGTCAGGGACTACCTACTGATACAACAAGAACTGCCACTGTGAAGGGCATGTACCATACCACGGGCCGTGCGATGGACCAGCATTGTAATAACAAACTAACAGCAGACAGACAGAACCACAGCGGAGCTGGAGCCCGATTGCTTGAAGCCCGTGCTGCAGGCTCTGTTGAGGCTACGTGACGGGAATTGATGCCTTGGCAAAACAAGTACCCTCCAAGACAGTACAAATACCCCTCGTTTTTAATAGATATATTCAGTCTGGTAGTCGCAAGCTACGAGGGATGGTCTACATCAGACTGCGAATCGCTATGCTTTTACAAGCTGCTACCACAGGAGTTGGCCTCCTCTAACTGCAGAGATACTACTGGCTCTGAGGCCGAAGCTGTGGACTTACCGCCTTCCAGCTGGTGGGCCACCACCAGGCCTACTTCCAGTTGCTGCCCTGGAAGGCAGCAGTTCGAGGCCAGGGTCGTGCAGCCAGCCACCTTGTCGCGTTCTGGCACAATTGCCCTATGCAAACTTTTTTTCTTTTCGATTCGGTGTTCTCTCTGTGGTACAATCCTGACGTAAAGCCAATATGGGTTTAGTTGGCTTGTTTGTCAGTCTTTATAGCGGAGATGAAAGAGAGCAGCTCCCCTTGGTTGGGATGGATGGTCGATTGCAAGAGGTTTATAATTATTGTGAAGTTGGCAAGAGTTATCTTCTGAAGTAGCAATTTATTACTTTTAGTCAATTCGTTTATTGTTCTAACCAACAAATTTGTTTATTGAGGTGTCAGACCAAAACCCCTTAAAAGAATGTCAGATGCTCTCAGTAATCACCAGGAAGGATCTTCATCTGAGACGAGTGTTTTCACCGTCATTCGGTCTGCTAACTGCTTGCCGCTAGGCCTAAATCATGAACGCATTTATGAAATAATTCGCTATCAATCAAGGACCACCTGTCCCTGTAGTACAAGAGATAAGTACCAATCCGTGACTTGTTCCTACTATTCACTGAAATTCTAAACTCTGCCCGAACAGGCCATGAAGGCCCAACGGCACCGACCGGCCGCCGTGTCATCATTGACCAACAGGCGTCACTGGGTGCGGATATGGAGGGGCATGTGGTCAGCACACCGCTCTCCCGGCCGTATGTCAGTTTACGAGTGCCAACAGCGCTCGGCAGACCGGATGGTCAACTATACAAGTGCCAACCCATCCCGACAGCGCTTAACTTCGGTGATCTGACGGGAACCTGTGTTACCACAGTGGCAAGGCCGTTGCTTCACTGAAATTCGTCTAACTTAATTCTGTGAAATAGAGCCAGGGAGCCTCTGTTGAATGCTGTTCCAATGAATACTGAAATTTGCCACTTCACTTGCACCTACGGTGGGTCCACAGTGTTGCACCTTGGTCTGTCACCATCTTCTCATAGTTAAGTGTCTATTGCTCCATCAGGTGCTGCTGATGAGTGTCATTGCACTCCGGCTAAGCGGCTTACTCGCTGAATCTCTACTGTCTTTTAATCTGCCTCTCTCTAATATTTTATTCTGTTCTACATCGATTGTAGGTGCACACGGCCCTCTGAAATATCTGTTGGGATTATTCCTCGAAGTGTGATCGTCTTAATGTTTGACTGTCATTCTAACTTCCACTGGAAATACGTCCATTATGTGCATCCGAAGGTTACCGCTGTGACCTTGACCCTTATTGCCGTGACGAACCGTCAAGAATAATCCTCACTGGAGTGTCTGGTCGGCCACTGAGAAGTAAACAGCTTTAGGTAGTCTTGGGACTCGTTATCTCATCCTGTTAGTCACCCGTCTGTTCCATGCATCTGAAAGTCCATGTCCGCTTCTAGTTATGATCTAAAATGTAATTAATATTATCAAAATTTTCTGATCTGACATGTAAATAAAATTATTAACACAATGAGATTTTCACTCTGCAGCGGAGTGTGCGCTGATATGAAACTTCCTGGCAGATTAAAACTGTGTGCCCGACCGAGACTCGAACTCAAGTCCCGAGTTCGAGTCTCGGTCGGGCACACAGTTTTAATCTGCCAGGAAGTTTCAAAATCATTGACATTTTCTACGGTCATGAGAACACACCTTCACCTGTGGGGGCACACTGTCACTGTCCATCTCTGCTTGCAAGGTTTGGCACTAATGCCGACAGCTGTCTTCCTCTATGAAGCCCACCACACGATTCCCCATTTTCTGATGCGACCTGCCCTGAGATGCTAATCTGCGACGAGAAGACGCAAGTGCAGCCCCTCACACATCTCACGTCAGTGTTCCCACTGAGTCGCCGTCTTCATCACAGGCCACGAGTAACTTGTTTGCATCACCGCTTCACACTTACTGTGTTCGGCACTCTTCCTGAATGACGTTACCACCACAGAGCTTCGCTACGATCGTTGTGATTTCTTCACCGATAAAATGCCTGGTTAATGATGACGTTTCCATAAACAGTCATCGGTCGACATTCACACAACGACCCAATCCTATCACTGTAGAGGTCATCCTTGCTAGGCCTCTTGAGGAGAGCTGTCAAATTATAATTTAGTGCTGCGATCCCTGCAAGAGACTTTCTAAAGTCGGATGTAAAAGACGCCCTTAATTTTAAATAAAACGTACTTTGCCTAAGAAAGTGTAATTTCATCCCCTCGAGAAATTTTCCATCCCGAATACTAAACGTCTAAAGGTCTAGTACTGCCGAGCTTCCTACAAATAGCCTACAGTATCTCCGTTCGCTACTACCACAATTTTTCATTTTTGGAAAGCATTACACATAATACCAGTTAAGGTCGGACTAATGATTTAAACCGTTCAGTTCCGTGTCTGGCCAACATTTCTAGAACACAGCAACTACGACGATCTTCCTACTTACCTCGATCAACTACTGTGTTGTGCAAGGTTGTTCCAGCTGAGGGCAAGTAACCCTGACCTTGTGTTGTTCCATATTCACAGGACACGTCTCCATGAACCGGAAGGATGGCCAATTTTTGCATGTTGGTCGTGCAACGAGGGACCCCCATCCTAAGATGACTGAGTGATTTCCAAACAGGGTATGGCAGATCGTTTCCTAGAGCTAGCTCTTCCCTTGCAGAAATGTTCGACGGCAGCTTACTCTTCCATATGTTGATGCAGATAGACTTAGGTGTTCACTCCAGACGTCGAGTCTTGTGATGAAGCTCTTTCTAGATTTCCGTCGATAGACTACAGTTTGATGAGCATGCAGCGGATGATAGGGATAACTGATCTGCTTCGCCCTCTCCGCATCGGCAGCAACGGCCCATCTCACAGAGGGAGTAACTGTTCCAACAGTAGCGTAGAATTTGTCGACTGGAGTAGGCTTCATACATCCGAAAAAGATTCACTGACTGCAAATGCGGATCTGCTTGGTGTCAAACGATGCATTCCACACAGGCGTGGGGTACTCTATAACTGACACACACAAAACAAGAGCAGAAGTTCTCAGGACTAGTTCCCCAGGTGGTAACTGTGAGCTTCTTATTTAATTAATCCCGTTACAATACCAGTTTTGTATTTTTACGTAAGTAACACGACGTATTTCAAGAATTTTTTCTTGTTTCCAAGTTCTGCGGGAGCTTAAATAATTTTGGGATACGAGGTCAGCGTGTGTGATGTTCTGCCTCTCTTTCCCTACATTCATTATTTTGTGTTCTCACAACATTGAGTATAAACTTAAAACTTTGGAAATTCGATGATAATCTAATAGGGCAGTATTCTTGTAGATGTTTATAAGTATTCCACTTCCTTCGTCATTCAGAACTTCACAGACACACTACACAAACTTCCTGGCAGATTAAAACTGTGTGCCGGATCGAGACTCAAACTCGGGACCTTTGCCTTTCGCGGGCAAGTGCTCTACCAACTGAGCTATACAAGCACGACTCACGCCCCGTCCTCAGTTTGGAAGGTAGGAGACGAGGTACTGGCAGAAGTAAGGCTGTGAGGACGGGGCGTGAGTCGCGCTTGGGTACCTCAGTTGGTAGAGCACTTGCCCGTGAAAGGCAAAGGTCCCGAGTTCGAGTCTCGGTCCGGCACACAGTTTTAATCTGCCAGGAAGTTTCATATCAGCGCACACTCCGCTGCAGAGTCAAAATCTCATTCTGGACACTACACGAAGTTTATGAAGTTTGTTTCTGTTACATAATAACATGATACGAAGTTAGTGGGACAGTATTGCTACTCTAATGTTTCAGAGTACAGTCAAACAGCCTTTCTATTAGACTGTAATTTTCTTTCACTTGGATTAAACTGCCCCTAATGCCCTCTGTGAGCTACAATAAGAACTGCTCTTAAATAAATATTATGTGTTACAATCGGTTTCTACTACTTTTCATTTACATAAGATATTTGCTCGTACTAAGTACAAAAGAAATATCTGTAACAAAACAGGTTCACTATAGTCATTAATTAAGACAAATATCTTATTAATTATTGCTTGATTCTCTTTCTAGCTTATAATTCACGAATTGTTAGCCTGGCTGTTTTTATGTATGTTTCTAGGGCTGATTTTGTGGAATAATCGAATATGTAACAAGTGATACGTTGAATGCACATAGTACGTAAATTTCTGCCACTCGGCCCTATGTACTAGCTTGAGCGAGTTTTAGGTGTGAAATTGTATATCCCTGAACTTAAGAATTACCTTTTCTTATTGTCTAAGATGTGAGTTAATTGCCGCGCGGGATTAGCCGAGCGGTCTAGGGCGCTGCAGTCATGGACTGAGCGGCTAGTCCCGGCCGAGGTTCGAGTCCTCCCTCGGGCATAGGTGTGTGTGTTTGTCTCTAGGATAATTTAGGTTAAGTAGTGTGTAAACTTAGGGACTTATGACCTTAGCAGTTACGTCCCATAGGATTTCACACACATGTGAACATTTTTTTTTTTGTGTGTTAATTTTTGTGGGAAAAACATCTTTTACGCGTTTCTTGAAGTTTTCCCAGAGTATCCCACCATCTTTCAGGCGTGCATCCAGGACACAATTAATTTTCTTGCGGTATTTCGTCTGATAACCGTGTACCCGTCTTCAAGGCAAGTTTTAATCTTGTCACCATTGTACCTTGAAGATATTTGTACGGTTGTCTGCCGAAATATCGGAATAAATAATACTGCACTGGATGCATGCCAGAAAGATCTTAGATTATAAAATATTTTATGCTGGGAGAAATTTAAACGGTCGGATGATCATTATTCCAAAAACAGGATGAAAAACTGTTGTTGGAGTTTTTGGTGACAACACATTTGGAACTCTAGTTCATCAGGAAAATGGCTAATTCGCGTTCACATCGGGAATCTGAGCACACCAGCTCAGTCTGATCTTTAGCGAATCACGATACAAAGGTCTGTAATCAGTGCTTAGCGGAATTCTCATGCTGAAAGTAGTGGCGCTACCAGCTGTCCTCTACAACCTACAGATGAATGCATTTCAGCCGACACATCAGTGCGAGAGAATGACAGCACTGCACCTTAAAAGTGACTTTGACAAAGAGTAGATTGATTTGGCCCAGCGGCTGTGAGCGAACATCTTGGAAACGGCAAACCTAGGCGGCTATTCGCGTGCTACTACCATAAGCATCTATGAAAGTTTTGTAAGTTTGTGGTAAGTTCCTATGGGACCAAACTGCTGAGGTCATCGGTCCCTAGGCTTACGCACTACTTAATATTACTTACGCTAAGGGCAACACACACCCATGCCCGAGCGAGGACTCGAACCTCCGACGGGGTGATCTATGAAAAGTGATAGGTGAAGAAACCACGAGTAGGCGACAAGGTATTAGACGACCACGCCTCATCACAGAAAGTGGAGATCAGGGGCTTGATGTATTTCCCGACAGTGGTGGTAGCTTCCAGCAGGATCTGTCCGTGTCACAAGTCCAAAAAAATGGTTCAAATGGCTCTGAGCACTATGGGACTTAACTTCTGAGGTCATCAGTCCCCTAGAACTTAGAACTACTTACACCTAACTAATCTAAGGACATCGCACACACCCATGCCCAAGGCAGGATTCGAACCTGCGACCGCAGTGGTCGCGCGGTTCCATACTGTAGCGTCTAGAACCGCTCGGCCACACTGGCCGGCTGTCACAAGTCCAGAATCGTACTAAAGTTGCTTGACGCGCATCATAATAAACCCACGTTGATTTCATGACCACGAAATTCGCCTGATCTGAATCGGATGGACTACACCTGGGATACCATCGAGTGACAGTGCCGCTTGCGTGACCTGTGCGTAGACATCTGTTGCAACGTACTTCCGGATATCTACCAAGGACTTATCAAATCCATGGCACGTAGAATCACTGCATTATTGTGCCCCAAATGTAGACAAACACGCTATCAAGCAGGTGATCATAATCTCTTGGCTCATCAGCGTATGTTTAAGGAGGCTGGCACTGTTATGAGGGAGTGAGGTTGACGACTAGTGCTTAATGAACCAGCCCGGTATTCATTGCATGGGCCGAGGGTGGCGAGCCGTCATTCTCAAAAATGCAAGTTATAATAATGACAAGGCACACACAAAGATCCTGTCACTAGCGCAGTCGTTAATAATGCATATCATTGCCGAGTCACCTTGTGAACAGCTATTTAAATTCAGGCAGCATGCTGGAAATCTATTCATGGACCGAGCACAAGAATTGCTTGTGGGATTAGGAATGACAGACATTAGGATTTTGAGTCAAGGCTAAAGGAGATGGAAACTGTTTTACATTCTGACGAGTCGAAGCCGACGGATAAGTTACGAAGCGCCATTTGTTTTCTATTCATAATATTAAAATTCCACGTTATTACTAAATATAGTGGAGCACTTCTGTAGGTGAGAAGTCACTCTAGTCACAAATTTGTCTTCAGAGCAGAACCTCCCAGTTACTTCGACTCAACACAGGAGCTATTACCAAAGGAGAGAATGATGCGAAGTGTTGTCGACAACTCCATGAAGAATCAAACCAAGTGGTGGTATTAAAGGAAATTTACCAGCCACAAATGCTTGCAGGAATAGCTTTCTTAGGGCATGCTACACCAATGTGCTCTCATCTCGTTGACACTATGGGAGACAAAATATGAGTGGGATGGAGCATGGTCATGACTAACACAAAATAAACTCGGAAAATTGAAATGCATCATTCGACTATGATATATACCATCTAAATCGTTATTATATTAGATCTACAACTTTGCTTCCGCGGTTTTGCAATAGATGGCAGTAGCCGGAATTGGTGGTGGACGTGTAGGTCATAAGTGTCATGCAATAAGCTTAGACATTTTTAAACTCAACGCCATCAAAATATTAGTCGATCTGTGATTGCATCATAAAGTCATTCTCGTTTGAATATGTCAACGTACGAGGCCAGTTCTCGTCATTTCTTTGAACTTTTTATTTTCTTATTTAATATGAAGAGGCTCATAAAAAGCTGGGTAAGACCTATGGTGTGGCACCGACTAGTGAAAGAACGTGCAAATAATGGTTTCAACGCTTCAAGAACGATGATTTCGACGTCGAAGACCGGCGTGACGATGAAAGAGACAGGATTTTCGAAGGTACTGAAACCAACGGAAACAATCACAGGTAATCGTTATCAGAAGCGATTGATGCGTTTGAGTCGAGCACTGAAAAACAACCGGCCACATTACTGCGAGAGACAGGAAAAGGCGATTTTGCAGCATGACATTGCTCGACCCATGCCGCGAAACCTGTCAAAACGAAGTTGGAAACGTTGAAATAGGAAGTCCTACCTCGCCCGCAGTATTTTCCAGACATTGCTCCTTCCGGCTACCACCTTTTTCGGTCAATGGCACACGGCCTGCCTGACCAGCACTTCCGGTCATATGATCAAGTGCAAAATTGGATCGATTCACTGATCTCCACAAAAGACGTCCACATAGTCCGCCTCGGGATTCGTATGCTGGCCGAAAGATGCAAGAAAGTGGTAGCCAGTCAAGGCTAATACTTTGAATTGTAAATTTCTGTAAGTTTTTCACAAAAAAGTTGTTGACCTAACAGAAGGGTGTGATTGTCAATTCATTTAGACTAGTTCATTGCCCAATGACGCACTGCGACCTTCTTAGAGAAGAGAACCCACCAGTACGTGATAATTCCATTGAAACCCCATCCGACGTTGAATTACATTGAACACTTCACGACTGTCTAATTTTGAAGTCATTGACTTTACCATTGCTCATACAGAAAAGTAGAAATTAAATTAGTAAATCTATTAATAAAGTAATACAAGAAACGGCTTGACTTGTGAAACACATTTTAACCACTTTCGCCATTTTTCACTTCGTTCCGTCAACAGAGACGAAAATATCGTTGACACTAGTTAATCGTATAGCATAATTTTTTGAATAAAATACAGCCTTGTAAAAGAAACTACTTCATTTAATCAATCAACGAAGTCTTTGGAACTAAGCACATTAAAATATCATCATCATCATCATGAGGTCCGTTTCGTACAAACAACTTCCAGCATCTCTCTGGGCGGTCGGTTACTAGAGCGAAGCTTCTGAGGCCTTATTTCTTCCATTCGTTACAGGTGCGAGGTCCTCTATATGTTACGTTTTCGTTCTCCTATGTTTCCTTTTGTATTAGATATGTCAGACCATGTCTGACGTTTGCATATTTTCTTTTATCTCTGACAGTATATCCATCCGTTACTCTCGGGATCTTCATTTCTGCTGCTTCGATACCTCTCATCTCCTTTCACTTCAAAGCCTAATTTTCAAATGCAAATAGAAGCACAGACATTCTCATCACTTTGAAAAATTTAATTCGTGTCCAGTTTCTTTCTTAGGTGTTCTGTTTATAGGGATATACTGCAATAGGAATTTATTTAACTTATTTCTCAGAGCTTCATCATGATGATAGGAAATCACGCATCCTAAACAGTTAAATTTTCTAACCTACTCGATTATCTAATTGACAGTCACAATGTTTGAAGAGACAAGATATTTCTCCTTAAATACCATTACTTCAGATCTGAGGAAGGATATCTCTATGTTGTGTTAAGTTGGATTCGCTATGTAAATTTTCCCTCTACTATAGTATTTGTGAATATCACTATTACTCTCAAACTGCAATAAATTTTGGGCAACAGATTTCAACAGTGAATAAACGTGCTGTAAGGTTCTCGTTAATATTCCTAATCACTTAAACACGTGAATGAACCATACACTCAATTATAATTACTCTCTTTCCTTCAATGAATATTATTTGGCTAAATGATGAGTTACCGCCAAATGTTATGCAGTAAGACACCAGTAAACGAAAATTTGAAAATTATGTTAATTATGTGTTTGTTATGACCTCAAAGTTTGTAATTATTTTGTGCCAAAAGTAGCTGAACCTAAAAGTTCTAACAAGTTTAATACTTGGTTGCTCCAGGTGAACTGTTCTTGAATGTCCACGTACAAGATCTTATATCTTTCTGTCCATTATATTATTTTTTGTTGGTATATCTCGTTTATGGAAGGCAGATAATTTTTGACTGTACAGAACATCATGAGATGAGTTTCTTTCAATTTTTAAACTATCAAATTTGTGAAAATCACTCATTAAACTTAACATAAGCATCATTTACTATTTATTATGTTGATGCAGCTTCGTTTTGGTTCACAACAATACTTGCTCCATCAACAGACAGGATTAACTCTACCTCCTGATTCAAAGGAAAGGCAAAGATCTTAGAATCGAGTCCTGGACCGGTTATAATCTATCAAGAATTTTCAAAATGATAGATCATTAACATAGAATATATGCTTCTTCACCTCCAACTGTTCAGTGTAGGTGAGAACGACCTCACTTTTAAAACAGTATTCACTGAAACAACAAAGTCGGTTCATTTGTTATCAGAGTACATAACTGCAAAACGGGAGCGTAAATGATGTTCAAATGAATGCTTCATTTTTGATAATGTGTCAGAAATTATATTTTATTGTCTAATGTTCCTCAACGCCAAAATCGTGCTCGTAATTCGATGTATGTATAGTAGATACACTGTGTGTGTGTGTGTGTGTGTGTGTGTATGTGTGTGTGTGTGTGATACTCATAATTTGTTGGCAAAATTAGTGGTTTTGAATCCGGCAAAGCTTGAAACGTATTTCTTCAGATATATGTAACAATATAGCTGTAGGATTGGCTATATGTGGAAGCACGGATTATTTCTCGGTGTTTTCAAGTCCTAGAGTGGAAATCTATTGGAATGACTGTGACTTAGGGGGAAATTTCGTATGGTACGCAACACTTTTTGCACCAATCACTTTTTAGCTTTTCAAAGCTTTGCCCATTTTTCGTACGTTACCTATTTGACAAATATCAGTATCTACAATTCTAAACAGAAAGATGGATAGGCCCATGTTCTGGCACTGGTTCACGGTAAGACTGCTAAAACTTCAGCTCACGTATCTCTTGATGTGTTAAAGATATTGGAGACCCATTTCTAGTTAGAAGAACAGTCGGAGTCTTTTCATAATACAGTGTGAACTGTATTTGCATAAGCTCACACACAGAACTACAGGATTAGAGACAGCCACTTTGTCTACTTGTATATCTACACTAGCTGAGTTCCTCCCCCTCCCTCTGCCCATTCCTGCTCCCACCTCACTGCACCCATCTCTTCCTACCTTCTATCTCAGTCCATCTTCTCCTCTTTTCTTTCTCTGCCTATCTCCCCCTCTCCCCTCTCTCTATACATCTCCCCATCCCTCTATCTCTGTCCATTTCCCCCATCTGTGTATACCTACTCATTTCCTTTCTCTCTCTCTCTCCATCTTCTCCTACCCCCTTCTCTCTCCACGTTATCACTCCAGTAGGATGCTGGTGGTTCTTTCTCCCACAATATTTCCCTCCAGATCGTAACTAATATACATACCAAATTTGAATGAAATAGTTCCAGGGGTTTAGGATGACTTTTTTACCCGTAACTCACCTACCAAATGTCAGATGCATTTCTCATACATTTAAAATATTTCACAGCTAATTGTACAGGTATTTTACCTGTATCTGTTGCGAATTTCACGCTACAGTTTCAGTTTCACACAGCTCCACGTTTTATGATGCCGTATCTCCAGGACTATGTGCTGTACAATGATATATTTTATAGGTATATTTTATAGGTATAGGTGTATTGTGTGTGTATTAAACCGGGGACCTTGAAATGACGGAGAGGCTTCGTCCCGCCGTAGCCCTCAGTGGTTCACAACCTCACAACAAGCCACAGCAGTCCACCCACCTCACCGCCACCCCACACCGAACCCAGGGTTATTGTGCGGTTCGGCACCCAGTGGACCCCTCCCCCCGCTCCAGCACCACAAACTCCTCATATCACACGAGTGTAACCTTAAATTTTTGCGTGGTAGAGTAATTATGGTGTATATGTGTGTGTGTGTGTGTGTGTGTGTGTGTGTGTGTGAGAGAGAGAGAGAGAGAGAGAGAGAGAGAGAGAGAGAGAGAGAGAGATAGCTTGCGCAGCAATCGCCGATATAGTGTAACTGAGGCGGAATAAGGGAAACCAGCCCGCATTCGCCGAGGCAGATGGAAAACTGCCTTAAAAACCAATCACAGGCTCGCCAGCACACCGGACTTCGACACTAATCCTCCGTGCCGAGGACACGCACGTCTTCCCACTCGGGAAGCAGCGCGTTAGGCATAGGTACATTTAATGACATATGTGGATACTGTCTGTGAAGTGTGTTGCGAATAGTTAGTAGTGAAGCAGTAATAAATTAAAATGTCTTCAATGACGCTGCAGTTTTATAGTATGAACAGCGAAAATGTAGTAAGCAATAAACTTTTCACCTCTCATCATTTTGTGGGGGTAGTCAACGAGGAAAAGCTTCGTAAAGGTTTGAATTACGTGTAATGTTTATTGCAAGTCACTAAGTACTCTCATTCTCAAATACTGGATGAATAAAGTATGGATATTCGTGCATCGTGGACTACACTGCTTTTTCATCCCCCACCCCTTTGATAGGTAGGTAGTTCTTAGCAGTTCTATCTGGGCCGTAAGTGTTATGTGTACCATGTTTGGTTGAATACGGTCCAGCGGTTTTGGAGAAGATATGGAACATATATACATACGTACATTTTTATAATATGTATATATGGATGTATGGATTCCTCTTCCATTCACTTCTTGGTGAGTCACAATGTTTTTCTTGTAGCTCCTGCCACTAGAGTTTCAAGGGTATCCCGTAACGGTTTGGCGCTTACTAAATGAACCTATTGTATGACTTGCAATTTAAGAACGGCTGTCGGTAAGACAGCGTAAGTGCGTGAATTTCTGTCGTTGGCTTGTCGGGTCGTACGTGGTAGGAAGTAATTCATTGCTCATGGATCGTGCGCTCCCGGCACCTTGAGAGAAAACTTCTTGGTGAGTCACAATGTTTTTCTTGTAGCTCCTGCCACTAGAGTTTCAAGGGTATCCCGTAACGGTTTGGCGCTTACTAAATGAACCTATTGTATGACTTGCAATTTAATTTACCAGGGTTATACGGAAAGTAAGGAGCAATCGGTCGCGAAATGGGAAATACAGTGAAAATCTGATGGAGCTTTGCACAGACGCGTTGGGCACTGTGTCTAGTACACCTGTCGATCGCATCATGTCGCTCTTTTCAGTTCTGAGCTCACAGTGAGAACGTAAAGATGGCTAGAAATTAGCGTCTCCCGCCAAGTATGAGGGCCTGGCGAAAGATTTCGCCTGAAGCTATGCAATCCACATAGCATAACTGTCATTCAATTCGTTCTACACGTCAATTCTCGGCCGCACTCTGCAGGGGCAATGAAGATGTTCCTGCAGCGTTTTCGATGGGAAGTGTGTGATCACCCACAATACAGCCCGTAACTGGCTACTCCTGAGGTTCATCTCTGCTCAAATGAACCGCTGGCTATAAAGACAATATTTTGACACAGACAATGAGCTGCAGTCCAAAGTAGAAAATTATCGAAAAGCACTGGCGGCTGTCTTCCATAACGAGGGAATTGAAAAGTTGGTACAACGCTGCGACAGATGTCTAAGTCTGAGCGGCGATTGTGTAGAGAAGTAGCTGGAAGGTGTAGCTAACAGTTGCAAATAAAACAGTTTTGATTTTCACTGTGGTTTCCATTTCGCGACCTATCGTTCCTTACTTTACTAATAGCCCTCGTAGTAAGGGTTTCAGACTATCGGCCCCTGCACACTAGATAACGTAGTTGTTTAGCATTGTTCCTGTCCCAACCCTTACCTCAGTGTGCACCTGACACCTCATTACGCAAGTGCGTGCTACGTAACAATCTGGTAGTCAGTGCCTCTTCATTTCACGTACTTGTACATCGCTCGTTACTTCAGTGTGCTGCTTCTCTCCTTCTCCAGCGTTTATATCCTTCGACGGCACCTCTAATTGACTAGTCGATACTGTGTATGGTTCATTTGTGTGAATAATCGTCAAAGAGATTTAACAAATGCCGCACATATATTTTGACTTCGTGGTACACTGTAATGAATGTATGGCTCACAATTTACGAAATTTCATCATGTACGGCCAGATATTATGATTTATGTTGGTACTTACAAAAGAGTTTTGGTAAACTCAGCAGATAGGACTCACATGTGAGATAAAAAGAATCATTATTCGTTCTACTCCCTCACTAACGCTGCTTCGGCCTCTGTCAGCAATAAATTGTCAAACAGCGAGATAAATTAGACTGAAAATACCACATATTCTTTACTCCTACATATATTTGAATAAACTGCGGCCAGGAGCGTTTATATTCCAATAAAACAGTAGACGAAATAAATGTGCTGTTTACTACATCATCATGCTAAATCATCACTGTTTCTGTGCAGGACACATTGATAATTTTTGCTATTTCATTGCTGACGTCACTTTTGTGTTAAAAGTAAATGTTGTAGCCTGCTATAGCATAACTAGAAAACGTATCTCATCTTTCATATAAAGCTCAAACGAAAATGAACTTATGCGTTACGGTTACTCGCTCGGATAACTGTGCGTGTTAAAATACCACTTCTTGGACGGAGAGGTGCGCCGACCCTGGAACGTATCCTCCCGGCGAGTTAACGACGAGGATAGGCATGCTGGCCAGCCTGGATTTGATTTTTAGGCGGTTTCCCACAGTCCATTAAGAGAATACTGGGCTGGTAGGGAATTCCCGTCTCAGTTACACCACTCGGAAACATCAAGAAAACTTTTGCTCGCTTTCACTCGAATAACACTACACGCCGACAGTTGAGACACACATATTCCGTCCTGGGAGAAACGGGATGGGGCCAGGAAGGGTATCCAGCTACTCCTTCAATTAACCTTCCCAAAATTCGTTCACGCATCAATTTTGGGACAAAGGCACAAGAAAAACAAAAGAAGAAGATTGTTTTCGCTTTATTGGCTTTCGGCCCATACAGCCATTCCGACAGAGAAAAAACGATACGACAGTGTGTTCGAGGCGACTTTCGTGTCCGACCCGGCCGGAAATCGAACCCGGGACCCTTTGCTTGACGTTCCGCGCTCATCCCGCAGCTACCGAAGCGGACAAAAAAAAGTTGTTTATTATGAGTCGAATTAAGTTTAATCCTCGCTACTTTGACAGCCTAAGAATCTATCTAGGCCATCTGGTTGAGGCCCCCGAAGAAGCGAACCAAGTTTACCTACTAAGATACTAGACTCGTATTCGGAAAGGCGTCGGTCCAAATCCCAGCCGGCTCTTAAGTTTTAGATTTTCCATAATTTAACAAAATAGTTTATAGCAAATGGCGGTGTGGTTTCTTTGAATGGGCACACCCGGACTCCTTCCTCACCTTTCCGAGCTTATCCTCTGTCACGGCTGGCTCCACCCACGCTGTTTACTTATGATGTCGTTTTATCATCGTCTAGATGATCATTTCCTCAGTTTCATACATCTGTCGTCTTGTCACGATCTTAAGCAAATTATACCATTTAATAACTATTAATTGTAATTCGATTTCAATTTCGTTAGTTCCTATCTGCTCGCTTATTTTCTGGGACGGATTTAGCTCGAGAATCTCGCCTCCCACTGCTTCTATTTGAGTCAGGCTCAAGTACTTATCACCGCCAGGAGTTGCCCACGCGCGGTAAATTCTCAGAATACGGGCGAGGGCGCCTGCTGCTCGCCGGCCAGGTATAGTCAGACAGTTTTTGCTAATTTCTAGAGACCTACTAGAAAATAGCTTCTACAGAATTCACGTCCCATTCCGATAATAATTAGTTTAGCGTTACAAATTCCTGAGAGGCTTACGCTAACACAATACATTTTCGTCGCGAGTCTGCAATTAATCAACTTCGGTATTGTTCTCGTGGGTATAAAGCTATTGCTCTCATTTGTATAACTATTTGACCACTATAATGGGTGATTAAGTCGTTTCAGTTTCACAAATAATATCCATTACTAGACAGAGATACACGCAATTGCTAGTAATGGGAACTCATTATACGCACTAGAAGTGGTGTTTCAATTACAAAATAATTTTCACTGCATTACTTTGACGCAGTGCCCTCGGAGATACATCTTAATTATTATATACACTCTAATCAAGTATTTTTCCTCTTCACATGGTGTCACATACATGCCGCGTTCGCAGCTCCGTAAGTCCACATCCATCCGACTTCGAGACACAACTCCAGTTATACTTCAAACAATCTCTACGCCTTCACGCTCTCGTTGCAACAACAATACTGTTGACATAGCAGTGATAATACAGTACTCATACAATGTATTTTTGTCTCATCAAGGATTGGTTTCCTTCGCCAAGAAACAGTATGGGTTTTTCCATAATTTTTTTTGCGCGGGTTTGGTGCAGCTCCCCGCACTGCTTATCTTGCACGGGTATCTTCGTCTCCAATAAGTGCCGCAACCTACATACATTTTAAACAGATTACTGTATTCATCCTCTGGTCTCCTTCCACAATTTTTGGCCAGCGTGTTTCCCTCCATTACAAACTGACTATTCATTCACGCCTCAGGACGTACACTAGCAATAGCCGTCTTCTTTAGTCAAGTTATCGCACAAGTTTCCTTTTTTCCCTGATCGATTCAGCATCTCCTCATTAGTTACTCGATCTACCCATCTAATCTTTTGCAGTCTTCTTTATCACCACATTTCAAATGCTTATGTTTATATCCTCTCAACTTCGGCCATCATCAGTTATTTTGCTGCCTAAATAATTCCCTCAGCGTCACCTGATTTAATTAGACTACATTCAGCTACCCTCGTTTTACTTTTGTTGATGTTCCGTCTTACAACCTCTTCTCAAGATACCATTCATTTCGTTCAACTTGTCTTTCAAGCCTTTGCTACCTCTGACAAAATTATAACGTCATAGCCAAACCACAATCTTTTTCTCTTTTTTATTTCTTCTCCCGGAACTTGTTTCCTCTCCAAATTTCCCCTTGGTTTCATTTACTGCTTGTTCAAAGTACAAACTGAATACCAACTTCACTTCCATAGTATCATTCGAAAACGTGAATGCCATCAGTTCAGTGATTATTAATTACACAAAAACTTTGGTTATTATTGTAATCCCTTGTTACTGTTTATCTAGGTAAAAACAGACCAGCAATATCATAAAATTGTCCAACTTAGGTACATGCCTCTCCTTTTGTAAGGGACAGACGTGGGATATAGCGAAACTCTAAGGTGGAAATAAGATGAAGGCACCCTACCGGAATAGTCGGTGAGCTAGAGAGTCGGACGAAAGCAATAGGTGCCACTCACAGTCGCTGAATTGTGTGTGTGTGTGTGTGTGTGTGTGTGTGTGTGTGTGCGTGTGTGTGCGTGTGCGGGTGCATGTATGTGTGAAGACCATTACACTCGCGCAGAGGCGGATTTTTGTTAGGCCGAAGGGGCGGTCCATACATCGTCGGGCGTCTGAGCTCCACAAAGGAAATATTTCTCTGCGAAATGTGATACATACAAGGTATACCGAGAAGAATTTCACCTGCTTTGCATCGTGTAGGAGTGCTTCAGCTTCAGTGGTAAGACTTCTTTTATGTTCCACTGCTTCTACACCTACATCTACATATATGCTCCGCAGGCCACTATGTAGTGCATGGTGGAGGGTATTTCCCGCCAATATTAACTATTTTCTTCTCTGTTCCATTTGCGTATTGTGCGAAGGAATAATGACAATTCGTTGGTGACGACAAATCGTGTATTACTACACCGAGCGCACACAGGTACATTTAGTCTCAAAGAAAACTGTTGAACACATTTCTGCAGTTTATCCAAACGAACGTTTAACAAACATTTTCCAGATGGGAACTGTGCACGAAAGTAAACAAAATTTCAGTGTATGAGGTCGAGCAACGTGACGAAACGTTGTCAAGAAACTAGCTGCTCCAGAAATGGACCCTGTCATACCTCTAACAGCTGCAATGAGCTTGATAAGACGATCTCTTTTTCTTCTTCTACTTCTTCTTTTTCTTCTTCTTCAAAACTTCAAGTCTTAGCCCTTTACTTGAAATTCCTATTTTTTCTTGGTCTTCCTCGACTTCTTCTCCGTTTAGGTTTCTATCTCCTCATTTTGAGAGGTAATCTCTGGCTACTAAAGCTCTTAATGTGTTCATTCCATTTTATTCTGCCTTCGTGCATTTTACTTCCTAATTTATAGATGTTCAATTCATTATTAAGATATTAATTAAGCGAAAGACTTTTTAGTCTTGTTTCACAAACATTCTTTCTACCGTGCGACTTAGGTTTTATGTTATGAGCCTATTTTTTAGTACATAACGGATCCCAAAGCTGCGAACCAAGCAAAAAAACACATGTCAACTTTTTAATCTGTTAGTTCTTGACTTAAATTCTAAAAGTTATCTCTGATGAGAGTTTTACAAGTACATTGGCGTAGAACTATGCACAACAAAGAAATGTTTCATCGTGTGAATGAAGCCACCGAGGTTCTTCTTCTACGTGGGGGTTGCAGTATTTTCAAAAAATAGTGAATAATTGTATCGAGTTTGTTCATTCAGTAATAAATGTGGGGATACACACATCTGTTCTTTAATTTCCAAAATTTCTGAGACCTTTGCACCCTTTCCTTTTATGTGTAAGACTTCTATATTTACCATATATTTGTGGTTTTCATTTATGCAATGTTCGGTAAAGCATGAATGTGGTTCTTTTACATCTCCAGCTTCCGTGGATTTCACTGAGCCTAGCTTAGACTGAACTCCCAGTCTGTCTAAAATAGCAACAGTGACTCTCTCGGCAGATGATCTTAGAAACCTTACTTGTAATGATATCTGGTAGACTCTTAATGTCATCATTCTTACTTCTCTCCAATTGCTAGAGTTTTTATTGCCCTGAGAAATCTGGCTTCTGCTGCCTGAATTCTACTCTCTTGTTGTTTATATGTGACCTATGACTCACTTTCATAACGTGTATTTCCCTAAATCGCTCCAGGCAAATGCCGGGATGGTTCCTCTGAAAGGGCACGGCCGACTTCCTTCCCCATCCTTCCCTAATCCGATGAGACCGATGACCACGCTGTCTGGTCTCCTTCCCCAAACTAACTAACCATAACGTGTAGTTGAAAGAGCCATGATCTTATAAAATGTCACTCATGTCCATTTCCGTGTTGTGTTTGTCCGGTACTTATTGATTGTTCCACATATATTTAAGAATTTTGCTATCTTCTTCTCGGTAATTATATGGTATTCATATGGAATAGTTGATAGCTGATAGATGAATTAGTTAACTAGTATTATTTTATTATCAACGACGATATTTATGTTTTAGGGTCTTTTCTGTTAAAAGATTTTGCTTTAAAATCACTGACGCATCATAGAAACCTAACAGACAGGGAAGTTTTTGGACATGCTCTAGAAAAATATTAGAGATTACGTACTGCAGACGACAAGTAATCGGAAGGCAATAGCGTTAAAAACTTCAGTGAAGCACAACGATCTTGGCTTGTTGTCTGTTTTGAGAAATATTTCACCAATAGAATTCTTACTCGAGTATGGAATATCACTCCATAACTGCATTTATTACTGTTGTTGTTTATATACTGTTTATATGTTGTAACTCTTCAGGCTTTCCCAGCGATCTAATGACATCTTGGGTTGTCGGGTGTTCTGCCGGATATCAGCGTCGTACTTGCACGATATTTCGGTCACGTAGCTCGTGACCTTCATCAGGTGCGACCTGAGACTGCTCTTCGAGTGGACCTGGTCCAGTATTTATTCCTATGGCCTTCCCCCTCCACCAACGGCTGCAGGCGCTTCCTCTGTGGTCCGCGCCCATTCCCTGCGACCTGCTGGAGCGTTGCTGCTCCGTTTTCCGTCCGCTGCGGTTCTAGGTGTTCCCTCTTCGGTCCGCGCCCACCAAACCCGCTCCTGGGGGTTTCATCTACGGTCTGGGGTACCAAGCGTTCCCCCTGCGGTCCGCGCCCGCTCACCACGTCCTGTTGGAGCGTTGCCGCTCCGTTTTTCGTCCGCTGTAGCTCGGGATGTTTCCTCTGCGGTCCGCGCCCACCAGTCCCACTTCTGGGTGTTCCATCTTCGGTTTGGTGCGCCTGGCAGTCCGTCAGGGGCTCGTTTTCCATCTCCATGTCCCTGGTTCTTCTGTTTCTGTAGTGGTGCAGCTGGCCACATTGCTCCTTTAACAATTCCAGAGCCGGATCCCAGGCTCTGCTTAGCTGGTACCCTGTTCACGGTTCATAAGATCGTCAGCCATTTTAATTTCTATCGATTCTCTTCTAACACTGTCCCAAAATCTGGGTGTTTGTGCTAGAATCTTGGTATCCTCATACTTCATGCCATGATCTAGTTCTACACAGTGTTCAGCAATGGCTGACTTGGTCACCTGTCTTAATCTAGTGTGCCTCTGATGTTCTTTGCACCTGATCTCCACAGTTCTTGTCGTCTGGCCAATGTAGGACATGCCACATTGACAAGGTATATTGTAAATCCCTGGTTTTCGTAACCCCAGGTCGTCTTTGACACTCCCTGCAGTCCCCCAATCTTGTTGGATGTTGTTTCTTCGTTGAGGAAGACGGTTCTCTATGAGACACACATATAATGTGGATACTCTATATAGTCACTGCTATGTGAATGTTACAGGTGGCTATAATTAAAGTGCAACTACTCACAGATGCTAGTGTGGGCTGTAATAATCGAATGGCAGCGAAAATCGGTAGATATGCTATCAAGCTGGAAAAAAGTAGCTCGAATTTCAGGCACCAGGATCTTAGATCTGGTGCTCTACAGTAAATGGCTCTAAGCACTATGGGACTTAACATCGGAGGTCATCAGTCCCCTAGACTTAGAACTACTTAAACCTAACTTAACCTAAGGACATCACACACATCCATGCCCGAGACAGGATTCGAACCTGCGACCGTAGCAGCAGTGCGGTTCCGGACTGAAGCGCCTAGAACCGCTCGGCCATAGCAGACGGCTGCTGTACAGCATCTCGTCGACGTCTCCTGTGCTCATGTTGAACAAACTGTGTAAGCGGTGGCTAATAATAAAATCAATATTGTGCCATTCTCACTTATTTCTCCTTTTCTGCCCACCTCCCGTCCATAACCCATTATGTATAGAAACATTTCTACAAATAATGTGTTCAAATGTGTGTGAAATCTTATGGGACTTAACTGCTAAGGTCATCAGTTCCTAAGCTTACACGCTACTTAACCTAAATTATCCTAAGGACAAACACACACACCCATGCCCGAGGGAGGACTGGAGCCTCCGCCGGGACCAGCCGACATTTCTACACATCTTCCTTACATTCACAGCACCAGATTTTCTCGTGGTCGAAAAAATTGGAACTGACTTTTTTACAGCGTAAATTAGTTCTGCATTAGCGCATCAGAGTATCTACCAATTTTCTCTCTCATACGATAATTACAGCCCACACTGGGCATCTGTGATTTTCCGCACTTTAATTATAATCATCCTGTATTATTGTTGTTTGTTTCAGGGCTTATCGAAATATATGCCCAGTGCAGTCGAAGATAACAATTAAGACCGAGATAAAAATAAGAGGTATCTTATTTAAAACATCTGGGCTGCGATACAAGCTATGTCAACGATAATGACAAAAAAAATGGCTCTAAGCACTATGGGACTTAACATCTGAGGTCATCAGCCCCCTGAACTTAGAACTACGTAAACGTAACTAACTTAAGGACATCACACACATCCATGCCCGTGGCAGGATTCGAACCTGCGACCATAGCCGATAATGACATAACGGTAGTTGAAGAGTTCCAGAAATTTAACATGGTATATGGAACGCTTAGCTATAAAACACGAAAAGATACAAATATCGAATCTGGCGACAGCACTAAAGTTATATAGAAGCAAGAGCTGGGTAATCAAATGGTTCAAATGGCTCTGAGCACTATGCGACTTAACTTCTAAGGTCATCAGTCGCCTAGAACTTCGAACTAATTAAACCTAACTAACCTAAGGACATCACACACATCCATGCCCGAGGCAGGATTCGAACCTGCGACCGTAGCGGTCGCTCGGTTCCAGACTGTAGCGCCCAGAACCGCACGGCCACTCCGGCCGGCTCTGGGTAATCAAGAAGGAAGATAAGAGACAGATACAAGCAGCAAGAGCGAGGTTGCTGAAGGCAGTAAAGGGCCACACGGGCAGTGATCTACTTGAAAGTCAGTTAGTTAGTTAGTTAGTCACATGTTCCGTAGATCATTTCAACGAATCTTTTGTCGAAATGATGTGTAATGAGTTAGTTTACAGGGTATGTATAAATGATTAGTTTTAATATTAATGAACAAAGTATTATTCAGTCCTACTCACGCAACTACACATAAAAACTAGAATGTCGTTTTGATGTTGTGTTTTGTCCAAAACACATCAAAACGAGTTTTTGATTCCTAGTGTTGTGAAAACTAATTTTCAAATGACTGTAATCAGACGATCAACAGCTTTAATAAATTAAAAAAGGACACATGTTTCTCCCAAGGTATACAATGTTCAAATAATTTACGGGAATGCAGCCGGGAGATGTCTTCGACAACCGCCGGTATTTCTACAGGAGCACACCCTGACATTTTGAGGGCAAAACTGCAGCAAGTAAGCGCAGAACAAGTGAATTTAAAACCTCGCTTTTCAGAAGAACTCCGTAAAGATAACACACACACACACACACACACACACACACACACACACTGTAAGCACATGCGTCATCACAAACCAAAGATAACCGACGCCACAAGTTATCGACGGCGAAATTAATAACCAACAGGTCTTTTTTTTTTTTTTTTTTTTTTTTTACAAGTGAGAGAACAGGATTCCATGCAGAATTCAAACATATCTATTTATAAGGTTACTTGCTAATTTCATTTCAATAGTGTCCTTAATAACACTATCCCAATAGCTGCAAGTACATACCAGAATATCCGTGTTGTTATACACCATAGGATGACTCATTCCAAGACAATGTCCTGCAGTAGCTGATTTGCACGGATGTTGAAAGCTGGTATGCCGATTATGCCCAGAACACCGGTCTTCCACAACTCTGATTGTCCGAACAATATATGACATGCTACGACTGCAACGAACACGGTAGACATTGCCTTACGCAAACCAAGATCATCCTTTACGCAACCTGAAAGGTCCCTGATCTTAGGTGGTGGTCGAAAAATACACTTCACATCATACTTCCGCAAAATACGACCAACCCTGTTCGAAATGGTTCCTGCGTAATGGAAAAAGGCCGTAGACTTTGGCGCCATCCCGATATTATTATCATTTACCCGGTGCACAACTGGTCGAAAGCGCAACGCACGCCACAAGCAAATTGCGTAATTATTCAGGATCTGCCAAATAAAAGTGTCCCGGAGAACGGAGTTCCTGGGTGCAAAGAAACAGAGCAGAGGAAGGGAAATACAGTACTAACCTGACTACAGCAGATGTTGAAAGTGACCACCCTCCTCTTGGCACTTTTGAGCCCTGGTCAGCAAGTTGCTGAACACGGATCGAAACAGGATGCAGGAACTGCTGCAGTCTCATCCGAAGTATTCTCTTGAAGATGTAAGGGTTGTTGCAATGCGCTTTAGACTTGAGGGCTCCCCACACAAAGTAATCGCACACTGACAGATCTAGTGGCCTGGGTGGCCAAATAGGGCCATGACCAGCCTGAACTCTGCGAACGAATCTCTCAGGCGTGAAGATTGTGTAATTGTGCTCCAAGGTTTGGCCGGCTACGTGGGCAGTTGCTCCATTCTGTTGGAAGTAACTGTAGGTCTTTTCCTCCTCCGTTAATGCATTCATTCACGTCCAGTCATATCCACTCGTCCGGGCCACATTTATTTGCCGCACCCTGTATCGACGAGACACCCATATACGATAGTGGTAGCAATCTTGGTATAACGGAGGAAAGTGGTGCAGATTAGGAGTTTCTGTTGGCTACATTCTCATCTTTTGCTACTTACGTAGAGTACATACGCGCCGGCCGGTTTGGCCGTGCGGTTCTAGGCGCTTCAGTCTGGAACCGCATGACCGCTACGGTCGCAGGTTCGAATCCTGCCTCGGGCATGGGTGTTTGTGATGTCCTTAGGTTAGTTAGGTTTAAGTAGTTCTAAGTTCTAGGGGACTGATGACCACCGATGTTAAGTCCCATAGTGCTCAGAGACATTTGAACCATTTAGTACATACGCATGTTAGCAGGGGGACGGGGGGAAGTACTGGCGAATTCAGAGTCAGGTCGATTGGGCTGCGTAGGTAATGTAGGTGCTAAAGGTATTTTTGTATTGCATTTGTTACCTTGTAAAGCAAGTAAAGCTGTGCTCAACCCGAAGGTTGGTTCGAATTGCTTTGCTAGTCATGGCGGTATGCCCTTCACTTCCTCCCACCTCCGACAGCGAGTTACAGGGGAACCGACAGTTCAACGCGTACCTCGAAACATCTTAGGATCAACGGGGTATTGAACACAAAACTTTCAGCTTTGTAGTCCGGAACTTAACCCACTTTTTTGTATTTTTTTGTTTTGTCTTAAACAGAGACGATTAAAAAATAAAGGAATGAGTGGATTCGAACTTTGTGTTTTCATTGTGCGATATTTACCAATTTCTAAATTTTTGTTTTTTTTGTTTTTTCCTTTTTTATTTTTTCCTGGGAGCTTGTGCTTTCCTCATCATTTCATCGTCATTATTCGTCATAGTGGATATATTGGACTGCGTAAAAAACTGGAATGTGAAAGAATTGGGACTTTGTACGGGCGCTGATCACCGCGCAGTTGAGCGCCCCACAAACCAAACATCATGTTGATATCAACCATATGGTGTAGCGTTAGCAGCAGACATTCTTGATCTGTTCTGTCGGAGATATCTGCAAAATCGATAAAAACAAGTGCGCTGGGTCTGTCTTAGGATGTAGAAGAGCAGATAGGAGCTCTGAGGTTATTTGTGGCAGATATCACGCTGTGACGGGAGGGGGCGTAGTGTTAATAGATACGTAGGAACTTCTGTAGCACAGGCTCTGTGGGAACTTAAGCACTCTCGTTACTATGTTGAGGTCGGCGTTAATCAGTCTGGTAGGTCGCAATTTCGCAACGGTCTCGCGCCCTCCTTTCTCCCGGATAAGGACCGTGAGTCCCTCTTTGAACTGAAATGGCACAGCGGTTCCGTGTCGTATTTAGTTCGATGTCTCCCGCAAATTTTCTGTAAAAATAGGCCAACAGATTTGAAAAAATTCGGCACCAAGTCCATCAGGGCCTGGAGATTTCCCTTTCGCAGCCTTGAAAGCTATAGATTTCATTTTTCTTCACTGAAGAGTGTTTCGAGGCAGAGTCTTTCCCTCTGCTCTACTTGGGTATACAGGTTGTTAGGGAAGACTGTAAAGGTTTGGGCTGTGTTTGTGTGCAGCTTATGAAGTTCACTGAAGTAATCATGGACATTTCTGAGAATCTCTTGCTGTGACTGGGGTGGCCTGTGGGCTGCATTGGAGAGTTCCGTGAACATCATCGATTTTCTACGGCGCTCAAGACGTAGAAGATGAAGAGGGTCGCGCGTTGGCCTGATGCCACGTCTTTCGGTTTGGACTGCACTAAGATATAATTCAGCTGATTTCTCCAAATCGCAGTTAATTTTTATTTAAATAATTTTATTTTGGTGACTGTGGCATTATCAGGAACGGTATTTCTTTGATAGATATCTCTGAGGTAAAGACAATAAAACATTATCGTACATTGTTGCCACAAACGAATGTCTCTTGAATATCTGTAGACAATCATTTTCAATCGTGGCTTAGCATAATGGAGCCACTATTGAAACGTTCTGGGGGAGTATCGTCGCTTGGGAGCAAATACTTGTGTCCACTGTCTTTGTATTTCTTCGGCAAGTTCACTGTACCGCAAAAGACTGATGTTCAAGTTCCAGTATCATCCTCTACGTATAACTTGTTGCGGTAGTGGGTTCACATAGTAGGAGTGTGCAGAATGGTCACAGGTAGCCACCGGAGCTATTTCACAGTTTACCACGGAAGCTCTAATAGTAAGCGGAAATATATATTCGAGCCATATGACTGGCAGTTCAATGGGATAAGTATGTGTAGGCGACAGTATTTCCTTTTAATAGATCCCATGTATGATGAAGTTACAAAGTTCAACAAATCTGGGCGTGGTAAAGTTTGAGCATTGGTCCTTGGCATGGACTTTGAAGTTAAAAGTCGCTACCAACAACCATGGTGCTAATACCGTTTCCTGTTATCGTGGGAATTTCGTTCTTGAGAAACATGTAACGTCCCCTTTGAAAAATTATAAAGTGACTGTGCTGGTAAATCTCTACGTTATTCGATTTTCAAACAGCTGAGCAAAACTGAACGTACTCAGACATTTCTCTCTTTACTTATTCTGATCAACACTAAACTGACACACAATATTTTTAGCGCAACGCAGTCCGACTTTCAATAATCCCTACAAAAGAATGACCGTGACTAACGATAACATATACCTTTCATGAATCACTTACCTCAAAAAAATCTTCGCTACTCGAACTACTGCAATACAGTGAGCGCCAATACTGCCAGCTAAATCAAAGATTCTAACTACTGAAGGCACTAACTACTGATAGGCATAGTTAGCGAATGAAAGATTTTGATAGAGAACAAACAATGTATTTACCTTAATAGTGTTCAAAAGGCATAATGTATATATCAGTTCATGACATCCAGTCTTACAAATTTCCTTTTTCTGACGGACACACGTCCAGATCGTCCACTCTCAAATTTCTACCATCTCTCTCCCCACATCCACCACTGCTGGCGGCTGACCTCCAACTGCACAACGCTACGCGCTGTTCACATCCAACGGCCCAATACCACAAAAGCGAATATTCCAACAATGCAAACCAGCCACAGACTGCGCACAACACAGTCAGTGATTTTCATACAGAGCGCTACGTGGCGTTACCAACATAAAAACCTAAACAGCCTACTTACAAACAGAGATCTTTCTCTTCTGTTGGTGGAGCCAGAGGAGGCGTATATGTTTATTATTTGCACATTATTGACTGTGCAAGAGATTACTCTCCCATTAAGTGCGCACTGGACGCTGGTGAACGGTATACCATCAAGGAGTATTATGGTTGTGACAGAGTAAGTGCCTCTGTCTGTGTTACAAAGAGCAACATAGCCTGCGACATCGAGCTCATCAGTGAGGACTTCTTGCAGAACTTGGTTACTTTACAAATAATCTGTTAAGGAACGAATCTTCAGGACAATGCTGATACGATTAATATTTAAAGTATTGATTAAAATTTGTTGGAGTGCCGTATTTCGTTGCAAGTTTGAGTGTGACAGATGACAGCGGAGCAGCTACCGAAGGTCTTCCCCGTACTGCTCCCACCCCGGCCCTGTTGGCCGGCAGCCCCAGGTGAGGGAGTGCCTAGAGAGTGCTGCAGCAGCTGCTCCTTATTCTGCTCTATCTTCAGCTTTGCAGGCACCGCTCCCTGTTCTTTCACAGTTTGCGACAATGCTTTGATATGTTCCATTTGCTCCCGTGTGCTATATGGCTTCGTCAATTTCTCGCTTTCTGTATTACACGAGGACTGCTATTCTATTCACATTCGATGCTACTTTCCGAAACGGGTGTCTTCGGTAAAGCATCGGGTTTCTTTTTCTTTTCATTGTACCTTTTGTTCGTCTGTGCTTTCTTGTTGTGTGACGCTATCTTTTCCAACGGTGAGCACGTTATTTTAATTTGCGGCAACCGCAGCCATAGATCCACATTTTGAATGCAACGATTCGCACTGGATGTAAAATACTTTTATTGAAAGCCACGATCGGTTTTGTGTCAACTGAAGACGGGTCCTCAGGTTATCTGTTCCAAAATTACAAAGAAAACATTTTACAAAGAATTCTTAACAATGATCTGCAGAATAAACATTTACTGAAAAACAGTAGTCTATCATATAGTAATACTTGAAGTGCACTCACAGAGATTCTATTTAACAACTCATCACGGAATGGTAACTGCCTTAGAGACACTCCCCATCATTCACGTTCTAACAATACCACCACTTGCAAAGTAGGTTAGAAATCAGATCAATAATGTTGCCCACGCAGCATATGTTTGCTTTATCGGGCAACAACAAAGTTATTGACTGTAGATGGTATCGTCAGAATGGAAATAATGAAGTCACTGTAAAAAGGTCATCAATTTTGGCACTTATCTTGAATGGATTCCCACGTAGATTACGTCGAAGTTGTTATGGCTCATCTTGTTGATTCTAGGGTGATTCCACTTTGACTGCTAGAAGGTCCAGATCTGTATTTTAGCAATATTTGAAGACCTAACAAATGCGTTTTTCAGGAAATTCTTAATGATCAAACAATCCCAGATCAGAACAACGGTATGGTAGAAATAATTTTTGACTTGGTGTTCACGATCCACATTTTTATCAAACTTCTTGAAAATTCACATATACTTCTTCTTAAACGTCACATCATCAAGAAAACAGTTTTGTATCAATCTTCATATATTTAATTTCGACTTTAGCCAAACACAAGACTTGAGTGTTCTTTTACAAAGCGAAATAACAACTTAACTTCTGCAAAGTGAAACAAAGACTGCTCTATGCGCATTCGCGCCAAAACGGTTACAAGTAAGTCAAAGATTATGACAGTCTCACAGAAATGAATACACACAAGAGCCATATCATTGTAATATATCGATACATCGGAGTACCTATACATTAATAAAACCAAATGTGAATATTGTCACACAAATATGTCTGTTACTTCGCAGAAAAGTAGTACGATATTACTGCTATCGAGAACTGGGGTTGGAGTGCCGTAATGGTCACGTAAATAAAGAACCATTACAACGTCCAGTTATAAAAATAAGTACCTTTAATAAATTCCATGGAATACCTTTCTACGTTATTGTTTCCAATAGAAAGGGCAAATATTTGTATTCGAACGTTATAACTCCTGCATTCTACATAACAAAGAATAACGGCCCAAAAATTTAGTCGTAGGGAGGATATAATTCGTGATAACTTTAATTCATCAAGGACATGTGTTATCACTTGTAGTGTTTGCAATGACAAATATATAGGTCAGAGGGGAAGAAACTTCCGAAATCTCTTTAGAGTGCACATCAACGATTCCAGCTCAAAGTCGAAAGTGGCCACCTTATCACCGATATCCGAAAGAGGAGGAGGATATTAGTGTTTAACGTCATGTCGACAATGAAGTCATCACAGACGGAGCCCAAGTTCGGTTTGGGGAAGAAAGGAGAAGGAAAGCGGCCGTGTCCTTTCAAAGGACCCATTCCTGAATTCACCTTAAGCGATTTAGGGAAATCACGCATAACCTAAAGCAAGTTGGCCAGACGCGGATTTGAACCGTCGTCCTCTCGAATACGAGTCCAGTGTGCTAACTACTGCGCCACCCCGCTCGGTAACATCCAAAAGAGTATGCAGGTACTCAACATCCCAAAAGAATATGCAGATACTACATTTGGAAAGCAAAGGCTGTACCCTTACTGTTTTAGAGGAGATTGACATTTATCGTGCTCAAAAAAAGATGCCCTGATACCATCCTAAAAGATCGGCATCACAAGGATCTCCTCGGAAATTTTAACTGCTTAAGCAGATAGCCACTATTTCATTATCACACGTCTTCAGCTACTCCGATTTGCATGTTACGTTTTTCCGATAATGTGTTGTCTCTTCAGTCCAAAGATTGGTTTCACGCAGCTCTCGATACACCTCTATCCTGTGCAAGCTTTATCGCCTGCGACAAACTACTGCAACCTACATCCTTCTGAATCTGTTTAACGTATTCATCTCTTGGTCTTCCTTTACGGTTTTTGTCCCCCCCCCCCCCCCCAAGCTAGTAGTGAGACAAAGCAAAAAAAATGGTTCAAATTGCTTTGATCACTATGCGACTTAGCTTCTGAGGTCATCAGTCGCCTAGAACTTAGAACTAATTAAACCTAACTAACCTAAGGACATCACACACATCCATGCCCGAGGCAGGATTCGAACCTGCGACCGTAGCGGTCGCTGGGCTCCAGACTGTGCCGCCTAGCGCCGCACGGTCACTCCGGCCGGCGACAAAGCTCATTTTAGTCCATTTTTGTTAGTGCAGGTTGCCTACATCAGGGCAGGTATCCACTCAGGGGCAAACCTATTGTTGTCCTTTGACTTACAGATACTTAAGTTATTGTTCTCCTTTGATTGACAGGTACTTAACCTATTGTTCGCCTTTGATTGACATGTACTTACCCTATTGTTCTGCTAAAAGGATCCTTCCTTTTGATTGACAGGCACTTAACCTATTGCTCACCCACCCCCTCCCACTCCCCTCCCCCAATTAGGAAACCTCACCCCTTGCTGCTACAGGTACAATTTCAGGTCTGAGTTATTGGTATAGCTTCTCTCAGTCTTATCAATTTCATTGACTACTTAATTAAATTGATCAATTAATTGACCTAACACCCTCCTCTCCCCCCTCCCCTTCGCTCCCCAGAAAATGGTGGGAAGTTCAAATTCTATCAGGACAATGCAACACACTGCGGCTACCTCTACTAACCTAAGAAAATGGCGAGAAAAAGGTCACTTTGGCTACCTCCACTAAACTAAGTCATCCTACCTCCACCTCTTCCTAGGAACTAGAGGGGAAAAGGACTCAGTATGTGCTGGACATAAGGGCGCTGTTGTCCCTTCCGAGATGTAATCCAAGATGGCGGTCTAGTGGTGAAGAGGAAGGGCCTCATAACTGGAAATACATGGCTATATTATTTATTTATAAAAAATAATCAGTTTATAGGGGTTGTATTTCTCTTGCTCATCGTTCTCTGCTGTTTGGAAACATGTAGGTCTTGCAAACAATAATTACATGGGGCAAACATGTTGCATAACCTAATGTTTGGCACTGTATTGTGGGTGTCATAACCTAAAGTTCGGCCCTTTGTTGGCACTGAACCTATTGTTCTGTTAAGTGGTTTTCCATGTCAACCCCATTTCCTTAAACTTAAACCTACAGCAGCTTTTTTTGTTCCATACAGTTTTGATCAGGGTTTTATTTCTGTAAGTTCCACGCCGTCCATTTATTTTAACTATGGACTACCGTTTTTAGTGCGCTTCATTTTATATCTGGATGGGAATGACTGGGATTTGCTCTTGGTCTGGGTTTTATTTCTATAGGGTCTATGCTGTCCATTTTGTTTTAATTATGAACTACCTCTTTTAGTGCGCTTCTTCGTATAACTGGACGTGAAGGATGGGGAGAGGCTCTAAGACAGTTACCATTTCGTTATGAGTTGTTGAATAGAATATCTGTGATTGTACTTCAAGTGTTGCTATATGATACTATTTTTCAGTAACACTTTAGTCTTCATATCATTGCTATGAATATTCGTAATTTCTTTTTATCATTTTCGTCACGGATCACCTGACGATGCGCCTTCAATTGACGCGTCGTGACCGGTCGTAGCTCTCAATAAAAGTATTTTACAGCCAGTGCGGATCTTCTAATTCAGAATTTTCGAATCTTACCTTTTCTGGAGGGAGTGTTGATCTAAAGCGACCCTTAATCTGTTCCGGAGTCTCACTTGGACCAGCATCAGAGGGAACTGGTGTCATTTGCCCCTAAAGATATCTGTTCTGGTGAGGGAGCTGCAGTTAACAAACCTCCATCTCTCCCTGAACTTCCTTGGCACTGGATTGCAATGGAGCTGCCGTTTCCACATCGTGGGCGTGAGGCGTTCAGAGTGCATAATCTGTATGTCATTCACGCTCCCGTCAGTTGTTTAAATTTTCTCACGCAGCGATTTTCGTCTACATTTTTTAGACATAGCCTCCTAAGTTACTATAAAAAGTGGATAAAGTGTAACCAGAAGGTGTCGATAATTTCTTCTGGCGACTTTAACTCTTCAATCAAACATTCATGAATTTTGAATGCCGTGGGGAGCAAAGCATTGCGGTCAAACACACTCTGAACAGTGATGGCGCAATTAAAGGCCAACATTTCAGTTACAGTTGATTACACTTCAGCACGTAAACCTCTTCCACACACTCCGCTCGACTCCCCTCCCCAAACACTTATCGGCGTCGTAAACACAGAGCCGAGAACCGGATCTGCGCACTGCAGCTGACAAAGAAATGGTTCAGACCGACGTGTCGAAATATGCCATGAAATTCTTTATACATGAATAATACACAGAAACAAATACCTGTCAAAATTTTAGTTTCTACGACACACTCGCAGTTTTTCTAAAAAAATGGCGTTGTAATAGTCACAAACATGTGGCTCACAATTTTAGACGAACATTTGGTAACAGGTTGGTTTTTTAAATTAAAATACAGAACGTCGGTACAATTGAACATTTTATATCGGTTGTTCCAATGTGATACATGTACCTTTGTAAACTTATCATTTCTGAGAACGCAGGCTGTTACAGCGTGATTGCCTGTAAATACCACATTAATGCAATACATTATCAAAATGATGTCCGTCAACCTCAGCGCATTTGGTAATACATGTAACGACATCCCTCTCAACAGCGAGCAGGTCGCCTTCCGTAATGGTCGCATATGCATTCACAATGCGCTGACGCATGTTGTCAGGCGTTGTCGGTGGGTCACGAAAGCAAATATCCTTCAACGTTCCCCACAGAAAGAAATCCGGGGACGTCAGATTCGGTGAACGTACCGGCCATGGTATGGTGCTTCGACGCCCAATCCATCTGTCATGAAATATGCTGTTCAGTACCGCTTCAACCGCACGCGAGCTATGTGCCGGACATCCATCATGTTGGAAGTACATCGCCATTCTGTCATGCAGTGAAACATCTTGTAGAACATTACGTAGGAAATCAGCATACATTGAACCATTTACATTGCCATCGATAAAATGGGGGCCAATTATCCTTCCTCCCATAATGCCACACCATACATTAAGCCGCCAAGATCGCTGATGTTCCACTTGTCGCAGCCATCGTGGACTTTACGTTGTCCAATAGTGCATATTATGCCGGTTTATGTTACCGCTGTTGGTAAATGACACTTCGTCGCTAAATAGAACGCGTGCAAAAACTCTATCATCGTCCCGTAATTTCTCTTGTGCCCAGTGGCAGAACTGTGCATGACGTTCAAAGTCGTCGCCATGCAATTCCTCGTGCATAGAAATATGGTACGGGTGCATTCGATGTTGATGTAGCTTTCTCAACACCGACATTTTTTAGATTCCCGATTCTCGCGCAATTTGTCTGCTACTGATGTGCGGATCAACTGCGACAGCAGCTAAAACACCGACTTGGGCATCATCATTTGTTGCAGGTCGTGGTTGACATTTCACATGTGGCTGAACACTTCCTGTTTCCTTAAATAACATAACTATACGGCGAACGGTCCGGACACTTAGATGATGTCGTCCAGGATACCGAGCAGCATACATGGCACACGCCCGTTGGGCATTTTGATCACAATAGCCATACATCAACACGATATCGACCTTTTCCGCAATTGGTAAACGGTCCATTTTAACACGGGTAATGTATCACGAAGCAAATACCTTCCGCACTGGCGAAATGTTACGTGATACCACGTACTTATACGTTTGTGACTATTACAGCCCCATCTATCACAAAGCGAAAAAATTGGTCCAACTGAAACATTCATATTTCTTTACGTACTACACGAATATGTAATAAAAATGGGGGTTCCTATTTTAAAAAAACGCAGTTGATATCCGTTTGCCCTATGGCAGCGCCATCTAGCGGGCCAACCATAGCGCCATCTGGTTTCCCCCTTCAAGCTAGACGAGTTTCGTTCTTTGTAGTCTTTTCGTTTGATGCTTATTTCGTGAGATATTTGGCCGGGTCACTATATGTGGACCACCCTATATATGCAGACTGAAGCGACAAATGAAAATTTGTATCAAGGCCGTGATTCAATCCCGGGTCTCCTGCTCACTAGACAGAATGGAAATTTGGATTGAGGAGGAAGGCGTACCAGGGCAGTCCGTGTAGTTCTGCTAACAAGAGACACATTTGACCCCGAACGTTTAGAACCGCACGATACCATGCTTACAGTAACATTTGATCATAACATAAAACAATGGTCTGTGTCATTTCCATGCAAAAAGTTGCATTCTACGAAAGGTAACATTTTAATGAGACAAACATAGTTACAAAACGTCAATACCATAGGAAGGAAATTATACGTAATTCAGTGACGTCTGTGTATCATTACATTTTCCATCAACAGTGTCAAAAAACCTCTGCTTAAAGCTAAATACACATATGCTACACACATGATAGTGCTGATATTAGTCCTCATAGTACAGACGTACAGACGTACAAAGTGGAAGAGAATAATGTGTCCACCTCACTAAAGCCACGTCCTTACATTCAAAATCACTTTCGCATGCAAGCCAATATTAGGAGCCACAGTAATTACGTTTTCAACTGATCATATGGGTATATCTTTGTCATAAACTGCGATTTGTCAAGCATATTGCAAAAAAAAACGTTAAAATGTGTGTGAAATCTTATGGGACTTAACTGCTAAGGTCACCAGTCCCTAAGCTCACACACTACTTAACGTAAATTGTCCTAAGGACAGACACACACACCCATGCCCGAGGGAGGACTCGAACCTCCGCCGGGACCAGCCGCACAGCCCATGACTGCAGCGCCTTTGACCGCTCGGCTAATCCCGCGTGGCCAGCATATTGCAACTAGGCGTATACTTTGGTGCAAAAAAGTAATTATAAATCACAGAGTGAAGTTTGATGATGAAGTAACAATTGTGTATCTTTACTTGTCGTTTGGCACACTGTAGTCTTACTAAATCAGCAATCCTTCTGATATAGAAGTTATATTGCCAAAAGATGTCAACATCAAGGGGTTGGCAGTATCTTGTTTTCGGTGGCAACATCATTATCATAACATCCTTGTTTGGAAAACTTGCATCTAGAAGGGTACAACCTGCATGACCTAACCAGGAGTCACTCCCAGTCTCTTTTCGCTTGTTACATGTTCTCCAAAGACTGAAGTTAGATAACGTTTCATTTGTCTTCTAGTCAATTTTCCACTTTTACTTGCCTCCACATGAATGTTTCGTGAGCAGGTTGTTTCAAGTTTCTTTCAAATATTTGGTCCGAAAATGCCTTTTGTCTCTTGAAAAGCCGGCCGGAGTGGCCGTGCGGTTCTAGGCGCTACATTCTGGAACCGAGCGACCGCTACGGTCGCAGGTTCGAATCCTGCCTCGGGCATAAATGTGTGTTATGTCCTTAGGTTAGTTAGGTTTAATTAGTTCTAAGTTCTAGGCGACTGATGACCTCAGAAGTTAAGTCGCATAGTGCTCAGAGCCATTTGTACCAACCTCTTGAAAACAGATGTACAACTTATTTGCTAGTCTTTCTGTAATTGATAAATCCACATCAATTGTGCGGCTGTGGGCAGAGCTACGTACAGACTGCAACACACTAGCTGTAGTTTTCTCTCCTCTGTGAGACAGTGTTGATGATTAAGACTTTCGCACCAGAATTGACTCTGCTCACTGTTCCAAATATTTCCTTTCTCCACATCCTGCTCTGTCTTAAACATTTTCACTTCTTCCACAAACTGTTGTGCCTTCTGCCTAATATTATTATCGTCTCCTTCGTCCTTGCGTGTGACAAATGTGGTAATATGCCTGGATGAAATGCCATATTCAGCCTTAAGAAATCGAAGCTTTGAAATTGTCCAGTCCAATGATTTTAACGTTTCTAGTGCCCACAACTGCAGATGCCAATAGTGAACTGTAGATTTATACTATCTTGCTGTATAAAATTGCGATATTACATGTTCTTTCATAGTCTGCAATTGCGACAGTCTATTTCCTCTGAAACGAGCTCCTGATCGCCTTTTGCTAGACACATGATTTAGAGTTAATCTGCAACGCTTTACTTTTATTGCACTTACAGCGCATCATCAGTTTCCTATACGAATTAAGGCCACGATTAGAATAGTCTTCATATATGTTCTCTAGTGCGCTGTCATCAGCATCTTCTGCTACACTGGGCCTCGACTTCTTGGGTGGAGATAGTTCACAATCAGTTTGACTTTGCTGTTCCTGTTGCTCTAGAGATTACCATTGTGTACTGCTTGAAAAGAGACCTGTGGATTCAGGTTCTTTATGCCCTTCAACACCAGTGTATCTGTCCAGCGCAGCGTCATGTATTTCTGTGTCACCCGCCTAATATTTCTGAATTAATATGTTACATTATTGTCTGCGATTTCTCTCTCCTCGACCCGAGTTCCATTTCGATATTCAGCAAGTAGCAACTTTGTCCCTAATATTTGCTCACATTTTTAGTACTAATTTCCTTCGTGGTATCACTGTACACAGTTTACACAATAACCTGCATGGAATACTCCAATAGACACATTCATACTGCAGCTATACCATTCACACAGCTCGAACCCTTGTTAGTGCAGCTACAACATGCTACCGTCTGTTGGAGCCAGCAGACAAGTGCGAAATTTTGCATGGAAATGACACAGACCACTGTTATTTCTATGATGTAGTGTCATTCTAAGATAGTTTTGTATAGTTCCGAGCGTTCGAGTTCAAAGGTATCCCTTGTAAGTCACTTTTCCAGGGTGCCCTAGTCGTTACCTGGCCTTGGTAGAAATTTTCATTCATCGCTTCAGTCTGTATACATATATCATTAATGATACGTGACATTTCGTTGTCGTGTATGGTTTAGGTGTTTCAGATTTGCTTGTGTCACTCGAGATAGCATTATGCGGCACTGTGCTCTCTCGCCACAGCCAAGGTCTATATAGGCAAGATCAAGACACCAATGTTCCTTAAAGAGCCGCTATACTGGGGCCAGAGCAGACACCACAGTGTTAGGTCGCTAGGGAAGAGAGCTGTTGCTTTCGGAAACTATTATGGTTCCCAAAACAGTTCGCCTGTCTTTTGTGTCAGAAATTATACATTTAAGTTTAAAAATAAAATGCTAACCATGTGTAAGACCAATATTGCTCATTTCGTTTGAGTAAACACTGTATGCCTTCATAAATGTTTGTACCTGCTCAATGTAAACACTTGACAAGGAAATCTGATGCAGCATTATTACAATCAAGCCGTGACTGTCACGTCTGCTACAGAAGTCGCTGAACGAATAGTTACATATGTTGTGCATTATTACTGGTGCTATATTTATGCAGAGAAAGTTGTGTAGGCTTGTGAATATGAAAACAGCACCATTAGAAAACGACTAGTTTTGAGTGTAGTGTTGGCAGAAGAGCCAACACCGTGTTGCTAGAGGAGGCCGAAATACACGCGTTTAAGCTCACGCAGACTGGCGTGAGGTCTGGAACAGGACAATGTCTTGAGAATTGCACATAAAGTACGAAGATCTTGGAATACTTAACTTTAATCCATATTTGGTGTACATTGCTCTTGTTGATACATTAATGACAATCTCAATATAAACTGGTAATGGCGCCTTGCTAGGTCGTAGCAAATGACGTAGCTGAAGGCTATGCTAACTATCGTCTCGGCAAATGAGAGCGTATTTGTCAGTGTAGCATCGCTAGCAAAGTCGTCTGTACAACTGGGGCGAGTGCTAGGACGTCTCTCTAGACCTGCCGTGTGGCGGCGCTCGGTCTGCAATCACTGACAGTGGCGACACGCGGGTCCGACGTATACTAATGGACCGCGGCCGATTTAAAGGCTACCACCTAGCAAGTGTGGTGTCTGGCGGTAACACCACATTGAGGATATTAAAAATATAGAGTTTAGTTTAGCGTTTATGACATTTGTATTTGTACTGTATTCTGAGTGATCAAACGAGTCAGAGAAACTGTGTAATGTATCACAGGAAAATCACTAGTAACTCATTACCTGCAAAGTTGACCCATTTCATGTGCCTAGAAACAAGAAACTGATTAAGAACAATGCTACCTGGCGAAACAAATCTAGCCAGAAAAGCTCACTAGACATTCCATTCCACCGACAACGCCTCTCAGACATTTTTTTTGGTTAATAATATAGTGCTTCAGTGCTTGGAATGCAGGGAACAATTACAGGCTATTTAATGTATAACACACAGCCTTACGTTTCCCAGATACCTTTGGGGAAAGCAGAATTTTGTTAGTGAAAAGGCCTTACTCCCTCAAATGTAATATAATTTACTACTTGTATCTTGAGCCAAAAGTCATACATACTATTATTGCAGTGAGAATGAATATAGTCACATTCTGCGTAACCAGCATGCCTCATAAAAATATTGGTTTCACTGCTTCAGACCGAACCAATATTGCAACTGACTGAGAGATCACCATTAAGAAAAAGTTAACAATGAATAAAATTCGAATAATTTACAAATATTTGTTTTGATAAATGAAGGTTATAAGTATGATGTACTTGCTAAAACTGGAAGATTTTTTTTTTTTTTTTTTTTTTTGTGTAAACTCAGATGTACACAGAAGGTTTATTTACACACAATCCCAAATAACACTATGGTATCAGATTTACATTTCATGGATATCAGTAATGTAACTGCTGCTGTGTGACACTTTTAACAGTTGATCAGATAAAAATCCATTACTTATGGCAAACTAATATGTTGTATAACAGTGTACATCATTCACAGTTCACAATTGCCCAAGACTTTAGATTACCAGTTACTTGAGCAGTATTTCCAACAGTGAATAGTTTACCAAATTCGTACAATACACGAGAAACATAGTTATCTCTTGAAAATAATTTTTACATCACAGTAAACATAGTTCCCCTTTACAACAAGTCAGAGACAATTCCAGTGGACAACGTAAATGTAGCCAACATCTAGGATCAAAGTATCTTGTGCCAGGACATTTTAGGAAAAACAGTGACAAAAATGCAGAGTTGAGCTATTGCAAAAATCGTTAGGTCACTGAAAAGCAGTAACTTTTCTAGCTAATGTTTCAGCCAGAGCAAGCGTACTAGAAACATACTGACCTGATAAAAGTCTCCTTTAACTTTACGTACAAACCAGCTTTGTTTCAAATCTGGAAATAGTTGAGGCTCAAAGTACTATACTATACTGTCCTCTGACATTACTGCGACATCAATTATAGAAAAATTATATTTGTGGGCAAAAGTATAAAAAAGAAAAAAAAATCTATTTTCTGAAAGCAACTGCTACAAACAAAATACGTGCAATTGTAAAATGAAAATGGAAATATGAAACCCGTAAATGGTTTGCTTAACACGAAAAAGGAAATGATCAGGTAAAAGGTAACGTTCTACTTACAGTAGCAAAACATTGTTTCTGAACAGCAGCAATCGTTCAATAAACGAACTTTTACTGCCATAGACTTTTGATTGACTAGTGAATGCCATGTTTGAGTCTTTGGCAAAAATGTGCAATCTCACAGAGAAAAAAGTCTTTAAAAACAGCTCCACTACATCATGCTCAGGACAAAAAGAACCACTGACACATTCAGTACAACTGAGACACTTTGTAAGCAAATGGTGGAGCACATTCTCATACTTCTACAGTTCGTAACTTAATTTTTGGAAGACCTCTTCACCGTGGCGTATAACATTAAATGCAGCCTCTGTTGGATGCATCAGTGCCCCCTTGATTCACAATTGATGTCCACTCATAGGAGAGGTTCTCTGAAGGTTGTGGAGAATGTATTGATTTAAGACATGTCTAAAATGTAACTGACTTTGAAGTTATGATAAGTTTATGCACCACCCACCAAGACAAGTAATACAGTCCTGATAGTTGAACAGTGTTAATACTTACAGGGTCTGAGGCTTGAGGCTCTAACTCAGTCAGAGCCTCTGGCTGTTTTGATTTGGAAAAGAAAGTCCAGGTAGTACTCATCATCATCATCCACTTCAAATGATGATTACCATGATACATGTGAATATTGTGCAATGCTTATCATCCTGATTACATGTCTTAGTTTTACTGGTGTAGGACGAATGTCACCAGTTTCACGGACTTGGGAAAAGAAATTTTCTACAGAGTCTGTGGACGGCCTACTAGTTAGTAGATAGTCAATTAATTGCTTGGAAGATAGTTCCTCAAACAATTCCAGAGCAGTTGTAGTACACACTTGAAGTTCAGCTTGCATTGGTTTCCACTGTTTCTTGCTGCTGAAATACAGTGTTGTAAACCAATTCAGCATCTGTCTCAAATGCATCATCCTATTTGCATTGTTCTTACAGAGCGATTCTATTTCTACTTACCTTTATTTCATACCACTTATTAACATTATTAATAAACCAGCTTGTTGTTAGAGCCTCTTCTTAAAGAAGCCCTGCTAATGCAGTGTAAACTGTACTGCTGAAGCCACATTATTATTCAACAAGTTTCTAGCTACTGGAACTCTTATCTTTTCAAATGTACTCGGATTAATCTCTGTAGCTGACAAACTTGGAACAAGCACAGGTCCATCCTCCCCTTGAAGTCTGACTAAAGATTCTACATGGTTCTGTGAAACTGGGTTTTGACTTAGAGTATTTTCTTTTTCTGTGGCCACAAACAATATTATGTTTTGTGACAATAAACGATTTCTAATGTTCTTTAAATTGCGGGGCCCATCTGCAGCAAAATATAAGCTCTCATTAGGCAAGCACGGGTGCTTAATTTTACAGCTCACCTGGCTGCGAATTGAATGAATTCCTGGAATTCCCCACTTGCCAACATTGCTAGCACTTGAAATACACTTCACTATTACACCTTGAGTATACAGACATTCAATTGCCTTCTTGAGGGTGTTCCAAAGTTTTTTGGGGGTTTTTAGAGTTCCCAGTTAAAAAAAAATATGCCTTAACCTGCTTCCAGTGCACTGTTAAACATTGCACCACAAAAACTAGGGCATGGCTGGCAAGCTACAGCTCTGACGAACTGCTTAACTCTTCACAATCAAATCCTATATGTCTTTTTAAACCTTTGTCATATTCAACAAATGGCCTTATGAACATTTTATCCAATCAAAGTACACACAGTTTTCCTTGCACATCTTCAGACTGCAGCTTCACACCTAATCAATGAATAATGTCATACTGAATGCTAGGTGCTAATTTGCAGGCTTCAGTCCTCCTCCTCAGGGTCCTTGCTGATGGCAGTGGGTAGTTGGTGCTCCTCAGATATTCATAACCCTTTGTACAAACAGCACATTTCACTATTAGAGCCAATCTTATAGTTTTGTTTGACCATTTGTAACGGTTTGACTCGTTCCAAGTACTTTACCTGGTCTGTGTGTAAAAATGTGCTAACCTTGCTCTCCATTGCAGCCGTCTTCTCCTTCATTATCTTCATCTGTGAAGAGAGAAGAATATTTTATATGGGCCTGCTATCAAAACATATGTAAATGAAAATTATTGTAACACATTTCTCATTAGTGGATTTTAATGACAAAAGTGACATCACTACAAAAACTCACATGTGCTTTCAGTCTATTGTTTTCCAACTGCAAGTTGACAACAGTATCTTCATCTGTACTACATGCTTCCTGTTTCTGTTCATGTTTTTCTTCCTCAAACGCTTCAGTGGCTGGAAATATAATTACGGAACTCCATTACTTCACAGCTAAAAATGTTCAAAGACAAAAGATGAAACAGCGTTTTCAGTAACCTTCTTACCAGCATTGCGCCTTTAAACAAACACTGGCATGCACTCAGCTATGGAACTGTTCCCTAATCTGAACACTGCATTTGAAGCTACAGTACTGGAATAACACAGTTAGTGTGTCTGGTGCGACAATGGCTATCTTTCGATTTACGATTTATTCTTAATATGAAAGATTTAACTGGCCACATTATACAGTAACAAACTGTACAAACCCAGGTTGTCGACAGAATGCATGCCAGTACTGTACTGAAAATCAACAGAAACTGCAGTAGGCCCAAAAGATAGTTTTAAACAGAAATGCTTCATATAAATTTATGTGCGTCTACAATTTAACTCCGGGTACAATTTTCTCGCCACTAATTTGGTCCCCTCATAAACTAGCATCATTTCATGTTACATAAACGATGGCCACTGATTATAGATTGGAAGGTTACGTTCATAAATCTAAAGTAAACAACTGCGTTCTGTCAGAAACATGTTTACATATGAAAACTGAAAAACGTTGATGAATGTCTCACCTTCATTGACCTCTGATTTAGTTACTGTCCTTGTTTTTGTATGTTTCCCTTTAGAAGAAACTTACTTGGGTGGATTTGGGACGTCAAATTTCGTTGGAATGTCATTCCATTTCAGCTCTCCTTAACTTGAACTGTGAACCCTCAAAGTGAAGCTTTAAAAAATCGTAAACATATAAATTATATATAAAACATACGATATTTCAGCTGTGATTCTTTTAACCGGTAATTAATTTATCTCACAGAACTTGGAATGTGCTGTTCGCTTCGATTTGTCTCTCCTATCTTTGTCTGTAGGAAATTTGAATAATCTGATACCTTTAGACGGATTGCTGTCACAATTCGGTGCAGCACAGCACACCAATGTCTAAATACGCACACTTTCTAGCGACAAACACTATATCTAGTACAAAAACAGTCTGCTACAGTCGCGTAATAGGCTACACCCAAAATGGTCGCGATCGCAAAGGATCATGGTAGCGTCACCAGACCTGTCCTATATAGACCTTGGCCACAGCCAATCTCGAGCTAGGCAGGAAGAGCTGTACAAATCGCCGTCATAAGTATTCTTCGTATGACAAAAGAGAATAATTTCAACCATTTTTACAAAATTCTGGCAGTGCGTTTCAGCAGCTAAAATTTTGACAGTGCATTCTTGCTGCATAAAAAACTTCATGGTGGGTTTCGAAATGTTGGATTGGACCATTACCTTGTGAGAACCGATTGGAACCTCCGAGCCACCGTCCCACACTTACGTACAATCCATTTCTAAGTTATTTACCAAGTAGAAACTACACTGAGCCAAGAGAACAAACATTAGTCGCAGACTTCGGTAAAAGAAGTGAACAAAGAAAGTACAGTGGCAGTTACGTTATTCGTTATTGAAATTACAAATAATTCATTCACAAAAAAATGGTTGAAATGGCTCGAGGCACTATGGGACTTAACATCTGAGGTCATCAGTCCGCTAGACTTAGAACTACTTAAACCTAACTAACCTAAGGACATCGCACGCATCCATGCCCGAGGCAGGATTCGAACCTGCAACTGTAGCAGCAGCGCGGTTTCGAACTGAAGCGCCTAGAATATTCACAAATAAATTTGTTTGAATGATCTATTTATTCAGATTATCATCCAGATATAAACTTATTCTAATAATGCATATCTCTGCTTACCGCTACACCTTGTGCTTCCTCCCTCTTCCTGGTCAGTGCAGTTAATATTACTAACAGTAACGAGTGGTATTAGACTATTTCTCGATTTACTTACGACAGCCTACAGTGTAACTGGATTAAACTTCTTTTGTTAATTATAAACGAAGTAGACAATTATAATCTGCTCTAACGCTCCTGAACATAAGTATTTTACATTTGTTCTGTCGAAATATGCCTCAGTATCAGTGCGACTTTAACAGCAAACTGAATGCGAGCATTATTTCACCAGATATTGTTTCAAGCAAATTTTCAGCTCCACGTCTGAATCAATGACCTTCAATAATATTCGATTAACTCTTTAATTTTCATTATACATGATAATATTCAGCCGCCGTGGTAATACTTGGCGAATCTCAGGCATGCAACGTACACGCTCCCCATGTTAAATGGAAAATCGGCTGTTAAACAGAAATTCTAATTCTAAATGCATTCCAGAGCTTGCCTGGCTCATCAGTGCCGCTACGTTGTGACGAAGCTGTGCAGGGTCTATGTTTACTTAGCCGCGTGCCGGCGCCCCCACACCTGTTGCCCAGCACTCAGTACAAAGCGCAAATTGAGACGCGTGTAAGCGTGTAAGGCGACACAACATCAGCGCTATGCTCACGTTCCACAGGTGCCGTGCGGTCCTGCACATATTGAGACGCGCACGAGTGATCCGGGCGGAGAGAGACGCACAAGCCAGACGCCGTTTACTCCACCTACAGCTTGCCAAACTGATAAACCAAAGACCAAAGCATGTAGTTCACTGTAATGACAGTCTAATACATGCAGTCTTGACACTCCTGGTCCGCAGCTCGTGGTCTAGTGGGTAGCGTTGCTGCCTCTGGGTCACGGGGTACCGGGTTCGACTCCCGGCCGGCTTGGGGATTTTCTCTGCCCGGGGACTGGGTGTTTGTGTTGTCCTCATCCTCATCATCATTCGTGATAGTGGCTAGATTGGACTGTGTAGAAAACTGGAGTGTGAAAACATTGGGACTTTGTACGGGTGCTCATGACCGCGCAGTTGAGCGCCCATCAAACCAAACATCGTCATCGTCATGACACTCCTGCTAGCCACTATTGCGTGTATGGAGCTGCAGTTATTGTATACAGGGGTTGGACAAAAATACGGAAACACCAAAAACATGACACATTACCACACCCATGGTGTAGGAAACCCGTTGGCATTCAGGGCAGCTTCCAGTGGTCTCTAAATGGATACATACGAGGTGTGGCTAGAAAAAAACCGGACTGATGCTGGAAAAAACATTTATTTACAATTATTTACAATTTCATGTTATCTCCTTCAATGTACTCTCCTCCTCGGTCTCTACACCGCTCCATACGAATTTTTCACTGTTCATTGCAATGCTGCAGATCATTTTCGGTAAGTCCATGCATTACTTCCGTCGATTTTTCTTTTACTGCTTCAACAGTCTCAAATCTAGTTCCTTTCAAAGCTGACTTGCCTTTAGGGAAATGAAAAAAGTCACAGGGGGCCAAATCAGGTGAACAGGGTGGATGATCTAAGATGGGAATGTTGTGTTTTGCCAAAAACGTCTTCACTGACAACGCACTGTGAGCTGGGGCATTGTCTTGGTGAAGGATCCATGTCTTTTTTCTCCACAAATCGTTCCGTTTTCTCCGTACTCGCTCACGTAGGGTAGCCAGGACCCTAATGTAGTAATGCTGATTCACTGTTTGTCCCTCTGGTACCCAATCAATGTGCACAATCCCTTTGATGTCAAAACAAACAATCATCATTGCTTTGAATTTCGATTTTGACATTCGTGCTTTTTTTTGTCGTGGAGAACCAGGAGTTTTCCAATGCATCGATTTTGTAAGAAGGTGGGATCACTTTCAATGTTTTCCAGGATGTCAGAACAAATCATTCTTCGGCGTTCCTTCTGTTCAATTGTGAGACACTTTGGAACCATTTTTGAACACACTTTGTTCATGTTGAAACTTTCATGAAGAATCTGCCTAACACTTTCCTTGTCAACTCCTGTTAACTCAGACGCTGCTCTGATTGTTAAACGGCGATCTTGTCGAACAAGTTTACCGATTTTTTCAATGTTTGCATCAGTTTTTGCTGACAATGGTCTGCCAGTGCGAGTGTCATCACTGGTGTCTTCGCGGCCATCTTTAAATCGTTTAAACCACTCAAACACTTGTGTTCGCGATAAACAATCATCGCCGTACACTTGTTGTAACATTACAAACGTTTCACTTGCAGATTTTCCTAGTTTGAAACATAATTTGATGTTAACACGCTGTTCTTTCTGTACACTCAACATTTTCCGACGCACAGACAAAACGTCGACTACTTAAAACAGACGCCACGGGCAGACTGAGTGCAGGAGGCAGATGAAACTCGAGCAGTAGGCGGAGCGAGAGTCACGTGACAGGCCACGCGACTTTCAGCCTTATTGCATTCGTTTTATTGTTTCACCAGTACTAGTCCGGTTTTTTTCTAACCACACCTCGTACAGGTCATATATGGTTTTCAAGTACATTTTATAACATTCTTTCTGCAAAATAGTGCAAGTTCAGGCAACAGCGATGGAGGTGGATAACGATCACCCCTCTCTCCAAAGTAGATGACAAAGGCTCTGTAATACAGAGATCTGGTGAGTGTGATGGTCAGGAGAGTTGTGACAGTTCATCCTGATGTTCATAAAACCAGTTCTGGTCGATGCAAGCTGTGTGAACAGAGGCCCGTCGTTGTGGGTCACAGTATCACCACTGGAGGACAAACATTGTAGCACGGTATGGATCTGATCAGCCAAAATGGTCATATAATCCTTGGAAGTAACACGACCCTGCGCAGTAATCATGGGACCCGTGGTATACTGCGATATGGTTGCCCTAATCATCACAGAATCCCTCCATGTTTCAATCTTGGGATGTAAACACGACCAGAAGTTGGAAATATTGTAAAACAAGGCCCATTCGACAAAATGACTTTTTTCCATTGCTCCATAGCCCAGTATTTATGGCTCCAGCACCACATTTTCCTGTTACGGGCATCTGCATGACTGATGAGTGGTTTTGGAATGCCAGTCGCCATGAAATTCCCTGCTTATTGAGTTCTCTTTGTGTTGTTTTGGTGCTGACGGGGTTCGCAAGTGCGACATCCTGTTTTGCAGGGACTTTTCCAGCTATCGTTCTTTTATATTTCGTCACAATTTTCTTCAGTGCCGTCTGTCGCGATTACTGAACATACACTCCCGTCCACTTTGCCGCTTAGCGGATGATGTTTCCATGCTTTCCCTATACGCGGCATGAATCTTCGATATGATACCTCTTTAAATACCCAACACTACCGCTTCTTTGGTTATGGAAGCACTTATCATACGAGCACCAACAATTTACGCACGTTCGAATTCACTTCGCTCCAACATAATGCACTCAGAACTACACAAAACACTGTTATGGCCACGGCTAACTATTGCAACGTGTTAAGGACAGTGTACAGGTGTCTTTCGTGGTCAAATACAACAGTCAAATCTGCAGGCTCGGATAGCATCTGCGATGTTGAAGCATTCAATCTTGCTATTTTTTGTCCAGCCCCTGAAGATCAATATACACTGAAGAGCCAAAGAATTTGGTACACCTGCCTAATGTCGTTCACTGCCCCCGCGAGCGTGCATAAGTGCCGCAACACGACGTGGCGTGGACTCGGCTAATGTCTGAAGTAGTGCTGGATGGAACTGACACCATGAACACTGCAGGGATGTCCATAAATCCGTAAGCCGGCCGGAGTGGCCGAGCGGTTCTAGGCGCTACAGTCTGGAGCCGCGCGACCGCTACGGTCGCAGGTTCGAATCCTGCCTCGGGCATGGATGTGTGTGATGTCCTTAGGTTTGTTAGGTTTAAGTAGTTCTAATTTCTAGGGGACTGATGACCTCAGAAGTTAAGTCCCATAGTGCTCAGAGCCATTTAAACCATTTGAACCATAAATCCGTAAGAGTACGAGAAGGTGGAGATCTCTTCTGTCACGTTGAACGACTCTGTTCAGCCACCGTTGGTCCCGTTCTTGCAGGATGTTTTTCCGTCCGCAGCGATGTCGGAAATCTAATGTTTTACCGGATTCCTGATATTCACAGTACACTCGTGAAATGGTCGTACGGGAAAATCCCCACTTCATCGTTACCTCGGAGATGCTGTGTCCCATCGCTCGTGCACCAACTATAACACCACGTTCAAACTCACTTAAATCTTGATAACCTGCCATTGTAGCAGCAATAACAGATCTAACAATTGCGCCCGACACTTGTTGTGTTATATAGGCGTTACCGACCGCAGCGCCGTATACGACCTGTTTACATATCTCTGTATTTTAATACGCATGCCTATACAAATTTCTTTGGCTCTTCAGTGTTGATGAACTGTAGGGAATGCACTGATGCAAAAAAGTATACAAAACTCCTAAAACAATCTTGTCTGTCACATCTGGTATACTCGTACGCAAATTTGACACTCGTATACTGGTGTCGGCGGCGGCTTTACCACATTTTCCCCAAGTGACATCACCCTTACACGCTACAATGGTGTCCTCAAAGCACTGGTATTTAAAACAGTGCATTGGGTTGAGGACAGAAGGCCATACGTTTAAGCAAAGGAAACTTGCTTCTTATGCCGTGCAAGTGCTACGCCATTGAATGTAACAACAAAGGAATCAGATTTCACCAGTTCACCATCTTCCCACTTCATTATATTCTATGCGTTCATGACATTTTGTTGAGCCGTCTCATCTTCCAGTACGCCTTTGGAACTGTCTGTAATATCTCTTTGTGACTCAACACATCTGCTGTAGCTCAAGGTATTGTGTGACTTTACGTTAATTACATATTCCCCGGGGCATTTAGCTGACTGAAGGTTCGTTGTTTGTTTGGAACTTAAAGTTTCGATGTCCCATTCCTCATTCGTTTAACGGATTTTAATATTTCAACAATGTTTTCTAAAGCGTTTTGAATGTAGAAAAGTAAAATTTTCTCAAAGCTACCGTCTTTCAATTTTAACTGCTAAAAAATCATAATGTCTAGCAGTTCTGTTACTATAAATGGAAGAACAATGAATAAGCCCTGTCTCAGGATGAGTGGCAACATATGTCAACTAATTAGGATGGGTGTTTGTACCCACCAGCGGTACCCCTTTCCTCTGGGAGCTGAGAGAAGTAATTCGAGGGTTAAATCTCGATCGTACTAGCAGCTAGGGATATAAAGGTCCAACCAGAAAGAACTCTACAAGCGTGGGCAATCAACGTACAACTGGGCCGCAGTTGGTTCTCCAGAAGTTGCCTACTAACGACTGTTCTGCCTTAATAGTGAAATGATTCGTAGGCACGTAGCACATGTTGAGACTGAGGTTTTCTTTGTAGAGGTTTATACCATCCTCGCAATCAGGGCGGTTAAGTAAACATCCCCGTTCCATGCAACACAGAACGTTCCACTGCCGCAGCGCATGATGGTCCCTAAAGTATGCCCAGAGGTTACGCGTTACGGTGCAGAATACTGGCGGTGCTTGCCAGTTCCCAGGTCTAGCGGTTCTAGGCGCTCAGTCCGGAGCCGCGCGACTGCTACGGTCGCAGGTTCGACTCCTGCCTCGGGCATGGATGTGTGTGATGTCCTTAGGTTAGTTAGGTTTAAGTAGTTCTAAGTTCTAGGGGACTGATGACCACAGATGTTAAGTCCCATAGTGCTCAGAGCCATTTGAGCCAGTTCCCAGCTCAGGACATCCGGATATGCCAAGCCAGTACCAAGCAAACAATAGCCTCCCTGAGGTGCTCGCCATTTATAATGACCTGGGGTGCATCTGTGGCTTTATCGAAAATGCAACTGCCACGGCTAGCTTTACCCCCCCCCCCCCCCTTGCAACAGATATGTGAATCACTTCTGCTACCCTTCTTGTAGACGGGGTGACTTGTGCATTCCTCCATCCCCTTGACACAGTCTTTTCTTCGAGTGATCTACAGTATACTATGGATAAGAGAGTGACTAACTCACCTGAGAATTAAGATTTTTGGGGGGTTTTGTGAGAGGTCTGTCGATAAAAATCTGAAATGACAGCCATTTCCCTCTTGAAGTCCATATATCATCGCATTAAATAAAGTCCTACACTGCCTTTTACAGATGCAGAAGTTTCTTGACAGAGACTGTATACTAGGTTTCGAAAGTGGTACTGGGATATCATTCCCTGAAGATTCAGAGCACTGCCCTGTCTATAATGCGGTTGAAATTTATTTAAGTACCCCTGACAGTTGCTGCAGCATGACGTAATAAACTTTGCCATAGCCAGGTGTTGTGCTGCAAGCTATGAACGGTGGCATGTACCACTCCAACATGGTGAAAGGACATTTTTTGAGTTTTCAATGTTGGAACGCATTACCCAACTGCCTCTTTCAGTAATAGGGGGTGGCAAAGTGCTGGATTCTGGTTTGTGGTACTGATTACTCTACGTAGTGAAGTATTTGTCCATTGCTTCTGGCTAGTCAGAAGAATGGCTTGTCGCTTTACGCCGGTGATTGGTTACATTGAATTACACCTTAAAATGCTCCTTATTTTATCCCATACTGGAGCAGACTTCCTGAAGAATTGATGATGCCCATCATTCTGTAACATACCTACGCATGGAATCTGAATAATAAACAACATTATGAGGCACTCATTCCCTGTCGCGTCTGGGATGTGTTCTTTGTGAAGACTTGAGTGAACAAAACGTACTATAGCGCTCTGCCACTATATCTCCGTATTAAACAACTGTTTAGAGCCTCATAAAAGTAGAAAACGATACCTCCAAAATACGGGCCAGTATACATATTTCATTATGGGTATGCAGTAGATGTAGACCACAGAACACTTGATATGACTTTCACTCTCCATAAACACCATTTAGTCGAAGATCGTCGACGATTTGAACTTCAGTGACTACTTTTCAGTCAGAGTTCACCTTATCGAACGAGCCAATACTCCATAGGAAACACAGAACAGAGGTTAATACGCTGGACCCGCATTCCAGAGGGTGGGGTGGGGTGGGGCTGGGGGGGGGGGGGGGGGAAGGGGCAGTGGGTCAAAAACCTCGTCCAGCTCTACGCATTTAGATTTTCTATGGATCCCCTACATATTGTGAGTCTTCCGTTGGAAAGAACATGGCCGCTTTACTTTTCCATCCGTCTTCAAACCGAGTAAGTCCTCCATCTCTAATAGTTCCGTCGTTAAAGGGACAGTTAGCTTTATCTTCCTTCCACAATGAGATTTTCACTCTGCAGCGGATTGTGTGCTGATATGAAACCTTCCTGGCAGATTAAAATTGTGTGCCGGACTGAGACTCGAACTCGGGACCTTTGCCTTTCGCGGACAAGTGATCCACCATCTGAGCTACAAAAGCACGACTCACGCCCAATCCTCACAACTTTACTTCGAACCCAGGACCTTTGCCTTTCGCGGACAAGTGCTTCACCATCTGAGCTACCCAAGTAAGACTCACGGCCCGTCCTCACAGCTTCACTTCCGCCAGTACCTCGTCTCCTACTTTCCAAACTTCACAGAAGCTCTCCTGCAAACCTTGCAGAACTAGCACTCCTGGAAGAAATGATATTGCGGAGACATTCTGGAAACATTCCCCAGGCTGTGGCTAAGCCATGTCTCCGCAATATCCTTTCTTCCAGGAGTGCTAGTTCTGCAAGGTTTGCAGGAGAGCTTCTGTGAAGTTTGGAAAGTAGGAGACGAGGTACTGGCGGAAGTGAAGCTGTGAGGACGGCCGTGAGTCTTACTTGGGTAGCTCAGATGGTGAAGCACTTGTCCGCGGAAGGCAAAGGTCCTGGGTTCGAGTCTCGGTCCGGCACACAGTTTTAACCTGCCAGGAAGGTTTACTTATGTTCCTTGCTCATTTTGCAAATAAAGCTAGCAAATGGGTCTTAGCAAGTACTGTAGTGAGATTTTGTAAAATAGCTACTTGAATATTGTCTGCTTTATGAACTGCAGTAGTATATACTCTTGTTTTCATAATGTTTTAGGTTCATATTTAGATCTTTGTTCCTGTTGGGCATTTTTGGTTTCAATATCAGGTTGTTCAGTTATTTCTGCAGGCACAATATAGCGCCACTTTTCATGCACATTCACGTCACTTGGTGGCAAGTTCTGTTAGTTAAGCTTTCTAACATTGTCTTTTATTCCAGAATTGTCTTTTTTATCTGTTGAGCTGACGGCTGAGACTTCGTATGAAGATTTTGCTTTTTGGTATGTCTATTCTATGAGTATTCTTTGTAGCACCGTTTGTAAACTTTCACTAAGTGACTTTCGTCATTTAGGCTTGTGTTTATGGCTTCGCATGTTTTTCCTTGGCTGGTATTCTGATGAGCTATGCCTGAAACGCGTCAGTACATAAGAATTTTTGAACCTACAAGGGACAAGTTATTTTAGCGACCTATTAGGCAAAGGCACGAGTCTCTTCTAGTGTGTAGTTGAGTTTGAGTGACAGATAACGTATCACAGGTACTCTGAAGGTATAGTTACAATTACACGGTTGTTCATACACATGAAATCCTTATCGGTCAAAAGTAACAGAGTCATTCTTTCGGATTTTAATTAGGCTGGCGACCTGGAAATACAGAAGTGTCTCTTGTCAAGAGGCAGTGTAATAACGTCCTATCGACCGGCTGAGTATCAACAGGTAGTTGCTTAATGGAAGCCACAGGCTCAGCGCTTCGGTGTTAATGGCTTTGTGAGCAGCGCGTGTGTAACTGTATTATCGAAAAGCAGCGCATTAGATAAGCGTCCACCTGCGGTTTGTGCAATTCCACCGTAAGTGCGCGCTCAAAACGTGTTTTAATGGATACGCTGTGTCATTGTGTCGTGCAGTGATGAACAGACAAAAAGTCCATTCGCTGTGAATACAGATAGCCATAGCTTTTGTCTCGCGAAAAGGTTAACAGAAGAAGAGTCGGCCAGTAATATTTGTACACAACATGTCACTTCTATATGTGCCAGAATTCCCAAACAGTGTATGTGTTAAAACAATGTCAAAAATAAATTACAATCTGTCCCACAATTGTTTCAGACTAACAGTAGTTTTCTGTGGATCATTTAACTGAGCTATACGTATATTTTAAAAAAAGACAACACTGCCTTGAAAATGCAGTGCTGTATACTGAACTATAAGCAACAGACAGATCATGGCATGGAAAATATGAGATTATTCGTTGCTCAGTTGTGCCTGGGAACGAACATCTAGGTAACGGCGAAGATGGTAGGCTGTTAGCGTGCTACTGTTGCGAGCATCTATGGAAACAAGTTGAAGGACGTTGTAACCACGAGTAGGTGATACGGAGCTGGGTGTCCACACTGCATCACAGAACGTGGGGATCGGGGCTTGCCAGCTCTGTGCAGCAGGATCTCCGGCAGATCTGACTAAGAGTACAATGCTGGTGCAGGCACAAGTGTTTCAGAGCACGCTGTTCAGTGCAATTCTAGAGCAAGGAGTTCTGCAGCATATGTGTGCCAACATTGATTCAGTGACATCATCAATTACGACTGCTGTGGCACAAGTTCATCGAGCTTGAATCATGCATCAAAGAACGTGTTGCCTGGTCGAATGAATAATGTTTCTTGTTACAGCCGGTCCATGGTCGTGTCCGTGTCTGCCATCACCCAGGAAAACGATTGCCTGAAAGAGCAATGTGCCACAGACTCAGGTCCGTGAGGTCAGCATTACGCTATGAGGACAATCACCTGGGTTTCCATGGGACTTTTGGTAGTAACGAAAGGCACCATTACGGATATGGTCTACCTACATCCTTCAATAGTCCATGTCTGTCCCGATGGCGATGGCATCTTTGCACGATAACTGTCTGTATCACAAGGCCACAATTGTTCTACAGTGGCTCAAGGAGAATGAAAGTGAATTCACATGTCATGGCTACCAGATTTTCCAGATCTGAAACCACTGTAACAATTCTAGGATGCAATTCTGCGCCCACAAACCACTGAACATCTGGTGCCACATACCTCTGGAAATCTACCAAGGACTTGTCGAATCCACGCCGTGCAGAATCGCATCTGTGTCCAAATGTAAGGTTTGGAGGAGTGGCTGTAGGTGCAGACGGTGTCGGTAGCGAGCTTGAAGCTAAAACCCCTTATTAAGAATCATAACAAATGTAGAGCAGTTTGTCTGTAGCATGCAGACAGCAAGTGGTGGGCGATGACCTTCGGACATTGTTGTGCTGGATGGGGGTGCCAATGCGGGTATTCTTTGAGGTCGGCAGTGTATGGCTTTCTGCATCTCCATTGCAGGTTTGGGCAGCAAGATTGCCATGGGTGTTGAACACGAACTTCACAGGACGGGGAGTGGTGGCACCAAGCTCGCTAGACCTAACTGCAAGTCCCAGACCATGTGGTGGCTGTGAAGCTGCTGGCTGCCAGGAGCCCAGACAGTCAGTCAGCAGTCGTTGGTTCGCGTCCTGGAGATACTGACAACTGTGTCATAAGTACAGCACTGGCCAGCACAGTTTGGACGTCACATTTCTGCCAAGCTGTCATATAACGACGGGTTGGTCGTGAAGGGTTTAAACACCATTGCCCGATGCTGAATGTTGCCGGAGGAGTCGTGTTTGTAGGTCACGTTGAATGTCTCAAATAGGGTCAGAGTTCTCAGTATGAGTAACATGATTAGAAAGGAGATTGATGCGGAAGTGGCTGAATATGAAGCATTGCTGCACCTACAGGTCTCCAGCCGCAGATGCTGTTGGGGATTACGACTTGTTTACAGCTCTAGACTGTGGCGAAGTTTTATGACATTATATTTCGTGCCTCCTTAGAAGAATTTGGGCCACCTGTGCAACTCTTTCTGAGATGGCAGTACACCTTACCTATTATTACCAGAATTATGCATGCAACTCATGTGGTAGTTTGGTGGTGAGTCGGCTGCAAGGTTCGGTCCCATATTGTTTGACATGGTGGAGCAAGTGCTCCATCATCACGTGATAATTTTGTGCAAGTATCATCTGATCAAAAGAAGCAAGAAGAGTTAGCTCTAGTGTGTCATTTAAGTAAATTCATATTTCCTTGCGTTGGAATCTGAGAGTAGGTCTGGCAGGTTGATTAACTCTTTTTGCATAACGCACATTCCCAAGAATGGGATGCTTTAAGCACCTGAAAATATATTTTAGCACACTCTTAGCAGCATAATTTATTTTGAGTAATGTGTACTACCAAGCTGGTCGTACATTATGACCACCAGGAGAAAAAATTAAAGAATGCTAATTTCATTAGTTGTTGTGGAGTTTTAGTCACAATATACCTTCTAAAAAGACATTAGTGTCTATGTCAAGTCCTGAACCCGAAAATATTGAATATAATTTATCGAGGAAAGTGATATTTACTACTAAGGCTTAAATTTTTGGGTTAAGTTTAACTGAATATTAAAAAAATTTATTAAATTCGGTAGAATATTTCATTATAAACAACAATTTTTTTCAAAATTTTAAAATATGTTACTAGATTACAATATTTTCAAAAAGTGGGCATAAAGTACCCTGCCCCCCCCCCCCCCACCTCCACCCACACTTTGGTACTGCGAGGGTTAATCAGTAGCTGGTACATAGGGTTGTGGTTCTGGTGATGGTGGCACTTAATTTGAAACTATGTTGTGCAATGTAGCATCGTGTACAATTTATCAACAACCATTGCCCTGCAGTTCTATTTGCTGTGAGCCGCTGGATTGATCTTGTTCGTAGCAAGTGCAAATGGTGACTACCGGTTTTGGTAGCGAGAATAGCCACTGTGACAACATCTTTTGAAAGAATTTGCTTTCAACTGTAATGACCCCTGAGTGATTAGGTTGCGGGATTTTTGAGGTGAAACACAGTGTACTCACATGATTCAGGATCAGTGCGTACACTGAACGGCTTGGTACAGCAGTAAATCTTGAAATCTTCCATCACCTTAAATAACTAAACTGACATAACAAACATATCTTATAAAGAATCTGTAACCTTAAAGTTTACTCTCAGAGTGTGTCACCTATAGCACACACAAACATTCTCATTTACTGCCAATCTACTTCTTCTTGCAAGACTGCTCAACCGCTTTTACACAAACCACACATCTAACAAAACACCAAATCTACTACAGCATGTAACATTGAAGTTTCTCTTGCAAACTGGACACACTAAGGTTAAAATAACATGCCAAATAAAATTCCTACTGAAAATTCCTTTAACCTACTACCTAAACAAAATGTTTCCTTCTCGCTCACTCGAGAGCCTCTTGCGAAAGCAACACTATCATGGACATAATCATAACCTATATTCACAAATATCCCCAAAATGAATAAGAAAAAATAAGAAAATAGCTCATAAGGACACCTCGTGGCCATATGGATGTCTGAATAAACGTAGGTACATACTGCTTCACTTGCCTAGATCCATTTTTTTTTTTTTTTCAACCACATCCGTTCCCCCATCGGAAGGAGGTGCCAGCAATTGAGGCAAATGCTTCCGTTTCATCTTGGAATGGACAAATTCTTACTTCATTTCCATTGTACTTTGTGTCAGAAGTTGTACGTTAACGAGATATCAGCTCGACCACCTGGTGAGGTCCCTGGTAATGCGAATGAGCTTCTTAGTTTTGCCTTTCGGCACGTAAGCGTTCGATAACATTACTCATTGTCCGACGTGGGAATTAGGCAATTTTTCTTTCTGTTGTGGGTTCCTTCCTGCCACTCTACAGCCCTTCTGTTCATCTCTTTAACCTGGCGCCAGATACTTTTTAACCTTCTAGAAAAATTTAGGACAGAGGATTTATCTTCTGGGATAGGTCTGCGACATTCTAAAGGTGAGAGAATTCTTACAGTGATAATACCAGACTTTCGTGGATCTTCGAGTTATATGCTGCTACGGCATAAAATAGTAGAGCAGAGCATTCCAATCATTGTAACTACTATTTACGTAATAACTTAATATTTTTCGTATCTTTCTGTGCACCCTTTCAGTTCTGGTGCTTGTTTGTAGGTGTAGGGTACTAGTTCGTAACTTCTTAATGCGTCATAGTCATCACAATTACCTCAACATCTCGGAAATAATGTCAGAGCCCTTGTTAGCTGTTATGGTCTCTATTGTTCTGAAATTCAATAACTGTTTGTTAACCACAGCCTGTGCCTCCGTTTCCACCTATTCATTTGGTATGGCCATCATGGCCGGAGAAATTATCAGTTATACATATCGATTTCCCATTAGTGTTTGTCCAGAGGTACCAAGAATGTTCATTCCAATCATTTAGAATTGTTTATCTTTGTTGGTTACCCTTCGTAAACGTATTCACTGGCGACTCAAAGTGCAAGGAATGCAGTTCTTTACGTAATACTCTACATATTGCCTCTTCATCAGGAATTTTCTGTACTGCAGCACTCTGTGACACATCGTCCTCTATGCTCTGCCAAACTGGAATCATTAGCTGTCCTTAGTACTTTGTTTCGCAGACATCCTGGCATAACTATGTGGCACCGCACTTTCTTTGCTATAGCACTGCGTCGTCATATATGAAATGTGGTTGTATCGCCAACTGCTGACAGACTGGGTCAGCAGCCTGTGTTCTACACTTACACCACTACTATGGATCCGTATCTTCCGATTGCCTGTTCTTCTGTGAGATTTTCCTGGAGGATGCACAACCTCATAATTGAATTCGCTTATTGGTAAAGCCCAGCCGGTCCTGGCTGGATATTTTAATCCCAGGAGCCACTTCAGTGCTGTGTGACACGTTTTGACCTTAAAATGCCGTCCATACACATAACAATGGAAGTCGGTGACGTCAAAAATTGGTTTGAGCATTTCCTTTCCAGTAGTTAAATAGTTCTTCTCCATCTCATTGAGCTTTCTACAAGCATAAGCTATTAGGTGTTCATTCTCATCTAATTCTTCAAAACACGGCCTACAGCGTGGTCCCTAAAGTCACACGACAGCATATGTTTTTGATAGTCACGGTAAGCAAGGGTTAGATCGATAGTCAATAAATCCTTTACTCGATCAAATGTTGTTTCAAAATCTACAGTCCAGTGAAACTTTACAAACTTATATAACAAATGCGTAAGTGGTCTTGCAACATGTGCAAATTTTTGGAAAGTTTCCATATAAATTAGTGATTCCTAGCTATTACTAATTCCTTTACTGTGTTAGACACTGGGGAATACTTTACAGTTTTCAGATGTTGTGGGCTAATTCGTACAGCATCCTGCCCAATAATATGGCCTAAATAGCGGATTCCTCTGTAATAGAAAGTGACATTTTTCTAAATTCAGAGTCAGTCGTGCTGCATGTAACCAACTGACGACCACTCGTGTTGCTGGATGTCCTTCGACAGTGCAGTGATATTGTCTAGGTAGATCATGGATTTTTTCGGTTTCAGATCCCATAGCAACTGTCTAAGAAGCGTTGAAAAGACACCGGCGCGTTTTTCCATGGAATATCATCCAACGATACCGACAGTAACCTAGCAGAACGCTGTTTCAGTTCGATCTTTCCGTGCTGCTTGTGATTGGAGGTACCTGTTTCATAAATCCATGGTGGTAAAGTAACGGCATTGTCTCAAATTTTCTACCCTCTTAGCGATGTTTGGTACTGGTTAAGCATCCATGACTGTCTGTTACTTGAAAAATCTATAATCGTAGCTAAATCTGCATAAGCTTTCTCACCAGTTGATACTTTCTTGTAACAATAACGACAGATGTTGAACAGGGACTGGTGCTTTCTTCTACTTTTGCATCCTGGAACTACCGATCAATAAATTTCTCCATCACTAGTTGTAGATGGCGTGGGACAGGATACAGTTTTTTGCACCCTGCCGACTCATTTCAGGTAGGAATTCTATGCAAAGCTAGTGGTGTAGCTGACAATAGACAAGGTGAATTAAATAATGCTGCATGATCGTAAAGCAATCTCTCCATGTCCACTCTAGCATGTCCTTTACGATGCGACACCTTTCCCCTTAGGGTGTCTAAATCGACAGGCTATTCTGACTTCGAGTTTTCTACACTGAAATCCCTATTCAAATCATCCTTCTCTGACACCTCTAACTTAGCTATCAGTCTCTCTTCTTCTGACCCAAAATTGTCTGCACTGATGGGCACTACTCGCTTCCGCCAATTTCTTTCACAAAGGATAAACTACATTGTATGAAATATTGTGGCTGATCCAGTTCCTCATTTTCTAGCACAGACTCAACTACACATAAAGTATTAATCGGCAGATCATCTCTTATGTTCATCTAGAGCAGTTTTCCTGTACCTTTCGGTATTATATTCCATGAATCGAGTCTTGTATACAGTTTAACTGGCTTCCTTACAACAATTCGATTCATTCAGTAACTAAACGGAGACGGAACAATGCTTCATCCAATTCCACTATGTGTTCTTGTAGACTTTGGGTTGATGTTAAAGCAGTTAGTCTAGCGCAAAAATGACGTCATAGCTCATGGCCACGCTAGGGAGGACTTTCACACACCCGGAAGTCTTACATCCCAGCTCGAAAACCCAAAAGTGCGTAATCGAGTCTATAACATAGTGGGATCAAATTCACTGCACCAAATGTATTCTGGCTCGCCACCAAAACGTGTGATCCTGAATCCAACGAAAAATTACACAAACTTCCCTGTACATAACCAGTTAGATAAATGTCTGCCACTGATATTGCATGTGATGTTCCATAGTCACGTTTACTGGTAGAGTTGCCCAGTTTAATCTAGGAGTGTGAGTGTTACCCTGATTCCACCTTGCACTCACCTGAAGACATTCTTGAATGAACTGCCCCATCTGTTTCCTCCTTTGAGCCCGTGTCTTCCTAGAAACCCTCTGAATGTTATCTACAACATATGACTTCTGTTTCAAAAACTACACACATCTCTCACGTCCTACTCACTGAGTCAGTTTCAGTCAATCCTGCCGCAGTTGCTACTGCTTCATCGAATGTTTATGGGAATTATCAACTGTCAGTTTATATGCATTAATATTGATTTTCCTGATACAGTCTACAGAACATTCTACCCATTCAACTTGTTATGGAACTACACTATTAAGTTGTTTCCAATAATACCTAGAAATATTCCTTCTTCTGTAACAATCCACTAACCCTCCCCGAAAATCTGTGAAGGAATGAGCATCCAGAAACTTCTCATTGCATATTACATATTTTCTAGCAACCCCTACCAATTTTAATCGAGCCACACTTAACAGCTGCTCACTACTCCTCTTCCCTAACTTCGCAGCTGTATGCAAACTGCCGGCTGGGGTGGCCGAGCGGTTCTAGGCGCTACAGTCTGGAACCGCGCGACCGCTACGGTCGCAGGCTCGAATCCTGCCTCGGGCATGGATGTGTGTGATGTCCTCAGGTTAGTTAGGTTTAAGTAGTTCTAAGTTCTAGGGGACTGATGACCTCAAAAGTTAAGTCCCATAGTGCTCGGAGCCATTTTTTGTACGTAAACTATCAAAATGCAAACATATCATCCCCAGATTTTCCAGAAAAGGGGCTATCAATTAGGCAGTACTAGTGTCAAGGATGGATGGAGACACGGTAGAAGCTCACGTTTCCCTTATTTCGCCCTTTAAAATGAAGTAGCTCTGAGCACTATGGGACTTAACTGCTGTGGTCAGCAGTCCTCTAGAACTTAGAACTACTTAAACCTAACTAATCTAAGGACATGACACACATCCATGCACGAGGCAGGATTCAAACCTGCGACCGTAGCGGTCACGCGGTTCCAGACTGTAGCGCCTAGAACCGCTCGGTCACTCCGGCCGGAATTTCACCCTTTAATCAGAATTCATCTAGTAAGTCTGATTTTGGCTTTTTTTCTTCCACGCTGCTAGATTTATATGGGAGGTTCCACCTTTAATGTCTCTGAACAGCCACTCCGAGGTAGCTGATGGCTGTGACTGTCAAAGTTTTCGTAGATCATTCACTGGAACCAAACTATATCACATTATTAGATCTATTTACGATCATTACAATACATTTATTTCTGTTTAGAGTCAACTACCAATCTTTGCACCAGATGTTAATCATCTACAAGACTCTCTGCAATTTCTAACCATGACATCTTCCTGTACGTAAGTGTGTCATCTGTGAACAAGCCCATACAGCCATAGACATTAAATGCTAAGATCATTTGCCCTGCTGGCCATTAAAATTGCAACACCGTGCAATAAACTTATTGGTCGGAATCTCACAACTGTCATGTGAACACGGAAACGATGTTGGGCCACACTTAATAGCACCCGAGAGGACAGACATATTCTTCGCTCTGCCGTACAGGACCTGACAGCTACCTAACGTTCCCTGTGCTTGGAAAGGGCCTTTATGCAACAAGATGGGTATCCACCCGGGCAGTGCAACGACGTGTTGAGCACCACAGACTGTCAACACGGTTACAATAGTTGTGGTTTCCCTTGAAGTGGCAGCAGAAAGAAACAAGCCAACAGTGGTGCGCCCAACCACATCACAAAACACATGAGTACACCACGACATCTTTTCAGACGAGACTCGCTTCTGCGTACTGCATCACGCTTGACAGATTCACGTATAGGGGAGCAGAAAGATTCGAGATGGCATTACTCATCATTGTACTGGCCCAGCACATGTCTTGATTGTATGGGGTGTAATATTACCTCTCGTTGGCATATCCAGAAATTTGCAGAGCAGCCTTTCCATTGCTGAAGTGTTAAACCCGCTGCCTGCGTGATATTTCTTAGAGCTCCTTGACGTTATTATTCGCCAGGATAAGGCAATAACATACTGCTATGGCCCGAGACGAGGTCCTGCTGTTATCCGACACAGGTGCCTAGCGCCCAAACTGAGCAGCTTTCATATGAGCAGACCGGTTTTTCATCCAGAGAAGATTGACCCAACCCATCCTCAGTCAGTGACCGTTGTGAGTGGCAGGACTGAGGCTTGCAATCAGAAGTTAGCAGTGCCCTCCAAGTTGGCGGCAACTTGTAGACACTTTCTGGATTCACCAGAGCATCCTACAACTTAATAGAGCTGGTCTTCCATCGATATCCGTGATGCAGATGGAATGGCCTCACTTAGAATGAGCTTGAGGAGTGTGGAGATTTTATGGCAGGTGACGACGTGATACCTCACACACTGGTGACCAAATGTCTCTCGTTTTCTGTGCAACACCACGTTGCCAATGGTGTCCTGACCGACCTCGACATAGAGGACGTTACCAGATCTCTCATGAAGCGAAAACGCCTGGTCAAGGGTGACCAATAGACTGGCACACCACCACTCGCTACCCACTGCGGTTGATAAAATCTAGCATACTAAATCAGCATGAAATAAGGTGCAGTATCTGTCATCTGACTTAAGTCTAACTGAATGTCCAGCTGAGTTAGAGCAGTTGTTTACAGGTGCCAACTCTCAGTATTGCATTTCGCACCCTGTATACCCCCAAATCATCTATAAATGTAATCATGTATTCTGCTTACTGTACTGAACAGGCAAATAAATAAAATTTCATTATTCGTTGTCCTACCTGGTATTTCTACCTAATTGGCTAGCGGTGTACGTGATTTTGTGAACAGCAGCGGTCCTTCGTGAAGAGCCCAAACTTCAGCACACGACGTCAGAGACTGCAGCTCATGGTCTAGTGGTTAGCGTTGCTGCCTCTGCATCACAGAATTCCACGGTGTCCTGGATTCGATTCCCGGGCGGGTTGCCGGCCGGAGTGGCCGTGCGGTTCTAGGCGCTACAGTCTGGAACCGGGCGACCGCTACGGTCGCACGTTCGAATCCTGCCTCGGGCTTGGATGTGTGTGATGTCCTTAGGTTAGTTAGTTTGAATTAGTTCTAAGTTCTAGGCGACTGATGACCTCAGAAGTTAAGTCGCATAGTGCTCAGAGCCATTTGAACCGGGCGGGTGGGGGATTATCTCCGCCTGGGGACTGGGTTTTTGTGTTGTCATCATCATTCGGGAAAGTGGCGCGATTGGACAGTGAAAAGATTGGGCATTTGTCGAAGGCCCCAAAAACCAAATATCATCATCATCAGCAGCAGCAGCAGCACGACGTTTGACAGCAGAATGTGGAATCAGCAAGCCATCAGTCGTACGAATACTTCATGCTTCTCAATAGCATCCATTCAAGATTCAGCGACTCCAGCACCTAGCACAGGATGACTCAGATGCAGATTTGCACGTGGGTCCTAGAGCAAGTTCAACAAGATCCCTCTTTTGACAAGGTATCTTGTTCAGCGAAGAGGCAAATTTTTTTGTCAGTGGTGAAGTCAACCATCACACCTATAGATACTCGACTGATCAGAATCCACACTGGATAAGTGGTGACGTAAGGATTATGGTGTGGTGTGGCATATGGGGTACTCGTGTAATTGAACATATTTTCATTGACCAGAACCTAAATGCTGAAAGCTACTGGGAAATGCTGCAAGAAGTGGTGTTTCTCTTAGTTCTGAATGAAGATGGCAGCTTTCCTTTTTACTTTCAAACAGATGAGGCTCCACCACACTTCAGAGCATTTGTTCGTTAGTGGTTAGATGGTCAGTTTCCTCGTCATTGGATTGGCCGATGTGGTTCTGCGTAATGGCCGTCCAGATCACCTGATATCGCACCACTTTACTTTTATCTGTGGGGTCATTTAAAGCAATTCGTACACGCAGAGAAAATAAGACACAGACACCATCTCAAATAACGCACTAAAGGAGCACGTGCCAGTATTTTTGCGGAAATTCTTGGATTCAGCTCCTTTAAATGTACGTTGATCAAGAGGGACACCATGCTGAACACATTAAATGACTGTCCTTTATGAAGAACAGTCCAGCCTGTAATTCCAACCAAAATGTGTTGTAACTTTTGAACCACAGCTACTACTTCGAATATGTTTACTGGAATCAACTTGCCAGAAAATGCTGATGTTATTTAATATATAACACGACCCTCTTTCCATTTAAAAAAATGACTTCAAAATGGCCGATTTCAAGATGGCGCCCATGTCCGATACATACCGTCAAAGATAGACCACATGACCCACACCTTACTGGAATAGTCAGGCTTCCCCATTCCTGCAGGGTTTTGGACATAACAGGGTGTATTGCGACTTTTGACTCACCCTGTACTTTGATGTATGGTTGACGCCGTCTTCACTTGGTATGCTTCCTCCCCATAAAAACTGCATTTGCGTAGTGCCTGCAAGAAATTATTCAGTCCAATTACATGTCCGGTCAGATATTATTCATGTACGTATTATGTTCACTAGCCGGCAGTGTCTAGCGACCTGTGAGCGGGTCTGGATGGGAGCTGATGCCATCTCCAGTTGTGAAGTGGCTTGTCCAACACGTAGACCTGGTGTCTGAGAATACAGACTGAAATATTTGTAGATGAGTTAACTTGGTGGGAAAAGAACGAAGAAGTCTGATAAATTACAGACTCAATAAGAAAGTAGGATAGAAAACTACCCTCGAATTCTACCAGGAACTGACACATTGACTACGTTGTGGTATCCTGCATGTACCCCGTGCAGCTAAGTGCTACGAGAAACTAAGTCTCGTCCCGGGAGCAGAGTAACGCAGGTCCGGCTCCTAAAGCAGATTGAGTTCGGAATCTCCAGTAGCGGCGGCGAGCCGTTTGTAAAGGCTTGTATGATGCGCCTCAGACCCGATCACATGCCGTCCTCCTGACGTCTGTTCCTTCCAGAAGCTTCTCCTAGAGGCTGTCGTCTAGGATCTTGCTTTTTCGCGTCCCTGCTGACGTCAGGTTATCCTTGTACACTCCCACATTGTGGAACATTATCATTCTGGCTACTCACTATTAGTATCTAACGCCACCCATTCATGACACTTTTTGTAGTCTTTGTCCTCAGAGACTGATATTTTTTTCTTTCAGTTGTACTAGTAAATGCTTCGTGTATTCATTACTTTAGTTGTAATTTTCCCAACCATTATTCTTAACAAGTCAATCTTTTTCTTCATTTATACATATATATTTTACTAAACATTTTTACTTTAGCAGCCAATTATCAGTCTTGAAACATTTATGCTTTCTATATAAACTATGAATGTTATATCTTTCTGAACATGAATTACACAGAATACTTTTCTCACTTTTAATTACTCATATTCTTTCACAGTACTTACACGAAGCAACTTCTTTACTAAAACATATAATAAACTTTCACTTATTTAGGGCAACATTCATTACCATTTTATCATAAATACCCAAGTCATAGTAAAAACAGTTGCACAAAACAGCTCTTATCATAACCACATTATGATTTCTATTATTTCACAGTTTATGGCTTATTGCATTTAAAGTATATAACTGTCTAACCTCATGCTCAACAGATAAATTCAAAGTAAGTTCCATTATATTCCATTTCCTTAGCTAAGAAAACAACACTCAACATTCATATTTAAATTCGGGACTATAAAATTGTTTGTTACGTATGTTCTAATAATATGCTCTGACTATATCAGTATTTGAGCACCATATCCATTACATTTACTTATAAACTTCAATTTACGTGTACCCCGAACAACTATATCAGTGAGTTCATTATTATCACTACATAAAACTACAAGACATTCATCTTCTGGTGCTACAAATAACAATTCATTATCCCTTATTTGCGTCCAAACACTTTCATTTGATACTATGTACTCTGAATAAAATTTGTGGGTGTTCTTAAATCAGGTTGTAACATTTGTGCTTCACACAACTCGTGCTGATATGTCGACAATACAAGTAACGTCTGTCTACACACTTTGTGACTTTAATCTATCTTTTTACACAATAATTGATAGTTGCTCTATTTCACATTTATCTTTCAGCACCGTCTATTAACAGTATTTTTTTCTCTGTTTTCGCACATTAACTTCCACAGGAAGTGGCCAAATTTTGTACGTGTCAACTACATTACTATCTACAAGGAGAATATTTCTACATCTACATCTAAATCTACGTGGCTACTCTGCTGTTCATAATAAAGTGCCTGGCAGAGGGTTCAATGAACCACGTTCAAGCTGTCTCTCTACCGTTCCACTCTCGAACAGCATGCGGGAAAAACGAGCACTTAAATTTTTCAATGATCATTTATCCCTCTGTAGATGGGTGTCAACAGAATGTTTTCGCAATCTGAGGAGAAAACTGATGATTGAAATTTCATGAGAAGATCCAGTCGCAACGGAAAACGCCTTTGTTTTAATTATTGCCACTCCAATTCACGTATCATGTCTGTGGCGCTATCTCCCCCTACATCGCGATAATACAAAACGAGCTGCCCTTCTTTGTACTTTTTCGATGTCATCCGTCAGTCCCATGTGATGCGGATCCCACATCGCACAGCAATACTCCAGAATAGGGCGGACAAGTCTCTTTAGTAGACCTGTTGCATCTTTTTTGTGTTCTGCCAATGAATCGCAGTCTTTGGTTGGCTCTACTTACAACATTATCTATGTGATCGTTCCGATATAGGGTATTTGTAATTGTAATGCCTAAGTATTTAGTTGAATTTACATCCTTCAGATTTGTGTGACATATCGCGTAATCGAAATTTAGCGGATTGCTCTTAGTACTCATGTGAATAGCTTCACACTTTTCTTTATTCAGGGTCAATCGTCACGTTTGGTTATCTTATCTAAATCATTTTGCAATTCGTTTTGGCCATCTATTAACTTTAAAAGACGGTAAATGACAGCATCATCTACAAACAATCTAAGACGGCTACTGAGATTGTCTCCTATGCCCTTAATATAGATCAGGAACAATAGAGGGCCTATTACATTTCCTTGGGAATGCCGGATATTATTTCTGTTTCACTCGATGACTTTCCGTCCATTACTACGAACTGTGACCTTTCTGACAAGAAATCACGAATCCAGTCGCACAACTGAGGCGATATTCCATAGGCACGCAGTTTGGTTAGAAGACGCTTGTGAAGAACGGTGCCGAAAGCCTTCTGGAAATCTAAAAATATGTAATCAATTTGACATCCCCTGTCGATAGCACTCATGTCTTCATGAGTATGAAGAGTTAGTTGTGTTTCGCAAGAACGATATTTTCTGAATCCGTGCTGACTACGGGTCAAGAAATCGTTTTCTTCGAGTTACTTCATAATGTTCGAATACAGTAATGTTCCAAAATCCTGCTGCAAATTGTCGTTAGTGATACGGGCCTGTAATTCAACGGATTACTTCTACTTCCCTTTTTGGGTATTGGTGTGACTTGAGCAATATTCCAGTCTTTAGGTACGGATCTATCTGTGAGCGAGCGGTTGTACATAATTGCTAAATATTGAGCTATTGTATCAGCATAGTCTGAGAGGAACCTGACTGGTATACAATCTGGACCGGAAGCCTTGGTTTTATTAAGTGATTTAAGCTGCTTTGCGCACTGAGTTTCTATGTTTCTCAACTAGGCAGTTGTTCTTGATTGGAATTCAGGAATATTTACTTCGTCTTCTTTGGTGAAAAAGTTTCGGAAAATCGTGTTTAATAACTCTGCTTTAACGGCACAGTCATCAGTGACTTCATCGTTGTTATCGCGCAATGAAGGTATTGATTGCGTCTTGCCACTGGTGTGCTTTATGTATGACTAGAATCTCTCTGGGTTTTCTGCCACATTTCTAGACAGAATTTCGTTGTGGAAATTATTGAAAGCATCTCGCATTGAGGTACGCACTATATTTCGATCTTCTGCAAAACTTTGTAAGTCTTGATTTTTTTGTGTTCTTTTAAATTTTATATGCTTGTTTCGCTGCTTCTGCAACAGTGATATGACCCGTTTTGCGTACCATGGGGGATCAGTACCACCATTTATTAATTTTGTGGTATATATTTCTCAATTGCTGCCGATACTATCTCTCTGGAATCATTCCACAATTTTTCTACGCTTACAAGATCAGATCGGAAGGAGTGCAGACTGTCTCTTAAAAAGGCGTTAAGAGCGTTTTTATGAGCCTTTTTAAATACATGTACTTTGCGTTTCTTTTTGTTGGTTGTAGGAGTTACGGTATTCAGCCTAGCAGCTACTGCCTCGTGGTCGCTAATCCCTGTATTCCTCAAGATACCCACTATTTGTCCAAGATTATTTGTTGCTAAAAGGTCAAGTATGCTTTCGCAATCATTTACACTTCGAGTGGGCTCATTAAGTAATTGTTCAAAATAATTTTCTGAGAAAGCAATCACTACAAATTCGGATGACGTTTTATGCCTGCCACCGTCTTAAACGTATAAGTTTTCCAGCATATCGAGCATAAATTGAAGTCACCACAGACTATAATTGTGTGAGTGTGGTACCTATTTGAAATGAGACTCAAGTTTTCTTTGAACTGTTCAGCAACTTTATCTTCTGAGTCGGGGGGTCGGTAAAACGACCCAGTTAATAGTGTAGTCCGATTGTCAAGTATAACCTCTACCCATACTATTTCGGAGGAACTATCTACTTCAATTTTGCTACAAGGCAAACTACTTGTGACAGCAATAAATACTCCACCACCAATAGTATTTAATCTATCCTTTCTTAACACCGTTACATCGTTAGAAAAAAACTCTGCTGAGCTTATTTCCGGCTTTAGCCAGCTTTCTGTACCTATAACTATCTGAGCTTCAGTGCTTTCTATTAGCGCTTGGAGCTCTGGTTCTTTCCCAACATAGCTACGACAATTTATAAGTACAGTACTGACCTTTTCTACAACTAACTTACTGTATTTTACCTGCCCCCTTTTAGACAGACGCCCTTTCTGTGGTTCCATGAGGCCCCATAACCTAAAAAGCCGCCCAGGCCCTTACACACAGCCCCCGATACCCGTGTAGCCGCTTCCTGGGTGTAGTGGACTCTTGACCTAGTAAGAGAAACCCGGAAACCCACCACCAGATGGCTCAAGTCAAGGAATCTGCAGCCTACACGGTCACAGAACCGCCTGAGCCTCTGATTCAGACCCTCCACTCGGCTCTGCACCAAAGGACCACAGTCGGTTCTATCGACGTTGCTGCAGATGGTGAGCTCCGCCTTAATCTCGCACGCAAGACTGGCACTCTTTACCATTTCCGCTAGCCGCCCAAAACCAGAGAGAATCTCCTCCGATCCAAAGCGACATACGTCATTGGTACCGACATGAGCCACCTCCTGCAGTTGGCTGCACCCTGTACTCTTCATGGCATCCGGAATCAGCCTTTCCACATCCGGAGTGACTCCCCTCGGTATGCACACGGAGTGCACACTGGCTTCCTTCCCCTCCTTGGCAGCCATGTTCCTAAGGGGCCCCATTACGCGCCTAACGTTGGAGCTCCCAACTACCAGCAGACCCACCCTCTGTAAATGCCCAGACCTAGCGGGCTGAGAAGCTTTCTCTGGAACAGGGTGGACGACTGCATCCGACTCAGAGACATTGTCAGCCACAGATAACGCCCGAAACCTGCTCGTCAAACGAACCGGGGAGACCCTACGATCGGCTCCTCTGCAAGTTTATCGCTGCCTGCCAGACTTCGGAATGATCTCCCACTCGACCACGGGTGAGGGGTCAACCCCAGTGCAGGCAGTACCCGGGGCGGCCACAGCAGTAGACCGAACGGGGGACACGTGGGACGTGCTCCACGTCTCTCGCATCCCCGCGTCCGACCCCCCTCAGTAATGCCCCTTGGCAGCAGCCTCAAGCTGTGTGACGGAAGCCAACGCGGCCTGAAGCTGTGAGAGAATAGTCCCCAACTCAACTCGCATCTGTACACAGCAATCACAGTTCCTATCCATTACTGCAGTCGCTCCCATCTGAAACTCGTAAAAATGTATTACAAACGAACGGTGTAATATGCTTATTAGCAGCAGGAATTCAAAATGCTCTCTCACTAACGGTCTAAACTACACTGCCCAAAAGAAACAAAAACCTGTACGATCCGAGGGTCGATATAAGGGTTGATAGCAACGGCGGTACGGTAAGCTACATGTGCCTAGTAGGCACCCGAACACGCAAGAAATTCCAAAAATAATCTAGTAACTACACAGGTAGGTGTAAATAAATAAGTCGCTGCTGCTGGAAGCTCGTAAAAATATACAACAAACGAACGGTGTACCCGCCTTCTCAGCAGCAGGAACACGAAGTTCTCTGTCACTGACGGTCTAAGTAACTTGGATATTTTCAGTGATGAATATATCAAGATAGAGTACTTTAAGCAGTTGATAACTATTGTCCCCTGTAACTACTACTGGAAATCCCTTATCTTTAATATCATCTTTTATCAACTATATATATTTCGCTACTTGCACAGGATTCATTAAGTGTGGTTTAAAAAAAATTTTCTGCGCATTTACAATTGCTGTAATTAGCAAACCTTATTCCCATTGAAGCTTATTAAAGATAGATGTAAGCTGAATTAGTTGCTCGTTAAATGCTATCAATATAATAGCTCACTGTAGCCTTCTACCAGTGCTGTTCTCGAACCGTATTATTTCATTTCTTGCGTAATAACCTGTTCGTTTCTCGCTACGGAACTTTTTGTTTCATTATAACTTGTTAACGTATATTTTATTATTGTAACTTGCTCTCCGGTTACCCTTAACAGCTGTTGGTGTTCTCCCTCTTACACACCATTTTTTTGCCTTAAACAAAGATGCATCATCATGATATCTTACTGATTTCCTCTACAAAATTCAGTACTCCACGTTTTGTTATTCTTCATTCATGGCGAGCTAACTGTCCAATTAGATTTTGAGATTTCTCTATTCTACCAATGCTCCACTGTAATACTTGTTTTGCACTTTCGCACCCTAAAGCACTTCATTTAAGTAGAGTGAGTCTTCGCTGGCAGAATTCTACACCTCTGGTAGCTAATACTTTGGTGTTTTAAAATTTATTCTTAAATTCTACTAATTTGAAATAACTTGCCTTTCTCAATGTTACGCTGTAAAGACTGACTTTCCTCATGTTGTCACATTATAATACTGGTGATGACTGGAATTGCGTAAGTTACAGATCCGGAATGTGTGCCTCTTTATGTACCGACGTAATTCTGAATGCTAGTACGGTAATTGCCACCACCAGGTGTGTTGCCGCCTTCCTGTAATTAAAATAACTCTTTCAGGCAATTTGTGCGTACTTAAAATTATGACCACATTTGGTCCTTTAATTTGTTTGACAATATATGGATCTCTCCAGTGACTTGCTAATTTCTTTGATCTTCGCCCGCGTACATTTTCGTCAAATAACGAGATATTATCTCCTGGTCGGAACTCATTTATAAGTTGGGTTCTATTCTAATTTTCTTCATCCTTCAATTTAATCTGAGCGTTAAAAGTTCGTGCACACTGCTGCATAGTTCTCATTTGCTCTTTTAACTCAAGCATATAACTATCATAACATTAGATTATTTCTGCTCGGTTCTTTTGTAGAACTTCCGGTATATTACACACTCTCTCAAAGAACAACTCATCAGGTGTGTATCCAGTTGTGCACTGCACTGTGCCGTTAGAAATGAAAACCGCATATGGGATCCCGGTGTCCCAGACAATCTATGCTTGATCTATTTAATATCTGAGCGTTTGGGTTAAGTTTTTATGTCTTCTTTCTAATGTCCCATTATTCTGCGGATGGTAGCAAGTGGTGGTTGTATCTGTATGCAGCAGTTTGCATACTCTTCACATTGTTTCACTGGTAAAATTACTACCCATTTCACACAGAATAGACTACCATCCATTAAACTTTAAAATAACTTTTTCTTCTATGAATCTTGCTACCGTTTCTGCCTCTTGTTACTCGATGGATTCTGCAACTAAAAATTTCGTCAGTGCGTTCTGAAAGGTAAGGGTATACTTATTACCTTTATCTGTTTGAAAAAGCTGACCTACGGCATCTGTATCACATCTTTCAAAGACGTGATCACGGGTTTGTCGTTATTTTCATTGACATTTTCGTTTTATTGTCAGCACTTTTGTTCTTTTGACAGCTTTCGAATTGGCGAATATACTGTTCTACATCGGCTTTTATGCCATCCCACGTACAATATTTTCTTATCCTATCGTAGGTTTCCCTACTCCTTGATGAATCATGGAGCTTCTTCAGGTTCGCTCTCTTTTCTTCTAGAGTCAAACTAGCAGCTTGTTCCCACTCAGCTGTGTTCCCTGTTACCACCCTCGCCCACATGGCCTGGGCTGCTGGCCTCGTTTATCTTTCCTTCTACAGAAGGCCCATTAGCGTCGCCGCTTGCGACCTCGGGGACGGCCTTTAAGCTTCCGCTCCGCACAGCTGTCTCCGTTGTTTCGGTTATCTTTCTGGAGTCTTCAGTTTCATTGTTAGCTGTTCTTAGGTTTCTCATTCTAGGGAGGGCGCCTGCGACCTGATTCCGCTCACCAGTTTCATACAGAATTTCTGCTAGTTTCAATCTAAATTTCAACAATCCTATCCTAAATGCTACTTACCAATGTTTGTAGTTTGTGATCTGTGCATACGATGAATTTTTTGCCGAATAAATATGTCCGTTATGTTTAACTGCCAAACATACGCCTAACATCTCCCTCTCAATAGTGCTGTATGACTGTTCTGCTGTATTTCATGCTCTAGATGCATATGCAACAGGTAAGCCATTGCTCATTTTTCATTGGCTCAAAACGGTGCCAAAGTAGATTTGTCTCACGTCAGTCGTAAAAATAAATTCTTGGGTAAAATCCGGATAGTGCAAAATCTGAGGACTTAAAAGTTTCTCCTTCAGTTCCTGAAATGTCTTTTCCTGTTTTATTCCTCAATTTTATACCATTCCTTTCCTCAGCAAGTCAAATAGGGATTTCTCAGTTGTATTATAATTGCTTATGAAACGACGATAGTACCGGCTTAGGCCCAGAAATGCTTTTAACTGGGTGGTGTTTACTGGATACTGGTCTTTGGATCAGGCTTTAACCCCCCTGCTATAAGGACACGCCCCAAATATGTAACCTCTTTGTACAACAATTCACATTTATCCACTTGCAATTTCAAATTATAGCTTCTAAGTCTCTAAATGACCTCCTCAAGACGGCTATAATGCTCTTCTAATGACTAGCCAAATATTATTACACCATCTAGACCGAGCGGGGTGGCGCAGTGGTTAGACACTGGACTCGCATTCGGGAGGACGACGGTTCAATCCCGCGTCCGGCCATCCTGATTTAGGTTTTCCGTGATTTCCCTAAATCACTCCAGGCAAATGCCGGGATGGTTCCTCTGAAAGGGCACGGCCGACTTCCTTCCCAATCCTTCCCTAATCCGATGAGACCGATGACCACGCTGTCTGGTCTCCTTCCTCAAACCAACCAACCAACACCATCTAGATGTATGAATACCTTTTCTCCTTGCAATCCTATTAATAGTGAATTCATTAATTGTTAAAATGTAGTGGGAACTGTCTTCAAATCCATTGGCATTCTTTTATACTCATTAGGGCGGACTTTAGCTATATGCAGTTTTCTGAAACTTACAATTTTGCTTCTTCCACCCCGACTTTTGTTCTAACTGACAAAAATACAATCTGCGAAAATTTCATCTTAATCCAACAAATTGTAGGCGATTCTCAAACACGAGGTTGCAAATTATCTCCATTGTACACTTGTCTTTTGTAAGAGTAATGTTTGTGACAAATTTAAGCAAACACAGCAATTGCTTAAAATCATTTTGACTCATATTACTGAAAAGTTCACAAGAGGAATTCAAAAAAGAACATGAAAAATCTAAGAAATATAAAGTTTATTTTCGATATATTTAGACGTTGTTTATTTAGAATAATCATTTTACATCATTCATTTCTGTAGAACCAAGAGATAATCTAATTGGTTGAACACTGGACATTTTTATGCCTAAGGGAAGATGCAGTGGCAGCTGGGTATATTTTTGCGGTCTCCAGCAACAACCCGTAAACCAACTGTTTCTCAGTTTCGTCTTTTGTGAGAATATTACCGCAGTCCTCAATGAATTTGACTTCTCCTTCTGCAGCATCATTCACATTCACACAACTATCTCCTCAAGATTTTGAACTGCGCTTTTGTAATGGGATTCATCTTTCCATGTTGAAGGGTCTTTGTGGAGAAAATTGGTACTGATAGAAAACCTTGTGAAGAAGTTCTCGTAAAAGGTGTTACTAAAGATGTAAGGTCAACACTCGTAAAAGAAGAAAGATCATTTTTGTGTACAATCTACCATTTCAATTGATTTTTTCATCTTCCTCTTATTCCTCTTTTCTCTGATTCCAAGGTAACTTGAGCTATATTTGTCTTGACCTTTGCTGGAACACTGTCGTCAAACAAAGCTACCTAAAGCCATAGTTTCTGGAGCTACATTTTAAAATGTATTTGCAGCAGCCTTCCTGATTACGGGATCAGTATCCTGATAATCAGTTGACCCACGAACAGAAAACCATGGTGAGTTGGCTTAATTGCTTCTGTTGACAGATACTAGTTTCGGACGGAAACATGTGCAAGAAAAATACATATACTTCTTAATGAGTTCTTCTCCACGTCAGATAAATGAAACTGACCGTGAAACATGTCTATATGGCCTCCGCCATCCAGCTAGAATACGTTGCGGCTCGTGGAGTACGGAACGATATCCCGTTCTTTGGAATGCCTCCAAGAAAGATCTCCGTTAGCAGTTCTTGATATTCATCTCGCAGTCGTTTCTGTGCAGAAAGTTGGTTTTCAAGAAATCCGACAGTATTAGAAAGTACATCATCAGCTACCTCACTGCTACCGGTTATGTAAGCGTTCTTATCGAGTTTCGACTATGTTTCTTGAAAATTTTCATGTCCAGGCAGGAAGTTTCCCCCATCGATGGGTCGAAACACAAATTAAAAAACGTGATGACGGCAAGTGAGGTATAACAGGCCACGACTGGTCAATCTGTTTGTGGATTTGTACCGCTGTCATTTACTTTAACTGTGCTTGCTGTTGTATCACAGCGAGGTGCCTGAATTTCGTCGGCTATACCCCACTCATCTAGTGCCTAGTAAACAGTCATAGCTTGATCTTCTGCAGAAGATGCTGGAATTTCAGAAACATCCAACAATTGTTCACTGCCTTGAAAGGTTACTAATACTGTCAGTCTATCTACCTTTCCAACACCTTATGGTATTTATTATACATAACAATATTAGGATGAAAATCTTAAAGCAGCGTTCATAAAAGTAAGTATCTCTAATAATAAGACTTCATTTAACAATAATACTAATAATAAAAAGACGAAGGAACTGTGTAAAAAATGTCACACAGCGAAACTTCGAAACTTTATGGTCGATGAGAGTCGTTTTCTATCTATTGATTGAGCTAAAATTTTGCTCAGATTGTTTTTCTAAGCGATTGGAACAAAATAGGTGAATGGAGATAAACTTTTAGAATGTTGAGAACTATGGGCCTTCCTAATACTCATAATGGCCAAATGGCGTTCTAAACGCGGTTTTCTCTCTCTGTCTTTTTCATCCAGTAACAATTGATGAAACCACTTTGCTAAATCGAGTCTTGAGAAATACTTCTTTTTTTACCTAGACCATCCAAAATTTCGTTGTTTCTCAGGAGGGATTAAACGTTCTTAGTAGATATCTCAATCAGGCGCCTATAGTCTGCTACAGTCCGCCATTTTTGTTTCCCACAAGCGGTCATTTTTTTGGAATCATAATTAGAGGGAAATTCCATGCACTATTACTCGGAACTATAATATTTTCTTGCCACATTTTATCAATTTCCTGTTGCAAGACCTCTTTTTGCGCCTGTGCTATTCGATACCGTCTTGAACATATTTGATTTCATGTATTATAACATCAGTATGTGTCAACTGATCGCCTGGAAAGTGAAGTATGTTATTGTATGCCACACAGAATGGCATCTCTTTTTTCGCAATTCAGATGTGGAACCCTACGATTATCTTTTAATTTCGTGCCCCTGGATTTTATCTCTGTCTTTACTGCTCTCACTTGCCGTACTTTATACGCCTCCGCGGATGACACTTTCCCAACCACCAGTACTGGACACTTAATTGATATACTTCCTTGTGGCGTATTTAGCACACTCACTATACATGTGCCTTCTCTTCTCGTTACCAGTGCTGCTGGTGCATAGTGTCCTAGACTTACTTCTTGTTTGGGAATTAGTACTTCCGAGACATTCCTTATGGCTATCGGCACTCTAAAAGTTCGTTCCGCTTTGAGACCCACGATCTATCTTTGCCCTGTTCGTACCTCTTTTCTCGCGAGTTCTCTCCTGCACTGGAATTTGGCACCTCGCCATGGTTCGCGCGGCTTTCCCCGTCGGAGGTTCGTGTCCTTCCTCGGGCATCGGTGTGCGTGTTGTCCTTAGCGTAATTAAGTTTAAATTAGATTAAGTAGTGTGTAAGCTTAGGGACCGATGGCCTCAGCAGTTTGGTCCCATAGGATCTTATCACAAATTTCCAAAAGTTCCTACTGGCATTTCCTTGTTTTTGCGGCTCCAAACGCAACCGAATTATCACCGTGTTTCTCACCCTCTACTGTCACAGAACCGGCTTTTCTCTGTCTTGCTGCTCCGACAGCAACCGAACCTACACTTCGCTTCCTCGCGGCTCCTGCCGGCATCGAACAGACACCCACCTTGCTCGATACAACTCTTCTCGATTTCGCTGCTCATACCATAATCGAACGAATTGTTTCCTCGCGGCTCCTACCACTTCTACATTGACATTTCACTTTACCGCGGCTCCTGCTGCCATCGCACTGGCTCTCCTCGTGTACAATATAACTTGCTCTTGTTTAGCGTCTCCTACCGCTACTGAACCAAAAAATTGCTGCCTCGTAGCCGCTACCACACTTGCACTAACATAACTATTTCCCGGGGCCTCTACAGCTCTATCATTAACATCTTTTCCACAAAATTCTCTCTCTGGGAGCTGATGTTCCCATGCTGTTCGCAACTCGAATCGCTTTCCACGAATCCATACACTCTTTGGACCATAATCTATCACAGCATTACGTCTAATAGACCCTCCAACGGCAGATCTACTTCCGCCTCAATAATATGAACTTTGTGCCTCACTAACATATGTCTTGCAACCTGCAATACAATATCTACAGCACCTTCTGTCTTAGCAACTGTATTAGCGATCCCTCTGATCCTAGTACTCTCACCTGGACCACACACTTTCGCATTCTATAAACATTTCCTTTTAACTAAACTTATTTGTGCTCCATCATCTACCAAAAACCTCATTGGATTCCATTTTCCTTTTTTTACACGACAATTCTATAAAATAATTTCTATTCGTGCTGTCAACAATAAACACTTTGCATGACAAGGCGCAATGCGACTGCTCCATTACACTCCTTCTTAGTTTTCCATCCTCCTTATCGTTGGTTTCCGCCAACCACGCTCATTCAGTACATCGCCTTGCGTAGTGGCTTCTCTGACGGCACTTAAAACGTTACATCACTTGACTTCGCACATAGAGTTCTCTGCGTTCCAACTAAGTTACTTGTCATCGGCTTCTCTTTCGTGGATGCAACAGCACTAACCTCTGTGGAGGCAATATCGATGGCTTCAGAGAGTGTTACTGTCCTTCCTCTAGCCCTTCCTATCGTTTTAATGCAATCATCTTGAAGCCCCAGACTGAATACTGCTCTGCCCAATTTCAGAACCACAGCAATACTTCCAGCTAACTCAGCTTCCATCATTACATCCCTAACGCCTTCTCTAAAATGATGTTGCAAGACATCAATGCGTGAACCCCAATGTGCAATGCTCTCACCACGTTTTTGTCTACTTTGCAAAAATCTTGCAAGTGTAGTAGTCTACCTTACGTTTACAAGCACTGTTTTCTACTGAAATAGAATGTACAGCATACTGGGTGGTTGTCAAATCCCTTACTAACTATTTACTCCTGGCAACTCCAACTATTCGTGCCTTGACAAACTTGAATAAACCATCACGCTGATCACGAGCACTAACACAATTATCAAATAATTCATTCAATTCTATTTTGCCATAAAAAAAATGGTTCAAATGGCTCTGAGCACTATGGGTCTTAACAGCTATGGTCATCAGTCTCCTAGAACTTAGAACTACTTAAACCTAACTAACCTAAGGACATCACACAACACCCAGTCATCACGTGCCATCAAAAGTTTGTGTCAATAACTTTAACGCATCACTTAAACAAATATACTTCCTGATCGATGAGGATTGTGCAACGTTAATATCGATTGCTTCTACCTGCTCGTTTTGGGCATGCTGTACCAACAAGTCTGATCACCTTCTTAAAATATCTTTGCAGTCTACGCTGCCGCCTCTCTGTATTCGCATCGCCTCTCGGCTTCGCAGCCAGCCAGCTCCGGCAGCCAGGCGCCTCCTGTAACGTTATCTGCTTCCTCGCAGCTGGCGAACCCCTCTGGTCCATCCGTGACTGATGTCGCCGCCTCCCTCTGGAACGGCGTGCTGCCGCGCCTCGCTGCCAATTCGCCTCCTGCGTAGTCGAAAGTTGAGCCCGTGCTGTGGCCGATCTTCCCGGCTCGTCAGAGGATCTCGCGCCGTGTCCTTCTGGATGGGCACGCTGTCACGCCTCATTTTCTACACGCCCCTCGTGCAGTTGAACTCGCACCTTAATGAACCTTCCTGGACCACTAAAATCATCTTCTTCTTTCGTCTCTCTTCGTCTCAAGAGACACTTCTCGTCCCAGTCTTAACTCTCAAAGCCGTCAGTCGTTTCCGGACTTCGGGCTGAGTACCGTGAGAAGTCAGCAACGTCCTATACCTATTTCTCAAATCCATGGTCTGGCTAATCCCAGTACTGTGTAGAGACACAGTAAGGCTGTGGTTTCCTGATAGCCAACACCTGACCACAGGGACTCCTATTTTTAGCCAAACCCATACCTGGCACCAAAAATTACTCAACGTCTGTAGTGTACTGCGAGTCGATCGGGCTGGGAAGTTGTGAAGTGGCGCGTTCACCTCGTAGGCATGGTGTCTGAGAATACAAGATGAAATATTTGCAGATAAGGAAACTCGGTGGGGTAAGGACGAGGAGGTCTGATAAATGACCGAGACTCAACAACAAAGTAGGATAGGAAACTACTTTCAAATCCTACGAGGCAGTAACACATTAGCTATGTTGTGCAATCGTGCGTGTAGACTACGCAGCTACGTGCCACGAGAAACCAAGTCCAGTCCCGGGGTTCAGAGTAACGCAGGTCAAGAGTCTAAAGCAGACTGAGTTCAGATTCTCCAGAAGTGCCAAAATCGCCGGTTATAGAGGTTTGCATGCAGCGCCTCCCCCACGATCACGCGCCGTTCTCTGACCTCTGTTCCTTCCAGAAGCTTCTTCTGCAGCCAATCACGATAGGCTCCTGCTTCCTATCGTCCATAGTAACGTTAGGTTACCCATTGTAAGTGAATGGGGGAGAGTGGGGTTATTGTTTCGTCTGTATTTGGTATTCCTACCCACTCACCTCGTAAATCCAATCGTCATTCGCTTCTTCCCTTGCAGTCTAAGAGCAGCAGCTTGAGTATTCCTGTAATACACTACTGGTCATTAAAATTGCTACACCAAGAAGAAATGCAGATGATAAACGGGTATTCATTGGACAAATATATTATACTAGAACTCACATGTTATTATACTTTCACTCAATTTGGGTGCATAGATCCTGAGAAATCAGTACCCAGAACAACCACCTCTGGCCGTAATAACGGCCCTGATACGCCTGAGCATTGAGTCAAACAGTGCTTGGATGGAGTGTACAGGTACAGCTGCCCATGCAGCTTCAACACGTTACCACAGTTCATCAAGAGTAGTGACTGGCGTATTGTGACGAGCCACTTGCTCGGCCACCATGACCAGACGTTTTCAATTGGTGAGAGATCTGGAGAATGTACTGGCCAGGGCAGCAGTCGAACATTTTCTGTATCCAGAAAGGCCCGTACAGGACCTGCAACATGCGGTCGTGCATTATCTTGCTGAAATGTAGGGTTTCACAGGGATCGAATGAAGGGTAGAGCCACGGGTCGTAACACATCTGATATGTAACGTCCACTGTTCAAAGTGCCGTCAATGCGAACAAGAGGTGACCGAGACGTGTAACCAATGGCACCCCATACCATCACGCAGGGTGATACGCCAGTATGGCGATGACGAATACACGCTTCTAATGTGAGTTCAACGCGACGTGGACAAACATGGATGCGACCATCATGATGCTGTAAACAGAACCTGGATTCATCCGAAAAATGACGTTTTGCCATTCGTGCACCCAGGTTCGTCGTTGAGTACACCATCGCAGGCGCTCCTGTCTGTGATGCAGCGTCAAGAGTAACCGCAGTCATGGTCTCCGAGCTGATAGTCGATGCTGCTGCAAACGTCGTCGAACTGTTCGTGCAGATGGTTGTTGTCTTGCAAACGTCCCCATCTGTTGACTCACTGATCGTGACGTGGCTGCACGATCCGTTAAAGCCATGCGGATAAGATGCCTGTCATCTCGATTGCTAGTGATACGAGGCCGTTGGGATCCAGCACGGCGTTCCGTATTACCCGCCTGAACCCACCGATTCCATATTCTGATAACAGTCATTGGATCGCGACCAACGCGAGCAGCAACGTCGCGATACGATAAACCGCAATCGCGATAGGCTACAATCCGACATTTATCAAAATCAGAAACGTGATGGTACGCATTTCTCCCTCTTACACGAGGCATCACAACAACGTTTCACCAGCCATCGCCGCTCAACTGCTGTTTATGTATGAGAAATCAGTCAGAAAGTTTCCTCATGTCAGCACGCTGTAGCTGTCGCCACCGGCGCCAACCTTGTGTGAACGCTCTGAAAAGCTAATCATTTGCATGTCACAGCATCTTATTCCTGTCGGTTAAATTTCGCGTCTGTAGCACGTCATTTTCGTGGTGTAGCAATTTTAATTGCCAGTAGTGTAAATGATAACTAACACGGGGAATAAAGAAGTGTCAATTACCGAAACTTAAGTTTCTGCCTAGCATAATCCATTGATGTACCTTTTAACACTTGCACTACACAGGGATGCACTGTTACACGCTTCACAAAGTAACAAATATGTTGGAAATGGAAATGAGCGTTTGGCGTCATTGGCCGGGAGGCCCCTCGCGGGGCAGGTCCGGCCGCCATACCGCAGGTCTTATTACATTCGGCGCCACATTGGGCGACCTGCACGCCGGATGGGGATGAAATGATGATGAACACAACACAACACCCAGTCCCTGAGCGGAGAAAATCTCCGACCCAGCCGGGAATCGAACCCGGGCCCAGAGGAATACATAGAAAGAAGGATCCTTTATTGTATGATTATATGATAGCGGAACAAACACTGGTAGCAGTTACTTCTGTAAAATATCTGGGAGTATGCGTACGGAACGATTTGAAGTGGAATGATCATATAAAACTAATTGTTGGTAAGGTGGGTACCAGGTTGAGATTCATTGGGAGAGTGCTTAGAAAATGTAGTCCATCAACAAAGGAGGTGGCTTACAAAACACTCATTCGACCTATACTTGAGTATTGCTCATCAGTGTGGGATCCGTACCAGGTCGGGTTGACGGAGGAGATAGAGAAGATCCAAAGAAGAGCGGCGCGTTTCGTCACTGGGTTATTTGGTAACCGTGATAGCGTTACGGAGATGTTTAATAAACTCAAGTGGCAGACTCTGCAAGAGAGGCGCTCTGCATCGCGGTGTAGCTTGCTCGCCAGGTTTCGAGAGGGTGCGTTTCTGGATGAGGTATCGAATATATTGCTTCCCCCTACTTATACTTCCCGAGGAGATCACGAATGTAAAATTAGAGAGATTAGAGCGCGCACGGAGGCTTTCAGACAGTCGTTCTTCCCGCGAACCATACGCGACTGGAACAGGAAAGGGAGGTAATGACAGTGGCACGTAAAGTGCCCTCCGCCACACACCGTTGGGTGGCTTGCGGAGTATCAATGTAGATGTAGATGTAGATGTAGGACGGCAATCCGTCACGCTGACCACTCAGCTACTGGGACGGACAACAAATATGTTGATACACTGATACATCCAGTAACACTACTTCACAATACATCATCACATACTGCAATCCAGATGCGGCGCTCGTGGCATTATATGTAATCCAAGTTTCATTTACCGGCCCGGATTAGATGCTCACGGCACCTAATCATGTTCTCGCGATTGTTCTCGTGGTTTTTGGCTGCGCGAGCAACGGATTAAGTCTCGTGAGGTACACGAATGATTACACAGCATAAAGCACCTTTATAGTCACAAAATTTACTTGTTCTCTTAGCCTGATTCCTTAACATCTTCACATCAATCACACGGCTAAACACCTCCACGTGACTCCCTCGCTCGTTCTGGGGCGAAAAAAAAGAAGCGACCATAGCGCTGTCATCATAATCGATATCAGCGCTACTCGATACATGCTTACACCTTGTCCACGCACACGTTGTGCAACATTACCATTTTGGCTACTCACTTTTCACATCTCACGCAACTCATTTGCGACAAATGTGCTGTTCAGAAGGCGATATGTCTGGTGTTATTTCGAGCGTTTGGAGCAATAGAACTGAATCTGGCCGTGCTTGTGACGAGGATTTTTTGCAACACGATCGGAGATGATGCGCGTGATAGGGTGGTACCAGACATGAAAAATTGAAATTGGAAGGGTTTTAAAAGTATATGGCGATGACATTTAGTTGGAATCTGAAATGTGCTGCCAGTGTGATTTGATGACGTATAAGAAATTTCTAGAAGAGAGAAATATTTTAGATGACGATTGTGACGAATCAGCTTATATTCTCTTTGATAGGTGTGGGAGGTAAGAAGCTTTTAGGCTGTAGTGGTGGTGTAGTTTTTTGGTTTTGTGTAAGAGGTTTTGCTTTGCACTTGCTGGAGTAGATGTAGTGGAATAAGTTAGCGGCGTTACACTGGCGTGCCTGCTGCAAGTTTGGGGATGATTTTAACGAGTTCATCAGGAAGATTAGTGCTAGACATCCAGCCTAGAATGAGTCCATATGAGATGGTGCACAAGCTCGGGTTAGGGAATAACGGGACGTAAAATTTTCCGTGATACTTTCAAGCCCTGGAGTTTATCTTAAGTAATTATGGAACCCACAGGAAATCCAAATCTGGATGGTTGATTAGGACTTTAAACTCACTCCTCGTGAATGTTAGTATAGTGTATTCGCCACCGTATAGCGTACATCACAGTAGTTAGGGTTTGACAGAACAAGTATTTATCCAAGTTTTGTTCTGCTTACAGAGGAAATATGTTGAGAAGTTATCGAAGAAAGAAATATTCCTGCATGTAAGAACAGTGTTTTTTGCATTCTTGTTCACTATTCCTAAGGTCTGAGCCTTGAATGTAGCTGAAAATTATTGTCTTCTTATTTGTATCCCGCCTGGATAGGCGGCGCGTGGGTCTGCTCCTGTAAACTGAAGGATAGGCCGAATGTAGGAGGTGAGTAGGAGCAGGAAAAGGTGAAATGCTTCGATACTGCGTTTAGGTTATAACTCTTTTACTTAACTTTGGCTCAGATGAGCACGTAGATGCGAAGGCGTACATCCATCAAGTTACACTGGCAAAATCTGTAGTGGCTCACCTACTATGAAATAGAAGCAATGTTGCTTGGTCGTCTACTCGGAATCAAATGGGCTGAATGCGGAGGGGCGCTCGTAGAGCTGCACAGCGCCGGCTAGAGGGCGCTGTCGTCGGTGTCGGTGTCGTCGTGCCAACCTAGTAGAGCACACCTACGTTGTGGCATCGTAGCTATGGATACCACATCTTACAAGAAGGGGAAAAGTTTGTAATCTCATTTTTTAAAGTAGAAGTCGTCGCTAACTATTGAAATGTTCGGTGACTGAGGTAGAATATGAGTTTACAGGTTGAAAGAAGGTGACTGAAGACGTTCTACTGTTGCTCGGTTTCCGGTGAACCTAGGAAAGGTGTGGACGGAAAATTATGGCGTTGATGACCACGTGAATTATTCAGTGCCATTAAAGAATTTTCTTGCACAAAAGAAAACTTCTGGGGTGATGAGGACGGAAGGTTCAACGTGGACAGAGGCCAGCCCAGAAGAGAGACAGAGAGAGTGGGGAAGAGCTGATGGACAGAGAGAAGGGGAATAGCAGATGGGCAGACAGAAGGGTAGGAGAAGATATATAGAGAGAGGGCGTAAAGGAGGTAGACAGTGAGAGGGAGGAGAAAGTGATAGACAGAGAGAGGACCAGAGGAAAAGCACAGAGAGGGGGGGGGGGGGGAGGAAGGAGGAGATGGACTAATAGAATTGGAATTAATACATACCCTGGCAATACCAGGCAATTAGCTAGTTTTAATATAAAAATGCACACGAATTGACAAAGTCTTTTCACCATACACACATTTTCGTAGCTGTTGAATGGACAACTGTAACGCATTCTTTAAGATTATTAACGTTAGTAGGACTTGTAGCATATACGCGTTCTTGCAACTTTCCTCACAGCCAGAAACTACATGGAGTCAAATCGGGTGACTGTGATGGCCGCACCAAAGGTCCACCTCTTCAAGTCCAGTGTCTATCAAATATTTGATCTAGGTAATGTCGAAACTTTAAGGAATAATGTTGTGGTGAACTATGTTGATGGAAGTAGTCTGATGTTACGACACGAAGGGGAAGATTCTCAACAACAAAATTCTGCATCATATCTGTGTAAGAATCTCTCGTTACATACATTCACACATAATACGTGTTACAGTCTGATTATTAGTAAAATGTCGGCCAAGTACCCCAAAATTCGTAATACCGCACCATACGTTAACTTTCGAAGAGGACGTAAAGAAAGTCGGCAATATACAATTTGCATTTTTCTGGTATTTGCATGATTTACATTTTTACAATAAAATCAGTCTCAAGCCAATGTAGTTACTTTATCCCGTAAGTATGTCATAATTATCGTCCTGTGCATATGAAGCAAGTTTTTGTTGTTTAATAGTAAAAACAATATGTAGCTTACATTGAATTACATGCTGCAGAGTGCGTTTTACTTCTGAATGCAATACTGACTGCCCGTAATCATCAATGGTTAACCTATTAACAGACGAATGTTTTATTCCCTTTTCTTTGCTCAATATGCGTGCAGACTCAATCTCTAGGGCATACATCTTTCTCACAGACTGACAAACTATTTAGTTTGTCTTTCATTAACCGAACCTCATTTTTATTCAGAACTATTTTACGTTTTTTATTTGCAGGGAAAGCCGAAAAACCCGGACCTTACATGCACATCGCTCCTGATGTCCTCATGGACAGTTGAAGTATTAGTTTTATAAATTAAGCTGTATGTGTCTGTGTAGCACAGTTTTACATGACTGCCAGATACTTGTTTAACATGGATCCATAACTGATGTAGATAAGAAGGATTTTCGAAACATCCAAAATGACCATTCCTACTGCAGTGTGTTAAGTAAAGACTGCATTAAGCCTGCTCAGTTCAGTAACGACTAAACTTTCGTTAAAAATAACACCCATTTAAAAATTTGGTTTGGCATTTTATGTAGCTGCCCCATTCTTGTCTCAAGGATGTTTCTAGTCTTATATCCCGCATCTGTCCCATATTTTGCATTGTTTTTCCAAACACACTATTATTCACAACTTCTTCTCGGAATCATTGTTTGCACTCATTCATTTTTTCTCGTTAATCTCAATGTATGACTGCATCCAGGGGGCTTACCTAAGTGACAAAATTCTATGAACGTTTCTTAAAACCCGTTTATGTTGTAAACACTGTTTCAGGTTTCTATAATGGTTAACACAGTTTTCCTAATAATTTCTTACTATCAAAAATGATAGTGAAATTTATTTCGGGCATCAGGGCACATCTGAATTAAAATCATGAATACTCTCGGGATATTAAAGATTCAGTTCTGAAATGTACCCTATATCGGATCTGTCTGGTATACTTTCCATAGCAAAAGTTTCGATTCCCTATCGAAGAAACCATTCAAAACTGAACACCTGAAGATACCGCAACATCGCCCAGTTGCAAGATTATTCACATCAAGATAAATTATTTAAGATTCAACAATTTCGTAATCATAATTGTCTGTGTACTCTTGTTGGCAACTGCATATCTGCGAGAACAATGGACAATACCACCTTTAATGCCTCTTTCAACAAAAATTAGAGTTGGTCGATATCGGTAATAAGCGTAATTCCACTTCAGAAATTTTCAGCAGAGCATCCCACGCCAAGCCAGAGATGTTCGCACGACCTGACTTCAGAGGAGCGCTGAACAGGGCGATGGATGTGACGGACCGCCGTCCGGCAGAGCTTGTTGCGCCGGCGACCTTACCCATCCCCTTTCTCCCCTCCTCCCACCGCACAAGTACGACAACACCAGCAAACTTCACCGGCCAGCAAGAGGAGATGGACGTGTGTGGCTCTGCGTCCATAGTCCCTGCTGCGTTCAGTTCCACCGCGCCTGAGGGCGCAACGAAACTTCGCCTAACAGCGGCCTCAAATACCGCTATTATGGCTGAATTTGATGACGCACGATGTTGAGAGGAATACCAGGAACATCGGAATCGGTCATTCCAAGACTCAAAGTGCAACAACTAGCACCGCAGAAGACCGAAAAATGCCTCCCCGTGGGAAGGTGAGGCTCTGCAGCAATGCAGAGAGAGCCCGCTCTGAAATTTCCAGGAAAGAAATGATCGTCCAGAACGCCGCAAACGGCAGGCAAATGCGACACCTGAGGACGGTGAGCGAATGACGAAGAAACCCGCCGCCACAATTCCGCGTCAACAAAGGCCGCAAGAAGAAAATCGTGGCTCTGAGCACTATAGGACTTAACATCTATGGTCATCAGTCCCCTAGAACTTAGAACTACTTAAACCTAACTAACCTACGGACATCACACAACACCCAGTCATCACGAGGCAAAGAAAATCGTGGTCTACACTTGTAGCCAGCCAAGCAAGTCGGACATGCACGCCAGACGCGGAGTACAGTGACTCATGCGGCACCTCGCTGTCCTGTAGAAGGAAGAAGACGATGCTACCAAGACAGCAGCCACTACAGAGGAAGATCTTGGCCCCAACTTCCTTAGACACTGATCTGTCCAGAGCAAGAAATAGAGACAAACACCAACCCTCTTGTAAGCAAAGATTACCACCATAGCTTCCTACAACAGATACTACAATAGGCAGGTCCGAATTCATTGCGAAATCAGCAGGGAAAGATCTGGTGCGGATAAAACTGCGCTGCAACTCCGATGACTACCACAGGGTGACAAGTGAAACCTCTGCGCGCCAGTGGCCGTTTTATACTCACGCTAAACACCCAGACAAGGTGATCAAGGCTATGTCTCGTGGCTTCCCGTAGTCAGTCATATCACCAAAATGAAGAATTTGAAAACCTGACGTAAGGGGTACACACTGTCGGGCGAATGAAATCCCCAGACACTGGAGAAGATGGTTCGCAGTAATATGGCTAACTGCTACCTGATGTACTTTGTTTACATTTACCCAGGTCATTGACCTCGGCTTGACCTTGACTTTCACCTGCACCCATGACCTTGAACTTGAACGCATTATGTAATCATACACTTAGACGCATCTCGAAGTGGACGACTGCACCGGAGTGAAGGGAGCTCCAATTGAGGGACCGACAGGCTGCGGTAGGCATTTCGTCCGGAGTGGCTCGCGATGCGAACTGGTGCAGAGAGGCTTGGAGGTGTCATCCTTTATACTTGTCCGGCGGAAAGATATGCTATGACATACAGTGGCACATGACTCTGGAGGAAATATCGGTGGCCGTGATGGCAGCGATGATTGAGGCGATTCTCGCGCCAACAGTAGCGAAGCTAGCGCAACATGTTACCATGGCAGCTGTGTGAGAAACGGTTGGCAACAACTCGGTGTGCTTATGTTATTGTCGGACTGTATTCCTGTACCTCCCACGGTGATGTAACTTGTGGATGGAGATGCGGCAGTCCGCAGTGCACACCTGTTTGCTTGGAGGTGGATCCCAGATGGATATAAAATAGCACAGTTGTGCTTTATACCTCCTCATCCTCCCTCTCCCCTCCTCCTCTCCCAACCCATCTCCCACCCACTCACCAGCCAATCACAGTGAAGTATTAAAATTCGTTAACTAGTCAGTATGTATTTTCTGTAGAGATGTAAATAAAACAAAATAAATGTAAGCAGCCCAATTGTCCTCTATAGACCCTAAACCTCTCTTCTTTCCCCAGTCCCCTCATTCTCCCTTCAACCAATCACAAAATCACAACGAAGTTTTGAAATCAGGCAGACAATCAGAATGTCAGGATAACGAAGATAAGGTACAAGAAATTAAGACTGATATGGAGGCATATAGACAGTCGTTTTTCCCTCGCTCTATTTGCGAGAGGAACAGGAAAGGAACTGACTACTAGTGGTACAGGGTACCCTCCGCCACGCACCGTACGGTGGCTTGCGGAGTATATATGTAGATGAATATGTAGATGTAGAATGTATTTGCAGTTCTGAAACAAATAAAATAAGTAAGTAAAATGCAAGTAGCTCACTTGTGCTTTGTACACCAAGCCCAATCCCCCTCGCAGCATATTACTAAAATGATAATGTCAGAAATACGTCAAAAAATTGTAAACTTTAGTTGAAAGTCAAAGATATGCATTATTTCAATGAAAGTCCGAAGTATTTGCCAATATTACGGAACTTCGTTCGGGATGTCTTTCTGCCATTAAACTTGCCCGTTGAACGCACAACATGTTACCATGTCCATAGCGGAACAAACACTGGTAGCAGTTACTTCTGTAAAATGTCTGGGAGTATGCGTGCGGAACGATTTGAAGTGGAATGATCATATAAAATTAATTGTTGGTAAGGCGGGTACCAGGTTGAGATTCATTGGGAGAGTGCTTAGAAAATGTAGTCCATCAACAAAGGAGGTGGCTTACAAAACACTCGTTCGACCTATACTTGAGTATTGCTCATCAGTGTGGGATCCGTACCAGATCGGTTTGACGGAGGAGATAGAGAAGATCCAAAGAAGAGCGGCGCGTTTCGTCACAGGGTTATTTGGTAACCGTGATAGCGATACGGAGATGTTTAATAAACTCAAGTGGCAGACTCTGCAAGAGAGGCGCTCTGCATCGCGGTGTAGCTTGCTCGCCAGGTTTCGAGAGGGTGCGTTTCTGGATGAGGTATCGAATATATTGCTTCCCCCTACTTATACCTCCCGAGGAGATCACGAATGTAAAATTAGAGAGATTAGAGCGCGCACGGAGGCTTTCAGACAGTCGTTCTTCCCGCGAACCATACGCGATTGGAACAGGAAAGGGAGGTAATGACAGTGGCACGTAAAGTGCCCTCCGCCACACACAGTTGGGTGGCTTGCGGAGTATAAATGTAGATGTAGATGTAGATGAAGTCCATGGTGTGTTGTGAGTGAAGTAGTGCGATGGACTGAGAGTGTATCAGAGAGAATCATCGGTTAACTCTGTTTGTATACGCACAGGCTACAATGGTACACATGCGTACTAATGAAACACATGCAGATATGGCGTATGTTTGCAACTTCTGCGACGTTAATGATACTGCTGCTGTGGAAGAATACCGTCGGCTTTTTACCACATGTCGAATTCCCGATCGCAGAGTGTTTACCAGAGTTTTCAGCACATCGCGCGAAACTTTTATTCTTCCGAGTTCCCATTTTTCTTCTTAACGTGTAGTTCTACGACTTGTGCAGAAACAGCAACATTTTGTTGAAATGGTGCAGCGTAGTCCTACTATCAGTACACGGCGACTATCTGCACATATAAGTGTCCGACGAAAGGGCGTAATGCGAACATTACATGCCGAAAACTTCTACCCATTTCATATGCAGCTCATCCACAATCTTCGCATTGCAGACAACGCCACACGACTTGAATTTCGTCAATGGTTAAATCAAAATCGTCGTTTGCTTCCATTAGCATTATTCACTGGTGAAGCGAAGTTTGCACGGAATGAAATCAACAACACACACAATAATCATCGATGGTCGGAGGAAAATCCACACGGTACAGTGGATACCAATTACCAAGTTCGTTTTTCGATCAATGTTTGGTGCGGCACGGTCGGTAACTTGCAGATAGGTACAGTAATTTTAGGAGAGAAAATGACGGGACAGATTTACTTGCATTTTTTTCCAAAATTCTTTTGTTGAATATCATCTTAAGGTCTGAACCCTACTGCCAGCAACACGTAGGAACCCACATTTTACCAGACGTGTGAGGGAACATCTGAACCATACTTACCCCAATCGCTGGATTGTCATGGTAGTTCCGTTAGATGGCAACCGAGACCGTCAGACCTTATGCCATTAAATTTTTGATGAATTCTGAGGTTTACTTTGGTATAGACATTTGTGGATATGAAATTTACTTATGAATCAGAGATAAAATTTACTGCTAAAACAGTTCGGTATTTAGGTATGGAGACGAGTAAGCATAAAAACAATGAAATTTACTGATCAGGCTACGGTAGCTGACATAAAAATTGTGCCCGCACAGTTCGGAGGCAAACATTCGTAACATCTTTGACATTTACAGACATAATGCATATGTTTGAACCTGACACGATTTTAATATTAGACCTACTGAATACAGGGGTATGTATGTGAAAGCAATTTTACGCAAGTATCTTTGACTTATACAGAAATAATGTATATGTTACAGATTTTTTAAGTGTGTGTGTGTTTGTACGTGTGTTTGTGAGTACGAGAGAGGGTGGGTAAGTGGGTGGGTTAGCTTGTTTGTGTGGGTGGGTGTGTCTGCTGAATAGCATCAATTTATCTTACAGTTCAGGTGAAGAAGCTTGATAATACTGTAGTATCGACAAATACTTTTGACTTTCATGGAAATAATGCATATCTTTGACTTTTAGATAAGGTTCAAGTAATTTTTTATTGTATATCTGACGACATTGTCATTTTAATACTGCCCTATGAGGGAGAGGGGGCATGGGGTACAGAGCACAAATGGGCTCATTACATTTTATTTATTTCTTTATTGAAGATACATTCTGAATGACTGTCTCGTTTTAATGCTTTGCTATGATTAGCTGGAGAGGGAGAAGAAGGGTGGAGCGTAAAGCACACGTCAGCTAGTTCCAGTATCTTGAATTATTTTGATTGGTTGGAGATAGGAGAAGGGGAATGGTAGGAGAGGGAGAATAGGAGAGACATGATTACGTAATGCCTTCAAGGTCAACGTCAAAACCAAGCTCAAGGGGAGGTCGAAGACCTAGCTCACGTGATATCACAACTGCAAACAAAGTGCACCAGGCGGTAGGTTACTGTCCTCCCTCCCGGGCGTTTCATAGTCAGCAGCACCAATAGGAAGTTGTTCAGCTTCACCACAGAGCTGAAGACGGCGGTCACCGTGGAGAATTTTAAACCGAAGCGACGGTGTCCTCAATGATTCAGGTGTCAGCGTGTCTGGGTCGTCTGCTCTATGGCTGACGTCTGTTGGTTGGTTGGTTGATTCGGGGATGGGACCAAATAGCGTGGTCATCGGATTAGGGAAGGAAGTCGGTCGTGCCCTTTCACAGGAACCACCCCGGTATTTACCTGAAACGATTTAGGGAAATCACGGAAAATGTAAATCAGGATGGCCGGACGCGTATTGGATCCGTCGTCCTCCCAAATGAGCGTCCAGTGCGCTAACCACTGCGCCACCTCGCTCAGTCCTGACGTCTTTGTGAAGTTGCTAATGGCCATTCAAGCCATCAATGTACACCGAAAGAAGAAAGGCAAACGTGCGCGAAGTGTGGATGGAAAGACGTGGTCAGCTATCGAAGGTGCGAGAAATTCAAAGCTGTGTTTGCTTGCCAAGTGGAATAACGTACAGGGCTCAACAGAAGATCACGGCAGCGTGCTCCAACGGATGCCGGACTGTTGCGATCACCGACATTTGTGGTCGCCAGAGTTTGCAGTCACGTGCACTGCCAGGTAGTTTCAGCAGCGATCCCTCAGGCAAGGGAGGCCATTCCTCGTACTCGCTGTGTCAACTTTCAAGCCGTTGTCTCCGCATCTTATCCGACACAGCCAGCACCATTCCACTCTCGAATGGTGCGTGGGAAAAAGGAACACCTAAATCTTTCCGTTCGAGTTCTGATTTCTCTAATTTTATTATGATGATCAATCTCCCTACGTAGGTGGGTGTCAACAAAATATTTTCGCACTCGGAAAAGAAAGTTGGTGATTGAAATTTCGTAAATAGATCTCGCTGCAAAGAAAACCGCCTTTGTTTCAGTGACTGCCACCCCAACTCGCATATCATATCAGTGACACTCTCATCCCTATTGCGCGATAACCCGAAACGAGCTGTCCTTCTTTGCACTTTTTCGATGTCCTCCGTCAATCCTACCTGGTAAGAATCCCACACCGCGCAGCAATATTCCATGAGGACGGACAAGTGTAATGTAGGCTGTCTCTTTAGTTGGTTTGTCACATCTTCTAAGTGTTCTGCCAACAAAGCGCAGTCTTTGTTTCGCCTTCCTCACAATATTATCTATGTGGCCTTTCCAATTTAAGTTGCTCGTAATTGTAATTCCCAGGTATTTAGTCGAACTCACAGCTCTTAGATTTGTGCGATTTATCGTATACCCAAAATTTATCGGATTTCTTTTAGTACCCATGTGGATGACCTCGCACTTTTCTTTGTTTAGTGCCAATTGCCACTTTCCGCACCATACATAAATTCTCTCTAGATCTTTTGTAATTGGAATTGATCGTCTGATAATTTTGCTAGACGGTAAATTACAGCGTCATCTGCAAACAATCTAAGGGGGCAGCTCAGATTATCACCTAGATCATTTATGTAAATCAGGAACAGCAGAGGGCCTATGACACTACCTTGCTGAACGCCAGATATTACTTCTGTTCTGCTCAAGGATTTACCGTCTGTCACTACGAACTGCGACCTCTCTGAGAGGAAATCACGAATCCAGTCACACAACTGAGACGATACTCCATATGCAAGCAATCTGATCAATAGTCGCTTGTGAGGAATGGTATCAAAAGCCTTCTGGAAATCTAGGAATATGGAATCGATCTGAGATCCCTTGTCGATAGCACTCATTACTTCATGGGAATAAAGAGTTAGCTGTGTTGCACAAGAACGATATTTTCTGAATCTGTGTTGGTTATGTATCAATAAGTTATTTTCTTCAAGGTGATCCATAATGTTCGAGTACAGTATATCGTACTGCAAATTGAGTTCAGTGATGTGGATCTGAAATTCAATGGGTTACTCCTATTTCCTTTCTTGAATATTGGTGTGACCTGTGCTACTTTCCAGTCTTTGGGAACCGACCTTTCGTCAAGTGAGCGGTTGTATATGATTGCTAAGAAAGGCGCTATTGTGTCTGCATACTCTGAAAGGAACCTGACTCGTACACCGTCTGGACCGGAAGACTTGCCTTTCTGGCCGGCCAGTGTGGCCGAGCGGTTCTAGGCGCTACAGTCTGGAACCGCGCGACCACTACGGTCGCAGGTTCGAATCCTGCCTCGGGCATGGATGTGTGTGATGTCCTTAGGTTAGTTAGGTTTAAGTAGTTCTAAGTTCTAGGGGACTGATGATCTCAGCAGTTAAGTCCCATAGTGCTGAGAGCCATTTGAACCATTTGAACTTGCCTTTCTTAAGTGATTTGAGTTGTTCCGCAACACCTAAGATATCTACTTTTATGCCACTCATGCTAACAGCTGTTCTGGTTTCGAATTCTGGAATATTTACTTCATCTTCTTTCGCGAAGGAATTGCGGAAAACTGTATTTAGTAACTCTGCTGTAGTGGCACCATCATTGGTAACATTTCCATCGCTATCGCGCAGTGACGGTATTGACTCTTTTTTGCCACTGGTGTACTTTACATACGACCAGAATCTCTTTGGGTTTTCTTCCATATTTTGAAACAATGTTTCCTTGTGGAAACTATCAAAAGCCTCTCGAATTGACGTCCGCACTAAATTTCGAGCAAACTTAGCCAGTCTTGGGGATTTTGCGTTTTTCTGAATTTGGCATGCTTTTTTCGTTGCTTCTGCAAGTGTCCTGACGTGTTTTGTTTACTACAGTGGATCAGTCCTGTCTCTTAACTTATGCAGTATGAATCTATCTATTGCTATAGATACTTTATCTTTGAATTTGAGCCATATCTGGTCTACACTTACATAATTAGCTTGGAAGGAATGGAGACTCTCTCTTAGAAAGGCATCAAGCGAATTTTTATCTGCTGTTTTAAATAGATATATTTTGTGTTATTTTTAGTGGTTTTGGTTGATATGGTTTTGAGCCTTGCTACAATGACCTTGTGTTCACTAATCCCTGTATCCGTCATGACGCTCTCTATTAGATCAGGATTATTTGTAGCTAAGAGGTCAAGTGCGTTTTCGCAACCATTTACAATTCGTATGGGCTGTTGAAAGTAATTCTCAGAGAAAGAAAATGGCTCAAATGGCTCTGAGCACTATGGGACTTAACATCTGAGGTCATCAGTCCCCTAGAACTTAGAACTACTTAAACCTAACTAACATAAGGACATCACACACATCCATGCCCGAGGCAGGATTCGAACCTGCGACCGTAGCGGTCGCGCGGTTCCAGACTGTAGCGTCTAGAACCGCTCGGCCACTCCGGCCGGCGTTGTACTGCTCCACACCGGAGCGGACAGGAACTCGGGCGAAAGTCATTCAAAACCGGCGCTAGGCACCAGGTGCCGCCAGAGAAAGAATTTAGTACTATTTCGGAAGATGTTTTCTGTTTACCACCGGCTTTGAACATGTATTTTCGCCAACAAATCGAGGGTAGATTGAAGTCTCCACCAATTATAACTGTATGAGTGGGCACTTATTTGTAATGAGATTCAAGTTTGCTTTGAACCGTTCAGCTATTATATCATCTGAATGGGGGGGGGGGGGGTCGGAAGAAGGAGCCAATTATTATTTTGGTACGGCCGTTGAGTATAAGCTCTAACCACAGTAATTCGCAGGAACTATCTACTTCAACTTCACTACAAGATATACTACTACCAACAGACACAAACACACCACCACTTACTTTATCTATCCTTTCTGAACACGGTTTGCGCCTCTGTAAAAATTTCGGCAGAATTTATCTCCGGCTTTAGTCAGCTTTCTGTTCCTATAACAATTTCAGCTTCAGTGCTTTCTATCAGCGCTTGAAGCTCTGGTACTTTTCCAACACAGCTACGACAATTTACAACTACAATACCGACTGTTGCTTGTTCGATTCTCGTCGTTTCTTTGCCCTGTACCCTTTGAGACTGGAGCACTTTTTGATCATATAACTATTGATAGTGCCTCACTACGTCGGTGGAGTTCAGATATAGTTGTTGGATCTAATACCAACATATATCCAACTACCGTTTCATTGTACAGAATCATGGAGTGTCTTTTCAACATCTGGAAACCGAAATATTTAAAATTTTTGGAAGCGAAATCAGTATCATCAAATATGTCAGTATGTAATTAGTTCTTCGATGCATAAATATAGCCCCATCCTCCCTCCGTCTGTTCGGTAGCTTCTTTCTACACTTATTGATTGCAATAGAGACAATCCATATGCATAGGAGGAACAGGAAAGGAATGATGTAAAAAGAATACGAATGTTCGCTAATCATTTTGAGTGCTGCGTTTGTGGATATTTTAATTACTATGACTGAGAGTCGAAAAAACAATAAGGAAAGAAGAAATGGACACGTGAATAGTTGAAAAGAAGGACATACACCACGATAATAGAGGAAGAAAATATGGTCACTGAACAGGAAACAACGGTTGAAAAAGCTAGATGTGACTATAATTTTTGGTGACAGGGGGATCATTTGAGTCATGTTTAATGTTGACTTTGTTAAGCCACTACTTATTGATTAAATGCTAGTGAACCGAACTGCCACCAGCCTCTTTTGTCATTAAGCTATTTAGGGATACTGCCATGAGGCCCGGAAGACTCTCTAGCTTTTATGACTAATAAGGGCTGATTCCTATAACACTTTCCACAGGCTTTGGACTGTCAAAAGATAAATGACCATTTACTATTTTGACGTGTTTAAAATCAGCCTATACAGGCTTAGCAATTTTTATACAAGAATTACAGTACACTTCATTTATAACTACAACTTAATATTAGCACCGATAATGCAGCTAGACTATACTTAATAATTTTGATTAAATAATCTGCGAGGACTCACTGGTCTTCATAGCTTTTTAATACATTTCATTTTAACATATTTTAGTCCAGTTTTCAATATGGGCAGTGGCTTACTAGTAGGGCCAATTATTACCAGTCTTTTAATAATTTTTTATGGTTTTCTCTATTCTGTCGTCCAGCTTGAATTGTTTGTTCTTCGTCTTTTTGACTTAAAAATTCATCTCCAACTTCATGTTCATGCTGTTTGTGAGCTCCACTTCCTCTTTCAAGTACTCTACCAAATAGGTGATTCTAGGGTGAGGGTTTCCAAAAATATTTTTTCTTTTTTGTGTCACCCTTTAATAACATTTGTCGTTCGATTTCTTTTTCCGTTGAAACTGCACATTGCTATGGGAGTGTCCTCATTCTGTAGCCAGTTGTCCACAAAGCAGTCAAAACCTGAGAGAGCCTTTCGTTATCAGGAACTTGTGCATGAATCCCAAACCACCTGTTACTTACGTCCTCTAGTTTTAAAAACGCCAGTGCTGCACACATACTGATGTAAAGTCTTAAATCTTAGTTCTAGTGGTAATCCTCAGTTGAACCAAGAGCTTTAAGTTTTCTCCACAAACTCTTCTGGAAATAACATCAATTTATTTCACCTGAGAGGAAAATCTGACGAAGGGCCGATATCGCAGCTGCCTCAAAATCGACCTTCACTTCCATAGGATGCCACTTAGGAGCATCTTGTTTAATCAGACGAAACAGGTGAACAAATGTGTCTTACTTCTTATTAGGAAGCAGTGCAAATACAACCGGAAGAATGTTTGTTTTTTCACTCTGTATTTATTTAGTTTTCTTATATTTTTCCAATGTTTTACTTTTCTTGTACTTGTGTGCATAATTTCTACCATATTGCACACACTGTACGTGTAAACTAGCAGACAGATTTAAACTGTATGGTACTCGAACCTAGGACCTTTGCCTTTGGCAATCAAGTGCTCTACCGACTGAGTTATGAAAGAACGACTCACAACCCGCCCTCGCACCTTCCCTTCCAGTAACTGTCTCCAACCTTCCAAACTTCACAGAAGTTTTCAAGTGAACTTTGCGCGACTATCACTCCTGAAAGAAAGGATATAGTGGAGAAATGGCTTAGCAAAACCTTCTATACAGTTTGGAAGTGTATAGTTTAAATCTGCGCACAATCCGGTCCAGAGCGAAAATTCTTCTGGAGATTGCAACAAGAGCGTCCTAAAAATTAAGGCCTCCGAATTTTTATACAAAAATTTTCAAAGCTTTTTAAAGAAATCAAGCGTCATTAACGGTCTACATCTTCATTCTTCATGCCTAAGTATTTGCAGCACTCTGCTCCTAGAGGGTTCTGAATTGTAGCATGTAACATAGCAGTGTGTAACGCAGCTATGTCCCTTGGTGAGAAATGGCACTCTGTAATCGAGTTTCGAATTCAAAATGATCGTCCACACATGGAACACCCTCTCCATCACCAAGACAATCCCCGACCACACTCGACAAACTGTGATATGTGCAAAAATCCGATGCCTAGGGTTTATTGTCGTCGATCATCCTCTTTACAGTCCCGACTTGGCTTCATTCGATTTTCATCCATTTACAAAACTTAAAGAACCCCTTCGAGAACTTCCTTTGATAGTGATGAAGCAGTGCAGGCAGAGGTAAGGTTGTGGCTCCGTTAAGGAATCCAAACATTCTGCAGTGACAGTATCAACAAACTGTCCTCTCGTTGGGAGAAATGTATTCGTTGCCAGGGTGATTATGTCGTTGCCACGGTGATTATGTTGAGAAAGATTATTGATGTAGAATGTTAATAACCTTTGTTTTATTTAAAAAGCTCATGAAAAATTCGCAAACATTACTTTTCACTACGCTCTCTTAAGTTTGTCTGTAACATTGTCTACAAAATTAACAAAGCATAGGAGAGAATGCCGACCGATGCATTGTACTCGATAGTAAAGTATGTCTCAAATAATATCTTTTTCCTACTTCTCTTCCTGCAGAAGAAAGCTTAGTTTTCCGCTCCCTGTAGACACTGTGAGGGACGTGACAAGCTCTCGTGCGCGGGGGTGAGGCGCAAGAGTTATTCCGAGAGTAGGCGTAAAGCAACTGGCAGAGGTGGGTGGAGAGACTGGCAACTGTCAGAGGCAGCAGATTGACCGTATGCTTGGCAGGGACATGGCCCGGAGGAGAAGGGGTGCGAAGTGCGCAATTCTTCGGTATTTCTATGCTGAGAGCGGCTGGCGTGGAATAAAATGTGTGCTCTTCGTGAACACATGATAATAGCGAAATATCATAATTCCAAAGGTAGAAAGAGGATTCCAAGCTCGAATTAGTGAGAAATACTCCCATTGTGACAAAACGATAGTAAAAACAATTACAGCAATTACATTTCGTTTAAAGTACAGTAATAATGAAAATCGATTTCAGCCAATATATAACGTATGTATAATAGCCGGAGATGTGGTTCTGGATCATGTTTGTTAATGTCTATCATGTTGTTGTTGTGGTCTTCAGTCCAAAGACTCGTTTGGTGCAGCTCTCCATGCTACTCTATCCTGTGTAAGCCTCTTCATCCTCGAACAACTACTGCAACTTACATCCTTCTGAATCTGCGTACTATATTCATATCTTTGTCTCCCTCTTCGATTTTAAACCCCTCACTTCCCTCCAATACTGTATTGGTGATCCCTTGATGTCTCAGAATGTGTCTTATGAACTGATTCCTTCTCCTTGTCAGGTCGTGCCAAAAATTACTTTTCTCTCCAGTTATCTCGGTATCTCCCATTAGTTACGTGATATACCGATCTAATCTTCAGTATTCTTCTGTAGCACCACAATTCAAAAGCTTCTACTCTCTTCTTACCTAAACTGTTTATCGTCCATGTTTCACTTCTGTATATAGCCACACTCCAGACAAATATTTTCAGAAAAGACTTCCTAACACATAAATCTATATTAAAGGTTAACAAATTTCTCTTCTTCAGAAACAATCTTCTTGCTGTTGTCAGTCTACATTTCATATCCTCTTTACTTCAGTCGTCGACCGTTATTTTACTGCCCAAATAGTAAAACTCATCTACTACTTTAACTGTCTCGTTTCATAATCCAATTCACTCAGGAACACCTGATTTAATTCGACTACATTCCATTACCCTTTTTTGCTTTTGTTGATGTTCATCTTATAACTACCTTTCAAGATACTGTCCATTCAACTGCTCTTTCAAGCCCTTTGCTGTCTCTGACAGAATTATAATGTCATCGGCAAACCTCAAATTCCTTCTCCAAATATTTCTTTGCTTTCCATTACGGCTTGCTCAATGTACAGATTGAATAACGTCAGGAATAGGCAATTACCCTGTCTCACTCTCTTCTCACCCACTGCTTCCTTTTCATGCCCCTCGGCTTTTATAACTGCCGTCTGATTTGTGTAAAAGTTGTAAATAGTCCTTCGTTCCCTGTATTTTACCACTGCTGGCTTCAGAATTTCAAAGAAAATATTCTAATTAACAATTTCAAAAGCTTTATCTAAGTCTACGAATACTAGAAACTCGGGTTTGCCATTCCTTAACCTATCTTCTAAGGTAAGTAGTAGTATCAGTACTGCCTCACTTGTGCCCACATTCCTCCAGAATCGAAACTGATCTTTGTCGAGGTTGGCTTCTACCAGTTTATCCATTCTTATGCAAAGAATTCATTGTAGTATTTTGCAAGCATGACTTTTTAACGTGATAGTTCGGTAATATTCACATCTATCAGCACCTTCGTTCTTTGAAATTGGAATTATAGCGCTCTTCTTGAAGCCTGAGGGTATTTCGCCTGTCTCATATATCTTGCGTCCGCGGCTCGAGGTCTTACGATAGCGTTCTCGCTTCCCGCGCACAGGGTCCCGAGGTCAGGGATTTTCCCTGCCTCGAGATGACTGGGTGTTGTTGTGTCGTCTTCATCATGATCGTTCATCCTCATTACGGTCGGAGGAAGGCAATGCAAAACCATCTCCGCTAGGAACTTGCCTAGGGGACGGCGGCGTGGGGTCTCCCGCATCGTCCCCTACACTCCTCGGAGTATGGGACCTCATCATCACCATATATCTTGCACAACAGATACAAGAGTTTTATCATGGCTGGCTCTCCCAAGACTATCAGTAGGTTTGGCGGAATGTCGTAATTACCCGGGGTCTTGTTTCGACTTACGTCTTTTGGTGCTCTGTCAATTTCTTCTTGGAGTATCATGTCACTCATCTCACTTTCTTTTACGTTTTCTTCTATTTCTGTAATACTGCCTGCAAGTTCATCTCCCTTGTATAGGCACCCTATATAATCCTTTCAGCTTCCCTTTCTTTGCTTACAAGGGAACCTCCCCATCGCATCCCCTCAGATTTAGTTATAAGATGGCACAGTGGATAGGCCTTGAAAAACTGAACACAGATCAATTGAGAAAACAGGAAGAAGTTGTGTGGAACTGCGAAAAAATAAGCAAAATATACAAACTGAGTAGTCCATGGGCGACATAAGCAACATAATGGACAATACCAGCTTCGGAGCACTGTGGTCCTGTGGTAGCGTTAGCAGCTGCAGAACGAGAAGTCCTAGGTTCAAGTCTTCCCTCGACTGAAAATTTTACTTTCTTTATTTTTGCATAGTTATTATCTGTCCGTTCGTTCATTGACATCTCTGTTCACTGTAATAAGTTTAGTGTCTGTGTTTTGCGACCGCATCGCAAAACCGTGCGATTAGTAGACGAAAGGACGTGCCTCTCCAATGGGAACAAAAAACATTTGATCGCAAGGTCATAGGCCAACCGATTCCTCCACAGGAAAACACATCTGATATATTCTATACGACACTGGTGACGGCATGTGCGTCACATGACAGGAATATCTTGTCGACCCACCTAACTTGTACACTTGGCGAATGGGTAAAAAGATTCTTCTACCTTGCCCGATTTAGGTTTTCTTGTGGATGTGATAATCACTCCCAAAAAAGTGATGAAAACATAAGAGTTTGTCACATAAACTGAAAATAAAAAATTAAACTTTTCACTCGATGGAGGATTTGAACCAAGGACCTTTCGTTCCGCAGCTGCTCACGTTACCACGAGACCACGGCGCTCCTGCCTTCCCATTGTCCTTAATGTTGCCTATCTTCCCTTGAACTACTCAGTTTGTATATTTTGCTTATTTTCTCACAGTTCCATACAACTTCTTCCTGTTTTCTCAATTGATCTGTGTTCAGTTTTTCAAGGCCTATCCACTGTGCCAACTTATAACTAAATCTGAGGGGGGTGCGATGGGGAGGTTCCCTTGTTAGAACTAGTTTTCCATATGAGCTACTTCTCTATTCTCTAAATGCCTCATAATTTTCCTGTAAGCGGTATCTATCTTTCCCCTAGTGGTATTTGCTTCTACATCGTTGCATTTTTTGTCTATCCATTCCTACTAAGCCATTCTGCATTTCCTGACAATCTCATTTTTAGACGTTTGTATTTCCTTTTTTCTGCTTCATTTCCCTCCTTTTTATATGTTCTCCTGTCATCAGTCTGCGTTATCCAAGGATTTCTATTAGGCCTTGTCTTTTTACCTATTTTATCCGAAGCTGCCTTCACTATTTGATCTCTCAAAGCTACCCATTCCCCTGTATTCCTTTCCCCTGTTCTAGTATATACTTTAATGTACTTTCCGTTAGCCGCCAGGCGTGTTTTCCCTATAATCAGCATTAATGGAAATTAACAAAAGACCCAAGTGGAGAACAAACATGAACGCATCGCCGTAGGATTGATTATTTGGGATTGATTATCAGTGAGTTATACAGGGTGAACCAGAATTCAACTGACAAAATTTCAGAGATGGTTGCATGGGACACAAAAAGAAAAAAAAGTTTAGTGAGCATCGGCTCTAGAATTCATGCATTAAGAACTTCGAGCACTTGTTCACCTTTGCTACTGTGAGACTCATCTCTTCTACTGAAAGCCTTTTGCTTTCCATATTTTGAGAGGTGGTAGCATGGACCAAAACAAGAAATAAATGTTCAGTAAACACGAGCTCTACAGTGCTTAATGTGGTGTCACCGCCAGACACCACACTTGCTAGGTGGTAGCTTTAAATCGGCCGCGGTCCATTTAGTACATGTCGGACCCGCGTGTCGCCACTGTGTGATCGCAGACCGAGCGCCACCACAAGGCAGGTCTCGAGATACGGACGAGCACTCGCCCCAGTTGTACGGACGACATTGCTAGCGACTACACTGACGAAGCATCGCTCATTAGCCGAGCAGATAGTTAGAATAGCCTTCAGCTAAGTCCATGGCAACGACCTAGCAAGGCGCCATTAGCCTTACATAGTTTGATAGTTATCGTATGAAATGTCTCATCAAGAACGCTGTATACAAATGGTGGATTAAAGGTAAGTATTCCAGCAGCTACGTACTTTTCTTTATAGCTTTCATTGAGTATCCTGTTTCAGACCATCAAGTCCGCCTGCTCGCTTAATGGCCGCCTCCCTTAAATAATGTGCGTAGTGTTGGCAATCTGTCAACACTACACTTAGCATACCTTAAGAGCTGGCAGCACTTGTTCATCTTCGCTACTATGAAACACATATCTTGTTCGAGGGCGTGCTGAAAAGTAATGCCTTCGAATTTTTTATGTGAAACTCTTAAACAAAATAAACACTATAACATTCTGCATCTTTATTTTTCATGTCTGTATATTTATTTCTCAACGTAGTCACCCTGGCGACGGTCACATTTCTCCCAACGAAAGACCATTTTATTGATACCGACACCGCAGAATGTATGACTTTGTTGGCGGAGCCACAACCTCACCTCGGCTTGCACCGCTCCATCACTATCAAAGTGAAGTTCTCGATTTTTTTTTCTTTTCTTTACTGTCATTTCATTACCCCATGTGGGGGCGGACTGGCAGCAGCAGTGTAGCCGCTCTTCAGCCTACACTTTTGAGCATAATAATGGATTGTTTTAAAACATAGAAGGGTGAGCAAAATATGAGACTGAACATTTCTGGATGACAAAGACGCGATGGAGGTGGCGTTTCATGACCAGCTGCTCGGAGACGATGCGTAGCAGGAGATTTGCTCACATGGCGTCTGCTTGATGACCAGCTCAAGGTAAGGGGTACATGGAAGAGACTGTGGTGTCACGGCGGAAGTAGAATAAAAGAGGAGAATAGAGAACTGGCAGGAATTTGTGGAGAAGGCGTGGTTGTGAAAGGGATGGTGATGGGAGAGAGCGAGGCTTCTGTGGGGTTGGAGAGGCTGTTCAAGGAGGGGGGGGGGAGGTTGGTGGGGGGGGGGGGGTAGGATGGAATGCATTGGGTGAGAGTGTCTAATCGGGAAATCAGGAAGTGGGAACGGTTTTGGGAAATATGTGGCAGTGGCATTTACACAGTGAGGCGAGGACAGAGGAGCATACTTCTCAGAATGTCAGGTGCGTTTGAAACCATGTCAACAAAAACCTTGTGTGTGGTTCTGGCGACTTGCCCCACTGACGTCACTATCCCGCACAGAGAAGTGACATACTGACCAAAGAGAGGCAGACACAGCAAGCTTCTAGAAAAATAGTAGAATACATCATAGATATGCGTCAATTAAACAGCTGGCGCCTTGACACATGGCAAAGGACGTGGGAAACGACAGACAATAGCCGTCGCGTTTTCTCCTTCTTCTCCAATTTACTGGACCGGCTGAAGCTCAAGCGTGCTGATCCATGAGGCATGGTTCACATTTTGGCCGGCCACGCCCCGTACCCAGCACATGTGACCATCGTGGGCCTTTGCCAGAGTGCTACGTGCATATGCGGGGCATTACATTACAACGCACTCACACTCGTAAGACCTGTAACAGAATATAATCACATCAAAGAAATGTTGCACGACCCAGACAAACGGTGTGCTCTAGGAATCACCACTGATAAATTTTTAAAAAATGTTGATGTTGTCCTTGTGTCAATGTGCCATCATATTTTAATCCTGGCCGGCCGGTGTGACCGAGCGGCTCTAAGCGCTTCAGTCTCGAACCGCGCGACCGCTACGGCCGCAGGTTCGAATCCTGCCTCGGGCATGGATGTGTGCGATGTCCTTAGGTTAGTTAGGTTTAAGTAGTTCTAATTTCTAGGGGACTGACGACCTCAGATGTTAAGTCCCATAGTGCTCAGAGCCAATTGAACCATATATTTTCAGTCTTGTCACAATTTTCGATTTTTCTTGGTAATTATGGTTTTCTGTGGTAACTTATGTCAAAGCATGTATATGAGACGTGATATATCTGTGACAATTTTCCTGCCATTGATGATGGTTCAGAACCGAAACCGGTAACAAAATAAAATAACATTATTGCAGACAGGACAGTATTGTGCATTTTTTTTAAAATTTGTACATGCTGTTGACCATTGCCTAAGCAAGATGTTCAGTTCACTGATAAAGGTTTCAAGAACACTGAATGACGTCTATAGGCAAGGAAATCCATACGGCTGATCCCCAACAGGTGTATAACAAACACGACAACAAGATCCGTGGGAGGACACAAAAACAGACACAGCAGAAACAGGAAATGACACAAACACAGTAACAACATTAGACACAGTCTCATAACACAAGGAGTATAACAACTAAAACAGATAAGATAATTGTAAGACAAGCAGACATAGCACGAGGTTGGTTCATGTATGTAAACCGCATTTTAAACATAATAATTAGTTAATATAAATAAAAATGATTATGTAAGCAACGAGACAATAGTTATGTCTAAGGAATACGCCAAACGGGGAGGCGACGCTTGAAGTTTAAATTCCGAGGCTTCCCTCCCCCCTATGTCACTGGTCATGCACACAAATGTGGAACGTAACAGCACACATACAATCTGTAGAACTACATCTGGTTACAGTAACACAAATAGTGCAGTGGGTATGCCCAACATAAGCACTTAAAATATGTAATGAGCAGTAGAAAGAAATACACAGAGGGTTACTCATGATGTATTTCATTTAGATTTCATTTAGTAACTTCAGGTGTGACAGGCTCGATGTTTCTGACGTGGCCCTCCCACCTCGAACAGCAAGACGTAGCATAATTTATGTGTTATATTTTGTTTTAACGGTAAATTAGTGGCCGATCATTCCTTTCCTATCTTTCTAATATTTTCTTCTAAATTACTAATATTTATTATTTGAACACTCCGTTCCCAACAAGTAATTTACTTTTCTTGGTAAGTCATTGTTATTACCCTTGTTTTATTGATTAAAACAAATTTAGCTAGTTATAAGAACAATGTACTATTACGTGTAAAATTGTATATCAGGCATCAGGTCCTAAAATAGACCATAAATGAAATAAAAAGTGGCATTTCAGTTAAATCTGGCAGTGAAGGCGATGACGCTGACGGGCAACGAGGACTGACAGTAGTGGCGACGTGTGGGAGCGATGACGATGACAATGACAGACAGCAAGGCCTACCGACAATAGCGAAGACGGGGACGGCGTAGACGGGAAGCGTTTCCTTAAGTTTTGTAAATAGATGAAAAGCGGATAGAGCCAAGTCAGGATTGTAAAGAGGGTGATCGGCGACAGTGAACTCAAGGCGTCGGGTTTTTGCAGATGTTGCAGCGCTCGTGTATGATCCGGCAATGTCTAGGTGAAGGAGAGGCTGTTCCATGTGTGGACGAACTTTCCGAATTCGAAACTCGATTACAGCATGCTGTTTCTCACGTACCGACATAGCTGCATTATACATCTCCATGTTACGCTCTACAATTCCGAGCTCTCTAGCGGCAGAGTGCTGCAAATGTGTAGACATGAAGAATAAAGGTATAGAATGTTAGTAAGGTTTGTTTTATTTAAAAAACTCTTAACATCTGCCAGTATCGCTTACCGTGATTTATCAACAATCTCCTACGTTCCTATTTCAGTTCAAAGCTCATATTTACTGGAGTATATTAAGATGCCGCGTGGTCTACCCCTAGGCATAGCCATAAATTTTCACTTGAGCACACAATGTTCCGCTTCACTCTCTCAATGAGCGAGTGGCAGGTCGTAAATGTAAAGGTCGTGAAGGTAAACGAGGGAGAGTTGGGTGGTGTCTCGTGAACATGTCCGATAACTAGTTGCCACACTTCATCTTGGCTTTTTGTTGCTATTGTATAGCAGTAAAACTTTTGTGAGATGTGTCCATGTAAACTGTTGGCCATTAAAATTGCGACGCCATGAATACGGCATGCAGGAAACGTCAAAATGGCGTGAAGTGTAGTACAGACTTTGGTGTGCAAACGTTTTGCATTTCAAAGCAACTGATCAAAGTAGATAGCTTTGTCGCCATGTGTTGATGTCGACGTATTTTTTATTTAATGACAAATACTTTTAACGAAGTGACGGAGTAGCCATGGGGAGTCCATTATTCCCCATAGTCGGCAGTTTGTTTATGAATGGAAAACAATAATGATAATCAGATTCAACCCAAGGACCTCGTGCTTACGAAAGTAACTGTTTTACTAGCTTCTTTTTCTTTGTGCTCTACCTTCCTTTTTTATGATTTTTGTCTGTATTGTATTGTATTGTATGTTAACCGGGGACATGGAAACGACGGAGAGGCTCCGTCCCCGCCGCAGCTGCAGTGGTCCGCAACCCCACGACGACTACCGCAGTCCACTTCACCCCCCGCCGCCCCACACCGAATCCAGGATTATTGTTCGGTTCGGCCCCAGGTGGACCCCCCAGGGAACGTCTCACACCAGACGAGTGTAACCACTATGTTTGCGTGGGAGAGTAATGGTGGTGTACGCGTACGTGGAGAACTTGTCTACGCAGCAATCGCCGACATAGTGTAACTGAGGTGGAATAAGGGGAACCAGCCCGCATTCGTCGAGGCAGATGGAAAACCGCCTAAAAACCATCCACAGACTGGCCGGTTGACCAGATCTAGACACAAATCCGCAGGGCGGATTCGTGCCGGGGACCAGGCGCTCCTTCCCGCCCGGAAAGCGGTGCGGTAGACCACACGGCCAACCGGGCGGGCCTGATTTTTGTTTACTTTCTCTCATATGAAATTTTATTAGCAAAATCCAAAGAAGAACAACAGGGAAACGTATATACAGTATAATTTACTTTATGAGGGAAGGAAGGGGAGAGGAGAAAAAATCGGGGCGACACTTTCGTCCATTGGCGGAGCCCGAGGGGAGGGAGGCCAGGGTTCGTAATTGAGGCCTGAACATGGCGCCCCCAGACCCTCCGCAGTCGGTTGCATAGGAGTTGAGTGCATGTGGTAGTTGAGGTGGGGTGGGGGAGACCTCCTTTTATTTATTTAATCACAATTCAGCTGACATGGGAAGAGAAGTTAAAGTGTCGCGGCGCTGCCTTATATGGGCTGCTTTGTATGGCAAAAGATGTGTGACATCCTCAGAAGGCAGGGACGAAAGATGCAGATGCAGCGAGAAGAGCAGGAGGAAAAGTGATAGGGACGGGAGAATGGGGATAACGCCCATGACGACCCAACTGGGCGGGGGAGACATGAATAAAGCGTGTAAGTACACTACTGGCCATTAAAATTGCTACACCACGAACATGACGTGCTACAGACGTGAAATTTAACCGACAGGAAGAAGATGCTGTGATATGCAAATGATTAGCTTTTCAGAGCATTCACACAAGATTGGCGCCGGTGGCGACATCTACAACGTGCTGACATGAGGTAAGTATCTAATCGATTTCTCATACACAAACAGCAGTTGAGCGGCGTTGCCTGGTGAAACGTTGTTGTGATGCCTCGTGTAAGGAGGAGAAATGCGTACCTTCACGTTTCCGACTTTGATAAAGCTCGGATTGTTGCCTATCACGATTGTGTTTTATCGTGTCGCGATATAGCTGCCCGCGTTGTTCGAGATCCAATCACCGTTACCGGAATATGGAATCGGTGGGTTCAGGAGGGTTATACGGAACGCCGTGCTGGATCCCAATGGCCTCGTATCACTAGTAGTCGAGATGACAGGCATCTTATCCGCCTGGCTGTCACGGATCGTTCAGCCACGTCTCGATCCCTGAGTCAACAGATGGCGACGTTTGCAAAACAACAACCATCTGCACGAACAGTTCGACGACGTTTGCAGGAGCATGGAATATCAGCTCAGAGACCATGGCTGCGGATACCCTTGACGCTGCATCACAGACACGAGTGCCTGTGATGGTGTACTCAACGACGAACCTGGGTGCACGAATGGCAAAACGTCATTTTTTCGGATGAATCCAGGTTCTGTTTACAGCATCATGACGGTAGCATCCGTGTTTGGCAACATCGCGGTGAACGCACATTGGAAGCGTGTATTCGTCATCGCCATACTGGCGTATCACCCTGCGTGATGGTATGGGGTGCCATTGGTTACACGTCTCGGTCACCTCTTGTTCGCATTGACGTCACTCTGAACAGTGGACGTTACATTTCAGATATGTTACGAGCCGTGGCTCTACCCTTCATTCGATCACTGCGAAACCCTACATTTCAGCAGGATAATGCACGACCAAATGTTGCAGGTCCTGTACGGGCGTTTCTGGATACAGAAAATGTTCGACTGCTGCCCTGGCCAACACTTTCTCCAGATCTCTCACCAATTGAAAACGTCTGGTCAATGGTGACTGAGCAAGTGGCTCGTCACAATACGTCAGTCACTACTCTTGATGAACTGTGGTATCGTGTTGAAGCTGCATGGGCAGCTGTACCTGTACACGCCATCCAAGCTGTGTTTGACTCAATGCCCAGGGCTATCAAGGCCGTTACTACGGACAGAGGTGGTTGTTCTGGGTACTGATTTCTCAGGATCTATGCACCCTAATTGTGTGAAAATGTAATCAAATGTCAGTTCTAGTATAATATATTTGTCCAATGAATACCCGTTTATCATCTGCATTTCTTCTTGGTGTAGCAATTTCAATGGCCAGTAGGGTAGTTTGCAAACAGTGTCTGGTAAGTAGGTCTTCGTTCCAAGTAGGCGTGGGCATTCTGTAAGCTGCACCAAAAGCCGAGGCGTCATTTTTGGCCGTCGCCGCAGATGTAGCTGAGCGTCCAACCTTTTATATAGTGTGTGGCGTTGGTTTTGGCAGCTCAGGGACATATATCCTCATTAAAGGTGATTGTCTTAGGTTCAATGATGGTGGTAGAAATCCGATGAAAGCAGGTGATATTGCAGCTCAGCTCCCAGACGCCACGAGTTAATGGGAATGTTATGCGGTGGAAGTCCTCGTCGAGGTGTTGACAAGCAGCACACAATGGGGTTGAGGTAATCCAGTTGCATTTGATTTCTGGTCAGATAGTAGCTGAAGGCCGTTTGCAAACAATTGTGTGTGGTAAGGGTAGGATTTGTGTAACATGCACCATTTTCGAAGTAACATGACGATTGAGGTAGACCACACGCTGAAGAAGATCGAAATGACGGAGTAGATTGTTGCAGATGTCGGCGCCAACACACTGCGTAGCCGTCGTACGGGATGTATTGGGGGTGAAGGCAATGTCCACGTATTTGATAGTCTGCATGGGTAGGGCGCTGGTTCGGCATTGGGGAGGCTACATCTAATTGGCAGTGTTGCAGACTTACTCACGTTCATCGAGCTGCCTGTCGTTGCGCCGTATGCCATGATTGCTCCAGTGGTCTGTCGTGTTTCTGCTCCCGAGTGAACCAAGAAGGGCAGATCTTCTACGCATGCTCGACAATGGAAGATGTGCTATAGTACTGTGAGTCCCGTGTGCGTAGATCTGAGGCTCCTAATGAGAGGTTCCAGGAAATGGGTATTGCAGGGTCGATAGCGGACAGTCTTGTCAGATAAATCACCGTTTCTGAATTTGACTCGTTAAACGTACGTTTATGACTTTGAGGAAGAAGGGGAGGGGAAGGGGAGGGGTTGGGAAACCCAGCTGAGCCATCATGAAGAACGGGAAACCATGTCGAAGTCGGTAATGACCACAGCTGACCAGAGCCGGCATATCGCGGCCAGTGGTATCAAATGGCACAAATGGCTCTGAGCACTCTGGGACTTAACATCTGACGTCATCAGTCCCCTAAACTTAGAATTGCTTAAAACTAACTAACCTAAGGACATCACACACACCCATTCCCGAGGCAGGATTCGAACCTGCGACCGTAGCGGTCGCGCGGCTCCAGACTGTAGCGCCTAGAACCGCTCGGCCATCACGGCCGGCGGACGACCGCATTGCCCGACTGCTAAAGCCAGACTGAGCTCAGCTATGAATGAATGCTAACAAACATACAAAGTATACAAGGAGATCTAAAATTTTCAAACTCTATTTTCTCGAAAACGGTTGAGAGTTGCGTCTACCTGTTTACATACGTTGAAGCCCTATCAATCTTGTCACTATTATGTCAATATCAATCAACCTGGTGAGCGGAAGTTCGTACGGTCCCCTTGTTAGACTTACGTGATGTTAAACACGTAAAATGCTCCCCCCCCCTCCGCAACAAACTATTTTTTAGAAACATACTTCTTATTTACCTCTCCCTGAAATGAGATACTTAGCTTGCTCTAAAAATTCTTGCAACCATAGTCGTGTTTCATGTACAGAACTGAAGGCCGAAAAAGTACGTAAGTGAAAACACTCAAATCGAGAGGGTGAATGGAAACTTTGCATACAGAGACTTATGTCTGTCGGTTGTGTCACGTTAAATGAAACCACACAAACCCGAAGGATGAGTGAAAAACATTCATAGAGTTGACGTGGTAGCAAAGACTAGTTTCATACGGTTGTATCATTCGACTGACTAATCTGTTGGTAAAAATCAATCGTTCGTCTTGTCACTAGTCCCAACCTATGTCGAGATCCTCTCGTGACGGCCCCATTGAGAGCCATGCTATCGGTGTTATACCGTCTTGACCGGTGTCCGTATTGTGGGGGTTCAGAATCCCTCTACATAGTCTGATACCGAAGACTCTGAGCTTATTGCCGGTGGTAGTCCGTCCTGGCATCTAGTAGGTTGGTGGGATGCACCACATTGGAGGAGGCACCATGCACGCTAGTCAGCCCTTTGCAGTACTATGCTTGGGTCCACGGCTAAGGGTTTCACTTGGCATTATTAATGGGCTGTCACCTACGTAACAAGTAAGGACCGACTTCTTTTTAACATTTAATTTTTGAAGCAATTAATAGAAACGTTAATATTATTTTTTTAATGTGCGCATTGTATGTACACGGATCTGGCAATGTATGCAATCACGGATCCCGAGGTTGGTTCTGTACACAGTGGGGAGGAGTGAACACGTTTCACCTTTGGCGTCTCTGGGTAATGGAATAACGACTACACCTCCTCCAGTGTTTTCATGGCCAAGTAGGGCTAGGGATGTCATTTTTCAGGTTTGACCATTTCTTTGCGCTACTACCAGTTTGGTTCCACTGCACAAAGAAATCGATAACTTGGGTTTACATGGAAAAGGAGAAGGCGTGAGCCAATGTCACTGCATTTGAAAGAATACGAAAAATCTCTTAAAAATGTTATTTACTTTCTTATCTCAAAAATTATTGTTAAAGAGTAGCTGTAAAATATTGTTCAAGAGTAACTGTGTGATCAATAACTTGTTTACTTTCAACTTACATCTACATGGATACTCTGCAAATCACATTTAAGTGCCTGGCAGAGGGTTCATCAAACCACCTTCACAATTCTCTATTATTCCAATCTCGTATAGCGCGCGGAAAGAATGAACACCTATATCTTTCCGTACAAGCTCTGATTTCCCTTATTTTATCGTGGTGATCCTTCCTCCCTATGTAGGTCGGGCTCAACAAAATATTTTCGCATTCGGAGGAGAAAGTTAGTGATTGGAATTTCGTGAGAAGATTCCGTCGCAACGAGAAACGTCTTTCTTTCAACGATTTCCAGCCCAAATCCTGTATAATTTCTGTGACACTCTCTCCCATATTTCACGATAATACAAAACGTGCTGCTTTTCTTTGAACTTTTTCGATGTATTCAATCAGTCCTGTCTGGTAAGGAACCCACACCGCGCAGCAGTATTCTAAAAGAGGACGGACAAGCGTAGTGTAGGCAGTCTCCTTAGTAGGTCTGTTACATTTTCTAAGTGTCCTGCCAATAAAACGCAGTCTTTGGTTAGCCTTCCCCACGACATTTTCTATGTGTTCCTTCCAAGTTGTTCGTAATTGTAATACCTAAGTATTTAGTTGAATTTACGGCTTTTAGATTAGACTGATTTATCATGTAACCGAAGTTTAACGAGTTCCTTTTGGCACTCATGTGGATGACCTCACACTTTTCGTTTTTCAGGGTCAACTGCCACTTTTCGCACCATTCAGATATCTTTTCTAAATCGTTTTGTAGTTTGTTTTGATTTTCTGATGACTTTATTGGTCGATAAACGACATCGTCATCTGCAAACAACCAAAGACGGCTGATCAGATTGTCTCCCAAATCGTTTATATAGATAAGAAACAGCAAAGGGCCTATGACACTACCTTGGGGAACGCCTGAAATCACTTCTGTTTTACTCGACCACTTTCCGTCAGTTACTACGAACTGTGACTTCTCTGACAGGAAATCACAAATCCAGTCACATAACTGAGACGATATTCCATAAGAACGCAATTTCACTACGAGCTGCTTGTATGATACAGTGTCAAAAGCCTTCCGGAAATCCCTAAATACTGAATCGATCTGGAATCCCTTGTCAATAGCACTCCACACTTCATGTGAATAAACGGCTAGTTGTGTTTCACAGGAACGATGTTTTCTCAACCCACGTTGACTGTATGTCAATAGACAGTTTTCTTCGAGGTAATTCATAATGTTCGAACACAATATATGTTCTAATATCCTACTACATATCGATGTTAACGATATGGCCCTGTAATTTAGTGGATTACTCATATTATTTCTTATTTCTTGATATTACTGTTTTAACTGTAATAACACAATCTATAAAGCTGCTATATGAGTCAAATATGTAATACGGCATTTTCTTTTAAAAATTCTTGTTGTTTGATGATGTCTCTGTTTTCACTGTGGAAGCCTATGACGAGAATTAGCTCCAACACGAAGCACATATTGCTCCTGTTTCTCGATTTTTGTAAATTATTTGCAGTAGTCCTTCATTAGGTCGCACACCTCTCAACTGTACCATTAACAATATACAGTTTTATTTTTGTGCCACTGCGAAGTAACTGTCTTAAGAAATTTGCCAGACAAATAAAAAATACTCGTATTTTATTAGAAAGAAACTGCTAGATTTCATTATTGATTATTTGTGGGATTTTATTGATTGCCATTTCAATCCTTGAAATTTTTTCTGTTCCTAGGATTGCCTCGCCACGCATTATATTGATTGTTTTCATTTTCGCTTCAGAAGACTAATTAGGATCTAAAATGAGCTAAATTACAGAACTGGAAACAGATATCATAAAATATCTTTCAGTTTTTGGAAAGTCACATGAAAGCATTATGATCGACAACCTGATGTTTACGAATTTGTAAAAGAAAAATCAGTTTGTAATGTACTTTGGCTTGAGAAGGGGTAAGAATAATGTTTCGACATCCATCTTTCATCGTGGTTGGACCCTGGAGCGCAGAAAGCTTCTCCACGGGATGCTGTTTCTACAAGAGTGATCCTAGTTAATTCTCAAACTTCCATGCAACTCTCTGTACGCTGCTCTTCTCTCAGATTACTTCGTACGTAATCGAGGGTTCAACACATATCGACTTGATCCACGTAGTCTTTGAGGTTTCAGGACTGAATTCCAGACTGGAATTTATTGATATTGATTCCGGAGCAAACGTTTAGAAACGTATAGGCTTAGAAGCATTTGTGTTTCTACAGCTCATCTTTTCCTTAAAAACACTTTAAGAATTATTTCATGCACCTGATGCATGCTGGGTAAAAGGAGGGACTCTTTTTTCCTAAAAGTTTACAATCAAAACATACTCGCTTTTAAAAGTGGGCTGCCGGGTGGAAAACTAATACTTTAACGTAGGAATGACAACCCATTTAACGTGAATTTCGTAGAAAAATTTTGCAGTACCTTAATCGGCCGAAATATTCTTAAAATTACTGGCAATGGATGAGTAGCGAATTTTAATTACTTTTTATTATCAAATTCATTAATACAATAAACTTATTTATATTGTATTTTCATTTCGTCCGGGCCCACAACATAGAATGCGTTATAATATGACATTTTATTATGAATATTCCCAGGTAAGGTGCTAATAATTTAATTAGTAATGTTTCTTCTTTACTACAAGCTTAGTGCGGCTATAGCACTACTATAAAGTAATGATGTAGACGTTACATATGGCGATCTACTTACGTTTATAAAAGTTGTACATAAAGGTCAGTTTACTTATACAAGATGAGTCACCTAACATTACCGCGGGATATATTTCGTAAACCACATCAAATACTGACGAACCGATTCCACAGACCGAACGTGAGGAGAGGGGCTAGTGTAATTGTTTAATACAAACCATAAAAAAAATGCACGGAAGTGCGTTTTTCAACACAAACCTACGTTTTTTTAAATGGAACCCCTTTAGTTTTGTTAGCACATCTGAACATATAAACAAATACGTAATCAGTGTCGTTTGTTGCATTGTAAAATGTTAATTACATCCGAAGATATTGTAACCTAAAGTTGACGCTTGAAACCTCCGACGTTCAGTTGCGTGTTGTAACAAACACGAGCCACGGTCGGCGAGCAGCATCTGCAGGGACATGTTTACGATGACGACCGTGTTTACGAGTGTGGCTGTAGTGCACTGTTGCAGTTTGGTCTAGCTGTCGCGCTGTCCGCATGTAGCGCTTGCTGCTATTGTTATTCTGCATTCGTCTCCGCACGCAGACCAACTGTATTACACCGTGTTACCAGACGTCTGTGATAGTGTAGTGTTGTAGGAACTGTGACCATGTTGTATTCGAACTCTGAAAAGGCGGAGATGATACTCATCTATGGCGAGTGTCGACGAAATGCAACTGAAGCCTGCAGGGTGTATGCAGAACGGTACCCGGACAGATAGCATCCAACGTGCCGCACATTGCAAAACATCTACCGCCAACTGTATGCAACAGGTATGCTCGTAGCACGCAAACGGGTCCGTAACAGGCCCGTCACAGGAGAAGCGGGTGCAGTTGGTGTGTTAGCTGCTGTTGCCATGAACCCACACATGAGTACACGGGACATTGCGAGAGCCGGTGGACTGAGTCAAAGTAGTGCCATGCGCATACTGCATCGTCACCGCTTTCACCCGTTTCATGTATCGCTACATCAGCAATTACATGGTGATGACTTTAATCATCGTGTACAATTCTGTCAATGGGCATTAACAGAGAATGCGTTGCAGTTCAACCTGTTTACCGATGAAGCGGGTTTCACAAACCACGGGGCTGTGAATCTACGGAACATGCATTACTGGTCCGTGGACAATCCTCGTTGGCTGAGACAGGTAGAGCGACAGCGACCGTGGACTGTAAATGTATGGTGCGGAATCATTGGCGACCACCTCATTGATCCTCACTTCATTGCAGGGGCCCAAACAGCTGCAACATACATCGCGTTTCTGCAGAATGATCTGCCAACGTTACTCGAAAATGTCCCACTGGAAACGCGTCGACGTATGTGATATCAGCATGATGGTGCACCTGCACATTCCGCAATTAACACTAGGCTGACCCTTGACAGGATGTTCGACGGGCGTTTCATAGGACGTGGAGGACGCATAAACTGACCAGCCCGTTCTCCTGATCTTACACCTCTGGACTTCTTTCTGTGGGGTACGTTAAAGGAGAATGTGTACCGTGATGTGCCTACAACCCCAGAGTATATGAAACAACGTATTGTAGCAGCCTGCGGCGACATTACACTAGATGTACTGCGGCGTGTACGACATTGATTACACCAGAGATTGCAATTGTGTGCAGCAAATGATGGCCACCACATTGAACATCTATTGGCCTGACATGTCGGGACACAGTCTATTCCACTCCGTAACTGAAAACGGAAACCACGTGTGTACGTGTACCTCACCCCTCATGGTATGTATATGTGTTGTGGGGCGGCGGGTGGAGTAATTGTTATATATAAAATAATGTTTTGTTTGTTTTTCCCGGCCGATGCACCATATGTGGGGCGACGGATGGAATAATTGTTATTATAAATGTTCCTATTATTTAATGCTGTTGTTTGCCGTTCTCAACACTGGCTCTCTAACTACAATATTGGCAACCAGAAAGTGATTAGCAAAACGTGAAGCCTGTAATTAGAATTCCTAGTGCCCACTTCATCTGAGAAATACACTTATAGCTACAGCTTATAGCTCTGAGGAATAAGGAGATTGTCTGGGATTCATAATCAAAAACAATTCTGTCTAAAATGTTCACTATATCCTGAAAGTCACAGACCAAAAAAAGAATCCACACAATCCAACTACCAGAGCAGTTCAGAGTCTAATGCGCTGATGCAACTACAACTGTTCAAATTAAATGTTTAAGTGAATGCTCGCCATAATTTGATGATAATGTTCATCAAACGCCACGCTAAATAATGGTAGAATGTCGGTCCCGCGGTGGCACGTGAAAATACGACATACGCAAACTAAAGATAGATCATTAAAGTCATCCCAGAATTAACACTTCACTCGAAAACGATTTCATGGTTACGCGTATCCCGAGTAACTTATTACTGCATCCCAGGCTGTTTATAGCAATGATACCGACGCGACGCGACTCCCGGCACAGGTTGTGCGCAAATCAGCGTCTGGAGAGAACTGGGGCCTTCTTCTCTCGTGCAGCGTTCTTATATACACTCCTGGAAATGGAAAAAAGAACACATTGGCACCGGTGTGTCAGACCCACCATACTTGCTCCGGACACTGCGAGAGGGCTGTACAAGCAATGATCACACGCACGGCACAGCGGACACACCAGGAACCGCGGTGTTGGCCGTCGAATGGCGCTAGCTGCGCAGCATTTGTGCACCGCCGCCGTCAGTGTCAGCCAGTTTGCCGTGGCATACGGAGCTCCATCGCAGTCTTTAACACTGGTAGCATGCCCCAACATCGTGCAGCCCGCCTCCAGTGGTGTCGCGACAGGCGTGAATGGAGGGACGAATGGAGACGTGTCGTCTTCAGCGATGAGAGTCGCTTCTGCCTTGGTGCCAATGATGGTCGTCTGCGTGTTTGGCGCCGTGCAGGTGAGCGCCACAATCAGGACTGCATACGACCGAGGCACACAGGGCCAACACCCGGCATCATGGTGTGGGGAGCGATCTCCTACACTGGCCGTACACCACTGGTGATCGTCGACGGGACACTGAATAGTGCACGGTACATCCAAACCGTCATCGAACCCATCGTTCTACCATTCCTAGACCGGCAAGGGAACTTGCTGTTCCAACAGGACAATGCACGTCCGCATGTATCCCGTGCCACCCAACGTGCTCTAGAAGGTGTAAGTCAACTACCCTGGCCAGCAAGATCTCCGGATCTGTCCCCCATTGAGCATGTTTGGGACTGGATGAAGCGTCGTCTCACGCGGTCTGCACGTCCAGCACGAACGCTGGTCCAACTGAGGCGCCAGGTGGAAATGGCATGGCAAGCCGTTCCACAGGACTACATCCAGCATCTCTACGATCGTCTCCATGGGAGAACAGCAGCCTGCATTGCTGCGAAAGGTGGATATACACTATACTAGTGCCGACATTGTGCATGCTCTGTTGCCTGTGTCTATGTGCCTGTGGTTCTGTCAGTGTGATCATGTGATGTATGTGACCCCAGGAATGTGTCAATAAAGTTTCCCCTTCCTGGGACAATGAATTCACGGTGTTCTTATTTCAATTTCCAGGAGTGTATAAAGCCGCGATGCGGACGGCTAAGAGAACGCCTGATCAAAATTCCTCTCCCGACTAGCCGCTGGGCTAGTAATGCACCACTTTATGTTATCGAATAAATCATTGCTTCCTTTGCTGATGGCCGATGAAGCTCTCAATTTAAATGTGCATTCAGCACTGACATGGCTAAGTCAAATATTTTGGGCGAGAGAATTAATTTAATTACACTACACGCAGTAGACGAGCTCTGAACTCGCTCTTTGGAGGTACGCTGTCGCTATAGTTTTATAGTTATTCAGTTGAAACTTCTCACATCTTTGATTATAGCGGATCTCCCTTCTACTTAAACATCCTAGCCTTATTTATTCGCCTACTTAATCTATCTTGCTTCCTTAATTTCTAAGACAAAAACCAGAAAATCATGAATTTCAACTAAAATTTTAATTTGTGAGATCCAGAATACTGTTCCTACTAAATTATTATGCAAAAGGAATCTAAATACAAATGTTTAAGTTTCTAGCTCTTTTCTATTGCGCCAATTATTTTTACAGAAAACATCCAAATTTCGAAAATGGTTAAAGTTATTGAACTGATATTCAACACATATTGATTTAGTATTACCCCTGACAGGCTAGAAATGTTTCAGGTTATTTACTTGATTTTTAAAGTATTGCGCAACATTTATGACGTCAGAGCTAGTTACAGCGGACTAGGCTGGCACACAATGGAAAGACTGATGTGAATTTTATACGGCGTGAGTAGGCTGCTTCCCTACAGTGTGTCAGTGAAAAAGACCAATAAAAAGGCGTTAGCATGTGGACGTAATGTGCTGTTCCAGTCTCTTCTGTACCTAAGGTCCATCACCGTTCCCTTTGGATCCCTACGTAAATTCGGTGCTCTCCGATACACACGATCGAAAAACGGAGGAGTGGTACTCAAGCGTCAACTTTAGGTTACAATATCTCCGAATGTAATTAACATTTCACAATGCAACGAACGGCACTGATTACGTATTTGTTTATATGTTCAGATGTGCTAACAAAACTAATGGGGTTCCATTTAAAAGAACGTAGGTTTCTGTTAAAAAACATACTTCTGTGCATTTTTTTTTTTTTTTGGTTTGCATTAACCAATTACACTAGCCCCTCTCCTCACGTTCGGTCTGTGGAATCGATTCGTCAGTATTTGATGTGGTTTACGAAATATATCCAGCGGTAATGTTAGGTGACTCACCCTGTATAGTTACGTCTAGTAATTAAAAAATGGTTCAAATGGCTCTGAGCACTATGGGACTTAACTTCTAAGGTCATCAGTCCCCTAGAACTTAGAACTACTTAAACCTAACTAACCTAAGGACATCACACACATCCATGCCCGAGGCAGGATTCGAACCTGCGACCGTAGCGGTCACGCGGTTCCAGACTGTAGCGCCTTTAACCGCTTGGCCACACCGGCCGGCGTCGTCTAGTAATATTTCGTGTTTATTACAAGCTTGTTTTGACTATGACGACATTATCAAATAAACCTGTGTATATTACGCTTGATTAGTCTACTTACGTTTATAAAAGACTATGTAAAGATCAGTTTACATACATACTTAAATCCAGTTGGAACAGTAGCCCATATTGCAACAGTGGGTAAACAGTGGATTGTGTATTTGTTGCTAGATTGTTGTAATCACGTAGGTTCTATTTGTATAGAATATTTTTCCGTGAAAAACTTTTGACAGCTACTTTCACAGTTTATTCTTGTTCATGCTTCACTCTGCTAGTTAGTGATGGTAGTTATGTTCCATTGGTATTACAATTTTGCTATGATGCGTATCCATTGTTAACCTTTAGTTTTTAGTTTACTGTGTTTTTTATGAGCTCTTGTTTTCCAAAATGTCAATAATATTTTACGTAATTTTTGTGTTTGAGATCCACTTGCTCATTATCGAATCGTTTGGATAATTTTTTGTGTGTGTATATATTTCTAATTCTTCCAAGATGTTCATGACAAGTCCTTTGGTATTCCCTGTAGAACATTTCATGCATCTTCGATATGCTCTGCTTTGTGGTTTTTGGTTTTTGAGATGCAGGTAAAAGCTTGATTGATTGCTGTCGCAATTTCCTGTGCGTTCTTTGAGTTTAATGCTACAGTTCCGTCCCGCTTGACTGATACAGAATTTGGTGCTGTCGTTACACGAAATTTCATGTCAAAAGTATTTCACATAAATATTCTGTACGAATGGAACTTACTTGATTATAACAGGCTAGTAACAAACAGACAGTCAATAGTTTACTCACTGAAGCAATATGGGCTTCTATTCCAACCATATGTAAGTATATATGTAAACTGACCTTTATGTGTAGCTTTTATAAGCGTAAGTAGACTCATAAAATGTAATACGTATCTACAAGTGCCGGCCGTTGTGGCCGAGTGGTTGTAGGTGCTTCAGCCTGGAACCGCGCGACCGCTACGGTGGCAGGTTCGAATCCTGCCTCGGGCATGGTTGTGTGTGATGTCCTTAGGTTAGGTAGGTGTAAGTGGTTCTAATTTCTAGGGGACTGATGACCTCAGATGTTAAGTCCCATAGTGCTCAGAACCATTTGAACCAACCATCTACAAGTTTAACTGAGAATGGCTCTATAGCCGACCAGCTTGAAGTAAAGAAGAAATATTACTAACTAAGTCATTAGCCTTATCTGGAATTATTCATTACAAAATTTATATTATAAATACATAACTTAGTGTATTGATGAAATTCATATTCGCTTCCTTCTGCCTCCATTCGCTCAGACCTTTCCTTTTCAAACAACCACTGATTGATTCTCTGCGTGAATCTTGACTTTCTTTCAACAGTTGATTCATAAAAAATTTGCTATTGTCTTCGGAATTAATGATCTTCAAATCACCGAAGGTAAGTGCTCTCGGGCTGGGATAGCACTTGGATGAGTGACCATCCGGTCTGCCGAGCGCTGTTGGCAAGCGGGGTGCGCTCAGCCCTTGTGAGGCAAACTGAGGAGCTCCTTGATTGAGAAGTAGCAGCTCCATTCTCGTAAACTGACATACAGCCGGAAGAGCGGTGTGCTGACCACATGGCACTCCATATCCGCATCCAGTGACGCCTGTGGGCTGAGGATGACACGGCAGCCGGTCGGTACCGTTGGGCCTTTATGGTCTCTTCGGGCTGAGTTTAGTTTAATTTAGTTTTGTATTAATGATTTTCAAAGCATTTGTATGAGTTAAATCCTCAGTACTTTAAAAAATGTCTGTTCCTTTTCGATTATGAACTTCTGACGATCTTCCAGAGTAAATTTGCAGTTGCCTCCACTCTTGATATGAAACTGCTAATTTTCATGTGCTGTATCTCATGTCCTGTACCTGGATTCGTAATTTTTACCGATAAACCAATTCCCACACAGCTTGTGTGGCACTTTGATACCCAATTAATTTACACATCCGAAAACTGTAAACAAAAATCCATTAACGTTTCTTTGACAGATAGTAGCTGACTTAAAGGTATCCCATGTGATTGATAAACGAGCAAACAAATTACCTCCCGTAAACGAACTGAGAAGGAAAACGTTATACTTGCTATGACTGCTACCTTCCGTCGAAATTGAAAAACTGCTGGGGTGGTCCGGGTTTGGTCGTAGAAGCGTTCGGTTCACTTCGCTCTGCCCTCTTTCTACCTGTATTTGTGTGACTGACGTGTCATATCACAAAAACAATATGACCTGTGAAAGGAGAATCCATTCAGTGAAGGATATTCAGGTGAAAAACATGTGTAAAATAAATCATGAATTTATCGGGCAGATGTATCATTCTGCGAAATTGACGTATTATCTGGATTTTTTTTTATCGTGAAGGTCCTGGAACACCCTGTCCCCTGATCCAGGTGGACCAAATTTCACACGTCTCATTACAATGCTTTTATTAGGTAGCTTTCTTGTCTGACTGTCTGTTCGGTAAAATTTTGGACTGCATTTTTAACTAATTTCGCGATGAGTTAGAACTTTTACGAAACACAGAACTGGATGACAATACAGTACTGACTGGCTTTCTTGTTAGTCTTGTTTGTTAGGGTGGGAGTGGGAATGAAAAATGTTGAGAACGCCTGACTCTCAGCTGCCCTGCAGGGTTTTGCGTGAGTAGAATCGGAATGCGTCCCAGGCAATATACGAGCGGACGAGCAGGCCTGAGCAGAGGGACGGTGGAAGAGATGAATATCGCTTTTTTGTCTGCCGTATAAATTTTGTGATCGATTTCAAACTAACTTCCCAGTGTGCTAGAGACTTGAAATTTTAAACGTAGCTCATAACTGTATGACAATGTAACAGCAACTCGCTTTCTTCTCTGGCGTGCAGCTTAGGGAACTTTATTTACCACTGCCATCTCCCAATGAGGTAGAGATTTGTAGCTTTCAACATAGCTCAGAACTGGGTGACAATGCAAAATCACTTCCTTGTGTGGTGTTAGGTGGAGGGTACTTAGTGTACCACTGCAGTTTCACCCTTTTGCTGTTCTAGTAAGCCTCTGTGTGAGCTCGAGTCTCTCTAATGTTTGCGTTCACTGTCTTTCTGTGAGATCTGTGCAGGAAGAAGCAATATACTGGTTGAATCAGGTAAAGGTAAACTAAAATAAACTTGAAATTTACCACATGTATTTGTTGTAATCTCATCAAATTGTTTGAAATCGGTTGAAAAATTTCATATATACAAGGCTAAAAAACAGAAGACAGCTTTTTAAATAAAAATGAATTATTAATTACCACGTTTTTAAATCAGACTAAAAGATATAAAAGATCCGTAACCCCCACATCGAAAGTCTAAAAATTTCTGATTGTGAACTCTGAATATCTACGAGAATACGTGTAAGATTTAAAACAAAAACCGTGAGGCGGATTCAGCACACAATTGATGCATGAATAGCTTATCTCCTTGGTATTACACTACTTACTGACTGAGCATGAATAATTGAATCTCCTTACTACAATGTATTGCATGCACCCCGCGTTTCTCGATTTAAGTCTTACAAGTACTTCCATAGCTATGAAAAATTCAGTCATAAAGATGACTACCTTTGTCAGAGTAGGAATCTGTATGGGCCTAGGAAAAATTATTTTATACTTTTCAGCCAAATTTAAAACCGTGGTATATTAAAAATTCATTTTTATTTCAATAATTCTTTTGGGTGAAATGGACGCAATCTGGGTGGTAGCGCAAGAAAAATTATAAAAAGTTTCAAAAAGTCTTAAATATAAGCCAACTCGGTATAGGCTACTCCCTCGTCCTCACTACTCTTGTCCACACACGTGCACGTGCATTTATACATAGACACACACACACACACACACACACACACACACACACACACGCGCGCGGTCGCGCGCGCGCTTACATAGCTTGCCATCACTCCCAGCTGTAAGGAGTCGCACATGATTACGATTTTAATAATAATAATAATGATATTAATAATAACAATAATAATAATAATGTATTAAACTTGCGTATCTTCCACGCTAAAAAATCTGAGTATGTATTCGCCATTCCAATATTTCACTTAGCACTATGATTGTCTCTACATATTATGATTACATAGTCGTGCAAATGGTGGAACTTCGTTTCTTTCACTCGTTTCCGCCTGTGTTCTGGAACAGTCAGTCTTTCTCTTATATTTTGTTATTGAAGCGTCTTCCCCTTTCTACCTTACCTTATGCAACATTCTGTAAATTGCCGCTGCTACCTGCAAATTCAGACGAGCACCTATAGGGTATATCTTGCTAAACATAGCTTGTAATTTCCTAGAATTCCTTGCACCTTCTGAGATCCTTGGTTGTCATGGTACTTTATTCTTCGATAGTTAGTTTAAAAGAACTGGAAATTGGTGTAAGTGTTTTAGCAGCTTTGGGATTGGGAGAAGTCTGGTCTGGCACCTCATCCAGTATGAGTTGTTTTGCATTTGTTTCTTCTTATAATTATTATTTACACCTTGGAATTATCCTCTACCTAATATTGCTACAGAAAAATCTTGTAAAAACAGTATTCACGAAATGCACTTGGCGGCAAAACATATAAATGTGGCAAGAAAAGAAGCTCCTACCACCTTAAGTAGTTGCTGTTACGAGGTAGCTTTCTTACTAGCATCAGCTATATAGCTTTGTCACTGAGTCAAATACAACAAAACGGAGTGCGATACAGATTAGAAACAATTTACAGTATACATGGTCATTTCCAAAATCTTTTTGCACTCCTGCCAGGCAGAGGGTTCATGGAACCACCTTCAAGCTACTTCTCTACTGTTCCCCTCTCGGAGAGAGCGCGGGAGAAACGAAGACTTAAATCTTTCCGTGAGAGCTCTCATTTCTCTTATTTTATTATAATGATCATTTCCTCATATTATGTAGGTGGGCACCAACAAAATATTTTCGAACACTGAGGTGAAATTTGGCGTCTAAAATTTTATGAGAAAGTCCTGCCGCAGCGAAAAACGCCGCTTTAATGACTGTCAGCTCAATTCGGGTATCATATCCGTGGCACTCTTTCCCCTATTTCACAATATTACAGAACGAGCTGCCTTTCTTTTAACTTCTTCGATGTCCTCCGTCAGTCCTACCCGATGCGGATTCCGCAGCGCACAGCATTACGCCAGACACTGGCGGACAAGCGTAGGGTAAGCAGTCTCTTTAGCAGACCTATTACATTTTCTGTAGGGTAAGCAGTCTCTTTAGTAGACCTATTACATTTGCTAAGTGTTCTTCCAATAAATCGCCTACTTTGGTATGATTTCCCCACATTATATATGCCATCATTCCTATTTAATCTTTGCGTAACTCTAATCTCTAAGTATTTAGCTGACCTTACAGACTTTAAATTTGTGTGATTTATTATGTAATTGAAATTTAGCGGATTCCTTTCAGCACTCATGTGGATGACTTCACACTTTCCATTATTTTAAGTCAATTACCACTTTATGCACCGTTCAGATATTTCGTCTAAATCACTTTGCAATTCGAAAGGTCATACCACTCACTCCTTACGGCCCCATGATTTTTACCTCACCATTCATGGTCATTCTATCCACCTCACTCGTACCCTAAAATACCTTGGCCTCAACCTCACCCGTCACCTCTCCTCGACATACCAACTCTTCACGATCCAGCACAAGGTCCACAATAGACTCCACCTCCGGAAACTTATGTCTGGCTGGACATGGGGACTGCATCCTTCCACAATCCTTCACATCTACAAATCCTTGATCTGTCCCATCCTTTGTCATGCCCATGTCACCTGGATTTCTGCCCCACCCAGATTCTATAAAGCCCGCCATATCCTTGAACGCCATGCACTCCACCTTGCCTTCCATATTCTCCTCCCATCACCCACATGGATCCACTACGACCTCATCTCCTTCCCATATCTTCTTCTTTTCCTCAAACACATCTACACCATATACATTGTCTGCAGGCTCAATCCCCGCCATCCCATGGTGTCTTCTCCCCTCTCTACCTCCAGCCCATTGCCGCACTTTTACCATGGTGTCCCAACCTCTCTCCATCTCTACACCCTCCACCTCCATTCCCATTGCGACTTCCAGTGCGTACCCGTTCCAGATGATGAGCTTCACTCTCATATCTATCCTTCCTACTAACTCTAACCCCATCTTTCCCCTCCCCCTCCTCAGGGCTCCCTCTCCCCTCGTCTTTCCTTCCCCTGAGCGGTGTTTTCGTCCCTCCTCCACCCCCTCCCTTTTCAATGCACCCCTTCTGCATCTCTGTGCTCCCTCCTGACTTGCCTTCCCTCTCCATCTCCCACCCAGCCCGTCTCCTGCCCCTTGGTGCATCCCCCGACTGCCTTGCTTTTCCCCTGACCCTTCCCAGCCCCTCTACCCACTCCTGTCCCCTTTTCTCTGGTCTCAGCACTCCCCTTCTTCAGCAGGTCCCTCCAGGCAGTTTTTACTCTTTGTTGTGTGTGCTCCAACTCATAGAGTGGTTTTAAAGTGTCGACATCCTGGGTGTTTTAATACTGTGGCCAGCCTACAACTTTTGCATGTGACTTCAGTGCTTTTACTAGCTACATAAATCGTCAACAGTCTTTTTTTTTAACTTTATGACTTTTTTAACTGTCCCACAATGAACATCTCCATATAGGTGTATATTTGAACCCTTACTGTCTCCCCTTATTATGTCCTTATGTCCCACTTTATCGCCTTTTTTTATGTATCGTTTTCATCTTTTTATTAAATATGTCTCTCAGCTGCAGCGCAGCGGATTGTGCTGCTACCAGCCCTCCCCTGCCCATATGCACAGGGGAATGTAATCACAATAAAGAAAAAAAATGCTACTTTACATCCAGCTTTCAAGATGTACTAAGTAGGTTGACAATGAGGGTTCTGGATACAACTTGACCTCTGACCTTTGGGCTGTTTACATGTACAGGCAGAGGAATAATTTTTTACCTTTGACTTTGACCCTCACTTTGACTTTGATCTCATAACGTAACATGTCCACTCTCTCTCTTCCTTCTCCTCCCCTACACCTCATCTCCAGTCAATCAAAGTCCAAGATGGTGGAACTAATTCATTTGCGCTCTGCCCCACCCTATCCCCATCATTGGCTAATCATAGTAAAATATTAAAATGAGACAGTCAGCCAGAATATAGTTTCAATAAATTAAATACATTTAAAAGTACCTAACGAGCCCAGTTGTGCTTCGTACCCCATATCCCCTCCCCATCTTCTCCAGTGGTGAATGAGAAATGGTGAACACTAAACAGTAAAATGGTGAATGCTAAACAGTAAACTCTTTGAGGTGAACAATAAATGATAAATGGTTGAAATTGGTAAATATTGAATGGGTAAAATGGGTAAATGGTAAATGGGTAAAAGGTGTAAATGGTAATGTATGGTATACTATAAATGGTAAATGACAAATGATAAACAATAATAGCCAATAATGAACAGAAGATGGTGTATGGTGATTGTCAGCTGACTAAATACTATTGAGTAGGAAAATGATGATTAGTTTCCAGAGCGACTTCCATTACTCTGCATAGTACTGAGTGGGAAACAGTCTACTGGATGCTTGTCCACAATAATGATGGCGTCTCTGATAATGACAAAGCTGTTGCAGCTCGTGTTCTCGCTTTTATAAAACGCCCCCATGATGAGTTAGCAATCAAAAACGTAATTACTAATCACTAGACATGAAGTTTTCTATTGTGTTTACCAAATTTCTAAGAAACGCTAAGTCGGTACCAGCTGGTAACCAAGACTATATGTCAGCATTCGTATGTTGAGTAGTGCTGCTATACAACGACTCATACTGATAATTAGACAATATCAGAGCCCAGCGTTGCAATTTTTGCACTGCCCTAGGTGGAACAGTCTTGGCAGGTTTGAGCAATACCATCAAAGACCGATGATCAGCAAATAGAATTTTTGACTATTCAGATACTGGTGGAATTTCGTTAACACTACCAGAGGTTGAAAATACCGCTACAGTTGTAAAGTTCTTTTATTATCACACGTCAGTTTCGGGCTCTTATACGCTTATCTTCAGGTGTCGTAACTTGGTGCTGTGAACCCCGAGTGCCGCGGTGAACGTGTACAAGGCGCGATGTGCTACCTATGAGCACAGAGCGTGGAGTAGTCCACGCCAGGTAAAGCACGCATTGTTTGGCTGAACACTAGAATGAAATGTAACATGTACACTGATATGCTAAAGAAAGAATTGATTAGAATGTGTGACAATCTAGGGGACGAAAGTCTAATGTTTGAACAAGATAATGCATCAAATGGTTCAAATGCCTCTGAGCACTATGGGACTTAACTTCTGAGGTCATCAGTCCCCTAGAACTTAGAACTACTTAATCCTAACTAACCTAAGGACATCACACACATCCATGCCCGAGGCAGGATTTGAACCTGCGACCGTAGCGGTCGCGCGGTTCCAGACTGTAGCGCCTAGAACCGCTCGGCCACTCCGGCCGGCGATAATGCACCCGTGCATGTCTCTGCCACACTCAAAAAGTTATTTACAGATAAAGATATCGATGTCTCGCCTTGGTCTGCACGTAGCCCGGACCTGCACCCTGTGGGAAATCATTGGGAAATACTTGCAAGGCCCGTTTGTCGGAATGGAAGGCAATTTGAGGGCGTATGTGTGTGAAAACGGAGGTACGAGAAGAATGGGAGAAAATTTCACTGCAGGAACTACAAACCCTAATAAAATCAGTCCCAAAGATAATTTTTGGAGCAATTAGGATGAACAGAGGCTGGGCATAGTACTATTAGTGCAATAACACAACGGAACACTGAGAGCTTTTATACAAAATTCCATCCAGGAAATCCAAGCGCCTTATTTTCTTACTCGTATTACGAAAGAAACTATGTAATTTCGTCATGTTTGTTTACGTCTTATATTTAACTATTGCTTCCATAACAAATTCGATATATGTATACTTCCAACATTGTACTATTACTTTCACAAGGACGCTGCTCTTATACTGATTTCCACTATTGTATACCCTGTGCATAACTTGTCTTTGTTGCACCTTAAGCCAGCAGCAGAAAGAACTTAAAACAAGCTGTCTGCAAATGCCAAATGTTCAGCACGAGTACAACCGGCGACCACAATATCGTCTAAATATTTTATACAAGAAGGGACTTTCGCTGTTAACTGTTGAAATATTGTAGAAGCTGAAGCACTTTCAAACGGTAGTCTTTGAAACTGGTTCAAACATAAGTGAGTGTGTATCACCAAGTGTTTCTTGGGCTGTTCCTTCTGCGGTAACTATATTTGCGCCTCTCGCAAATCTATGTTTGAGAAGTATCTGCCCTGTACCAGTCTATCCATTAATTCCTCCGGACGTGGAAGAGGAAAAGAATACACTACAGTTTGTGGGTTTAGTGTTACCTTAAAGTTAGCACACAAACGTAAACCACCCGAACGCTACCAGAATAAAATTTCCACTCTGCAACAGGGTCTACAGGGAACGATGATACGAAAATTCCTGGTAGATTAAAACTCGAACTAAGGACCTTTGTCTTTCGCGGGTAAATGCAAAGGTCCCGATTTCGAGGGTCCCGAGTTCTAGTCTCGGTCCGGCACACAGTTTTAATCTGCCAGGAAGTTTCACCTGAACGCTTCTTCAGAATGACTAAATATGGAGCCCATTGGCTTGCAGTAACGAGTTTGTTAATCCCAGTGCCTTTCCATCTCTGGAATTCTTGAGAAACTTGCCCACGTAATGCATGGGTGACAGACGCGCGAAAATCTCGCAGCTGTGCATTATCTTTCACGATGGTGTGAACTTCAGAGCTTTTTGCTCTTCCTATACCTGCATCAAATATTCCTTATACTTTCTACACAGTCAGTAACGTTATCGTGAGACACAGAAACACTAATACGTAACACATTATTCTGAACTCAAGAACTGAATAAATCAAATAAATTGAACCCTAATATGTTAGCACTGTTTTTTAATTGAGTACATGAAATGAAACACTTTCTCACACTCAAAAAAGTTGCTGGAAAACTACACGCGCCAAAGACTGGAATTTATTATCCATTGTAGGCAGACAGAAATAGGGTGCTGTAGCGATGGGCTACTGATTCTGGTATAAGTGTCTTTATCAGCGGAACAGAAGCACCAGCGTCCAACTGTAACTTAATTGACTTGTTTCCCATTTTTAAGTAAACAAAACGTTTGTTCGCCTGCCGGCGTATTGCAGCGGAAGCTTTCCTCGCTGCTCGCGCATGATTGAATGGCACGACCTGTGCTGTGTATACTTGACAGCACAGATGCGATCGCCGAGCTCTAGTACGACGGCGGCTATAGCCCTTGTTCTGCTGCCTCGTAAAAATACAGCTTGAATGTGAATTTTTCGTCCACATTGAAAGCAACTAGCACTACGCCACGGACGATTTTCACGCATCGAAAAACACCGGCGACACTATTTTCTCCCAGACCTTTGTGATATACTCTGTGCGCTACGAGGCTGAAACTTTTTACTTCTATTATTGTTACTGTTTGTCTAAGCTCTTTTCTGAACTACCTGAATACTATTCTCTACACAAGGCTCAGTGTTGGTGCATTACGAAAAAAAAAGGAAATACAAGGAGCCTCAAAATCAACTTCTGTTGAGGCCACAAGTGTTTCGTTTTCCACTACAAACAAAACTGCTGTTAAGTTAAGGTCAGGCAGTTTTAGAATTGTAGCATGAATGCGTGCATCAGATACATTCTGCGTAATGGCATCACGCAACGTTACTTCACTATAGTTAATTTTACACGAACATTTAAACTTACAGTTCCGCTTTAGGCTGTTTGACTGTCTGAGTAGGCTGCTGTTTCAGAAGAAAAAATTTAAACCGAGCAGCTGCTACATGGATTTCGCTGTCAAAATATATATCCAGCAATTTAAGGTGGTCGTACTTGACGTTATCCGGAACAGTTTCGGCGCACAACTTCACACAGATGCTATAAACTTCGGGATCAACGATGGACAAAAAATAAGTACTGCGCTACATACCTGTTATTTTGTAGGCTGCAAAAGTGTCTCTAATTGCACCCTGTAGCCCGACCATTCTTCGTCCTGGCTGTGGTATTGACGAAATTTTGGAGCAGCTACCGACAGCATTGCTGCTTGTTTCTGTAGTAAGGACATCAGTTGGCCGACAGTGAGCAGCAAGTGTTCTATCTGCTGCACCTGAAACTGCAAACAGTAAGAAAAATGTGCGCAACTCGCGCACATGCAGGCAGCTGGCGTGAATTACGAGCCGGTTAAACGCCGATAATCGTCGCATTTGTTGCGACTAGACGGAACTACTTCCGTCCACCGACAACTGTGGAGTCTTTGATTGCTCGGTGAGGTGGCGCTTCAAACTAGAACACATGAAATATCAGTTAACTTTATTAGATAAATAAATAAAAGATTTACTTCGGCACAGTTCTTTGCCACAGGATTGCTTGGTGAGTTACAACTGATGATGATGATGATGATGATGATATTTAGCTTGTGGGGCGCTCAACTGCGCGGCCATCACCACCCATACAAAGTCCCAATTTTGACACAGTCCAATTCTTACTCAAAGCAATATCGCCGCTGTTACGAATGATGATGATGGGGATGAAATGATGAGGACAATACAAACACCCAGTCCCTGGGCAGAGAAAATCCCCAACCCGGCCGGGAATCAAACCCGGAACCCCGTGATCCAGAGGCACCAACGCTAGACACTAGACCATCAGGTGCGGACGAGTTACAACTGTTACTGACTATTAAAGCGTCACTTGATGCACAGATTTTTTCTTGCAGTACAATGCTCGGAATGTGACTGAAGTAGTCCAGATAAACTTTAACGTTCACATTGATCCTATACTATGGTACTGACTCCTTCAGATGAGGTCACAAACTGAACTGAGCTCTTGCATGCTCGACATTATATTGACCTCAGTGTGAGGGCGCTGCTACGCTAAGAGGAGAGGCGTAGTATTCAAGAACGCCTCCCATACGTCGTTGCGGATTCCGGCGAGCTCTCGCTAATGTCTGCGGTAGCGATTCGAGTTGCCGACTTTGATGTGGTACCGAGATCTCTGGACAGTACTGGCCCTTCACCTCAGCGGGTGGTAAGGTGTTTCATGAAGTCGTCCTGAGTATTGTCTGGATCAGACAGGAACAGTATTTCCATTGCCGTTTCAGTCTCGCGACCATGGAGCAGAAAGAACGGCGCGAAATCTATAGTGTCTTGCTTCTCTGTGTTATATGCGAATATTACGACAGGCAGTATTGTATCCCAGTCTCTCCGTTCGACGTCAACAGAGATGACATGCAACTATCTATGGAACAGACCCAGTGAGGTTGACATTGCTATGTTCTGAGGGAAGGAAATTTTTCTGACCACTACCGGTATGTTTGAAATCACTCTCCCACGCACCCGAACTTTACAGAAATTATTCAGTGCGTGGTAAGGGAAAGGAAGAATTTACTAATTTTAAAATAAGTAAAAGACTAGCACTCAATAGTATTGCTCGACTAGATAGCGAGACATTAGCAGTGCATGAGATTAGAAAAAAAAATACGAAAAAATATGAAACTAACTCACAGAAACAATGTACTTCAATTCCACTTCAAGATAAACTTATAACAGCAACAAACATGGCACTAACTTTATTTAATCCATTCTTTCTGAACACCGTTAGGTCTACATGTACATCTACATCTACATCCATACTCCGCAAGCCACCTGATGGTGTGTGGTGGAGGGTACCTTGAGTACGCCGGCCGCAGTGGTCTCGCTGTTCAAGGCGCGCAGTCCGGAACCGCGCGACTGCTACGGTCGCAGGTTCGAATCCTGCCTCGGGCATGGATGTGTGTGATGTCCTTAGGTTAGTTAGGTTTAAGTAGTTTTACGTTCTAGGGGACTGATGACCACAGCTGTTAAGTCCCATAGTGCTCAGAGCCATTTTTGGTACCTTGAGTACCTCTATCGGTTCTCCCTACTATTCCAGTCTCGTATTGTTCGTGGAAAGGATTGTTGGTATGCCTCTGTGTGGGTTCTAATCTCTCTGATTTTATCCTCATGATCTCTTCGCGAGACATACATAGGAGGGAGCAACATACTGCTTGACTCCTCGACGAAGGTATGTTCTCGAAACTTCAACAAAAGCCCGTACCGAGCTACTGAGCGTCTCTCCTGCAGAGTCTTCCACTGGGGCCCTATTCTGTATCGTTCATATCGATCGGTATAGTTGGTTCATTTTGGTAGTGACGTCATTTTCGGTTCTTTACCGAAATATCCTATTCAGTAAGCTTCTGAGATCTGTTTCGAACGGTCCTCCCACCGATTTTACGACAATTGTACCGAGAAGTTTTGGATTTCGGTGTCGCCCTGTCGATCGGTGAGCTGTGGTTTATGTACGCATATAATTTGTTATTTTAAACATATTTAGTGGTTTTAGCTTTGGATTTAGTGATTGTGTTACTAAAGAATCACCAGAGGACGCATCCGGTTGGAAAGTGAGTTCATAATAGACTATTTTCCTTTGTTAGAAATATGTTTAGGTTAGGTTGTTACTGTGAATGGTTACATCCAAAAAGAAAACGTTTTCGGTCAATATTCTCTCAAAATACGTGTTATTTTAACGCAAATAAGAGTTTAAAGATCATTAAATATCAAGACATCGGCTATGCTTACATGAGTGTGAACTGACGTTACTAGTGACTTAGTGTATTTTTTCCCACAAATGGTTTAGTTAGTAATTATCGAAACGTGTTTACGACTTTCAAGTAACAATGGAAAGCAATTATGTGAAGTCTGATATCAGAAACCTTCCAACCTATTACGCATTTCTGACTTACGCAGCATCGTTTGGCAACGAAGTCAGCCTACGTTCCTCCGCAATAGTATAACTTTTCAGCCACGCGTAGTTGTATGTTAGCGTAGGCATGTGGTTAGCGTGCGGGATTGCTACACCCTAGAACATGAATTCACGCACGGATGGACACACCAATTTTTTTTTCCTCTTCATACATGCAACACGTTTTGACGCATTGTTATTCGTGTAAGTTAAGATTTTTCTGCAATATTACTTACATACAAGAGCGCACTTCCTCAGTAATGATTTCGTGATTTCTGTGTGTTTAAAATACGAAATATGAAATTGTTGGAGATGAAATTGCTGTGAGTGAAACAACCGACAGTGACCTTTATACACTCCTGGAAATTGAAATAAGAACACCGTGAATTCATTGTCCCAGGAAGGGGAAACTTTATTGACACATTCCTGGGGTCAGATACATCACATGATCACACTGACAGAACCACAGGCACATAGACACAAGCAACAGAGCATGCACAATGTCGGCACTAGTACAGTGTATATCCACCTTTCGCAGCAATGCAGGCTGCTATTCTCCCATGGAGACGATCGTAGAGATGCTGGATGTAGTCCTGTGGAACGGCTTGCCATGCCATTTCCACCTGGCGCCTCAGTTGGACCAGCGTTCGTGCTGGACGTGCAGACCGCGTGAGACGACGCTTCATCCAGTCCCAAACATGCTCAATGGGGGACAGATCCGGAGATCTTGCTGGCCAGGGTAGTTGACTTACACCTTCTAGAGCACGTTGGGTGGCACGGGATACATGCGGACGTGCATTGTCCTGTTGGAACAGCAAGTTCCCTTGCCGGTCTAGGAATGGTAGAACGATGGGTTCGATGACGGTTTGGATGTACCGTGCACTATTCAGTGTCCCCTCGACGATCACCAGTGGTGTACGGCCAGTGTAGGAGATCGCTCCCCACAGCATGATGCCGGGTGTTGGCCCTGTGTGCCTCGGTCGTATGCAGTCCTGATTGTGGCGCTCACCTGCACGGCGCCAAACACGCATACGACCATCATTGGCACCAAGGCAGAAGCGACTCTCATCGCTGAAGACGACACGTCTCCATTCGTCCCTCCATTCACGCCTGTCGCGACACCACTGGGGGCGGGCTGCACGATGTTGGGGCGTGAGCGGAAGACGGCCTAACGGTGTGCGGGACCGTAGCCCAGCTTCATGGAGACGGTTGCGAATGGTCCTCGCCGATACCCCAGGAGCAACAGTGCCCCTAATTTGCTGGGAAGTGGCGGTGCGGTCCCCTACGACACTGCGTAGGATCCTACGGTCTTGGCGTGCATCCGTGCGTCGCTGCGGTCCGGTCCCAGGTCGACGGGCACGTGCACCTTCCGCCGACCACTGGCGACAACATCGATGTACTGTGGAGACCTCACGCCCCACGTGTTGAGCAATTCGGCGGTACGTCCACCCGGCCTCCCGCATGCCCACTATACGCCCTCGCTCAAAGTCCGTCAACTGCACATACGGTTCACGTCCACGCTGTCGCGGCATGCTACCAGTGTTAAAGACTGCGATGGAGCTCCGTATGCCACGGCAAACTGGCTGACACTGACGGCGGCGGTGCACAAATGCTGCGCAGCTAGCGCCATTCGACGGCCAACACCGCGGTTCCTGGTGTGTCCGCTGTGCCGTGCGTGTGATCATTGCTTGTACAGCCCTCTCGCAGTGTCCGGAGCAAGTATGATGAGTCTGACACACCGGTGTCAATGTGTTCTTTTTTCCATTTCCAGGAGTGTATTTTTTCTTGTCAGAAATAATGCACCATTTTTTCCGAATATGTAGCGATTTCCGAGTACGCGGTTAGACAGGAATCTAAGAGCACAACTTAAATTACTGGGAATGTAACTATCAGCAGTGATATTCATAATCTTGCTTGTCACAAGTTTTTATCTGTGATCGAATCCTCAACAACAGTAGACAGAGATGAAAGATCTCAGCCGTAATATTTTTAGACTGTAGCACCATATACGAAACATTTTCATTCATGAGATGCATGTTATAAACTTCGATGAACTGCAGGAGCTCTCGAAAACGTTTATTTTCAATTTTGTTTTTAAGACAGAAATCGTTGACGTATCATATAGAGAAATGGGCTACTTAATCATTTGGATCTCTAGGAGCGAGTTATAACCACATTCGGTTTATCTTCTTATTATTTGAAACTCTCAATCAATTTTGCGGGTGTTTTTATAGGTGCATCAGGGCAATGTGGTACTACACACTGTTCCTAACTCATTTTCCGAAGCGTAAAACCCAAAAACACAATTCCAGTGTGAATGAGAATAAGATGACATAATGCGGAATTTACGACAATCTGCAGAATACAGTCAAAAGCGCTATCGTTATTATGCATGCATGGAAACATGCGGTCAGGGAAACTGTAAAAATTTCTATGCATTTCAGCTGAGAATCGTTTTCGTCCGACATTTCCGCTGGTATTTTAGCAACACTTCGTACTGCGAAAACGCAAGTTCGGTACTGCGAAGAATAGCGCGCCTGTGTCATCGGCTAGCCGCTTTGTGTTCTTGGCACTGTGTGCGCTGCAGTGCGCGTGCGCGGATGTGCGGCCGTTCGCTTTTGATTGGCTTGCGCGACGCGAACCGACAACGCGCTTCGGTTCCCTAGATCCGAACGGTATCGCTACCGAAATGCATACTGAATAAAGATGGGACTCTAATTCGAGTACTAGACCGTTCGGTGCTCTAGAGTACCGAAACGATCGGCACAATGGCGTAAAGATACAGAATAGGCACCCTGGAGTTTATCTATCATCTCCGTAACGCTTTCGCGATTACTAAATGATCCTGTAATCAAGCGCGCTGCTCTCCGTTGGATCTTCTCTATATCGTCTATCAACCTTATCTGGTACGCAGTATTCAAGCAGTGGGCGAACAAGTGTACTGTAACCTGCTTCCTTTGTTTTCGGATTGCATTTCCTTAGGATTCTTCCAATGATTCTCAGTCTCGCATCTGCTTTACCGACAGTCAACTTTATATGATCATTCCATTTTAAATCACTCCTAGTGCCTACTCCCGGATAATTTTTGGGATTAACTGCTTCCAGTTGCTGACCAGCTATATTGTAGCTAAATGAATCTTTCTTTCTATGTATTCGCAGCACATTACAGTTGTCTACATTGAGATTCAATTGCCATTCCCTTCACCATGCGTCAATTCTCTGCAGATCCTCCTGCATTTCAGTATAATTTCCATTGTTACAGCCTCTCGATATACTACAGCATCATCTGCAAAAAGCCTCAGTGAACTTCTGATGTTATCCACAAGGTCGTTTATGTATATTGTGAACAGCAACGGTCCCACGACACTCCCCTGCAGCACACCTGAAATCACTCTTACTTTGGAAGACTTCTCTCCATTGAGAATGACATGCTGCGTTCTGTTATCTAGGAACTCTTCAATCCAATCACACAATTGGTCTGATAGTCCATATGCTCTTACTTTGTTCATTAAATGACTGTGGGGAACTGTATCAAACGCCTTGCGGAAGTCAAGAAACACGGCATCTACCTGGGAACCCGTGTTTATGGCCCTCTGAGTCTCGTGGACGAATAGCGCGAGCTGGGTTTCATACGATCGTCTTTTTCGAAACTCATGCTGATTCCTACAGAGTATATTTCTAGTCTCCAGAAAAGTTATTATACTCGAACATAATACGTGTCCCAAAATTCTACTACTGATGGACGTTATAGATATAGGTCTATAGTTCTGCACATCTGTTCGACGTCCCTTCTTGAAAACGGGGATGACCTGTGTCCTTTTCCCATCCTTTGGAACGCTACGCTCGTCTAGAGACCTACGGTGCACCGCTGCAAGAAGGGGGCAAGTTCCTTCGCGTACTCTGTGTAAAATCGAACTGGTATCCCATCGGGTCCAGCGGCCTTTCCTCTTTTGAGCGATTTTAATTGTTTCTCTATCCCTCTGTCGTCTATTTCGATATCTACCATTTTGTCATCTGTGCGACAATCTAGAGAAGGAACTACAGTGCAGTCTTCCTATGTGAAACAGCTTTGGAAAAAGACATTTAGTATTTCGGCCTTTAATCTGTCATCCTCTGTTTCAGTACCATTTTGGTCACAGAGTGTCTGGACATTTTGCTTTGATCCACCTACCACGTTGACATCAGACCAAAATTTCTTAGGATTTTCTGCCAAGTCAGTACATAGAACTTTACTTTCGAATTCATTGTACGCCTCTCGCATAGCCCTCCTCACACTACATTTCGCTTCGCTTAATTTTTGTTTGTCTGCAAGGCTTTGGCTATATTTATGTTCGCTGTGAAGTTCCCTTTGCCCCCGCAGCAGTTTTCTAACTCGGTTGTTGTACCATGGTGGCTCTTTTCCATCTCTTACGATCTGGCTTGGCACATACTCATCTAATGCAGATTGTACGATGGTTTTGAACTTTGTCCACTGATCGTCAATACTATCTGTATTTGAGACAAAACTTTTGTGTTGAGCTGTCAGGTACTCTGAAATCTGCTTTTTGTCACTTTTGCTAAACAGAAAAATCTTCCTACCTTTTTAATATTTCTATTTACGGCTGAAATCATCGATGCAGTAACCGCTTTATGATCGATGATTCCCTTTTCTGCGTTAACTGATTCAAATAGTTCGGGTCTGTTTGTCACCAGAAGATCCTTTGTAAGAAATTCGGCTGAATTTGTCTCCAACTTTTTACCCAGCTTTCAGTACGTATAACGATTTCAGCTTCAGTGCTTTCTATTTTCGTTTACAGCTCTGGTTCTTCCCAATTCAGCTACGACAATTTACGATTATAATATCGATGATCCCTAGGTCTGCTTTCGTCCTATTGTCGTCCGGCACCCTTTGAGACTGAAGTCTTCTTTGTACTTTCACAAGATCATCTAACCTGAAAAACCACCAAGTCCACTCCAGATACCCCTACTACCCATGTAGCCGCCTCTTGTGGGCGATGGTCATCTGACCTAATAAGCGGAACCTGAAACCCCATCACCCTATGACGCAAGTGAAGGAATCATCAGACTACATGGTCGCAGAACCATCTAAACCTCTATTCCATGCACCCCATTCGGCTCTGTGCCAAAGATCAGCACACAGTCTTGTTGATGATGCTACAGATGGTGAGCTCTGACTTCACCTCACAAGCGAGGCTGGCGATCTTTACCACTTATGATATCCGCCAGAAGACAGACAGAATCTCTTATAATGCAAAGCGACACACATCACTGGTAACAACATAAACCACCACCTGTAACTGGCTATACACAGTGCTCTCCATGCCATCCAGAAGGATCCATTATAGATCTGACTGACCCTTATATGCACACAGAGTGCACACAGGACATCTTCCCCTCCTTGGCAGCCATATCCCTAAGAGGCCCCATTATGCACCTTACATTGGAAATTTCAAAAATCAGTAATCGTACTCTTTGTGAATGCCCAGATCTTGCAGACTGAGAAGCTTTCTCTGAAACAGGGCAAGCAATTGCAGCTTGTTCAGAATCCTTATCAGCCCCAGACAGTACCTAAAAATCTGTTTGTCGGACGAACCAGGGAGTCCGTTCAATGGATCCCACAGAAAGCCTTTCACCACCTTCCACACCCTGAAATGGGCTCACACTCGAGCACAGGCCAAGGTTCAACCTTAATGTGGGGAGTAACCGGGCCAGCCACAGAAGTGGACCGATCTTGGGACATGTGGCACATACTAATGTCCTCTGGATCCCAACGTCCACCCCCTCCTCCCCCCCCTCCCCCCCCCCCCCCCAACCCCAGTAGGGCCTATTGGCAACAGCCTCAAGTTGTGTGACTGAAGCTGGCACCACCTTGGCATGTGAGGGAAAGGTCACCAACTCACCTTGTGGCTGAACACAGGAATCACCGTCCCTATCCAGACTAAAGATGGCGGAACTCTGCACTACACAGTTATTAAAATGTAGGAATGTGCCTAGTAAACACAGAAACAGAAAATAAATTTAATAATTAAATTAAATAGTACACAGTTAAAACTAAACAAGTCACTTATAGTTAGATGCCTGTAAAATAATACACAAACACTGTATCCTCCTGCGTTGCTGGAGGAAAGGAGGCTCACTTACAAACAGCACTGGCTGTTCAAACAAAAAAAGTGACTATAACGATAGATACGGTGGAACTCTACACTACACAGTTATTAAAATACGGAACTGTGCCTAATGAATAAATGAACGCCCAAGAAGTATGAGAATTAAACTACAAAGCAAACAGGTAAAGCTAAACAGGTCCCTTCTAGTTAGAAGCTTGTGCTGTACTCTCCTGTACTGATGCTGGATGTGAGTCTGTTGCCTGCCTTGAAAGGCAGTCAATGTCCTAGTGTTTGAGTCCATTTTTGAATACCACTGTAAAGTCATGTTCTTGAAGCCGCAGTACTCATCTTTCGATTTCACTCGGCAGATACTTCAGGCTAGTCAGACTGCACAGAGAAAATCCCAGCAGTGAATAGATTACCAAATAAATACGGCCAGAACTTGTTGGTGACATGGACAAATGCAAGATACCCTTTGTCCATTGAAGACTACTTCATCTTGGACTTGGAGAGTATTCTGTAAGTGTAAGCTATCATCTAGTCAACACCTTTCGGAATCTGTACTAGAACTGCACCTATCCCATAGCTGCTAGTGTCAGTATGAATTTAGGCTTTGGCATTCTCGTCATAGAATGCTGGGACTGGAGAGAATGCTAATGCCTCCTCAAGGACAAGGAAATATCTTCCTTGCACCTTGTTCCAGGAACATTGGGGCTTCCCTGCAGGAGTTCTAGCTTGGGATGTGTCTTGGTATAAAATTCCTTTATGAATCACTGGTAGTACGAGCATAGTCCAATAAAACTTCTCATATGGCAGATGTGTCAGATAGTCGGAAAATAGGCGATAGCTCTTATTTTCTGCGGTTTTGCACTGACTGGATCACTATTAACTAGATGCATCAATAGTTTTATTGGTTGAGCCATGAAGAGGTAGGTTTTCAGATTCCAGTGGCAGCCTGTAATCTGTACACACTTCAACACTGTTGACAGGCAGCTCAGAAGATCTTCAAATGTCTTCAAAAAACGACATGTCATCAAGATAGCAAACATACATCTTCCATTTAAGGTGTTAGAGCAAGTTGTCCATCATACACCAAGTTGGCTGGAGAGTTACATAGACCAAACAGCATAACTTTGAACTCATAGAGGCCCTCAACAGCTATGAAGGAAATCTTTTTCCAGTCAGCTTCATCAGCCTTGACTTGCCAGTAGCTTGTCTGCATGTTCATAGTTTGGAAATGCTTTGCTCCTTTCAAACACCATAGGGTGTCATCAGCATGCAGCTGTAGGCATATATCTTTCTTCATGATTTTGTTCAGTCGTTGGTAGTCAATGAAGAAACGCCATGTGCTTTCCCTCTTCTTCACAAGGACCACAAGAAGAGACTAAGACTCTCTAAATGTTCAATGATGTCATCTTGCAGCACCTTCTCCTGTCCTTCCCAAATAATGTGTTGCTCAGCCAGCAACACCTATGTGATTGGTGGCTCATTAATGAATGATCCCCAGAGTGGTACAGTGTTTTACCAGGAGCCACTTGGCCTGTCTCTTCTCCACTCTGGATTTGAAAACATTCAGAAATAGGCCAGAAAGGCTGACACTCGTCGATGTTATTCCTCTCTCTCAGGCCAGATCCTGTTGGCAGTTCGACTGTAGCTTCCTTCCCTTGTGATGTTTGTGTGGGTCGTGGCGGAGCATGATTCTTCATTGATGGCACTGAGATACCTATCTTGGATTGGTTCAGTTGTCCCTACACAGATAGGGATGAGTTGTGGTTGATCGCGATAGTTAGTGAACCGAAGTTTTGCTTGTCCTCCTGCAATGCTTATGATAGATGCTAGTATGTAGATATCTTTTGTGAATTGGACTAGCCTTTTGCAGTCAACAAAAGGTTCACAGTTTAACTTTCCATCTAGATTAGTGACTCGGCCCCATCTCGTTGATGATGGTGGGATAATAATATTTCCCATTTGTGACATTCAGGACAATCGCTTTCATATCACAGAATTCTATAGTGGTGGCCGATAAACATTCGACATTTCAGGAAAAGAAGCCCTTGAGTCGACTCACACCCAGACAGGACGTCCGTTGATGATGATGTCGAGATTTCCTCACATCTTAGTGACTGTTATCCATAGATGATTTGTATCTGTGGCAGACTCACCGTCATAGATGGTCGCCTCGCTTGGTTTTCCGAAATTCAGCGACTAGGTGGCCGGCTGATACCTCTGCATAATAATGTAGGGGGTCAGCTACTATGTGTTGGGCTGCGACACCATCCAGGGTAGGGTGGTGGGCTCTCGTCTGCATTTGACAGGCGCGAATAGGACTGTTGTGGTAATTGATGTCTTCCAGTATAGTAGTTGTCGAACACTAGTCTTCTTTCTCTGCAGTAGTGCACTACATGTACAAGGCGTCTAGAATGAAAACATATTTGGCAGAAGAGTTGGTTGTATCCGTATTGCTCAGATGCTAGGTGGTTGTTTGACAGCTGCGCCTGAAGTGAGAGTTAGGCGAGTCCTCTCTTCATGGTGTGTTCGACTGATGTTTGAGAGTGGTGCTAAAGTTTGATGCACCTCTTCCTGAACATTATCTTTGACCTCTTTACGCTTGCGATCAAAATTTAGCCAAAAACTCTTGTGTAGTCGGTCCAACTTTCCTCTCTACCATTGCACAGTTGGCAACCCTGTGCCTGCATGATCATTGGGAACTCTGCTCTCGGAAATAACTACAAAATAAGAGATTAGAAGCTAATTCCAAACATTTCTTCTTGTATAAATATAAGTGTAATTACATTAGTGTGTTAGTGTTATGTGAAATAAGGCAAACTGATGTGGAAAGTCTATTTTCTTATTGTGCCTACAACCCTAATTTTAGGTATCTATTTACACGTGAGAATCTTTCAAAAAGAGTAAAATTAATTTCTTTTTCATTTGTTTCATTGTATCTAGTGTGAAAAGCAAGCAGCCATGTGCGTGTGTTGCCCTAGAGTATTTAAACAGAGGGTTTTGCGAAAACTGTTTGCTGTGATCTCATTAGGGCGAATGCAGTGTGAAAGAGACTGGGGTGATCAGTTGGGCTCTTTCATGGAATTGTAGGCTGTGCCAGAAAGACCGGAAAATCAGTAAACAGGAGCCGAAGATTTGTGCCATTCAGGCAGAGTAAGAAAACAAGAAATTTGAATTACGATAACTGAAAGGGTAAAAAGAGAAACGGTGGTGGGAAACGTTGATGAGCAAAGTGCGAACAGGGAAAAATTTTGTTAGCAAATTCGAAACTCAGTTAAGCAATAGATTATGCTTCCTACCAGAATAATTAGAGACGAAAGAGGCTCACAGAGATGTAGAGAAATGTAGGGTGCAGCAGAACAATGCTAAGAGATATATTGATAAATCGGGTGAAAATCAAAACAGTTAAAGAGGAATTTTGCTGCTAAGTAACACTCATGGGAGAGGTGTAAGCCAGCAGCGACAGGGAAAGTTAGGTGCTGTGTACCATGTCACAAATTTGTGAAACCAAGTGTCAGTCTTAGTCAGGTAATAGAAGTCTTAGCACAAATTTGTGAAGATCTCAAGAAAGATTACGTGTTGATAGTTGGGACAGTTGTAAAAAACCTGGCTAAAAACGAAAATATAGCATTAGGAGTGACCTGCACAAAATAGAAGCAGCTAGCGAGCACATAAATGTGTGTTTTATGAAGCCCTGGGGGTTTACTCTGCTGTAAGGCAAGTAAACATGAAGTTGAGAGGGCTCCTTCAGATGGATGCAAAATCTCGTCTCAGTGTTATTCCAGCAGCTGCTAGAGGAAGATGGGGATATACTTCTCTGACCTACATCGGAACAGGAGGGATAAGGACAAGTTATTAGCTCTATTAGCTGAAAACATAAGGTGGACCAGCAGCTCACAAAGGCCTATTGTTATTGAGGTCAGGAGAGATACTGACATTACGTCAAATTAAGAACTCATAATACGGGAATAAGTAAAATCAACTTGCTTCATCAGACTATTAGGGGTGTAACAAATAAATTGAATGAGTCGTTAATTTGTTTGCAAGATCTTAGTAGTCGCAAAGATTCTGAAGTAATTTGTCTCTCTGGACACCATATAACCACAGGAACAGAAAATGTTCCTGTAAGTGGCCATAAGTTCGCTGAATATTCGTGTGGATCATATATCGGTAAAGAAATAGTTCTTACATGCGCAAAAAAGTATATAAACACAAAAATGTAGAAATAAATAAATTTTGTACAGGTAAGGATGTACACTGAAGCGCCAAAGAAACTGGTACAGACATATGTATTCAAATACAAAGATATATAAACAGGCATAATACGGCGCTGCGGTCAGCAACGTCTATATAAGACAACACGTGTCTGGCGCAGTAATTAGATCGGTTACTGCTGCTACAATGGCAGGTTATCAAGATTTAAGTGAGTTTGAACGTAGTGTTATAGTCGGCGCACGAGCGATGGGCCACAGCATCTTCGAGGTAACGATGAAGTACTTTCCCTTATGACCGTTTCACGAGTGTACCGTAAATATCAGAAATCCGATAAAACATCAAATCTCCGGCATCGCTGCGGCCGGAAAAGGATCCTGCAAGAACGGGACTAACAGCGACTGAAGAGAATCGTTCAACGTGACAGAAGTGCAACCTTTCCGAAAATTGCTGCAGTTTCAATGCTGCGCCATCAACAAATGTCAGCCCGCGAACCATTCAACGAAACATCATCCACATGAACTTCCGGAGCCGAAAGCCCACGCGTGCACCCTAGATGACTGAGCAACACAAAGCTTTACGCCTCGCCTGAGCTTGTCAATACCGACATTGGACTGTTGATGGCTGGAAACATGTTACCTGGTCGGACGAGTCTCGTTTCAAATTCTATCGAGCGAGTGGACCTTTATGATTATGGAGACAACCTAATGAATCCATAGACACCGCATGTCAGCAAGAGACTGTTCATGCTGGTGTGGTTCTGTAATGGTGTGGGGCATGTGCAGTTGGAGTGATATGGGACCCTTGATACGTCTAGATATGACTGTGACAGTTGACACATACTTAAATATCCTGTCTGATCGCCTGCATCCATTCATGTCCATTGTACATTCTAATGGACTTGGGCAATCCCAGCAGGACGATGGGACACCCCACACGTCCAGAATTGCTACAAGGTGGCTCCAGGAGCACTCTTCTGACTTTAAACACTTCCGTTGCCCACCAGACTCCCCAACCATTAACATTATTGAAAGTATGTGGGATGCCTTCCAAAGTGCTGTTAAAAAGAGATCTCGATCTCCTCGTACTCTTACGGATTTATGGGCAGCCCTGCAGGATTCATAATGTCCGTTCCCTCCAGCATTACCTCAGACATCAGTCGAGTCCATGCAACATCGTGTTGGGGCACTTCTGCGTGCTCGCGGGGCCCTACACGATATTACGCATGTGCACCAGCTTCCCTGCCTCCTCGGTGTACCAACATGTGCTTGTGAGTTAGTATTGAGAAATGTAATACTTGTTATTGTACAGTACACAGGCCGCCACTGGTTAAATGGGAAATTTTCGTGAAAATTTTTGATGAATTATTGTGCTATCTGTCAGACAGAAGGCAATGATTGTTAATTTGTAGCGATTTAAATGTAAAAGTGTTGAAGGAATCGGACAGGAAAAGTGATCTAGAGGTGCTTCAGCCATTTATAATTTGGTATCTGTCCTAAATACCTTACTCAAGTTGCGTAAGTAGTACCTTTGCAGATAATGTAGTCATTCAACAAACTGAAGCTAAAGAGACATATGCTAAAGACAATAAGATAACTAATATAAAAATGCCAGTCAATAAAGACACCTTGGATCAATACAGGTATCCGAGTCTCTTCACAACGGAAAAAGGTCTTGTACAAGTTACCCAGAACAAGTAATGACCCAAAAATACTTTCTTATTATAAATAGTATTGTACATATTTGTTAAAAAATCCGCATTGTATGAAACTGACAGATCAGATAAGAAAATAATGTCTATATGGAATATTGTTAACGGAGAGACAGATAAAGAAGCCATAGAAATGACGTTACTTCTGTTAAAGAGAATGGGAGCATTTGTAGCATATATTTTGATAATTACATTTTAGAAATAGAAAATTGGTTCAAATAGTTGAGAAAACAGAACGGAACAATACATTGACAAAGCAATACAGAGGAGGTTTAATGAATTAAAAGTTTGTCCCATATTCCCATCTGAAATAAAAAAGATCATCATGACTGAAAAGCAAAAGTTCGCATTGGGTGGATGATATCTCCAATAAAACATTGTAAAGTTGTGGCACTATAATACGTAGCATTCTTACTTATTTACGTGTGACATAATTAACTCTGTATGTTTTCCCAGAAAGATTGAAATATGTCATTTTTAGGCCTCTCTGAGAAAGGGTGACCCCAAGGATGTCAGTAACTATTGACCAGTGCCACTCCCTGCATCACCTTCTAAAATTTTGAGAAAGTAATGTATCCAAGGTTTGTCATCCACCTGTGTAGTACTGTAATGGGATACCTAGCCAATCACAGTTTTTATTTCGGAAATAGCATTCTACTGAGTCAGCTATTTATACGTTTACTGAGCGCAAAATAAAATCTTTAAATGATAACATATCACCAACTGAGATCTTCTGTCAGTTACCAAACGCATTTGATTATGTCCATCACAATATTCTGTTGGAGAAAAAATCGAATACGTAGCGTAGCAAATGCCTGGTTTAGTTCTTATTTAAGAAACAGCAATCAGAAAGTTACCCTAGACTGTCTGACTAGTACGACGATAAATTACAATGGCAGTACCGAGCGAGGTGGCGCAGTGGTTAGCACACTGGACTCGCATTCGGGAGGACGACGGTTCAATCCCGTCTCCGGCCATCCTGATTTAGGTTTTCCGTGATTTCTCTAAATCGTTTCAGGCAAATGCCGGGATGGTTCCTTTGAAAGGGCACGGCCGATTTCCTTCCCACTCCTTCCCTAACCCGAGCTTGCGCTCCGTCTCTAATGACCTCGTTGTCGACGGGACGTTAAACACTAACCACCACCACCACTACAATGGCAGTCCCGCAGGGTTCGATCATTTGACCACTACTTTTCTTGCTTTCTGTTAACTATCTTCAATTTTATTTGAAGCAGGAGGCAGAATTAGTCCTGCTTGTAGATGGTACAAGCATTGCTTTGAGGCTGAACAAAGGAGAATCAGCATGGAAAATAAGAAATAATGTTTTTTGGAAGTTTCTTAATGGTTCAGCACAAATAAGCTAGCTTTAAATCTTGAAAAAATGCAGTTCACCCAATTTCTTACTATCAAAAACATCCCACCTACTATTAACCTAGTATACCAATAATAAATAACAAAGATGGTAGAAAACATCAAGTACTGAGATTTGAATGTTCATGAAAGGTTAAACTGGAAAAACCATGTAACATACCTGCAGAAACCTTTACGTTCAGCTAGCTTTGCAATAAGAATAACTGCCAATTAGAGTATACAGAAGTCAGTAAGTTAATATATTTCGCATATTAAATTAATTAATGTCTTATGGGATAATATTATCGCTTAGGCAAAACTGCACGAAACAGAGCAATTAGAGTTATGTGTGATGTCCACACACAAACATCTCGTAGGCACCCCTTAAGCAGCTGTGAATTCAACAACAATCGTATGGTACTTTTACTCAGTCATGGCCGGCCACTGTGACCGAGCGGTTCTAGGCGCTTCAGTCTGGAACCGCGCGACCGCTACGGTCGCCGGTTCGAATCCTGCCTCGGGCATGGATGTGTGTGATGTCCTTAGGTTAGTTAGGTTTAAGTAGTTCTAAGTTCTAGTGGACTGATGGCCTCAGATGTTAAGTCCCATAGTGCTCAGAGCCATTTGAACCATTTTTTAATTCAGTCATGAAATTTGCTATCGACAGTCCATCGAAGTTTGAGAGTAACAAAAATATCCACAACTACAACACTAGAAGGATAAATGATCTGCATTACACGTTAATGAATGTATCTTTGATACAGAAAGGGGTGAAATCTGCAGCCATAAAACTATTTGATAATTTACCCGTGGAAATTAAAATGTTGGGCAGATAGCAGAAGTGTTTTAAAATATTGATTAAAGAAGTTTCACCTTAACACCTCCTTCTATACCATAAAAGAATTCTTAATTGAAGATAATTAGTCACTTTTTTTAAAAAAATAAAAAACCAAAAAAATCTGTAAATGGCTCGCAAGCAGCCATCTCAACATTATTAATTAATTTTTTTCATTTGGTTGTATATAAGTGTTCTTTGTTTGTTCTGTTGATATGTTCCACGTCATCATGTTTATCCTGAATCTGATCTATGGAAAAGTAATTAGCTAATTAAACTGCAGTATCTCTCCTCATACTATCTGACGTATGGGAGAGGCGAGATCATGGTGGTCTTTCATGGGTACCATAGGGACCACATTTGAAAGTGAGTCCTACCTTTTCCATTCGACTCTTTTTCTGTTGCATTTCCTCGGTGCGCTGGAATCATTTAGTGAATTCCTCTGTCGTTGTAACATCCTTCAACAGAAGAACGTGGCACATTTCTTTCACGACTCCTTTCGTCAAATGTGATATTTGTTGGTTTCTGTCGTCATCGGATTCCCAGTGTTACTTAGGACCAAAACATCCTTTATGTACGACACTGTCATTTCCCCATTACGCTGGGCCCTGTTCTTCAATTGTTTTTCTTTTAAACGTACTTTCTGTAGACTGACACCAAATGTTTACTTCAGTTCGGCCTGGAATTTGTACCAGCTACTCTTGTTTGATCTCTAACCACTGATGGGCTGTGCAGTCCAAATACACATACGACAAACACATCATGTCATCCCACCCATTGTGTTCTGCGACTCAGTAGAATCCTTTCAGCCATTTTCACGTGTCGTGATAAGCATCTCCAGAAAACGCAGATCGATGCCTGATATGCTGCTGACTTACTGCTGGCTTGGAATCCATTGGTCTGCTGAATATACGGTCCTTTGGAATGATGTACTGCTTTTATTCCAGTTCCCGTCCGTGTAGATGACTGCTTCTACGTTGCTTCAACGGAGCTGCGGTGATGTAGATGTCTCGACGTACCTGGCTTCCTCATCAAACAATTTAACGTCGTAACCACGGTCAAGAACAAATCCGAAAACAGCGTCGCCAATGAAGTACAAACACTCAGCACTGAAGCCACGTTTATTACAGACACGAGTGTATATCCAGAACAGATATGAACTCCTGGACAGGGAGTGGAGGTGTTTACTGCAGAATATGCAAACGTTATAATCGTAAGAAGTTTCGAGAAGTTTCCAGAAATGATAATAACTAAATATTTGGTGGTGATGGTATTTGGACTTGCGGGTCGCAACACGCCAGCAACCAATGTTAACCGCTACATCACGAGGCATGCATCACAGCTAGTGGTAATATATATGACATCATATGTGCGACATGCAATAAACTTAGTAAAATTTAGTTTAAACAAGTATTTGCAGTGCAACTTTCGATAAATTACTCAACATGCAACGTCCTGTCGATCGTAAAAGTTCAAAAATGGTTCAAATGGCTCTGAGCACTATGGGACTCAACTGCTGAGGTCATAAGTCCCCTAGAACTTAGAACTACTTAAACCTAACTAACCTAAGGACAACACAAACATCCATGCCCGAGGCAGGATTCGAACCTGCGACCGTTGCGGTCGCGCGGTTCCAGACTGTAGCGCCAGAACCGCTCGGCCACCAGCGGCCGGCCCGTAAAAGTTCATGATATCGTTAACCACAGTACGGAAATCTATAAAAATGTTAAAACCATAGAACCGTCGTGTCTGTCTGTTTGTGTGCTTGAACGTGGCAACCTTCAAAACTACTAGAAGACATTTCCTAGGGTTTTCACAGGAAACTTGAGAGTAGCTTGGGGCAACGTATAGGCTATCGGATCAAGAAAAAAAAAGGTTTCGTGATTTAAAGTCTTATCTAAAATCGTCTGCTCTGCTTTGTAGTTCGGATGTTTAACACAGTGACACGATCAACATCAACAACGGACGAATAGATGGCGCAGTTAGTTTCTTGGTACACCGGACAACCATTACACTGCACTGTTACATTTTTCAACTCACAATCAGTGCCAAATGTATTTCCGGGAGTTTACGCCTGTGATAGAATTTAGCACACCTGGCCTTCCATTACACAAAATTAATTTGGAAAACAGCGTCCGGATTATTCTGTTGTGAAATTCAAGCCCACCGAAAGGCTTAAAGTCGCTTCTCTCCAATATAACATCAATGAAGCGCGAATTTTGAAGGGAAATGGCGCAGGCGAGCGAGTTTTTATTCCACGAATCCCACTTATCCCTAACAATTTACCTTTTCGTTTGAAACGTGTATAATTCTTGTTGAATAAACAAAGCACACTGTGTGTTACGCACGTGTAATTTTGTGTCAGTTGCTTTTCGCTAGGCCAGCTCTACGTGGCTATCTTCCGTGTTAGTGAAACAAACAAATTTTTCCTTAATATCTCCAATCATACTATTTCAAAAGTTGTAAACAAAGAAGCTTTATAAGCTAAAATAAATCTCACGTGTATGAAGACTCGGTCACAACTATAAATATGAGGTCATGCTGAGAAATAGTGCCTGCGAATTTCTTACGTGAAAACTCATAAGCTTTTTAAACAAAACGAACTTCAATAACATTCAACGAAATTCTAGTTTGTTATACCGTCTCTATAGAATGTTTGAAATCACTATGGCTGTAGGACATTAGGACATTGTTTTCATAAAACAGAACTGGAGATTGTCATTATAGACCGAAACCGGTAATCTGTTGAGAAAACATTTTGTGACCATAGACGTAAAGTAAAAGAAATTTACGTTTGACTTTGTTAACGGAGCCACAAACTCATCTCTGCTTGCACCGCTTCGTCACTACCAAAGTGAAGTCCTCGAAGGTACTCTTTAAGTTTTTTAAATAGATAAAAATCCGATGTGGCCAGGTAGGGACTGTGTGGAGAGTCATCAGTGACAGTGGACCAAAGGCGTCGGATTGTTGCAGATGTTCCAGCGATCGTATGTGGTTTTCCATTGCCATGCTGAACGATAGTGTGCTCCATGAGTGGACGAGCTATTCGAATTAGTGCTTTCAGTTTCCTGAGCATCTCACAGTACCTTGCAGAGTTTATGGCGGTGCATTTAGGCACGAATTCCAATGCACCACACCTTGAACATCCAAGAATACTGTGAACATGACTTTGTCTGCTGGTGGCATGATCTTGAGATTTTTGCGGCGGAATCCACTTATGCTCTCTTTTTTCGGGGTTAAAATGGTGAGGCGATCTTTCATCACCAGTTTAGATTAGATTAGTACTTGTTCCATAGATAATGAATACGACTCTTCGTAATGATGTGGAACGTGTCAGGTTAATAAAAGGTGTCTATACAAGATACTACATTACACAAAATATTATATGACACTTAATGTTTTTAGTTTTCTTGTGGGGGGTGGGGAAATTATCCACTTATTATATCCAAAAATTCATGTAATGAGTAGAAGGAGTTACCATTCAGAAATTCTTTTAACTTCTTTTTAAATGCTATACGGCTATCTGTCAGACTTTTGATGCTATTGGCTCTGAGCACTATGGGACTCAACTTCTGAGGTCATTAGTCCCCTAGAACTTAGAACTAGTTAAACCTAACTAACCTAAGGACATCACACACATCCATGCCCGAGGCAGGATTCGAACCTGCGACCGTAGCGGTCTCGCGGTTCCAGACTGCAGCGCCAGAACCGCGCGGCCACTTCGGCCGGCAATCCTCGACTTTTGATGCTATTAGGTAACTGACTAAAGACTTTTGTCGCAGCATAATTTACCCCCTTCTGAGCCAAAGATAGTTTTAACCTTGAGTAGTGAAGATCACCCTTCCTCCTAGTGATGTAGCCATGTACACTGCTATTACTTTTGAATTCGTTCGGAATTTCATAAGTGAATATATATATATAGTGAGGTTACAGTGAAGATCTCTAGCTCTTTAAATAAGTGTCTGCAGGATGATCTTGGATGAGCTCCAGCAATTATTCTGATTACACGCTTTTGTGCAATGAACACTCTTTTACTCAAACCCCAGAATATGATGCCATACGAAATCAGAGAATGAAAATAGGCGTGGTAAGCTAATTTACTGAGATGTATATCGCCAAAATTTGCAATGACGCTAATAGCATAAGTAGCTGCACTCAAACGTTTCAGCAGATCCTCAGTGTGTTTTTTCCAGTTCAATCCCTCATCAATGCATACACCCAGAAATTTTGAATATTCTACCTTAGCTACCGATTTCTGATCGAAGTCTATATTTATTAATGGTGTCATTCCATTTACTGTGTGGAACTGTATATACTGTGTTTCGTCAAAGTTTAATAAGAGCCCATTTGCAGATAACCACTTAATGATTTTCCGAAAAACATCGTTACAATTTCACCAGTTAATTCTTGTCTGTTGGGTGTGATAGCTATACTTGTATCATCGGCAAAAAGTACCAGCTTTGAATCTTCGTGAATATAGAATGGCAAGTCATTAACATATATTAAGAACAGCAGAGGACCCAAGACCGAACCTTGCGGCACCCCATTCTTGATTGTTCCCCAGTTTGAGAAATCACCAGTTTTTTGCATATTATGTGAACTGCTTATTTCAATTTTCTGCACTCTTCCAGTTAAGTATGATTTAAACCATATGAGCACTGTCCCATTCATACCACAGTACTTGAGCTCACAATGTCGTTCAGGACCCCACCATCCTCGTGGTCAAAACGCAAAAGAAATTGTTTACAGATCTCGAATATTCTCTGGTTTATGTCAAGAGAGCATTCGAGACACCTTCCTTGCACATCGTTTTCTGTACCGCAGTTCTGAAATGATATTTTATTATGATGATCATTTCCCCCTATGTAGGTGGGCGCTAATAAAATATTTTCACATTCTGAGGAGAAAGTTTGTGAATGAGATTTCATAAGAAGATCCTGTCACTGCGAAAAACGCTTTTGTTTTTGTGACTGCCACCTCAATTCGTGTGTCATATCTGCGGCACTCTCTCCCCTATTTCTCGATAATACAAAACGAGTTGCCCGTCTTTGAACTTTCTCGATGTCCTCCGTCAATCCTACCTGATTCAGATCTCACACAGCACAGCATTAATTCAGACGAGGACTGACGAAGATAATGTGAGCAGTCTCTTTAGTAGACCTATTATATTTTTAAGTGTTCTGTCAATAAATCGCAGTCTTTGGTTTGCTTTCCCCACAACATTACATATATGATCGACCCTGTTTGATATTTTGGTAACTCTAGATTCTATCCTAAGGGCCCGGGTTCGATTCCCAGCTGGGTCGGAGATTTTTCTCCGCTCAGGGACTGGGTGTTGTGTTGTCCTAATCATCATCATTTCATTCCCCATCAACGCGCAAGTCGCCGAAGTGGCGTCAAATCGAAAGACTTGCACCCGGCGAACGGTGTTCCCGATGGGACGCCCTGGTCACATGACATTTATTATTTAGTTGAGCTTACAGCCTTTAGATATGTGTGACTTATCATGTAATCGAAATTTATCAGATCACTTTTAGCACTCATGTGGATGACTTCCACTTTTCACAATTTAGAGTCAATTACCACTTCTTGCACCATACAGATATTTCGTCTAAATCACTCTCCAATTCGTTTTGATCATTTGATGACTTTACAAGGTGGTAAATGACAGCATCAACTGAAAACAATCTTGGAGGACTTGGCATATGTTCTCCTAAATTGTTTATGTAGGTCAGGAACAACAGAGGGCCTATAACACTTCCTTGGGGAACTCCAGATATTACATTTGTTTTAATCGATGACTTTCCGTCAGTTGTTATGAACTATGACCTTTCAGACAGGAACGAATCCAGTCGCACAACTGTGATTATAGTCCATATGTAAACAATTTAGTTAGAAGTCGCTTGTGAGGAACGGCGTCAAAATCCATCAGGAAATCTAAAACTATGGTATCAGTTTGACATCTCATGTCCATAGTACTCGTTAAGTTGTAAGAATAAAGAGCTGGTCGTGTTTCACGACAACGACATTTTCTGAATTTGTTTGCAATTTGTCAATAAATCGTTTTCTTCGAGGTGTTTCATAATGTTCGAGCACAGCATATGTTCCAAAATCCTACAACAAATCGACGATAGTGATACGGGTCCGTAATTCAGCGCCGGCCGCAGTGACCGAATGGTTCTACGCGCTTCATTCCGGAACCGCGCTGCTGCTACGGTCACAGGATCGAATCTTGCCTTGGGCATGGATGTGTGTGATGTCCTTAGGTTAGTTAGGTTTAAGTAGTTCTAAGTTCTAGGGGACTGATGACCTCAGATGTTAAGTCCCATAGTGCTCAGAGCCATTTGAACCATTCGTAATTCAGCAGGTTACTCCTGTTTCCTTTCTTGGGTGTTAGTGTGACTTGTGGAACTTTTCAGTCTCTGGGTAGGGATCTTTCTACGAGCGAGCGGTCGTATATGATTGCATACACTTTTTTCATCAGGTAAATATTCTGGAGATACTCCTGGAAGCTTTACAATAGGGAAATATATTAATACACGGCACTTCACTTACTTTAACTGATGGTAGGCCTACAGACTATAATGCCATACAAACTTATGTTATTCGCAACAACTTATTTACTTGGTTCTTGGTTTCTCGGAAGACAAAATTCAATGTGCCTTGCTTTAATAATAAAAAACTGGCAGGAGCAAGAGTAATTTTCAGAATATTTCAAGGTAGTGTTATAATCTCATTACTCTTCATCAAAATGAAAGTGAAATTGTGGATAACGTTGGAAGCTGCAGAAGGATTTTTCCGGTTCTTTCGTACACCGAGGTGACAAAACTCATGGGATCCCTCCTAGTATCGTGTGGGGCTCCTTTTGCACGGAGTAGTGCAGCTTCCCGACGTGGCATGGACTCAACAAGTTGTTGTAAGTCCACTGCATTAATATTGAACCATGCTGCTTCTATAGCCGTCCATAATGCGAAAGTATTGCCGGTGCAGGACATTGCACACGAACTCACCTCCTCTCGATTATGTCATATAAATGTGTGATGGGATTCATGTCGGGCGATCTGGATGGGCAAATCATTCTCTCGAGTTTTCCAGAATGTTGTTCAAACCAACAATTGTAGCCCAGTGATAAGGCGCACTGTCATCCATAAAAATTCCATCGTTTTTTGGAAGCATGAAGTCCATGAATAGCTGCAAATGCTCTTCAGGTAGCCGAAAATAACTATTTCCAGATAATGATCGTTTCAGTTGGACCAGAGGACCCAGTCCCTTCGATGTAAACACAGCTCACAACATTATGGGACCACCACCAGCTTACCCAGTGCCTTGTTAACAACTTAGGTCCATGGCCTCGTGGGGTCTGCGCCACACTCGAACCTTGCCATCAGCTCTTTTCAGCTCAAGTCGGGACTCAGCTGACCAGGCCATGATTTTTTCAGTTGCTCAAAGTCCAGCCGATATGGTCACGAGTCCAAGAGAGACGCTGCAGCCGATGTGCTGTTGGTAAAGATACTCGTGTCGTTTGTCTACTGTCATATCCCATTAATGCCAAATTTCGCCCCACTGTCCTAAAGATACGTTCGTCGTGTGTTCCACGTTCATTTCTGAGGTTATCTCTCGCAATGTTGCTTGTCTGTTAGCTCTGAAAACTCTAGGCAAACACTGCGGCTCTCGATCGTTAAGTGAACGCCGTCGGCCGTTGCGTTGTCCACGATGAGAAGTAAAGCCTGAAATCTGGTATTCTCAGCATACTCTTGACGCTGTGGATCTCGTAATATTGATATCTGAAATGGATTGTCCCTTCCGTGTAGCTTCATCTACCATTGCACTTTCAAAATATGTTAACTCCAGTCGTGCGACCACAACCACGTCGGAAACCTTTACACATAAATCATCACTTGAGTGCAAATGGCAGCTCCGCCAATGCACTGCCCATGCATATACCTTGCGTAAGCGATACTACAGCTATCTGTACATGTGCGTATCGCTATCCCATTACTTTATCACCTCAGTGTAAGTAATGAGACTTCAGCAGTCCTATATCGAGGTGTGAAAGGTGAGAGTGATGTGACTGTCCCACCGATACAGGGAATCCTTCCTACACAAGATGCATAGAACAGACTGGGAGCACCGTACTGCAATGGTGACGGTGAAATTCTTGAATCATTGCACAACGAAAAGAAATGTCTCGATCACCCGGTCCGCAATAGGGAGCCTATTCACTGTTGCCAAATTCTTCTACAGTCAACAATTTTACTTTATACCTAACTAGCGAAACCGAAAATGCTTCGCAGTTGCTAAATATCTGTGGGAATTTGAAATAGTCCTAATCTTCTTCTTCCTCCTTCCTCTGTCCATCCCCTCCTATATCCCTCTCATTGTCCATCTCCTCCCCCTCCTCTTCCCCCTCTCTCTATCACCTCTCCCTTTCTCTATCCATCTCCACCTTCCTGCACTCTAGAGAATAAAACCACTCATTTTCACAGCAAGAATATGTACATGGGAGAAACAATTTGTCTTACTGTTTACATGAACTCCTATCGTAGCGGAAACCGACTGCGAGAAAAAAATGGAAACCATACATCTACACGGCACAGCACAGCATTTTCTTTCTCAAAGTCGGTTTTAACCGGTAAACTATACACTGTCATTTAAAAAGATATACAGCCTTTATCCATCTAAATGCTTATAGAGTACCGTGTAAAAATTTTAAGTAGATCACTCAAGAAATTTTCGGTAATAAGAAATTTTTGGTAATAAGGTTCTGTTTTTATATATATTAAAAATGTATAGCCTAATAGCCTATACACATCTGAATGTGCATTAGATTACCATGCAAAAATTGGAAGCATATCGGTCAGGAACGTTTTGAAACTTTTCCTCTTTATATATTACATACATATTTACATAATATATGATGACAATAGGGGTGTGACGCATATTTTCTAATAGTACTTCATTCTGCTAAGAGTGAGCAACACTCATCAGTCTACAGGTTCCTTGCGTCTGTCTTGAGTGGGAAGCGTTGGATGCAGTCTGAGTCATCAGCCTTCTGACTGGTTTGATGTGGCCCGCCACGAATTCCTCTCCTGTGCCAAACTTCTCATCTCGTGTAGCAATTGCATCCTACGTCCTCAGTTATTTGCTGGATGTATTCCAATCTCTGTCTTTCTCTACAGTTTTTGCCCTCTATCGTAACGGATATTTTTCCCATTTGTGAGCTTAAAATCTGTGGTATTCCGATTTACGCTGTAAAATAATTGTAGATGTTCAAATGGTTCAAAAGGCGCTGAGCACTATGGGACTTAACATCGGAGGTCATCAGTCCCCTGTAACTTAGAACTATTTAAACCTAACTAACCTAAGGACAACACACACATCCATGCCCGAGGCAGGATTCGAACCTGCAACCGTAGCGGTCGCGCGGATCCAGATTGAAGCGCCTAGAACCGCTCGGCCACACCGAATTGTAGATTTACATTTAAACAATAACAGTGCTTTACACCCAACTGTGTTGGATATAATTATGTTTTGCATGTAGTTACATGCACCTTTTTGCCATATTGGATTAGATATTTCAACTGACATTTCAATCCGAATCCTAGGGAAGACACCATATTTTCTTCGCGGTATGAAGGTCATTCACACTAACTTTTATGTATATTTATTTCTTCAAAGGCAATTCCTAGACATTATGAAACAATGACAAATACAGGACAGTGGAGTGAAGAAAGCCTCCAATTATCAATGGAATATGTGAAAACTGGGGGCATGAGCTGCCTTCAAGCTTCTGAGACGTATGGCACTCAATATCGGACTTTAAAAAGACGCTTAGGGAAGAATTATGACAAAAAAGAGGAATGGGACCTCAAAGTGAGTAACTCAGAAAAACCATTTCTTTTGCTTTTGAATTGCAACCATCACAAAATTTAAATAATTAATTATTAATCTATTGAAACAATAACAAAGTAAAGGTTCGTGTTAAAATAGATATTGTAATAATACATTATAATTAATAGCAGTGGTAATTGTCAAAAATGATAATACCTCTTTTAATAAAGAATTTTTTGTTGTGTTTTAGGTTGTCTTGGTTGTGTTATACATTAATGGGCTGCAGGATTCCGGAATTCCTGATACTGTAGAAGGAGTGGGAAAACTGGCATTTCAATTTGCCGAAACCAATGGTATTGCTCTCGCTTCAACAACTGGCTACAGTCATTCTTGAGACGTTTTGCTGTCTTGTGCAGAGGAAGCACAAGGGACTGTACATTGACCAGGCAATGGCTCTCAACGGGGAAGACATTGGAAATTATTTCAAATTGCTAGAGAATGTTCTCTTACAGAATAAATTAATTGACAGACCAGGCCATATATTTAATATGGACGAAACCGGCTTCCAGATGAACCCAAGAGTTGAATTTGTCATAGCTGAAAAAGGTTCCCTCGTGGTCAACCAAATGCCTGTATTGTACAGTGAAGAGCCAAAGAAACTGGTACACCTGCCTAATATCGTGTAGGGCCCCCGCGAGCATGCAGAAGTGCTGCAACACGATGTGGCATGGACTCGTATAATGTCTGAAGTAGTGCTGGAGGGAACTGATACCATGAATCCTGCAGGGCTGTTCATAAACCCGTAAGAGTGCGAAGGGGTGGAGATCTCTTCTGAACGGCACGTTCCAAGGCATCCCAGATATTCTCAATAATGCTCATGTCTGGGAAGTATGATGGCCAGCGGAAGTATTTAAATTCAGAAGAGTGTTCCTGGACGTGTGGGTAGTCGCATTGCCCTGCTGAAATTGCCCAAGTCCGTTGGAATGCACAATGGACATGAATGGAGTGAAGGTGATCAGACAGACTCGTATCTAGACACATCATTACAAAAATATGTAGCCTATGTCTGTCAGAATGTTCTTTACAGTACATAGTCTGTGCCCATCCAAATGTTCAGTAGAGTATCGTGCAAAGATTTGAAGTAAATCGGTGAAGTACTTTTCGAAATTCTCGTAAGAACGTTACACAACGATTTGCATGTATGTACTTCTTAGTGTAGATGGAAACAGAAGTAAGAGACAGACATCACACGTCTAATGGATATGGCGTAATTGACAAAACCAGTGTACCAATAAAAAAAAGTCTTGCGACTAGGGCCTCCCGTCGGGTAGACCGTTTGCCGGTGCAAGTCTTTCGATTTGACGCCACTTCGGTGACTTGCGCGTCGAGGGGGATGAAATGATAATGATTACGCCAACACAACACCTAGTCCCTGAGCGGAGAAAATCTCCGACCTAGCCGAGAATCGAACCCGGGCACTTAGGATTGACATTCTGTCGCGCTAACGACTCAGCTACCGGGAGTGGACACAACCAATAATTACTGTAATATCGTTTCTATTTTGGTCAGTGTCCGACTCGTATTACTCCTGAAAGTCTGCTAGCATTAATAGTCAAGTGTAAATGAATACAACGTTAACGATTCTTATGGGAGCGACTGAGTTCAGGATGGAATTTTGGTATTACTCAGTTAGGTGGTTGGGCGATCTGTGTCGAATATAAGTTGATAGATTTCAGATATGCCATGTGGTCTTGCACGCCACGATGCATGGCACACAGATAGTGAAAAGGATGTTAAACGGTGGTTACCTCAAACATGACCATGGTCCTTGATATGGCTTGCGTAAGTCTGTTGTGTGTCTGTGACAGAAAGTGGGATCACAAGTGCGAGCTGCACTGGTAAAAGTGTGGGTATTGCAGTGCAAGGAAATTCATTTCCCTAAGAATCTTATAGAAAGCGGGTCGCACCTATGAAGGCACTTACCACGTGATTCCAGCACAACTGTGAGCAGCAAAATGGCGGTGTAACACATTGCCCGTACATACATTTCAGCTCTCCAGGACGGCACCAAGTAGACTGGGATGGCTACAGTCCTGAGCGTAGATACCCTTATTTATTACCTCCGGGAAACAAACAGGACTCCTGTTCATTGAATCCTGAGGGAAATTCAAGGCCTCTCCAAGTGACTCTACCAATGTGCGGCATGGAATCTCATTAAAGTTCGTATTATCACACTAAGAAACACAATGTTGTAGGAGTGGTGAGGAGATGTCAGCAAAGAACTTCGATTGAGAAAATAGTAGCTACGTAGACCCATAGGTAAAACCATTGGGGGTGGTAAATAAGGTGGTGTTCCGAAGCGAGAACAACATTACTAGAAGAGCACAAAAGGTCCCTAGTGTTATGTGTCGCCGCGCGGAGTGGCCGTGCGGTTTGAGGCGTCATGCCACGGACTGCGCGGCTTCCAGCGCCGGAGGTTCGAGTCCTCCCTCGGGCATGGGTGTGTGTGTTGTTCTTAGCATAAGTTAGCTTACGTTAGTTTAAGTAGTGTGTAAGTCTAGGGGCCGATGACCTCAGCAGTTTGGTCCTTTAGGAATTCACGCACATTTGAACATTTTCTATTATGTGTCATTAAGATTCACTCAAGTTAAACCATGAATCTCAGACCACAGAAAACTCAGCATTGACAATTTTAAGCCGATATCAAGAGTGATGTAGTTCCCAGTGCAAATGTTTTTTCAAAAATGTAAAAGTAAACAGAAATAGTGGGCAGGGAAAGTTACATGGACGCATAAGATCCATAAAGGTGCTCTGTATTTAATTATCATTACTTAACACTTGCTATGCTCACAATCCGCAGTGGGTAGTGTAATGTGACTTGAGTACTTTTGTATCACAGCTCGCCCGCATCTCGTGGTCGTGCGGTAGCGTTCTCGCTTCCCACGCCCGGGTTCCCGGATTCGATTCCCGGCGGGGTCAGGGATTTTCTCTGCCTCGTGATGGCTGGGTGTTGTGTGCTGTCCTTAGGTTAGTTAGGTTTAAGTAGTTCTAAGTTCTAGCGGACTGATGACCATAGCTGTTAAGTCCCATAGTGCTCAGAGCCATTTGAACCATTTTGTATCACAGCTCACTAGAACTCCCTAGTCGCTTAATTAAGGTTTGTAAAGAAAAGTGTAGGATGTGTAAGAGTGGCGCCTCTAGCGAACAGCAAGAAAGTAGCACGGTAGCGACAGGCACTGCATGTCGTTCCTTATCAACTGATGGAAAGTGCCTAGGTACAGCTGCCGGCAAGACAGAAGAGCCCAGCGACCGCGAAGCTTATCCTCTTGGCCAGCACGCGGCTGCGTTGTGCGAGTACGAGCGCGAATACACTTCTCGAAGGTTGGCGGAAGTTGCCGAATATGACCGATGCTAATGACAGGCGCGTGCACACGGCCGCGCGATGTGCTCCACTTAACACCACACTTGGGCAAAACTTGTATGAATGACAAATAACGGATATAGATATAAATCACTATTCGTTATTTGTTAATAACAAATACTATTCGAAACATTACTCACTTACACGAATAAAAATACTTATTTGTCAGCTGTAAATAAAAAGTGTTAAGAATAGTAGATAAATTTGAAATCCGATTGCATTTATTCTTTCTTATTTATTAAACAAATGTACTTTTCGTTTCTATTAAATTAGTTTTCTTAACAACTCTTTTTTGAAATGCCCCATCAGAAGCTTTATTTGATTTACGGCGATTTACCGTTGTGACACTAAAGAATATATTTTGTACATATACAGTGCACTGCTGAATTCATCTTTAATCATGACTTCAACGTATGACTTTCAGCTCACAATCTCTTTCACAAAAAATTTGTAAATCCTCAATTCTGCTGTAGTTTTTGGTAAATAATTCGTTGTGATTCCACTTGTAACTTCATTTTTCAAATTATATATCATATAAAATTTTCTTTTTACGTCATAACGTCATTCGAAGCTCTTTCTGAGATATTTTTGGCTGTTATACGTCTGCAGTCTGTTGCAAGCCTCCATTGAACATGGACAGCAACAGAGGGGAATCACCTGTTTTAAATCGTGAGTAAGACTTCGATGGATTAATTTCAGTTGGTATAGAAAGGCGAGAAACGTCTTCCTATCGTCTCTTGACCCTTTTACGATACAAAAATTGCAAATGTGCTGCAATATTACGAATTCTTTTATATACTCGAATCCAGTGTCTCTTCCAAAATTTTTGAGTCTCAAAGTTCTACATTTTTGCAGAGCTAGATGTTGGATCGAAAAACTTTACATTTTCTAATGGAAAACTTATTCATAGTGAATCCTAAAACACAATGAATGACTTCGGATGTCAAGACCATTTCATTAACGTTCTAGGAGACTTCAGATTAAACATCTGGTGATGTTAATCATTAGCAGCCACAGGGTTCTTGCTTGGTTCACTCATTTTGTAGGAAAGCAACTACGAATTTTATAATTGTATCAAGGAGACAAACATATCTGATAGTGTTAGTAATCTAAAATAGGTGTTAAAGATTGGGAGTTTTCGTCAGCTGCATTCTCATCATTAGCTGATTATGTAGAGTTCTTGCGCCATGTTAGTGGTGGGAGATAAAGACATAGTCAGGTGCAGAGACAGTTGAAGGGGGCCAAGTCGGCAGAGTAAGGGCTGTAACGCACTAGGCAGGCAGTCTGCAGCTGCCAATAAAAGAATGACTCACACACTGGGCCACTGTGATTTCATGGCTCCATGCTGCCAGTTGTGAGCAGGCTGCCCCGTGGTGAACGCATGTGGCTACCAACAGTCTCCATGCACTTGTCGATGCAGACAGGCCTTGCTTGATCCTGAAACAAATTTTATGATGCCTTTCAAAGCTTGTAGGACCTCAGGGAATTTCCAATTCTGGTGAGACGTACAACATGTCTTCAAATTTATAGCCCTTTCTTTCTGGGGCAATATTTTGCAAAACACAACATGCATTTATTATGGCAATTGCAAATTCTTCTCGAACATTCATTTGGCGATAAAAATACTCTGTGGTCCATTTATTTGTCAGAGAGTCGAAAGTACATTTCATTAACCATGTAGTCCGAGTCAGTCACTTTTTAAAAGTTCTTTTATTGTTTGTTAAACACCTTCCTCCATAACGATGCATTAAATTTTCAGATGTACCAAGTGTCTCGTCTCTGACAATGACACTCAGCATCGGTACTCCCTTGTCTGCTAAGGGACTTTTCTCTGATATTCGTAAATTTTTACTAGTAAGATTTTCATGTAAAATTGATTGCATAAAAATTGATGAATTACTAAATTTTACTTGAACTTATAATCTGCAGTGCGTAAACCAAGTAAAGCTATGAAAAAATAATTGTTATAATTATAGTAAAGTATGTTTCTTATAAGAAAAAATGGCATAACATATTCCACATCCATTTCACTCGGTTGACCAGTACGACTGACTGTCAGCTGGCTGACTAAATTGGCTGCTCAACACAGCAGCTGCCTAGTGCGTTATAGCCCAAACAGCTGAGTCGTCTGCCTATAACCATTCTTATGTTTCATGCGTTACACTGTTAGTCAAGTAAAGCTGGCTCAACTTAAAGTTTCAGTACTGCGGTCCTTTGCTAGGCATGGTGGTGTGCCCTTGACTTCCTCCCACACTGAACAGACTTATACAGTCAGTCAGAGGGGGTTCTACATATCATCATGTACTCCAAAATATGGTGCAACTTCACTCGGTGTTATTGTTGTTGTTATAAGTGAAAGAAGCTATAAGAACAAAGAAAATCGCAGGATCAACCAGGGATAGAACCCCAAGCCTAAGTTTTGTAATCTGGAACTTAAGCCACAGAGCCAGAAAGGTAGAATTCTGGTCAAGCCATTAATATGTTATTTACGAAACGGGAACTGCACAGAGCCAAGGGAACAAATTCTAATTCTGTGCAAGAAGTAAACTAAGAAAATATGGTGGCATTAGTGTTATATGTTATTTAATTAATAGATAATTTATTGGCGAATAAATTTGTTTCAGTGATCTACTTATTCAAATTATTATCCATATAGAAATCTATTCGAATAATACCCATCTCTTTTCACCACTACATCTTACACTCCCTTTCTCTTTCTGATCATAGTATCAACTGTAAAGAGTTTTGCTTGTTCATTTGCTCAACTTACTCACGAAAGCCCACAGTGTAACTGAATTGAAGTTTTCTTGTTAATTATAATCAAAGTTGACAATTATAGTTTGTCACATTCCTAAATGTAAATCTTTTTAACTTGTTCTTTTCAAAATACGTCTAAATATCAGTGCGATTTTAGCAGCTGGCTGAAAGCGGTATTAATTCATCAGCTATTACAATGAAATTTTCACTCTACAGCGGAGTGTGCGCTGATATGAAACTTCCTGGCAGATTAAAACTGTGTCCCGGACCGAGACTCGAACTCGGGACCTTTGCCTTTCCTGTCAGGAAGTTTCATATCAGCGCACACTCCGCTGTAGAGTGAAAATGTCATTCTAGAAACACCCCCCAGGCTGTGGCTAAGTCATGTCTCCGCAATATCCTTTCTTCCAGGAGTGCTAGTTCTGCAAGGTTCGCAGGAGAGCTTATGTGAAGTTTGGAAGGTAGGAGACAAGGTACTGGCGGAATTAAAGCTTTGAGGACGGGGCGTGAGTCGTGCTTGGGTAGCTCAGCCGGTAGAGCACTTGCCCGCGAAAGGCAAAGGTCCCTAGTTCGAGTCTCGGTCCGGCACACAGTTTTAATCTGCCAGGAAGTTTCTCATCAGCTATTGTTTCACGGAAATATACAGTTCCACTACGGAAACAAGACCTTCAATAACATCCATTATTTGGTTATCACTATAATTTATACTGTGGTAACACTTGGTGAATCTCATGCTAAAGGCACACACCTTCTCCATAGAAAACATGGAGAATCAACAGCTAAGAAGAAACTATAATTCTAAATGGGTATTAACGCTTGCCCGGCCCATTAGTGCCACTACTTTGTGTCGAAACTGTACAGGTAGAATCTATTTCCTCACCTGCTTACCGAGCGAGGTGGCGCAGTGGCTAGCACACTGGACTCGCATTCGGGAGGACGACGGTTCAATCACGCGTCCGGCCATCCTGACTTAGGTTTTCCTTGATTTCCCTAAATCGCTCAACGCAAATGCCGGGATGGCTCCTTTGAAAGGGCACGACCGTTTTCCTTCCCCGTCCTTCCCTAATCCGATGAGACCGATGACCTCGCTGTCTGGTCTCCTCCCCCAAACAACCTAACAACACCTACTTGGCAAGGACACACGGCTATTGCCCGTCACTCCATGAGTGAACACTGCGTGACCCCGAGTGATTGAACTGCCAGTTGTGTGCTTCGGTGTCTGCTTGCATAGCGAGTGATGTACACGAACGCTACTCACGCGGATTTCACACGCGAATGCAGTGCTCTGCAAGACAGTCCCAGCAAGGACTTTGCACTCGACTACAATACAGCAAAATTTAGTAGCGTGCTCCCAGACCTGCATATTTAGTGTAAATAATTGAATGAGTACGGTGCATGTGTATTAAGGAAGATCCACGAAAACGGTTAGAGTGAGTTGGCTCCGAGTACAGCATAGTAATTTCAGGGCAACCTTACGGCAGGTTAAGAGAGGAAATAAAAGGTTGCTGGAGGATCTTGGAAGGCAGAGCGCAGTCGCATCTTTCTTTTAGTATCTAGCTTTCAGGCAGTGCAGTCGTCTGTCTTGGGAGACCAATAGCTAATACATAGTGTGAGGTCAAGAAGTTTCCGGCTATACCTTGCAAAAGCAGGGTAGTGCAAAATCTGATTCCCTTACATTTTTACTACTGAACATAGGCTGCTTCTAGAAAAAGGGTTAACTGAACGTAAGTCAAAAGATACTGATGTGAAGGGAAACAAGTCATACAAACATTTGCCACATTCATGGACTGATCCCTTGCTTATCGAACTGACTGGATCTATAATATTTGTTGTCAATCTGTCCCATTGAGAACAAACTTATAATAAACAAATACACTCCTTCTCATTGTGTCAGTTTTGCGATGGTATCCCCCATCGAGTGACTCCGTCAGCCGTGGCTCTGCCAGAACTTGCTCTTCACCTACAAAGGTATTGTGCACAGCTGATCGCGATATAGTGGCGTGCAAGCTAGATATACATTCTTTTTCCATACAATTCCAATGCAGGGACGTTGAGAACTGCTGACAGATCCGGCAGTGAAAAGCAGACTACCAATTAAAAACATGCCATTATATGGCTTCGTGTAGCCTGCCCAAATTCGCTGATCCAGCATCCGTCAACACTTTCTTACCTTCAAAGTCATGACATCATTGCATTTGGTTCTCAGGCAATTGTGCTTGTTATATTTTACTGATATCAGAATCAGCCGTTTCTTATCACCAAGGCCGTTCCCAGAATTCTGCCATCATTGAATCCAGACACATGCACCATGGCCATCCCTGGATTTCTGACATCAGCAACAGCACTTTCTTATCATCAAGGACACCTCCCCCTCCCCGCCCCCCATGCCCAGGCATGAATGTTCCCCACCCCAGGCACCCTGTGACCCTGCTCATCACCATGCTGTCAGCCTGTTGCCTGCGAAGTCACTCCCTTCTCCCACACTTCAGGCAATGTTTTTATAATAATCTCACTGTGTGTATCATTATGTGTTGTCTGACATGAAGTGCCACCAGCAACAACAGAAGCAGCAATCAGTTTGGAAGAAGAAGGCTATCAGTAAGCATTTTGTCAACTCATCTCTAATTATTATTATTATTATTATTATTATCATGTGTGTGTATCGTTATACTTAGGGCTTTGATAATATTGTTACAGATGTGGACATGCAGGCGTTGCGCGCGTAACAGCAGCAGTCACTGTCCACAAGATGTCATCCTCTCCTAGTGTCGTTCAACTATTCGGTTGGCACAGCCGCTGCAGTAGCAAGAAACCCCTAATACAATGATGGATGAGGACACTCAGATGTTCCCACTTAGACCACAGCAGCCATCACTCTCCATAGGATGTATACCCAAGTTGTTTGACGTGGTGTCGTCCGATTATGAAGCAGTCAAGACCCCCCAGAGCACTGTTGTTCTCCAACATATACAATATGATGTATGAGACAGGCGAAATACCCACAGACTACAAGAACAATATAATAACCCCAGTTTCAAAGGAATCAGTTGCTCACATGTGTGGAAATTACCGAACTATCAGTTTAATAAGTGCCGGCTGGAAAATACTAACACGAATCCTTTACAGAAAAATGGAAAAACTCGTAGAAGCCGACATCGGGAAAGATCAGTTTGGATTCCGGAGAAATGTATGAACACGCGAGGCAATACAGACCCTACGACTTACAGAATATATGTTAAGGAAAGGCAAACCTATGTTTATAGCATCTGTAGACTTAGAGAAAGCTTTTCACAGTGTTGACTGGAATGCTCTCTTTCAAATTCTAAAGGTGGTAGTAGTAAAATACAGGGAGCGAAAAGCTGTTTAAATTTTACGCAGAAACAAGATGGAAGTTATAAGAGTCTGGGGGCACGAAAGGTAATCAGTGGTTGAGAAGGGAGTGAGACAGGGTTGTAGTCTATTCCTGATGTCATTCAATCTGTATATTGAGAAGTAGTAAAGGAAACAAAAGAAAAATTTGGAGTGGGAATTAGAGTCCAGGGACATTATTGCTGTTTTGTCAGAGACAGTGAAGGACTTAGAAGAGCTGTTGAATGGAATGGACAGTATCTTGAAAGGAGGATATGAACATCAATAAAGGCAAAACGAGGATAACGGAATGTAGTCGAATTAAATCAGATCATGCTGAGGGAATTAGACTGGGAGATGGGACACTTAAAGGAGTAAATGAGTTTTCCTATTTGGGAAGCAAAATAACTGTTGACTGTCGATGTAGGGAGGATATAAAATGTAGACTGGCAACGGCAAGAAAAGCGTTTCTGAAGAAGAGAAATTTCTTGACATCCCGTTTAGATTTAAGTGTCGAGAAGTCCTTTCTGAAAGTATTTGTGTGGAGTGTAGCCGCGTATGGAAGTGAAACCTGGACGATAAACAGTTTAGACAGGAAGAGAATAGCTTTGAAATGTGGTGCTACAGAAGAATGCCGAGGATGAACTGGGTAGATCATGTAACTAATGAGGAGATGTTGAACTGAATGGGGGAGAAGAGAAATCTGTGGTACAACCTGACCAAAAGGAGTGATCGATTGGTAGGACACGTTCTGAAGCATCAAGGGATCATCAGTTAAGTACTGGAAGGAAGTGTGTGGGGTAAAAATCGTAGAAGGAGACCAAGAGATGAATACAGTAAGCAGATCCAGAGGGATGTAGGTTGCAGTAGCTACTCAGAGATGAAGAGGCTTGCACAGGACAGATAGTATGGAGAGCTGTATGAATTTAGTCTTTGGACTGAAGACCACAATAACAACAGACATACAATATTACTTCCAGTGGCCCTAAACACGTAACTGTAGGCCTGGCACCTTAAAATCAGTTTGAAGTAGGTACAGAAGTAGAAAACGCACAATTTGTTGGTGCTGCAGTGCAGTAATCATGGTAAGAGTGGAAATACGTAAGCAATATGATGGAATATATAGAGAGGAAGCTGACATATGAATATGACACATTTCTTGCTCCTGTTCACATTCACATATTTGGTTGTAACCTGTCTACAGTAGATATGCATCGTGTGGCAATGCTGGAATTAACCACATGGGGTATGAACATACATCCAAATCACTCAAGTGTTGTTAAACTGATGGACGTGTATTATGGATTATCAATTGCAACAGATAGACTGTACCATTGCCATCCGTATCAAAGAGGGATGTACTGGGAATTTCTTGAGTATTTGCACGACAGTGTAGATATAGAACAAGTGGAGCAATTCATCAGTGCCTGTAGTCTCCCTGTACCAAAGTGTGTACGTGTTGAGCCTTTAACTATAAAATCAATGGAAGCTGAATTTACAGAAGGAATGTCAATGCAAAGGCTTGAATATGTTCAGACTGAATTCAAAGCATATAAATAAAATTGTTTGGACAGAACTGTGAAACTGAGTATTTTGTATATTTGTGTGTAATTAAAAATGTTCCACAAAAATAATTGTTCATATTTGCTACCCCCTACTGTGAACAAGATGAGTTTCTTGCAGTCGTGTACGTCAGCTGCTGTCTGTGCTTTGTATCTCTTCACGTTGTGAGCTCTGCCAATTATCTGGTATAAATCTTAGTAATGAATGGTCGCCTCTAGAAGTTGTCCTGGCGGCCTAGCTACTCCAATCCACCACATTGTATGAACATGCATTTTTTGTCGACTTCAATTCTTGCTGTGTGATACTGAAATGTTAAATCATAACGACTACTTCGAGCAAGTACATAAACTTCGAACTCTCATTTCCATTTCTCTGTATTTAAAGTCTTCAGGTCTAACAATAACAGATCCCAGTAATTAGAACTCAAAGTAGTTTAACCAGACATCAACACCATACATCAAGGTTCTCTTTAATATAAAAGTGATTCATTTGTTTTGCATTGACAACATCAGCAGCCCTTTTACTCCGAGCTGTCCATGGCACCGCGAAGTCAACGCATACGTATAGCCACAGCCTCATACAGCAAGTGAATGCTGTGTATCATCACATGAGTAATGGGACAACAGGGATGGTGACGCATTTTGTTAGTATGGGTTGAATATATTCAGGCGCAAACTCGACTGATTTGTAACCCCCACCCCCTCCCCTTACACTATTGTCCTGCTAAGTGGATTACGAACCCTGAGGTGGATTTATGACCTTCTTGGGATAATCTGATGATCCAAGAAACCTCCCACTCCTCACTGTCCACTTCTCCACCCCCACCTCTCTGGAAACCTCCAACCCTCTGCCTTCCCCTCACCAATACGAGTACACTTCCAGCCCTGAGTTATTCGAATAGCCCTCTCCCACTCTATGATTCACTAATTAATTAAATCCATAAATTAATTAACCCATCCCCTCTGGTAAATCCTCCAGCTCTCCCTTTCCCTTCCACCACCCGGAAATGTGCAGGTCTATACTGAAGAGGAACGATCTCACAACAGGAAATTCAATTACATAGCGAAAGCTATACTGTTTATTTATAAAATTCAATTTGCAGGTCTGGGATCTCTCTTGCCCATCATTCTCTGCTGTACTGAAAGATGGAGATCTTGTAAAACTAATCAAAAAGAAGTAATATAATCAATCGTTTTTTTTTATTACGATCATGCAAGAAATACCTTCATGAAACACAGATCATACTTAATTACACTGTTAAAAAATTTTCGATCGCTACTGGGCTGCACCACAAGCCAGGTGCCTTGTGTATTCCCACATGAGCAGGCCCTGTGAATGCTGTTGGCTGCTGCACTAATCTCCCAAAGGAAAACTTCAAGTGACGGCAACCCTTTGATATTGATACCTGAGAAATTTCTGCCAAAACACATGCTCTCCATCACTCGCTCCCTTTCTCTATCTCAGGTGGATGCTTCCTATTTGTGTGAACCAATGTATGCAAGAACAGGCAGACAAAGCTGTCCGCCCTACCCCTCTTTCCTTCCACCCCCTCCCCACCCCTTCTCAGCGCTCATGCAGACCAGGAGTAAGTAATCGGTACATCCCTCTGTTTTGACACTTCCACTGCTTTGGAAATCTGTATGAGATGGAACAAAGACATTCGAGAAGAAGTATGGAGCACTTGTCATGTGCCACGCTAATCCCACCTTTTCCTGAACAAAATAGTCGATACTAGGAAAACAGCTCCAGCTGTAGATATTTTGCACATATTCCCTCACTCTGTCAGACTGATTGACTAATTAATTAAATCGATACCCTTTATGTGGCCAGTTTCTTCCTTCAGTCCTACTGGTAGATACTAGGATTAACACATTTGGTGGAATTTGATCCCGCAACTGCCCATTCTAAACCTGCTCTTCCCCATCTGTGCTTTTTCCCTTGGCTCCTATTGGTGGATACTGGCACCATTAGGTCATTTGGTAAGACGTCCATTACGTTGGAGGTAGCTGAAAATTTCAAATTTCAGCTCAGTTGCATGCTATGCCCGTAAACAATTTGCAGGAGAGGCTGGACAGGTGCGTGCTTGCAATACCACTATCGGAAACAATAAACTGACCAATCAGGAATTTCAGGTTGCGATTGGGATTTTAAAACACTACATAATTCCTAAACTGGCTCTCTCCACTATATTCGGAAGGAGAAGAAGTGCCTACTGCGTGATAGGATAGAGACAACAGCAACAAATAGCTCTGAAGCACAGAGTCCACTGCGACGTATTGAGAAGCACTAAACACGACATACTTTAACCATGATTCCATTCATAGTAGTAGTAGTAGTAGTAGTAGTAGTTGTTGTTGTTGTCGTTGTTCTTGTTGTCATGGCTAGATGTTGGATATCGGGATCATTCGGGAAATGTCATCGCGATTGGGTTTTTAAAGCACTACAGAGTTTCCGAATTAGTTCTCTCCACTACATCTGGAAGGATGTGGAGGAAGGGGTCTACTCTGACTGGATAGAGCAAGCACCACTGCAAGAATGAGTCCACTGCAATGTATTGAGAAGCCCCAAACATGACACACTTAAACCACGATCTAGCTCACAGCAGAAGTTTCCATGGCTGGATGTCAGAGATCAGTAAAACACTTGCACATCCCATTTGCTCATGTCCAAATGTCTACAGATAATGCGCCAATCCCCTCATACATCGCCAGCTGTAATGCTCAGAGGTCGCTGAAAACTGTCGCCGCGACCGCAGCCGCATTTGTGGACTCATTTATATGCCAGAGTTCTCTACCCCTGGCCATGGAGGGCATCAGGGGATGATTGGAGTGGTAGGAATTCGGATGTTATCAATATTCCAGTGCCAACAGTTGACTGTGATCGATATTGAATCGGTCAATTTTCCATGGAGAATAGATGCAACACACGAGATCATGGAAATAGCCCAACGCAGCTATCCAGAGGGCGCTGCCACCAGAATTTGCCCCTGCAGCTTTAGGCAAGAACCGACTAGCTGTCCGGCCAGAGCTTTTCTTTGTACGGGCCGATCGCGAGAGCCTTAAGTTGGAAATGCCCATTCATTCTGGCCACAGGCTACATCTGTCACATACCCCATATGCCAAATCGTGTTGTTCTAGAAAAGCAGCCGCATATTTATCACTGTAATTACTGTTAAATAATTACGACTGAAGCCCCAATCTGATGAATATCGAAAATGTGTGAAGTATTGGAAATACCTCCTTCTGAAAGCTATGGCTCTGGAAATATCAATATCCACATCCCTCTTATGACTGGACATATTTTTCCACTTTAAGTCCGTCATCCCCCTTACGGCTACTGGTGCATTAAAATCACAGTCTTCCACGTCAAATCCATACCTCCCTTGCGACCAGACATAGTCATTTTCTTTGCACATGTCGGAACAATGACCACAGTAATTGTACACCCGAACACAAACTTTATAAGCCTGCCGATCACAGAGAATCTATCACACATCCCCTACTAAGTATGATATTTCGGCAGTAACTAATTACTGGTGGCCACAAACAATACTGAGTGAAGATCCGCGATGGATGGACATGACTCAATTGTTTTTCTTGCGAGTTGTACCAGTGTGCCTTAGGAAGAGAGACGTAATCATCTCATAAGCGACTAAATATTAAAAACACGACTGCAACGTCCACGTTATTGCCACCCTGCATAAAAGGTGGTCCTGGTTCTACAGACACGCACAAGTATCACTAACGATATCCATGTTAAAAACTAAAGATGCTAGTATGGTACTTCTTCCGAATGAAGTGGTCTTCCACACAAATACCGAGACACTGAATGTAGATGATGATCGTAGGGTGTGTATTAACAGACTGAAAATGTGGGTGAACGTCACCAGCAGTGTAAACTCGTAATAAAATCACCCTTATCACCGAATTTATAAAGTGATTCGGCTAAGGAAGGAGGTATGAAGCCGATATTTGTAACTCCCTCTTGCAGCTACTAGGTATTTCACACGCTAACAAATAGTATTTCTAACATATTCTATCTCGATACCACATAGATAATGTGACAGAGGTTCTGCAATACATCCAGGGGATTATAGGCAAGGAAGGATGATGGCTGATTGAGATTGATCACACACAGAAGATCGTGTGCTATGTGAGTAATCACTTAAAAACGAAGGGTATGAGTGAAGTCATAAGAAATGCACAAAATCCAATGACCAATACACTGGCTTTTCAGATCTTTAGTGCTATGCTTTCAAGTAGAAATGCTGTCTGTGATTTTTAACCAAGTCTCTCCATTCGAGCACATACTTGCGTTAGATCCTATAGAGAAGAGTTTTAATAATTAGAGCCACTGGTGAATTCTATTCATGGCACTCTCATATCTCTAAATGAGCCACCTTTTTCGAACCTGTGTGCTAAGGATTGCAAACAGCAAAACCCCAGCGTGGTTTTAAACACTCCCTTTGCATCCATCTTGTAACTATTCCTCAGTCTCTGCCCCGCCCTCCCTGCAGCTTTGTCCATATTATCGTTCCCATTTATATCAGAACTGATCGCAGCTCAGAGAGCACTGTAACTAAGACCGTCTGCATCCCGTGGAGTACCAGGATGAGCTGAGTTAATGCAACAGGATCATGTTTCGACCACTCATTGCAAATGGGAACACATTTCCATAGCTCCACCAACCCTGTACAATGTGCAAGGCCAGCGGCGTAGCACACTGGACTCGCATTCGGGAGGACGACGGTTCAATCCCGTCTCCGGGCATCCTGATTTAGGTTTTCTGTGATTTCCCTAACTCGGTTCAGGCAAATGCCGGGATGGTTCCTTTGAAAGGGCACGGCCGATTTCCTTCCCAATCCTTCCCTAACCCGAGCTTGCGCTCCGTCTCTAGTGACCTCGTTGTCGACGGGACGTTAAACACTAACCACCACCACCAGCAGCAGCAGCGGCAAACGAAGCTCGCTCCTGCAACACGAGGTATTACGGAAGGCAGTGAGCAATAACAGTGGTGTTTCTGATCAGGAAAATTGGGAAGACTCCACATTATATGGGAGCTGGTAGAAGGACAAGTATTTTGCTACTGCATTGTGGTGTGTCTCCTAACTACATACAGGTACTGCAGTCCATAGGAGATCAGCACCCCTCAGAGTGCATTCGTGTCTGCCATCCAAACATTCTGTTTATCCTCATTATTTTGTACCATCCAACAGAGAAAAACCATCAACTATAAAAACTGCACTAACATCACTCAGTAGAGAACTGGATAAGATACTACCATATCCCTGTCGTCCAATATGTCGAAAACAAATACCATCTAAATTCTGATGTATATTGCAATTCTATTAAATATACAGCCTTGGCCAGTGATCGAAGTCCCTTCCACAGACCAGTGTAAAGTTTCGTTACCCGTACTGTAGGAGCACCATATCCCACAGACTATCAATCATAAGAGAGGGTCCCTGTGTTGTTCGCTCATAAGCAGTTTGGTACGTTGTTCTTTTGCTGTAACACACCCAAGCAATGTATGATTACAGCTTTGTATACCACCATACATTTTGTTTTTCCTCCACGACTTCGAGGTCTGTATCAGGTGCTAAACTGACATTCACACATTTTGATCCATTGGTTCTCACAGAAAGCTGGACATCACTTGGTGTAAACTATGCTGCTCCCACAACACACAGGATGTTTGAAATAAAAGACAGAGGCAGCGTTTCTTTTTGACAAAAATGTGGAAGGCATCACAATATATGGAAACTGGAAGAGTGTGTAACATTGTGGAGCGTTTCCAAAAAGCTGCCTGAAGATGATGACCTCTACATTTAATCTCATCTTTCACAGTGATGGGGTAGCACATGTCCAGGTGTTCTGTTTCGAAGCCGGCCGCGGTGGTCTCGCGGTTAAGGCGCTCAGTCCGGAACCGCGCGACTGCTACGGTCGCAGGTTCGAATCCTGCCTCGGGCATGGATGTGTGTGATGTCCTTAGGTTAGTTAGGTTTAAGTAGCTCTGAGTTCTAGGGGACTGATGACCACAGATGTTAAGTCCCATAGTGCTCAGAGCCATTTGAACCATTTTTTTCTGTTTCGAAGAGGCCAGACCATTGATTCCTTATATTGCAGCCATATGTGCTATCACTGTTTCAGTGCTGGCCGTCCTCAGAAGGTGTTGCTCCCACCAGGACACTCTGTATCTCAAACAAGTAGTGTCAGTCAATCATTATGTGGTAATCAACAATGTAGCATTGGGCGGATGGAATGGAAAAGACACCATCGATATGGGACAATGTACTGTAATATGCACCACAGTTTGTAGTGTGATCAGTTTTTCTGTAATTTCAATGCCAACCAATGAAATAGCAGCATGCTTCCCAATTTCAGTATCATCACTAAAACATCGCTCCACTACTTTGAGTGTACAATACACTAGGTGCCGAATGTAGATAAATGACTGTGCAGTACGTCTATTCATGGTGAATTCTCGAACATATACACCATAATATATCAGACAGTGGCCTATACAGATGCAGTTAGGTTATCTACATATTTCTAGCACTTCAATCATAGTGCATAATATAAGATTACGATTCTCCATCTTTCCCTATATGGAATAAAATCGCTTTGTTAGGATAAAGTTGGAGATTGAAAGATCTCCCCGCATTGTCTTTGACTAACCCTGCCTACAGCACTGTCTTCGATTTAATTTGCAGCTGACCAGAAGTAGGAGGGTAAGGAGGGTACAATATCCGCACCAATCTTACTCACAGCGCCCATGCAAGTGTACAAGATCTCTCCAGATGTGAGCATGTTCAGCAGGTTAGCACCCCTTATCGGTGTATACCAGATATAAGAATTCTGTATTGATATAACTCACTATTAAGAAGAAACGTGTGGTTTATGCATGATGGAGCTCTAGACGAACGGAGTTTCAAGTATTTTACATAAATCAACTGTGCTATCAACTCCAAAGTTTGTTATAGTGTCTGGGGTCACATTTAAGTGCAGAACTGTTAAAGCCCTCCCCCCCATGAACCATGGACCCTGCCGTTGGTGGGGAGGCTTGCGTGCCTTAGCGATACAGATAGCCGTACCGTAGGTGCAACCACAACGGAGGGGTATCTGTTGAGAGGTCAGGCAAACATGTGGTTCCTGAAGAGGGGTAGCAGTTTTTTCAGTAGTTCTAGGGGCAACAGTCTGGAATCTGGATGATTGACTGATCTGGCCTTGTAACACTAACCAAAACGGCCTTGCTGTGCTGGTACTGCGAACGGATGAAAGCAAGGGGAAACTACGGCCGTATTTTTTTCGGAGGGCATGCAGCTTTACTGTATGGATAAATGTTGATGGCGTCCTCTTGGGTAAAATATTCCGGAGCTAAAATAGTCCCCCATTCGGATCTCCAGGCGGCAACTACTCAGGAGGACGTTGTTATCAAGAGAAAGAAAACTGGGGTTCTACGGATCGGAGCGTGGAATGTCAGATCCCTTAATCGGGCAGGTAGGTTAGAAAATTTAAAAAGGGAAATGGATAGGTTAAAGTTAGATATAGCGGGAATTAGTGAAGTTCGGTGGCAGGAGGGACAAGACTTCTGGTCAGGTGAATACAGGGTTATAAATACAAAATCAAATAGGGGTAATGCAGGAGTAGGTTTAATGATGAATAAAAAAAATAGGAATGCGGGTAAGCTACTACAAACAGCATAGTGAACGCATTATTGTGGCCAAGATAGATACGGATCCTACGCCTACCACAGTAGTACATGTTTATATGCCAACTAGCTCCGCAGATGACGAAGAGATTGATGAAATGTATGATAAGATAAAAGAAATTATTCAGATAGTGAAGGGAGACGAAAATTTAATAGTCATGGGTGACTGGAACTCGACAGTAGGAAAAGGAAGACAAGTAAACGTAGTAGGTGAATATGGAATAGGAGTAAGGAATGAAAGAGGAAGCTGCCTGATAGAATTTTGCACAGAACATAACTTAATCATAGCTAACACTTGGTTCAAGAATCATGAAAGAACGTTGTATACATGGAAGAAGCCTGGAGATACTGGAAGGTATTATATAGATTGTATAATGGTAAGACAGAGATTCAGGAACCAGGTTTTAAATTGTAAGACGTTTCCAGGGGCAGATGTGGACTCTGACCACAATCTATTGGTTATGAACTGTAGATTAAAACTGAAGAAACTGCAAAAAGGTGGTAAATTGAGGAGACGGGACCTGGATAAACTGAAAGAACAGGAGGTTGTAGAGAGCTTCAGGGAGAGCATTATGGAACGATTGACAAGAATGGGGGAAAGAAATACAGTAGAAGAAGAATGGGTAGCTTTGAGAGACGAAATAGTGAAGGTAGCAGAGGATCAAGTAGGTAAAAAGACGAGGCTTAATAGAAATCCTTGAGTAACAGAAGAGATATTGAATTTAATTGACGAAAGGAGAAAATACAAAAATGCAGTAAATGGGGCAGGCGAAAAAGAATACAAACGTCTCAAAAATGAGATCCACAGGAAGTGCAAAATGGCTAAGCACGGATGGCTATAGGACAAATGTAAGGATGTAGAGGCGCATATCACTAGGGGTAAGATAGATACTGCCTACAGGAAAATTAAAGAGATCTTTGGAGAAAAGAGAACGACTTGCATGAATATCAAGAGCTCAGATGGAATTCCAGTAATAAGCAAAGAAGGGAAAGGAGAAAGGTGGAAGGAGTATATAGAGGGTCTATACAAGGGCGATGTTCTTGAGGACAATATTATAGAAATGGAAGAGAATGTAAAGATGAAATAGGAGATATGATACTGTGTGAAGAGTTTGACAGAGTACTGAAAGACCTAAGTCGAAACAGGGCCGCGGGAGTAGACAACATCCCATTAGAACTAATGACAGCCTTGGGAGAGCCAGGCCTAACAAAACTCTACCATCTAGTGAGCAAGATGTATGAATGAGACAGGCGAAATACCCTCAGAAAGTGTTCAAGAAGAATATAATAATTCCAATCCCAAAGAAAGCAGGTGTTGACAGATGTGAAAATTACCGAACTATCAGTTTAATAAGCCACGGCTGCAAAATACTAACGCGAATTCCTTACAGACGAATGGAAAAACTGGTAGAAGCCGACCTCGGGGAAATGTTGGAACACGTGAGGCAATATTGACCCGACGACTTATCTTAGAAAATAGATTAAGGAAAGGCAAACTTACGTTTCTAGCATTTGTAGACTTAGAGAAAGCTTTTGACAGTGTTGACTGGAACACTCTCTTTCAAATTCTGAAGCTGGCAGCGAAAGGCTATTTACAACTTGTACAGAAAACAGATGGCAGTTATAAGGGGTCGAGGGGCATGAAAGGAAAGCAATGGTTGGGAAAGGAGTGAGACATTTTTGTAGCCTATCCCCGATGTTATTCAATCTGTTTATTGAGCAAGCAGTAAAGGAAACAAAAGAAAAATTCGGAGTAGGAATTAAAATCCATGGAGAAGAAATACAAAACTTTGAGGTTCGCCGATGACATTGTGATCTGTCAGAGACAGCAAAGGACCTGGAAGAGCAGCTGAACGGAATGGACAGTGTCTTGAAAGGAGGATATAAGATGAACATCAACAAAAGCAAAACGAGGATAATGGAATGTAGTCGCATTAAATCGGGTGATGCTGCGGGAATTAGATTAGGAAATGAGAGGCTTAAAGTAGCAAATGAGTTTTGCTATTTGGGGAGCAAAGTAACTGATGATGGTCGAAGTAGAGAGGATATAAACTGTAGACTGGCAATGGCAAGGAAAGCGTTTCTGAAGAAGAGAAATTTTTTAACATCGAGTATAGATTTAAGTGTCAGGAAGTCGTTTCGGAAAGAATTTGTATGGAGTATAGCCATGTACGGAAGTGAAACGTGCACGATAAATAGTTTGGACAAGAAGAGAATAGAAGCTTTCGAAATGTGGTGCTACAGATGAATGCTGAAGATTAGATTGGTAGATCACATAACCAATGAGGAGGTATTGAACAGAATTGGAGAAAAGAGAAATGTGTGGCACAACTTGACTAGAAGAAGGGATCCGTCGGTAGGGCATATTCTGAGGCATCAAGGGATCACAAATTTAGTATTGAAGGGCAGCGTGGAGGGTAAAAATCGTAGAGGGAGACCAAGAGATGAATACACTAAACAGATTCAGAAGGATGTAGGTTGCAGTAGGTACTGAGAGATGAAGAAGCTTGCACAGGATAGAGTAGCATAGAGAGCTGCATCAAACCAGTCTCTGGACTGAAGACCAAAACAACAACAACAATGTTAAAGCCATGTGGTTTCCAAAATATTACTCATCTTGATGCAACACTCTTAATACTATAATGCAGGACACATATGTCCAACATCTGACATACATCCACCCTACAAGTTTTCTATCCCACTCACTACAGTGACAAATTTTAAGATAATAAAACTACTTCCTTCTACACTAAAGAAAAAGATAGATTCCTTATCATATATGCTCAATAGTTTTCAGGAGGTGAATACTGCCCATTGCTCACTTCTGATTATGGTTGAGAAATTATACCATGTTCACATCAGCCTATAAAATGATTATCAGCAATGGAAAATGCCTCTTACAACAAAACAGACAAACGCATAGCAATGGTGTTTGATATGTGAAATTACATGCCATGCTGCACCAAGTCCATAAAAAGGACAGCTGTCAAGTAAATGTATACATAGGGTTTGCAGTAGCTCACAAACACGTGTCACTGACTTACAATCATGCAGTTATGAAACTGAAGACTCGATATATTTCCTATATGTGGCACAGAAATGGAGTACATTGCATACATCTTTGTTCTTCTAGAGAAGGGTGTTGCAATAGGTTTTCCATCGATGGACATGACTCATCACATTTGCACTGGAAGCCCCCTACTGGCTGCTGTATGGGGATATTTGCTGTTAAAGATTGGAGATGGATAGCAATCTAAGTGACATACTGAAGACGCAACTGTATGTGAGTCGATCGCAAATTATACCACATAACTGATTCACTCTGAGAGAACAACGGAAAAATGGTTATATGTGTGATAAGTGACCAGCAGCAACAACTGTCCCTCTCTAGAATGCATCATGTGCCTACCACCAAATCATACATCGTTACAACCACTCTCAGCCGATCACTCCATCTACTTTATAACATCCTTTAATTCAGATCGATGACAATTTAGAGGTAGATATTTCTCTTTACCAGTGAGGTCTGAAAGACAGAAGTCAACTTGCATGTATCAATATTACCTCAACAGACATACAGTAGAATGTTGTTAAAATATTATACAGCAACTGTTCTGTAAGGTATTTTTTGGCTGACACTGCATGGTCATGATTGGTGGAGAGCACACAGATGCACATTGGAAATACTGTCTGTTAGGGTTTGAAACCCCTAGACAGCCTTGCACAGGGCCAAACATGCGATATGTAGTGCATATTGCAGTCCCCCAGCTGGTAATACAACGCTCTTTAGCTAAAGACACTTTATAAAAATCTATAAGGAGGTTGTCGATAACATTGGGGTCACACCTTGGATAGTGATCACATACTTGTTCCCATGCACAAGAATTTTGCTGCACGAGGCACAGTATATGCTAGTACTCCCTCGTTGCCCCTCAATTTCCCCACAATTTGGCCTATTTTTCCTGTATTTATACGTAATTTCCGTCAATTTTCGTAATTTTATCGATTTTATGTAACTTCTGCCCATGGAATCATGACATCAGTTCTTGCCACATCCTTTTAAATTGCTTTTGAATGTAGTACAGTTGTCCACACCTAGCACAAATGCATCATTTTTCTGGCCTGGCGGTACAGCATAGCACTTTACTCCAATGCATCCAGTTACCTTCAACCACATATTCTACAGTTTCAGTGCATTCGCTCTGTTTTCTGTATGTCTGTGTCATTGGTCATAGTATTTTGTACATTTCTTATGACTTCAATCTAGCGCTGCATTTTTTAAGTGATTCCTCACATTGCACATGATTTACCATTCCCTTGCCTATAGCCCCATGTAACATGTTGCAGAAACTCTGTTACACTGTCGACATGGTATCAAGGTAGAATGTGTTACAAGTATTGTTTATTGGTGTGGGAAATACCTAGCAGCAGTAAGAGGGAGTTGCAAATATCAGCCTTAATACCAAGTTCCTTACCCTAAATTTGGTGATAAGGATTATTTTATTATGAGTTTACACTGCTAGTAATGTGTACCCATACTTTCGTTCTGTTAATAAAGGTCCCACGATCACCATTTATATTCATTCAAAAGCAATACCATACCTCGATTTATATGGCATGTATAATTTTTAACATTGATGTCATTAGCGATACATGTGCGCCCACAACTGCTGCTGTGTTCATGAGGAGAGTTTTCACTGACCCCTGAGCGTTACGGCTGGTGGTGTATGAGGGGCTTGGCACACTGCGTATGGACATTGGGACATGAGCACATAGGATTTGCAAGTGTTTCAGTGATCTCCGACATCTAGCCATGACAAATCCTGCTGTGGACTACTGGATCATGGTTTACGCGTGTCATGTTTAGTGCTTCTCAATACATTACAGTGGACTCTGTCTTGCAGTGGTATTTCCTGTCTCTATTCCATCACGCATTAGGATCTTCTTCCTCCTGATCAATTTATTGTTTCCGATACTGGTATTGTGAGCATGCGTCTGTCCAGCTCCTGACGAAAATTGCTGCAACTGCGCTGAAATTTGAAATTTTCAGCTACCTCCAACGTAATGGACTTCCTACCAAATGACCTAACTGTGACAGTATCCACCAAAACTAGGCAAAGGAAACAGAAAATCTGGAAGAGGAAAGAGTAGGGTTTGGAAACTGGGCAGTTTTGGGATCAAATCCCACCAAATATACGTGTTCTAGTATCAATCAAAGGGATAAAAGGAAGAAACTGGCTGCACACAATGGGTATCGATTTAATTAATTAGTCAGTCAAGTCAGTCGCTGATAGAGTGGGAAATATTTTCAGGATATCTACAACTGGAAGAGAAAGGTGGGGGTTATCAGGTATCCAGTACTTTGTTCAGGAGAAAAGTGGGGTTAATCTGGCACACAACAGACACTACCTACTTCTTCCCGAATGTCTTTGTTCCGTCTACCACAGGTTTCCATAGCAGTGGAAGTGTGAGAAGAAAGGGATGTACCAACTACCAACGCAGGTCTGCATGAGCAGTGAGGGGGTGGGCAGGAGAATGGAGGGGAAGAGGGGTGGGGGGGGGGGGGACATCTTGGTCTGTTTGTGTTTGCATAAGTTGTTTCACACAAACAGGAAACACCCACTTGAGAGAGAGAGAGGGTGAGTGAGAGGGAGAGCATGCGTTTCGACAGGAATTTCTCAGGTAATAATATCAAAGGGTTGCCACCAACTGAAGCTTTTGTTTTGGGGATTAGCACGGCAGTCAACAGTGGTCACAGGACCTGCATGCATGGGAATACATGAGGTGTGGCCCAGCCGACATCGTGTGCTTCATAATGAAAATGTTTTTAACAGTGTAATTATGTGTGATAAGCATTTCATGACAGTATTCCTTGTGTGATCCGAATTAAAAATAACGATCTATTCAAATTCTTCCTTTCGATTAATTTTACAAGACCTGCATCTCCCAATACACCAGAGAATGATGAGCAAGAGAGATCCAACGCCTACAGATTTTATAAATAAACAACATATCCTTTACTGTGCAACTGAACTGCCTGTTGTGAGACCCTTCCTCTCCAGCACAGACCCGCCAACTTCCATGTGGAGGAGGGGAGGCGAAGGGTTGGGGGATTTACCAGGGGGGAAGGGTTAATTAATTTATCGATTTAATTAATTAGTCAATCAAGTTGATAGAACAGGAGGGTGGGCTATTCGAATAAGTCAGGCCTGAAAGTGTACTTGTATCATTGAGGGGGAAAGGGGGAGACTTGAATGCTCCAGAGGAATTGGGGAGGATGAAGGAAAGGGACAGTGGTGGGGAGGATTCTCGAGAGGATGATTATCCTCAGGGGGTCATCAACCCCAGGGGGTCATAATCCACTTAGCAGAACAAAAGTTTACCCCTGAATAATTCAAACCTTAATAATAAAATGCGCCAGTACCCGTGTTGCCCCACTACACACAAAACTGCTCACTGCTGCCCTCGTTATAGTGCATGCATGCTCTCTATGAACACAGACCGAAGTGCACAGTATCTTCTGCTTTATTATACACTACTTAATAAATTTACACTATCACGATCATCCTTAACTAGTACGAATATTAATAGTAGGCCAGGGTATTTGTTAATACCCTACAATAGACGTTAATGGTGAAAGGATCAAATAATAACACAGAAAAACCAAGTTAACGCACCGTTTATTATTAGTAATAATAATTTTTTTTTCAAAAACGTGGGTAGGGCACACACCAATGCCTTTATATGTCCTCGTAGCCTAAATTCTAACAAATTCGGGTTCAGTGAACGTAGAGGCCATGCTGCTGGGCCTCCTCAACAAGTCCATCACCTATGGAACTTTGCGATGGTGCACCATTGCATGTTCTGTAGAAAATGGGGCTGTGCCCTGTCGTCCACAAACCGCAGTCGTCGTCTTTGTGCAAGGAGAATTTTCTCCAATAGCGGTGGTAATTCATCCCATAGAAATCAGTGACTCACAGCACCTGTTAAAATGTTTGGTAAAGTGTATTGCCCTATTAGTCAGTCACTCACAATTCCCGTCCGTTCATTGATACTGAAGCGGTCCTCATTTCACACCTCCGCGATTGCTCGACGATTTGCGTCAACCCACACGTGTGTGTTGTGGTAATTTACCGTGCTATCTCTGGTGAACACTGCCTCCTCTGTAAATGAAATGCAACCTGCGAACTGCAAATCTTCAATGGTCCATATCTGAACATGTATTGGTTTCAAGACATACCATTGTCGGAACTTTTCTTGTTGTTGTGATGAATAGTACTGCCTGGAGGAGTACATAACACCTTTTTTTTTAAACAACCAGTGAAATGAAGAGCGGCACGAACGTCAAGGGAGTGTAACAGAAATGTTTATAAATTTCAACTGACAGATGCTTCGAAAAGCCAAGTCGTGTATCTCGCAAGAGCCTGCACAGAAAACTTTAAGAACCACATTTCAATGCAGAAACTATCAATATTATTCAACTCCTCGCATCTGTCCCATATAGACCACATCTTTCTTCCCACGGTTCCATCTGCGAATGAAATGGGAAGAAACCTCAATATGTGCTACAATAAAAAAAAGTCTATCACCAACTGGACAGTGATTCAGAAAGTATAGAATTAGAAGGGAAGACACATTAGAAGCATTATCCTTGTTCGATGACGTACAAAGCGGCAGCATTCGTGCCAGACTGTGATATCTGTGTGGAATTTTCATCTTTTTTGCATAAGTTTTGCAATGCACGTTTACATAAAGTAAACACCACTGCACCTTGAATCACAGGAAGACATGACAATTTTTTAGGAGAGCCTCTAATAAACCACCGCCCAAGCATGTTTGTGATGAACTAGAGCGCTGGTAGTGTGCCACTCGAAGTTACCCAAAATTGTAGTATCAGGTATTAACCAATTTTGAGCAAGAATATGAAAAAAAGTTACGTTCATTTGAATTAAAATGGAATACAAAGCTTTCCTCGAACATTAAACGTAATACCAGTGAAAGGAGATCCCACACGCTATTAGCTCCGTTATTGTTGCCTTCGGGGTTAAGGGGAGTGGGTAGCTAATAACTACTTACTACATAGCGCAGTCACCAGGACAACTAATAATGTGCAAATATTGTCCCCATTAAACGTCAAATAAAGTATGAAGACGGTTTTGTGTACAGAGGTTAGTAGTAACCACCATTAATTGACTTTTGCCACGTTAAAGAGACTGCAGATTAAGAATGTTTTCCAACAGGCGCATTTCGCTGTATTAGCAAAGTGGTCTCTGTGTTTATTTTGTAAACATGTTGTACAAGTAATGCTATTTTACGTTTTAACTAATAAAGAAATAAAAACAGCTTTACTAACACATGTGATGTTATGTACACGCTACTTTCGGTGTTTATTGTTTCTGTTATATGTTTGATGACAGGTGCTTTATTCTCTCGTTGTTAGCAAAGGCTGCAGTCGAAAACCGCTCAATATCTCTTTTACTACTCACTTTGTTTGACTGTTAGACGCCCACTTTACCTTTAACTCCTCTTATTTTTCATGCACACTTCACTTTTTTCATATAACTTCGAGTTATAAATGTACTCACACAAATTTTACTGTAGTTCTCTTTGTTCTGCGCTCAATACTGTGTTCTACGTTCATTTGTTTTCGTGTGTTTTATGGGTGTCGCTAACATCTCGAATACTTTAGTATTTGTGTGTGTGTGTGTGTGTGTGTGTGTGTGTTTTCTAATCTGTGCCTAATGCCTGTTCTTTTCTAGTACGAGTGTATCTACTGTTCTAATGTGAGTCCCATACCAAATTAGAGCAGTGTTGTAAAAGGTTGGCGGCAAGAATACGTTCAGTTAATTTAAAAAGTATGTATTTTGCCAAATCATCTTATTGTTAAGGAGGTACTATTTCACCTGTTGTCAAGAGAACATAGTAATACTACTGCTTCGGATTATGATCTGTATGTCTGTATCTTCTACTGTAGTATTATGCTGTCGTAGGTGGAAGTACTCTACAGAAGTTGAGTGATTTGTTCCATAGTTCTATGGTTCTACATGTACTTCCGTATCAAATGCTCTACAAGGTTGCCCTACATATCTTCCATCACACGTATTACTCTTTAATTGGCAAAAATTCGATTTGTGAAAGACATCATCTTTCTAGTACTTGAGGCGAATATTTTTTAATTTGTTTGCTTTGTGAGCTACTTTAATGCTCAGTCTTGTAAAATTTTAGGTATTCAACGTGTGCATTTGAAGTATTACTTCACTGTGACAATGATTTCTTATTTTTTTCTCTTCTACACACTGCGTTATTTCTGTTCCCTTATCTTGTATATTTATTAATGTGGGCTTCTGCCCTTGCGTTGATCACGGTTGGGTGTATATTGTGTTTTGTGCTTTTATTTTGTTGAACAGATTTATAACTAGATTATCTTTGCACCCATCTTCTGTGACTATTTGTACTATGATATTCACTTCGTTTTTGTAGTTTTCTGTGGTTAATGGTATTGTGTTTTGCCTGTTGAGCGTATGACTATGTCCAACTTGTGTTTTGGGTGACTTGATATTTAGTCTAGGCTATGTGTATGCTTAAGACAGGAAATAGAAAACAGTTCTTGTTATATGACATCAGTTGTGATTGATGAGTACCCAAACACACATATTAGTAATAATTTTTATTGCTTTGCAGGAAGAGGAAGCTGGTGCCCACCGCCTTCGTTATCAACCCACGTGGATAGAGAGGACGCTGTGAGAACAAAACCATAATGTTCATCCTATCTGTTCGCCGTTTGTTTGTGTCCGTTTGCATACACCACGTGTGTTGTCGTACCAGAATGCATCCAATGAGTGTTTGGTGTTCCTCAAACCACTGTCCACGAAACGACAGGCGCAACATGTCTGCGCTTTCAGCTGCTTCCTGGAGATCATGTTGTCATTTGTTGAAAATAATTTAAATCGATTATTTTTAATTCCGTAGACATTGAAAACTACATCAAGAAATGGTGGCTTCATATTGAGCTAAGTTGATTAACATACATTTTTCATATTTACCCCACATTGATTAAATAAATCGGCAAACAAAACACAAGCTTCCCGGAAGGGCACTTTTGTGAGTTTTGCTGGCTTTCAGAGAAGCTGATTCAAAGAAGAGAACCCAAGCATACAGTGGTTACAAAAAAGAGGCAACAAGATTTGCGAAGAGGAGAGGTACGCCTTAGAACATGAGGCCAGAAATTTTTCACTTACTGCATTTACAGTAACTGCACACAACTCGGAATTCTTCACGCAGTCACATTCTATCTTGCCTTGGTCAGATACTAGGCGTAAATGGCCATGCATGCCACACCTCGCACAGCTAGACATAGCACAATACTCACTTGTGCAGAAATTTACACCGCTGGAAGTGGCAGACGATGAAATACAGCACCAAATTATATCAGTAGCTCCTAGTTCATAAGCCCATTCAAGCGTACCAGAACCAATACAAGTTTCCCATATCTGTTGGCCAACTAAAGTTTATCAGATGAAATACACCGCCTTCGTTTATAATTGTTCGCTTAGGTTTGATCCATAATGTGCGTGTTCGAGATGTAGCCTCGAGGGCGACACATCTAAGCCGTTAGTCTCACAGTGATTCATCAGCATTCCTGTAGGTTTTTTTTAAGTAAGAATCGTTTTTACATTAAAAAACAGAAGTGAATTTTCTAAAACGCTTTTATTTTACACAAAACCTTATACCTTCAGCTAATTTTGATAAAATTTCTGCTGATATTAAAGCATTTATAGCAATGAACAACACACTTCTGAAATCCATTCTTATAAAGTCTGCTTTTCAAACACTTCTGAAAGTCCTTTTTAACGTTATCGTCATTGACTTGGACACGACCGCGTAATACGTGGTTATCAATCGATGCTACATCGAAGTTACACAGCAACTGACCAATTTGCTCCCAGCAAAATTATTTGTTGAGATACAGTGTCCACTATACTGTAGATTGTATGCCACAGTTAAGGTCACACAATACGTCTCAGAATTGATTATATCTGTATGGAGCAATAAACGCACTAGTAACATCCTACCACTAGTGGGACAAGGGCGATGCCAGCCCACATTCCTTTGTTGCCAGATGTATCCAAGATGGCGGCGATGACATCATCCAAGATGGCGGCATGTAGACTTGACAACAGCACATGACATCATCCAAGATGGCAGCTGTGCATCATCCAAGATGGGAAATTTTGGCAGGAAGATAGGTCAATTGGACTACCTCAACTAACGTAACCCCCTCCCCTCCCCCAGAAAAATGGCAGGAAGTTCAAATTCCAACAGGATAATGCATCACACAACAGTTATATCTACTAACCTACGAAAATCGCGGGAAAATAGGTTACTTGGGCCACCTCCACTAACCTAAGTTATCCGACCTCCACCTCTGCCTAGGAACTGCCGCCAAGTTTGAATTTTGCCGTTAAAGAAAGGTCACTTGCGGTTTGTCACCCAACCTAAGATAATTGAGGGAAACAAAGCTCACCTCCACTAACCTAGTCACCCAACTGCCACCTCTTCCTAGGGACTGGTGGCGAAAGGAATGAGCCTGCACTGGGCTGTTAGAAAGAGGAAGGAGTGTCCTTTATATATTTAGTAACAATTTATTTAGGGATGGAGTATATTTATCACAGTGGTACGGAACACACACTCTGGCCTGCCCCATAGCATACAGACCTGCAAACTATTCCTAAATAACTCATATGTAATGCTCTGCACACATGCCTGCTAATTGTAAACTGTCAAAATAAAGCATTGCACAGGTTACAGACCTGCAAACCAATCGTAAATAATAGAATACATTTATGTCCACAGAGCCAAACAGCTCGTAAATTGTGAAAATAATAATCCATGCAAGAGACTCTGCAAATATGCTTGCTAATCATCAACTCTCGAAATCACGCTCCAGTCTTTATTTAAACAATTAGAGGAAACACCTCCACCCAGTGTGTTCCCCACATGGCCCAGACTCCAACTGACCTAGTACAATAGAGGGCGCTGTCGTCTGTTCCGTGACGTAATCCAAGATGGCAGCCATGACCTCAGCTGATGATGCAAGTACCATTACCCAAGATGGTGGCAAACAGTGTGTTCACCATGAGGTCTGCACATAATACACAGTACCACCACCGGAGGGTGCTATCATCCGTCTCGTGACGTAACGCAAAATGGTGGGGGGAGGGGAGGGGGGGGGGATGGTGGGAAAAGGACACTACTTGTCCTGGACATAAGTTTTTGTTTTGCAGGCAGTGTCTCCACCACGACATCTAGACCCCAACTGACCTAGTACATAATACAGTCATCCCACCTCTGATATAATACAAGGCGGTGGTCTGGAGGAGTAAAATGGCGCGAAAATGACTCAGCCCGCACTGGGCTATTGGAGAGAGTAAGGAAGGAGTGTAGTTTATTTTGGAACAATTTATTTAGGGAACGATTTTGAGAGATAGCATATTTATCACACTGATACAAAACACATGCCCTGACATGCTTGGAGTCACGCCACACAGCCCACAAATCTATAAACTACCCCTAAAAAACGCTCTGCAGATACGCAAACAACTCCTAACTTACCCAAATAAATTCAGCACAGACATGCAGACTCCTCCTAAATAATGCAGTACACAGATGTGAAGAGACGAAATCAACTCTTAAACTGTGCAAATAGTGCACAGCACTGCCTACAGACTTGCTTGAAAAGTAATCCAACAGACACGCAATCAACACACACAAACACCATCCACCACCCCCTGTCTAGTAGACCACACAGAAGCCTACCTGTGCCCGTCAGCTGTCAAACTGCACACAGGTCCCCTCAAGCATGAGGCGGCGACATCCCTTTCATACTTGATACCTGAGAAATTCATCTAGAAATACTTGTTCACCCAAGCATTGTTGCTGACGCGACTGGGTGGGAGCGCAGACACTCCAGGGGTGCACGCGCCGTCACAGCGTGGCCCACTGCTGGATGCAGGTGAAAGTTGCCTCTACTTTCGGGTATACAGTCAGTGTTATACTGAAGTCACAGAATTCCAAGGCGTGCTCACGCAGCTCCCATATGCGAGACACCTCCGGGCAGCATGTGTCATTACCATTGATGTCAGAGAAGCACAGGGCACATCGTTCCTAGCGCGACATGAGAGATATGTCTAACCAAACTTAACTGCCTAGAATGACAGACACAACACCGCAAAGTGCGCGCATGTAGGTACAAACTTTCGCAAGCGCATCTAACAAGGTTCTCAATCTTATACTAATGTCACATGACTATGTAAAAAATAAGAACCGACTAGATTTCGCAGAAATTGTATAGTGTCCCAGAAATAGTTAACACTTGATTTAATAATGTCCCACCTTGTATGCACGAAAATTCTTACCATAACCTGTCTACGAAAATAGCGCAGAATAACATCTAATGCTGAGTTCCTCATGGACCTAACGTGGTACCCCTTCCACCATGTGTTACTCTTCCTGATTTCAAGACACACAAACGTCCTCTCCGCTATGTAGAGGCTCCTATATCCCAGCAAAAAGGATGTGAATGAATCGAGCATTATGATTGGCTGTTATCGAATTTACCTGCTGAATTACTGATGCCGCCGGTCTCGAAGCACCGACCGCCTTTTTTCCGTCTGCAGATGAGATGTTCACTGGTTATTTTACGCAGATCGCCATACTGCAGTGGCAATTTAATCTTACAAACTACCATACATATCGTCAAATATGGAAAGACTCTTACTCATTTACACTGCTTTCCCACCAAGGACAAGCCAGCCGGAGTGGCCGCGCGGTTCTAGGCGCTGCAGTCTGGAAACGCGCGACCGCTGCGGTCGCAGGTTCGAATCCTGCCTCGGCCAAGAATGTATGTGATGTCCTTAGGTTAGTTAGGTTTAAGTAGTTCTAAGTTCTAGGGGACTGATGACCTCGGAAGTTAAGTCCCATAGTGCTCAGAGCCATTTGAACCTTTTGAACCACCAAGGACAGGAGCCTGAATAATAGTACGCGAAACCCATCTCCAACCCAGCAATGTGTCACTACGTACCATGTCGATGTAGTAAACATAAAATTCGTATCCTCTCCCAAACAAAATTATCCCTTTTACATCATTTGTACATATACTGCGGAGATGGAAAGTACCGTATATACTCCTCAAAGCACTAGATATTTTCCCACAGCCGACGATCACATGTCAGCCACTCCCAACACATGACCAGAGCACCCTCAGCGGACTGAAGTCGCTCTCAGAGACGTTCTATAAATCAGGTCTCCTTACGCCTCGGCACAAATACGATACTGTTTCTGCTCCGAACCTGCTTCCTTGCTTGCTCGCTTTTCTACACACATCTCCAGACTTGGGGATTACAAGGACACATGTATTTTCGTATGGTTCGCCCTAATATTATACCGTTTTCGCGGTACTTCTCGATATCAAGCATACTAGCGATCGCTAGCGCAACATAATTCACAGGATATAGACTGGAAATTATTTCTCTACAAATACGAAACCTTAGCTAGGTGGGACATGCTGTACACCACTGACTAACTAGAAACTTGTCACGTCTGCGAAAACATTTACTTGGCAATTCGAAACAAATAGAGGAAACTGACATTTCCACTCTCGAACACCAATGTTGGGGATGTAATAGATTCCAAATCATCCCTATGATTTACAAGGTCAACTACAGTGTTTCTCATGTCTAGAGAACTGGCAAACGTGTCTTCCATGCGCTAGATACACACACCACAATCGATCTTCTCTCAACTAAATAAAGGCGCGAAATGTGCGGAAGCTGTCCACTGAACAATTTACATGTGAGGGAATAACGATCCAGCGCAAATTCTACTCCGTGTTCTATCTTCACAGATTTCCACGCAATCACGAAAGCTGTCCAACACATTCTAAGTATTAGTTCGCTATTCTGTCGTCTAGAGGACAACAGGGTTAGTTCATCTACATTCCTACACTCCAACATGCATATCCGGTCTGACAGCTCCTACCGTTAACGGGAAACGTGATTCACCCCCGCACAGGTCACCTGCGCTGCAGGCAGAGCACGCACCGGTAGAATGTTTATCCTAAGAAATCGGTCACATACATATTTTACCTTTTGTACTTACAACTGAATGTTACGATCGCACTCTCAGTTGAACGACATTCGACAATGAGCGAAGTATCAGAAATACACTCTGTTGATAGCTGTGGCTCTGGAAATAGAAATATCAGTATCACTCTTGAGTCTTGACATACTCTTCCCATGCTGTCACAGTACTCCACGTCAAATCCATACCTTCCTTACGACTGGACATACTCATTTCCTTTGCATATGTCAGAACACAAACACATACTTTATAAGCCTGATGCTCAAATGCGAACATATCACAAACCCCCTACTACTAAGTATAATACTCGTCAATAACTGATAGCTGGCGATATAAAAGATTACTAAGAGAAAATCAACCATGGGTGGACATGTCTCATAAATTTTTCTTGTGAATGGCATCACCGTGTCCTAGAAAGAGAGATGTAATCGGTCAAGTGTTAAAGAAACCCGATCCTAACAGTTACTGTATGTCACTGTCACAAGCGGTCATGGTTCTACATGTGCACAAAACTATCCATGTTAAAAGCTATACTGGCTTCGTAAATCGAGGTACGACATTACCTCCGAATGAGGCGGTTTTTCTATCTGGACAAATAACGAGACAGTGATCGATGGAGTGTATATTATCAGACCAGCACTCCACTTACACATAGCAGACCATGCAACGTTGTTAAAAAAATCGCTGAATTTTGAAAGTGATTCGGATAAGGGACGTGATATGTAAGCAGTATTTGCGCCTCCCTCACAGTGCCCCAGCTAGATATTTCTATATTACTTGTAACGTATTCTGACTCGATACCACTTCAGAGGTTCTGCGACATATCCACTAAGCTATAGGCGATGACTGACTGAGAAGGAACACAAACAGTAGTAGTACATGATGTGCTGATTGAGGTCGTAAGAAAATGTACACTAGTTCGTCAGATCTCTAGTGTCATACTATCTGCTAGAAATGATGTCCATTATCTGGAATCAAATCTTTCCATTAAACCACATACCTGCATCGGATCACACCCACAAGTATATCATATTTTTGGCACTCCCATATCTCGAAACGAGTCACCTTTCTTGAATAAATCTGCTACAGAAAAATTCCAACCTGGTTTTAATTAGCCCCCTACACATCTTGCAACCGCTCCCATTTCTACAGCTTTACGCATGTGATCGTTCCAATTTAAGTCGGAACTGAGCAGAAATCGGAGAAAGACATATCTGCCACCTTCTGTAAGCCCTGTAGAAACAGAACGACCTGAGTTAGTGCAACAGGAGCGTGTTTTGACCATTCGGTGGAAATGCGCGCATTGTAGTGCCCCTATACACTAGATACAGACACTACAACCCGAAGAAGATCCGTGTCCATTCACATCTATCTCCCCAACATGCTATCATCGTTATAATGCACCATCGAACAGAGAGAAGTGACGAACTATAAAAGCTCCACTAACCTCATCCGATATAAGACTCACCTAGATGTCATTGCTAGTGTGATGATGCATAGCTGCGATATGGGTCAGGTGCAGAGAGAGAGTTGTTGAAATGCTTCCCAAACTAGCATTCCTAACAGGACACACCATCCGTTATCGAATTTAACGATCAAACTGCTGCTGTTGACGATGCAGGACGATTCTATTAAATATACAGCTTTTGATCCATTGCAAAGTGCAGTTTGAGGATTCATCACCTGTACTATAGAAAGATGGCCGTATCCCACAGATGTACTGTAAGTCTCAAGAGACGCTCCCTGTGACCGTGTGTCGTTGTTTGAAACATTGTTTTCTAACACGCTTTGTACACTGTCATACATTTTGTTTTTCTGTCACGGCTTCGATGTCTATGTCAGGTCCTAAACTGACATTAAGACGCTCTGATCCACGGCCTCACGCAGAAAAGTAGACATCGCACAAAGTAAATCAATATTGTTACTGTGGCTACCATAGCACGCCACAAACATTGGACAATTTTAAATAAAAGAGAGTTACAACATAAGCAAACTGGAAGAGTTTTAGGGCGTTGGCGTAGGTTTCCAAACTAGATTTAAACTCATCTGTCATTGTCACGGAGTAGCTGATGACTCTACGTTCCGTTTCGACTGATTCATCGTATTGTAATCACGTGAACGATCAGTGTTTCGGTGCTATCCACCCCAGACGGTGCTGTCAATCCACCAAAACTCTTTCCCCAACCAGCCATATCGGTCGATCTTTATGTGGTAGCCAACAGCATGCCAGTAGACGGATGGAATGGAAAAGACACCATCCATATACTCTAAAAATAAGCATCACAGCTGATAGCGCGAACAGTTTTACAGTAATTTCAACACTGACGAATGATGTGACAGGATGTTTCTCAATTTCAGTGTCATAGCTAAACCGCCCCTTCTCCACTTTTCGAGTATTATTGCAAACATGGGTAGATGACTGTGCAGTACTTCCATTCATTTTTAATTCTCGAACACATAAATCATCAGAGTATACCAGAGCGCGCTCCACATATTTCTAACACCTCGAGCATAGTACTTAATTTACGATCTATCTCTCTGCGTATGGGAGTCACAGAGTATTCTCGCTGTCTTAAGGTAAAATTAGAGAGTGAAAGACCCTCCTCAAACTGTCATTGACCATCCCGCCCAGCAGCACCGTTACCGAATTAATCTGCAACCGACCAGAAGAAGACCGCTACACCCCACGTCTCGTGAATGAATGGAGCTTTCCAAGTCCTCACCCATCCAAATGCATGAGATTTCTCGAGATCCCCCCATATCGTGGAGCTTAGCACTCCTTATCGATGTATAGTAACAATTTCAAAGTGTCGTGATGTAACAGTAGACGCTTAAGAAGAACAAAAAACGAATGATTTTTCTGCGCGGTGGAGCTCCAGACGGATGGAGTTCGACGCATTTTTAAGTAAATCTACCAAGCTATCAACTCTAAATTATTGTTCTAGAGTCTAGGATCGGTAAGTGGAAGATACTGGTAAGAGAGAACGTAAACACACACACTCCTAAGGCTACAACGTTCTTCACTTAAAACGGGCTATAACATTAGATCGCCTGTGTTTCGGACCTATCAGTCCTATGGAATGTAGCGCTGTTAATATTCCAATGTCAGAAATACACTTCAAGCGCATGGCATACATAGTCACATGACATAGCCTGCGCTCTACTCGTATACAGCCACGTGTTCTGTATGTAGTTTAAAGCACTGTCTTCTTGCGTTCGTCAATGGTAAACCTGTCGGTCATTAGAGGACTTTCATCTCATGTGTGATGAAACTTGACACCTTTCTCTAAACGAACTTTGATTTATGCGATGTACTCCATCAACTCTGTCGCATCTTGGGTGTAAAATCGAGGCTTCAGCGTCGTAACTAAGCTAACGGTAGGTGCTTGTGAGGCGCTGGAATCCCCAGGTACACATTTTCCTGACAGATGTGCTGTTTACAGAGTTAGTGACGAAATTACTTGTAATTTTCACATCTCGGATGCTGCTGATACGTGTTTATCTATTTCCTTGTAGGAGGTATCTCCCCCTATTAACGATCATTTTATATAGGACTGATGCAGTCATCATATAATTTCTGAACCATGATCGCATGTGAACAGTGGACACTATACATCTCTGGAAAGCTATATTGTGCTCGTATCACACAGAGCAAATATTTTACGGAAGTAGTTTTTCGTTTTACGGTTCGATAACATAGTTTATCGTAGAGGAACCGAAAAGAAGGATGTATGCCATGCGCTTGAAGTGTATTTCTGACATTGGAATATTAACAGCACTACATTCCATAGGACTGATAGATCCGAAGCACAGGCGATCTAATGTTATAGCCCGTTTTAAGTGAAGAACGTTGTAGCCTTAGGAGTGTGTGTGTTTACGTTCTCTCTTACCAGTATCTTCCACTTACCGATCCTAGACTCTAGAACAATAATTTAGAGTTGATAGCTTGGTAGATTTACTTAAAAATGCGTCGAACTCCGTCCGTCTGGAGCTCCACCGCGCAGAAAAATCATTCGTTTTTTGTTCTTCTTAAGCGTCTACTATTACATCACGACACTTTGAAATTGTTACTATACATCGATAAGGAGTGCTAAGCTCCACGATATGGGGGGATCTCGAGAAATCTCATGCATTTGGATGGGTGAGGACTTGGAAAGCTCCATTCATTCACGAGACGTGGAGTGTAGCGGTCTTCTTCTGGTCGGTTGCAGATTAATTCGGTAACGGTGCTGCTGGGCGGGATGGTCAATGACAGTTTGAGGAGGGTCTTTCACTCTCTAATTTTACCCTAAGACAGCGAGGATACTCTGTGACTCCCATACGCAGAGAGATAGATCGTAAATTAAGTACTATGCTCGAGGTGTTAGAAATATGTGGAGCGCGCTCTGGTATACTCTGATGATTTATGTGTTCGAGAATTAAAAATGAATGGAAGTACTGCACAGTCATCTATCCATGTTTGCAATAATACTCGAAAAGTGGAGAAGAGGCGATTTAGCTGTGATACTGAAATTGAGAAACATGCTGTCACATCATTCGTCAGAGTTGAAATTACTGTAAAACTGTTCGCGCTATCAGCTGTGATGCTTATTTTTAGAGTATATGGATGGTGTCTTTTCCATTCCATCTGTGCACTGGCATGCTGTTGGCTACCACATAATGATTGACTGATGTCGCTCGTTTGAGTTGAGGAAAGAATTTTGCTGGATGGACAGCACCGTCTGGGGTGGATAGCACCGAAACTCTGATCGCTTACATGATTACAATATGATGAATCAGTCGAAACGGAACGTAGAGTCATCAGCTACTCCGTGACAATGACAGATGAGATTAAATCTAGTTTGGAAACCTACGCCAACGCCGTGAAACTCTTAAAGTTTGCTTATGTTGTAACTCTCTTTTATTTAAAATCGTCGAACGTTTGTGGCGTGCTATGGTAGCCGCAGTAACAATAATGATTTACATTGTGCGATGTCTACTTTTCTGCGTGAGGCCGTGGATCAGAGCGTCTTAATGTCAGTTTAGGACCTGACATAGACATCGAAGCCGTGACAGAAAAACAAAATGTACGACAGTGTACAAAGCGTGTTAGAAAACAATGTTTCAAACAACGACACACGGTCACAGGGAGCGTCTCTTGAGACTTACTGTACATCTGTGGGATAAGGCCATCTTTCTATAGTGCAGGTGATGAAACCTTAAACTGCACTTTGCAATGGATCAAAAGCTGTATATTTAATAAAATCGTCCTGCATCGGCAACAGCAGCAGTTTTATAGGTAAATTCGATAACGGATGGTGTGTCCTGTTAGGAATGCTAGTTTGGGAAGCATTTCAACAACTCCCTCACTGCACCGGACCTATATCGCAGCTATGCATCATCGCACTAGCAATGACATCTAGGTGAGTCTAAGGATGAGGTTACTGGAGCTTTTATAGTTCGTCACTTCTCTCTGTTGGATGGTACAGAATAACGATGATAGCATGTTGGGGAGATAGATGTGAATGGACACGGATCTTCTTCGGGTTGTAGTGTCTGTATCTAGTGTATAGGGGCACCACAATAGGCGCATTTCCACCGAATGGTCAAAACACGCTCCTGTTGCACTAACTCAGGTCGTTCTGCTTCTACACGGCTTGCAGAAGGTGGCGGATATGTCATTTTCCGACTTCTGCTCAGTTCCGACTTAATTTGGAACGATCACATGCGCAAATCTGTAGAAATGGGAGCAGTTGCAAGATGTTAGGGGGCTAACTAAAACCAGGTTGGAATTTTTCTGTGGCAGATATATTCAAGAAAGGTGACTCGTTTCGAGATATGGGAGTGCCAGAAATATGATATACTTGTGGGTGTGATCCGATGCAGGTATGTTGTTTAATGGAAAGATTTGGTTCCAGATAATGGACATCATTTCTAGCAGATAGTATGACACTAGAGATCTGACAAACTAGTGTACATTTTCTTACGACCTCAATCAGCACATCATGTACTACTACTGTTTGTGTTCCTCCTCAATCAGTCATCGCCTATAGCTTAGTGGATATGTCGCAGAACCTCTGAAGTGGTATCGAGTCAGAATACGTTACAAGTAATATAGAAATGTCAAGCTGGGGCACTGTGAGAGAGGCGCAAATACCTCTTACATATCATGTCCCTTAGCCGAATCACTTTCAAAATTGAGCGATTTTCTAGCGAGGTTGCAACGTGGGCTATGTGTAAGTGGAGTGCTGGTCTGATAATGTACACTCCAGCGATCACTGTCTCGTTATTTGTCCAGATAAAAAAACCGCCTCATTCAGAGGTAATGCCGTACCTCGATTTATAAAGTCAGTATAGCTTTTAACATGGATAGTTTTGTGCACATGTAGAACCATTACCGCTTGTGACAGTAACATACAGTAATTGATGGAATCGGTTTTTTTAACATCTGGCCGATTACATCTCTGTTTCTAGGACACGGTGGTGGCACTCGCAAGAAATCTTATGAGACATGTCCACCCATGGTTGATTTTTTTCTCAGTGTTATATCGTATCGCCAGCTATCAGTTATTGACGTGTATTATACTTAGTAGTAGGGGAGCATGATATGCTCGCATTTGTGCATCAGGCTAATGAACTATGTATTTGTGTCCCGATATGTGGAAAGGAAATGACTATGTTCAGTCATAAGGAAGTTACGGATTTGACGTGGAGTACTGTGACAGCATGGGAAGAGTATGTCAAGACTCAAGAGTGGTGCTGATATTTCCGTTTCCACAGCCATAGCCGTCAACAGAGTGTATTTCTGATACTTCGCTAATTGTTGAATGTTGTTCAACTGAGACTGCAATCGTAACATTTAGTTTCAAGTACAGGGGTAAAATATATATGTGGCCGATTTCTTAGGATAAACATTCTATCTATTCATGCTCGGCCTGCAACGCCAGTGACCTGTGCAGGGGTGATTCACGTTTCCCATTAACGGTAGGAGCTGTCAGACTGGATATGCCTGTTGGAGTGTAGGAATGTAGATGAACTAACCGTGTTGTCCTCTAGACGACAGAATAGCGAACTAATACTTAGAAGGTGTTGGATAGCTTTCGTGATTGCATGGAAATCAGTGAAGATTGAACATGGAGTACAATTTGCGCTGGATCGTTATTCCCTCCCATGCATATCGTTCAATTGGCTGCTTCTGCACATTTCGCGCCTTTATTTAGTTGAGAGTAGATCGATTGTGGTGTGTGTATCTAGCGCATGGAAGACACGTTTGCCGGCTCTCTAGACATGTGAAACACTTTAGTTACCTTGTAAATTATAGGGATGATTTGGAGTCTATTACATCCCCAACGTTGGTGTTCCAGAGTGGAAATACCAGTTTCCTCTATTTGTTTCGAGTTGACGAGTAAATGTCTTCGCAGACGTGGCAAGTTTCTAGTTAGTCAATGGTTTACAGCACGTCCCACCTAGCTAAAGTTTCGTATTTGTAGAGAAATAATTTCCAATCTACATCTTGGGAATTATGTTGCGCTAGCGATCGGTAGGATGCTGTCAAGTGCTCGATATCGAGAAGTACCACGACAATGGTATAATATTATGGTGAACCAATGCGAAAATACATGTGTCCTTGTAATCCCCAAGTCCGGATATATGCGTAGAAAAGGGAGCAAGCAAGGAAGCAGGTTCGGAGCAGAAACAGTAACGTGTTTGTGCCGAGGGGAAACGAGCTCGAAACGGTAGAACATCTCTGACAGCAACGTTGGTCCGCTGAGGGTGCTCTGGTGGCGCATTGTAGGCGGATGACATGTGATCATCAGCTGCGGGAAATTAACTAGTGCTGTGGGGAGTATATTCGGTATTGTCCATCTTCGTGGTATATGTACAAATGATGTAAAAGGGATAATTTTGTTTGGCAGAGGATACCAATTGTATGTTTACTACATCGGCACGTTATGCAGTGATATATTGCAGGCTTGGAAATGGGTTTTACACACTAATATTCAAGCTCCTCTTCTCGGTGGGAGAGCAGTGTAATTGAGTAGGAATCTTTCCGTATTTGATGTTATGTAGGGTACGCGGTGATATATTGATGGGTCGCAGGTCAATTTCACGTTCTAATATTGAAGCTCATGTCCTCGGTGGAAGAGCAGTGTAAATGCATAAGAGTCTTTCCATATTTGGCTATATGCATTGTAGTTTGTAAGATTTAATTGCCACTGCAATATGGAGATCTGTTTAAAATATCCACTGAAAGTATCGTCTGGAGAAGGAAAAATGGCGGACGGTGCTTCGATACAGGCGACATCAGTAATTCGGCAGGTAAATTCGATAAGAGCCAATTATAATGTTCGATTCATTCACATCCTTTGTGCTGGGATATAGGAGGCTCTTCATAGTGAAGGGGACGTTTGTATGTGTTAAAAGCAAGAAGGGTAACATGTGATGGACGGGGCATCATGTTATGTTCTCGAGGAAGAATGCATTCGAAGTTATTCTGCGCTATTTTCGTAAACAGGTTCTGTTAGGGCTAATTTCCGTGCATACAAGTTGAGACATCAAAAAAGCGAGCATTAACTGTTTCTGGGATACTATACAATTTCTGCGAGGTCTAGTTGGTTCTTATTTTTTACATAGTCATGTCACATCAGTATAAGATTGAGAACCTTGTTAGATGTGCTTGAGAAGGCTTGTAGCTACATGCGCGCACTTTCCGGCGTTGTGTCAGTCACGCCAGGCAGTTAGGTTCAGTTAGACACATCTCTCATGTTGCGCTAGGAACAATGTGCTCTGTGCTATTCTGTCATCAATGGTAAAGACACCTGCTGCCCGGAGGTGTCTTGCATATGGGAACTGCGTGAGCACACCTTCGAGACCGGCCGGAGTGACCTAGCGGTTCTAGGCGCTACAGTCTGGAACCGCGCGACCGCTACGAGCGCAGGTTCGAATCCTGCCTCGGGCATGGATGTGTGTGATGTCCTTAGGTTAGTTAGGTTTAAGTAGTTCTAAGTCCTAGGGGACTGATCACCTTAAAAAAGTTAAGTCCCATAGTGCTCAGAGGTATTTGAACTATTTTGAACACCTTCGAGTTCTGTGACTTCAGTATAACACTGACTGTATACCCGAAAATAGAGGCAACTTTCACCTGCGTCCGGCAGTGGGTGACGCTGTGATGGCGCGTGCGCCCATTGAGTGTCTGCGCTCCCACCCAGTCACGTCAGCAACACTGCCTGGGTGAACACGTATTTTTAGATGAATTTCTCAGGTATCAAGTATGAAAGGGATGTCGCCGCAACATGCTTGAGGGGACCTGTGTGCAGTTTGACAGCTGACGGCCACGTCACTTCGCAGGTCTGCAGGTAGGATCCTGTGTGGTCTACTAGAGAGGGGGTGGCAGATGGTGCTTGTGTGTGTTGATTGCGTGTCTGTTGGATTATTTTGTGAGCAGGTCTGTAGGCTGTGCTATGCACTATTTGGACAGTTTATGAGTTGATTTCGTGTCTGCACATCTGTATGCTGCATTATTTAGGAGGAGTCTGCATGTCTGTACTGAAATTATTTGGGTAAGTTAGAAGTTGTTTGCTTGTCTGCAGAGCGCTATTTAGAGGTAGTTACAGATCTGTGGTATGTGTGGCATGACTCCAAGCATGTCAGAGTGTGTGTTTTGTATCAGTGTGATAAATATACTATCTCTCAAAATCGTTTCCTATATAAAAAAGTAAATAAAGTACATCCCTTCCTCACTCTCTCCAGTAGCCAAGCAGGCTGAGTCATTTTCGCGCCATTTTCCCCCTCCAGACCACCATCATGGATTAAGTCACAGGAGGGATGATGTCAACCTCTGGTGGCCGTATTGTGTACTAGGTCAGTTGGATCTAGATCTCTTGATGGAGACACTGCCTACAAAATAAAACTTTATATCCAGCACAGGCAGAGTTGCTTTCCACCACCCCCCTTCCATCCCACCATCTTGGATTACAACACCAAATGGACGACAGCACTCACTGCTGGTGGTACTGTGTGCTAGATCCAGACTTCATGGTGAACACATTGTTTGCCGCCATCTTGGATAACGGTACTTGCATCATCAGCTGAGGTCACAGCTGTCATCTTGGATTACATTACAGAATGGATAACAGTGCCCTCCAGTGGTGGTACTGTGTACTAGGCCAGTTGGAGTCTGGACTGTCTGGGGAACACACTGGATGGTGGTGCTGCCTCTAATTGTTTAAATAAAGACTGGTGCATGATTTCGAGAGTTGATGATTAGCAAGCATGTTTGCAAAGTCTTTTACATGGATTATTATTTTGACAATTTACGAGTTGTTTGGCTCTATGGACATAAATGTATTGCATTATTTATGAGTCGTTTGCTGTGCAATGCGTTATTTTGACAGTTTACAATTAGCAGGCATATGTTCAGAGCATTATACATGAGTTATTTAGGGATAGTTTGCAGGTCTGTGTGCTGTGTGGCATGTTAGGGCGTGTGTTGTGTACCACTGTGATAAATATACTCCATCCCTAAATAAATTGTTACAAAATAAATAAAGTACATTCCTGCCTCTCTCCACCAGCCCAGTGCAGGCTATGTCCTTTTCTCACCAATCTCTAGGAAGAGGTGGCAGTCGGGTGACTTAGGTTGGTGGAGGTGAGCATTGTTTCCTGCAGTTTTCTTAGGTTGGTAGAGTAACCCCAATTGACCTTTCTTTACCGCCAAAATTTAAACTTGGCGCCAGTTCCTAGGATGAGGTGGCGGTCAGGTGGCTTAGGTTAGTGGAGGTAGTCCAAGTCTCCTATCTTCAAAAAAATGGTTCAAATGGCTCTGAGCACTATGGGACTTAACATCTGAGGTCATCAGTCCCCTAGAAAAAATGGTTCAAATGGCTCTATGCACTATGGGACTCAACATCTTAGGTCATAAGTCCCCTAGAACTTAGAACTACTTAAACCTAACTAACCTAAGGACATCACACACACCCATGCCCGAGGCAGGATTCGAACCTGCGACCGTAGCAGTCCCGCGGTTCCGGACTGCAGCGCCAGAACCGCTAGACCACCGCGGCTGGCTAGTCCCCTAGAACTTAGAACTACTTAAACCTAACTAACCTAAGGACATCACACACATCCGTGCTCGAGGCAGGATTGGAACCTGCGACCATAGCAGTCCCGCGGTTCCGCACTGCAGCGCCTAGAACCGTAGGGCCAGTCTCCTATCTTCCCGTGATTTTCTTATGTTAGTAGAGATAGCCCAATTGACCTATCTTTACCTCCAAAATTCAAATTTGGCGCCAGTTCCTAGGAAGAGGCTGCGGTCGGATAACTTAGGTTAGTGGATGTAGCCCAAGTGACCTATCTCCTGCGATTTTCTTAGGCTAGTAGAGATAACCGTGGTGTGATGCATTATCGTGTTCGAATTTGAACTTCCTGCCATTTTTCTGGGGGAAGGGAAGGGAGGGACGTTAGGTTAGTGGAGGTGGTGCAATTCACCTATCTTCCCCCCAACATCCGCCATCTTGGATGACGTCATCACCGCCGTCTTGGATACACCTGGCAACAATGGAATGTGGAGTGGCGCTTCTCTTGTCCCGCCAACCCTGCCTGCACCAAAACACAGAGAGCACAATCTTTTTCCCTGAAATTGTTTTCCTGAGCCCTCTTTGCTGATGTTGATTGCCTCAATTCCATTGACTGGTATTTCGTTGAGGTTTTACGTCAGGCACCCAAGTTTCGTCTCTAGCAACATTTCGGCTTCAAACTTCATCACTTTTTTACTGTCTGCTCAAGGAAATTGAAAGTACTGCCTACTCCTTCGATTTTGTGCACCTTAGTCAGCATTTTAGTACCAAGCTTGAGCACAGCTTACGACAGTATACATTGTGGAACTATTCCACAAAGAAAACATTTTTATACTCGAGGAGCCTCATTGACATAATAATTAAGCAGTAAAACATCTGTTTTCCTTAACTTTCAGATAAAATTCTTGTACTAGGTCTTCAGCAGTGACAGATGGTCTCCAATTTCGCACTTCATCATGAGCATTAGCGTCACCATCATCTGTTCCATTTTCTTACCATTCCATTACTTTCTCGATAAACCTCACTAATAAATAATCTGCCATTAAATTTCGACCACTTTCGTGTCTTTTACACACTGACAACCAATCTCAACGCCCCTCTTCGAATGAGGCCGAGAATTTTTAGCGTGCTCGCGAACTTTATCATTCTATTTTGAGTAAGATCGAATACACATATACACAGACGAATGATTCCACCCTTGATTCTGAGGTTAGACAATAAATGAAGGTACTCAGCATGCATGCGCCAATCGCCAATTGCAACTCTGCAGCTGCCCTATCGATAAAGGGTAGTCAGTCAAAAAACAAAAAAATTAACACCTTATGTATTCGTCCTCAGCTGCAGATTATTCGAAAACGCTAGCAGTATGCAAGTAAGTGAATTTGTGTGCGTCATGTTCTGATATGGAAGGTAGCTAGTATACATTTTACACTAGCCGTCAATGCATTTAGCCTCCACCGGACTGAGACCAGCAGTTTAGCAGGTTTTAATGTTAATTAAGTTATGGTCAGAGAGAAAGATACAGGTTTTCTAAAACAGAGCCTTGCGGAAGATATTTGGAATAATTTATGAGGGAGGAGAGTGACGAAGATGAAAAAACAGGGAGCTCAACGAGATGTATAATGATCCAGATATTGTTGCGGAAGTCAAGACAAGGAGGCTGAGACGGGCTGGGCACGTCTATAGAAGACAAGAGAGATCGAGGTTGAACGAAGTGTCGCTTCAGAAATGGCTCTAAGCACTATGGGACTTAACATCTGAGGTCATCAGTCCCCTGGAATTACAACTACTTAAACCCAACTAACCTAAGGACATCACACACATTCATGCCCGAGGCAGGATTCGAACCTGCGAAGTGCCGGAGAAGGAATCTGAATGGCAAAGACCTTAAAGCAGACCGAAAATATGATGGAGAGACCAGGTGGCCAAGGATCTTCAGAGTTGGAGCAAGGGAAGAAAACGCCAAGGACAGAGCGCTGTAGAGGAGACTGCTTGACGAGGGCAGAAACCGACTGCCGTTTGTGGGGCCAGGAGAGTAAGAGTAAGAACATGGCCAGCTCAGCCGAGGAACCGTCCAGCTTTTCTTCTTTTTCAAGTTCTTATTTTCATCAGTCTGTAATTATTCTTGAATAGAGCAGGTAAAAATATTACATTAATTCATTTGAATGCTGAGGAAATCATTTACTTACTCAGGTAGAAAAAGATAAAACTGTAGTGAGGATCAAGTGTACAAGATTTTGTGAGTTATCGGTTACCTTGTGAGGACTGTTATTAAAACCATCACGTATTGTGACTTTCCACCTCCATCTTACCGACAGGATCATGAGCGTGATGACAATAAATCTGAAGCAAAATATAAGTATGAGCTACTTTCGCGAAAAGTAATTATAGCGGAAAAAGAGATTTTCACTAAAAACATCATGTTGTTGCAGATGATAAGCTATAAGATCCTACTAAATCTAAATAACTCTTAATGAAGGAAAAATATCGCAGTTAATGAAAAATGTTAGGTCTAATGTTCATTCCAAAATGTTATCACAAAAAGCTAGTATTTTCAGAAATTAATCATGTAAGGACCTACTGGTGGCGTCCAAAACATATGTGGCCGAGAGAAGTTCGTTCTAAATGTTATCACAAAAAGTTAGTATTTTCAGAAAATAGTAAAATAAGGTAAAAGAAGTGCCTACTGGTGGCTTCCAAAACATATGTGGGCAAGAGAAGTTCGTTCTAAAACGTTATCACAAAAAGTTAGTATTTTCAGATATTAGTAAAATAAGGTAAAAGAAGTACCTACTGGCGGCGTCCATAACATGTGTGGGTGAGAGAGGTAACGTAAGAAGAATTTATGTTTTCGTAAACAAGCGGAGTTTAGTGCTATAATTTGTTTGGCTTACATTGTTGCAATTACTGCATAAAGAGACCAAAGAATAATTGTTGATTAGTACATTTGCCACGAATTCTCATATGATTCACTTCGAAAAACGCTGCAGTATTATCGATGTAGTTGTAAATTCTTAAAATTTCTCCCCTCTGTGGAAGTCTGTTAGAGCGACAGCGCATAAAATGTATGGAGATGAGCAGGCCACATACTGCCTTCGTGGGAGCGGCTCATGCCGCCTGATAGACCCGCAGCGTGGTGTGGATGTTGCTAGCTTGCGTCAGGCCCAAAGCGGTGCACTGGTGCACTGCTCAGCCCCCAGAGGTGAGTCTGCCTCTAAACACCCTGCATCTTTGCACAGTAGCAATGCTATCAGCCGAGAGCATCCTTACTGAAACTGATAAGAACAGTTCATAGGCTGCAGCAGTTGTGAGAAAACAACGAAACTCAATGACGTTCCAGCATCTGTACAGACTTCACTTGACAGCTTAAAAACCGAAAAGAAAACTCTGGAAGAGGTTTCACATCGACTTGAAAGCCACCTCAATTAAATTTTGCATTAGTTATACTGTGTTTGTAAGATTCCTATAAGTCTCCATCACAAAAGACAACAATCATGAAGAAGGAGCAAAGCAAACGTTCGTCGCTTGGATAACTAGTAAGTCACCAAAAAGAAGACAATTTGCAGAAAGAGAAGGCGCAGTGATGCCCTAACTCTATTGATGAACATCAAAATAATGGTATTTGGCAGATTACACGCATGATACATCATCAAGTAGCAACACGACCATTGTGATGTTTGTGCATGTTCATTGCCTTTTGTAACGCTTGGATCCACAACCGAAGTTCTTTTAAGAAGTAATTTTCTTGCCTCAGGTGTTTCTTATTCGAAGCAATCACTTTATTTCCTTGAGACTTAGCTAATTTCCCCCTAAGCAATAATCGAACTACATTACATAAAAATTACGTCATACACTTCCATTTCCCAGTATGTTACGACTCAGACAGCAGTGCAGAATAGATTATGTAACGGCACTCCATACTCCCGTCGAAGGGAACAGCATTGTGCATTTCCAGATACAATATTCTGCATCTATCGCAAAAAAATACAACCCAAATGTGACTCTAGTCACCGCACTAGTAAACACAGTATCTTACATTAAAATAGGTAAGCGTATATCTTGAAATTAAAAAAATCGCATGTCATTCTGAACGTCTTAAAACCAGAGCGCACCAAAATCTACGAGCTTTTTTATGCCGTTTGGGTTTACGACGTTGACTACGCCACATGTGTTTTATTTAGAAATATTTTCTGCACCATTTTATTCTACTGTGTGTGCTGGTACGGTTGCTAAACCCGCATATGGCTTCATTTTTTCAATATGCATACAGCACCCCACACTTTTAATGTACATCACTCAGTTCAGCGGCAATACGGGAGTCCATTACCTGTTGATCTACGTATTCCACGCTTCTCTGTGGATGATAACATGCTGACAAATGGAAATATATAACGTAATTTTGGGTGATGTTGCTTAATAATACGCTACCCAGTGAAACAACATAGCAATTTGCCAATGAAATAAACTATTTGTGTCAAACAAAAAAATGGCCTGACGCAGGGAAATTACTCCTTTCACGAAATTTGTAAACGTTGTCTTGGGTGAGCCTTGATAATGTTGCATGCGTCCGTCAGTACTCCACTTTGCATGGGGAGTACATAATTTTTGTTTTCTTCTGGCACGAGTCACATTTTGTTTGCTTTTCATATAGGAAACCCCTGTCTATGGGGAACTGTAAATGGATGTAGCGAACAGTTCTATATGACTTAGAAAAATGTATGCTGCTCCACGAAATCTTTCATTTCTCTTTATGTTGTTGTGTAAACAGCAGTGCAAAAAAGTTCCCTATGGTAATGCTAACCACACGTGAGGCATTTTTTCCAGTATTTTATAATTGTATACTGAATTATGATATATGGTAATTGACTTTGATCTTTTGATAAGTTTATATCTCAATATTTAGAGACATAAACCATATTAGTCTAATTTTTTCAATAAAATGCATTAATTACAGGTACAACTGGTTTACCAAGAAACGAAGTCGTCATCAGTCAGCACATATATGTCATTCAACAAATTTGTGTTATTTATTCTTTCTCCCGTTCACATAACAGTAAGAGCATTAGTATCAATACTGTTCGATGAAGCAAGTAAAGAAGCCCCACAGACGTCATTCATAAATCAGTATTTGATTACTATCAAATGTGAGGTATAATAGTTTGGTGGTGAGGCCAATGAAGTAAGTGCCTTCTATAGCTATTATTGTGCAATCACTTTTCCATCACACAGTTCGATTGATGGCCCAGAAGGAAACTAATATTTTACTACAACCTTGCTACAAGTGTGTTGCCTTCATCATACGAATATTTGGTACACTTGTATATGTGACACACCTGCGTTGCTATTGTATTGTATGTTAACTGGGGGCCTAGAAACGACGGAGAGGCTCCGTCCCCGCCGCAGCCGCAGTGGTCCACAACCCCACGACGACTACCGCAGCCCACTTCACCCCTCCGCCGCCCCATACCGAACCGCTCTTTCAGGGTTATTGTGCGATTCGGCCCCCAGTGGAACCCCCCCCCCCCACTCCCCCTCCCCGCATCAGAGAACATCTCACACCAGACGAGTGTAACCTCTATCTTTGCGTGGTGGTGTACGCCTGCGTGGAGAACTTGCTTGCGCAGCAATCGCCGACATAGTGTAGCTCAGGCGGAATAAGGGGAACCAGCGCGCATTCGCCGAGGCAGACGGAAAACCGCCTTAAAACAATCCACAGACTTGCCGGCTCACCGGACCTATACACAAGTCCACCAGGCGAATTCGTGCCGGGGACCAGGCGCTATTTCCCAATCCGGAAACCCGTGCGTTAGACCGTACGGCCAACCGGGCGGGCTGCGTTGCTATTCAGCACCCTCTTTCGCACTACTTTCGTTACTCTGGTATAATAAGGAAACATTAGAAGCCACATATTCGAAGTAAACGAGTGGTATTACTGCAATACGTATCTTTCAACTTCTGATTTGTAACATATACTAACTGTTAAGGTATTGTGTCGCTATTTACAGGGTAAGTCGCGTAATATGTAACACCTCTTAAATTTGAGAACCATTCAACGTATTGAAAGTGTGTTTTCTCAACTGTAACTATGTGGAGGAGAATGTAATTTTGTTAAACGGTTAATACTGTAAACACTTTTATTAACCGAGACTTTGAACTAAATTTGCTTTCTAATGAAATGATATACTTTGTTTAACGACAATGGACAGTTCCTTAAAAGACGAGTACAGTTATGTAACGTTTATTAATGTTGGCGTTGAAACGTTCCGCAGAATTATCTGAAAAATGTGCTAAAATTGGGAGGGAAGACGGCCGGAATCCGCTGTTGCTGTGCAAACACTTCTTATGCCCAGCTTCGTCGGTAGAGGTGTTTGTACTGGCCACCTTGCTTCTCAGTTTCAGCATATTTCTCAGAATCTTTCGCGAAATGTTTGAAAGCCAATGTTAACAACCATTATACCCTGTTCTCGTGTTTTAATAAATATCGAATTTCGTGAAAAAAGTATACTTATCCGTAAAAAACATCATTATTGTGGTGTCGTCCGAAGAGCGAGGCGCCAAGGCAAGGCCCGTACAGCGAGACGGATGCAAAAGTAAACGTAGTCACTGGCAGAGGCAGCGACGAATGAAGACCGTTGTGTAGTCATGCCCATAAGTTTCCATGCTCTCACTTACGTCTGAGCGCAGTGTCGCTCAGTCCAGTCATCAGTCATCGCCGAAGAGAGAAGCATCGTCTCTACCGAGTCAGCCTTGCAACAACTGTTGCAACTCCTCATAAAAGTCCACGTTCTCGACTTGACAGTAAGGGCTGTTGCTTTTTTTAATATCAAAATGCACATATCAAACGGACGTCTTCAACCAGCTGTATCCGTGCGAGGATTACCTCAATGCTCACGGCGGTGCCCCGTACGGCCTTTACGGCCTTCGAAAGGAAACTTTTTGAAGGCGTGTGCCAACTCCTTCTCACAAAGGCAGTTTCTATTTCGGGACTATCGACAAGTCCTTTTCGCAGTAAATTTCGTTCATCGAATACTTCTGACTAGGGAAACTCCCGACGCACTTCCCTCACAGTCAGTGGTAAAATTGCCCAGTGGGTAGCCCGTGATAGAGAAAAGTACCTCCTTCTACATCCAATGTTTTGAATGTCGTAGTATCGTCAGGACACCCCCCTTCCCCCCCCCCCCCCCCCGAGTAAAGCTAAACCCACCACCGTACTAACGAGTATTATTTCGTCCAATACAAAAAATTTACGTCAATATCTCTGATGATATAATGCTTAAGAGTAATAACATATAACAAAGTTATCTACCCCTCTGCGTACTATAATTGTCAGAAAACGTAGTTTCCATATTTTGAATCGTTCAGGAAAGGAAAGGATTGTCATGTCTTACCACATTCTCCCTGTAGATAAAATCGGTATTCAGACTCAGTAGTAGAACATCCAAGCGAGTAACCTCTCGGTTAATAATAACTTTCTTATGCATCTGGAAGACAACAACTCAGTAACCACTTGAGAGTGAGAATGTTTCATATAATGAATCGTATGCGATATTTCCCTCTTCGGATATTATCTTCATCTCATAGCATTGTGTTAACTAACTCGATGATTTTCTTGTCCCTAGCCCAAATTACGACGAGATATTTATTCTATTTCAGAGTTGCTTACTTCGAATAGTCTTCATAAATAGATCCTGCACCTGATTCGGTTCCAAGTAAAATGTAAAGTTATCTGACATTTCTGCCTGAAGGGTTTCGAGGGAATAGTTTAATCCACAATTAAATTTTTTTATGTATTTGTAGACGTTGGATCTAGCCTTTCGTGAACTGTGAGAGTGGAGAGTTAAGGACAACTGTTTGGTGTCCACCATTTCAACACGCAACATTCTCGACTTGACAGTGCGCGCTGTTGTTTTTTTAAATATCAAAATGCACGTAGGAATATACTTTGGTCGGGTGATTGGTTGATTTGGGGGAAGGGGCCAAACAACGAAGTCATCGGTTTGGGAAGGATGGGGAAGGAAGTCGGCCGTGCCCTGTCAAAGTAACCATCCCGGCATTTGCCTGAAGCGATTTAGGGAAATCACGGAAAACCTAAATCAGGATTGGCCGGACGCGTGTTCGAACCGTCGTCCTTCTGAATGCGAGTCCAGTATGCTAAAGACTGCGCCACCTCCCTCGGTGTATACTTTGGGGCAGTTCCTTTATCGGATCAGTGCATGTTGCCCATTGTATTTCCACTGAGCAGATTTCATTCCTTATTGAGATTCTGAAAGGCTTGTAATACTCCCATTGAGACTTTAACCCGCTATTTTCATTATGTGACAGTTAAAAAAAGTATCTAAAGCGCCAGTACTTCTTGTGGCATACTTCATTTTCAGTTTGTTTCTCATATAAAAGCGAAATAACGAACTTTTACTTTAGATATCACTCGTTTTATGTTGATGAACGTTTACCGTTCAATATGTTGTCATCTGAACATGTCCACTGGTATATGGTCAAGTGTTGCCAACTTAACATCGAGCATTGATGTCACAACTGTAATGCACTTTGTCATAATGCCCTACACTGCTGACTGACATTGGCAACTGGCCATGCCCCCCAAGTGCCTGCTCGTTTAAGACACTTCACTAAAACAAACATGGCTTCTCTGACCTCAGAGTATAAATTTCGATTCAGATGACTCTTACCCAGATATAAAATTAGACGGATGGCTAAACAATTTACAGATTGTATTCCATTTTAGGCTCCTGCTCAATTTGTTTGGATCCACTTTATGCCGTCAGCGATAAGTATGACTAGTTCCTGGCTCCAGCACACCCACCATTAACATTTCATCGTTGAAATTATCAACACATAGTGAAATATATTTAATGACGATTTAATAGGTTTTAGGCGCTTCCTTTTTCCTTCAATGTCAAGAATATGAACTTAGCCTACATGTACCTTCTTTCGGCAATTTGTACTATAAATTTTTGAAAATTTTATGTTCATATAACAGCGTTTGAGTTTTGGAATATTATGACAAAGCTAACCTGTAGAAGTTCTCCCCATAAATCCTATTATCACATTGTGTTCTATGAGTGCTTTATACTTTCAACAGATGTTAGAAATGTTAGGAAAATGTAATAGCTGAGATCAGATTTTGTAGAAGCGTAAATATTCTTGGATTAGATTTACAAAACAAATTTTATATCACCCTAATACCACCTCCTTTCTTCAGCACATCTTACAACAGATTATTATACGAACTAACAGCAGGGTCAGTCATCACTTGCTGCTACATCTTCTCTTTCTGTGTTCTCTTCTCTCTATATAAATCATTGGTTTATGACATTACCTGACAAAGAAACTCTTACGTTCCATAATCTTGAACTTATATGAAATCTCTTAATAACACTGGGGCATTCAGAACACACTGAAGAATGGTGTTGCAGTGTACCAAACTAATTTCCCTTCACTCTCTCATTTGGCTCCACAGCACAGTCAGCCCGATTCTACAGGGTGACCGTTATTGAACTATATGACTACGGCGCTGCAGTCATGGACTGTGCGGCTGGTCCCGGCGGAGGTTCGAGTCCTCCCTTGGGCATGGGTGTGTTTGTCCTTTGGATAATTTACGTTAAGTAGTGTATAAGCTTAGGGACTGATGACCTTAGCGGTTAAGTCCCATAAGATTTCACACACATTTGAACATTTTTTTGAACTATATGAAATGAAATCGTCATAACTTCTGAACGGTTTACGTTAGGACGTTCAAACTGCACGGTTGGCCGCAGGGCATGATGAGAACTAGTATGCGCTGTATGGTTTGGTTTAGCGTCGAAGTCCACTTTCATTTGGATGGGTTCGTCAATAATCAATATTGGTGCATTTGGGAGACTGAGAATCCGCATTTCGCGGTCGAGAAGTGTCTTCACCCTCAACAGGTGACTATGTGGTGTGCAATGGCCAGTCACGGTGTAATCAATGCGATATTCCTTGATAGTACGGTGACTACCGAACGGTACGTGAACGTTTTGGAACATGATTTCATCCCCATTATACAAAGTGACCCTGATTTCTGCAAAATGTGGTTCATGCAAGTTGGAGCTCAACCCCATCGAAGCAGGAGAGTGTTTGATGCCCTAGAGGAACACTTTGGGGACCACATTCTGGCTCTGGGCTATTGTGTTGCTCAAATTCCAGAGGTCTTCGTTTTTGGCTGTGTCAATTTTGAATAACTTTCCAGCAGCATCTAAACAACCTCTTTTCTTACGTACCAGGGTTCTTCGTACCGATCACTAGTGTCAGCTTTTCCCTTAGTTTGCATACGAGAACTGCAGTCCTCGGTATTCCCCTTGCACTTTAGTTAATACTGTCTCCTTCTGTGCCTCTTGATGCAGCTCCACAACCGCATCCTACAATCTATGCAATTCATCGCTAACTTCCCATGAATTGAAAATCAGACAAAAAGTACCCACCGTTGGTTTGTCAGTACGACGTCCAGTTGCCTGGAGAACAGTACTCCAGGCTCTAGAGGCTGAATCTATGATACAGTTGCCACTCTCCTTCTGGTGCAGCGTCACAAAGACTACGACATTCATCTAGGACCCCCATTCCGTTATGCCATCTGAGAGAAGGGAACCGTTATCATTGCTTCATCACATCCGGTATAAAATTAGCGTCTTGATCTGTGATTACAATATCTGCAGTGCCAAAGGTGAGCAACCAATTGTTCGCCATTGGTTGGGCAACTGTACTCGTTTGTTGATCAGTTATTCCAATATATCGTGAGAAGTGGTCTAGCATATACCTACTCCTTACTGTTTTCCTAACAAATAGATCTAAAATATCCATCCTACCATCCAGAAGGGTTGAGATACTTCTGCTACACTTTGTAATGGAATTGGCCAGTAGCTAAGATTAGTCCTTGGTGCACACTGTACACAGTCCCTGACGTATTGTTCGACATCTCGTTTCCTGATCCTCCCTAAAGATTTCTCAGCAACCTATCTATCAGTTGCTTTCTGCCCTCCGTGGCCTGGCAACAGATGGTCATGTGCTTGTTTCTAAACTTCGTCCAGGAACACTGCAAGTACTACCACTCGTTGTCCACAGTTTGTCATTATGCACAATAAGCCATCATGCATGACGAATTGTAGTTGTGACTTAAATATGTCGCAGTCAGTGTCATCTGCCTGGGCCATTTGCCACTCAGCAATGTACGTGCCCAGTGCTTCTAGAGCTGCAGTTTTCCTACTCAAACAATTTATGTTGGTATATCCCTTCCCTAGCTCTTGCACTACTTTGTAATTAAAGTTAATCACTTGTAGGGACCACCTTGTCAGTCTGCGGGAAGGAATCTTCAGCTCCAGTAGCCATTTTAACGTCGCATAATCCATCACTACTTAAAACTTTTAGTCATTAAATAGCAGTGGAAGTAAGAAATATCGTAGATAACAGCCAAACTTTTCTTCTCATTCGCGGAATAATTTCATTCTGCTTTGTTCAGCTGTTGGGACATTCATGCTACAGGCTTTTCTTTGTTGGTGTAGTGTTGCTACCCAGTCTTTAGAGAGATTAGTAAAAAAGTTATAAGAAAGCCACCATGAAATGTTGCAATAGCAACCACAGGCCGGTTAGTGGAGTGAGGCGACATGTGGGTTGGATTGTAAGACAGATCAGTGGAACCTTGCACCACACAGAAGTCACATATGTCTCAGCCATATAAATGGGTGGGAATTCTTAGGCAGATTCATTTGAAGTCCAGCAGCAGTAACACCACCACCACGCCAGATCGTAGCTAGACAACAAGAAGACCATGCATCACGAGCTGCCACTATGTGTTCGAGACCCGATCGGGCCAGCCACCACCTGCTGTCCGTGCCTGCTATCGTCAGACTGCTGTCAGGGGGCAGCAGGTTGTGTCCCATGCATGGCAGTCTCCACCCACCTCATGGAGGATGTGAGCATGGTCTGAGTTGCCAAATGCGGGCGGTCCACAAAGGAATAGCTGTGCAGCTGAAGCAGGAGAATGCTGCTGACGTCAAAGCTGTGGCCTACTCTCAGACCAACGTCCGTTGTTCAGCCTGACATCAGCATCACAGGGTGCCTATGCATGCATCTGTTCACCTGGGGCAGAAACAGCAGCCTGAGAGCTGACTATGGCCAAAGTTGCTGGAGTCAGGCGCGTCTGCCTCGCATTACTAATGATAATTATATGTATTTCAAGTTGAATATATCATTTTTCCTTGACCACACGCTCCACTGAGTGCTGTCAGCGTTCGACATTATCTATAATCTGATTAAGGATACAAACAATCACCATACTGCTCGCATTACAGGACAGAATAAATTCTTTTTCAAAAGTTTGGAAACATCAAAACTGGACCTAATGTAAACGCTTGCTTAAAAGTATAAAACACTGTTGGACATTTGGTAGACCATTCAACTTTTGCTACTTTACATAACAAGCAGTTCAAACGTTCAGCAACTACAGTAAAGTTCTTTACAAAATTACGATAACAGCTACAGAGTTACACAGACCCAAAACGATTGTAACTGTTTAGCTGTCTGTAGTGGTGAGATGTTCCAAAACGCCGAGATTAAGCATGAATCTTTTCACACACCTTCCTGATTAATCATATGGCCAAGATAACTGACCTCCATTACTGCAAAATGATATTTATCAATGCTCAGCATTAGCCACACTGTCATCAGTCTTTTGAACACTTCCTCCAGTCATTGTACATGTTGTTCATGCCTTTTAAAAACGCTATGATGAAATCAAGCTAAAGTATACATTGTTTCAGCTTCAGTTCTCTATTCACTCCAGCCAATAATCTTTGAAAAGTGACAGGTGGATACTTGAGTCCGAATGGCTTGCGATGGTACTGAAAATAGCCTCAGGGGAATGAAATCTGTCTTCAGCCAGTCTTCTAGTGGCACCTCCAATTGATGGTATCCACTCTTTAATCCATTGGCGGATAGATACTCTGAACCAAGGTCACCAGGTTCCACATTATGTTTGATATAGGATATGCATCGGTGATGTTTCCTGCACCCAGCTATCAGTAGTCACAGAAAAATATGTATTTCCTATTGCCATCTGGCGACTTCTCTGTGGGCCAAAATGGCAGTCGCTCTCCATGGGCTATCACCATATTTAATAATACCATCTGCTAACTGTTAGCTGATAAGTTTTTCCATTATCAGTTGTATACATTTTGGAATTCTGTATAGTTTCTTATACACTGAACGTTATTCCCCGTTGGTGTCCTGAACTGCGTGACTGACGTTGCGGGTCCACCCGGGTGACATAAATCTGTGAGCTGCAGTAACGAAGTTAATCGCTTTCCTATCGTTCCCTTGTAAATATTTCACTTTTCTCGTAATTCAGGTGGGTCGATGGTTCTCTTGCAGCAGCGGTCCTTATTTGTCTTATCTATGCCGTCTTCATCTAAAATATCGAAATTAGCAATCAACAATTCCTTTATCAGACTCGCTTCATTCATATCAAAATTATCGAAACTGACTGGAACCATAAAATCACCGTCCACATTACTGATACGTACTAAACTTCTGCGTACGAAACAGTGTGACTTACCAAATTTTTCCGTAGTTTCTAATGGGTCTACAACATGTACCTTGTGGCATTGTATCATGTAAATTGATCTTTAGTGCCTGTGTCTGCACATTATTTAGTACTATCTTTATAACTGGTGAACCTCATGACGTCACAATACTTACAGCTGTTGCCCTGAAGGTTCAATTACACAATGCAAAACATCAATTTTGCGTGATATTTGAGGTCGAGTCCCACAATCATACCGTATCCTTCCCCAACACATGGCAGCACCTCCACAACTGAGCAGTGTTGTTTCCAATGACCTCACATCATTATCACCACTACACAGAACCTATACCTTGGAGACCTCAATATCTTTCAGGCCATGAGATATAGACTGGCGACCAATACATGAGCCCCTGTATCCACTTGAAATTTTTTTTTCTTTATCGTGGACTTTGGTTATCAAGCAGCATTCCATCTCTGGACTTGTTTTTGCAGTCACGTGTTCTCCTGGGAATTCCATCCGATGGATGGGGCACCCCTGTCTGCATATAACGACTGATTATTGCTTGTCCCATGTTTTATTATGGCAGTCACACATCTTATACTATTAACATTTGTAATAATTTGAATTTCTGCAAAATAACCCACTATCATTTTTGAAAACTGAAAACTTTTGTTACAACTTCAGTTAAAGTAGCTTTCAAGCCACGTTCATCCATGTGTAATAAATCTGGTTTCTTAAATGCCATTTTTAGAAAAAAAGCTGTACTCAGAGAGCTGTGAGAGTAATTTCGATGTAACTAATTGCATTATGTAAACATTTATTATTATTCTAATTATTCATTTTATATTTTGAATTGCTATTTTTCGTTTAACATCAATTTTTTCTATTGTTTTTAGTTTACCACTCAATGTAAGTGTATTTGTTAATTGGAAATAGTAAATAACTCCTTATCATGATACGAAAACATTAAAATAATGATAATCTGTAAAAATGCTTGAAACATAACGTTTTTCTTACACCAATCAGGAAAATGAATGCAATTCCTTCACGTAATATTCACGATGGAGAACAGAATGTCAAACAAAATCCATCAGGATTTCAAATTGTTACAGGAATCCTCTAAATATCCTGATTTGTGTAAGGCATATTTGAGTACACTGGTAGGTCTTAACGAAGAGAATTGATTATGTACTAGTGACTGCAGCTTGATTATATTGTTTCTCAAGTAGAGACTGACATCTTAATCAATCAATAGACCTGAAAGTCTTCTCACAAAGTTCTTCCAACATCAGAAGCTGTATATGTCCAACGGCTATACCTGTGCTGTCAAGCCTTTAGGGATTATCAGATGATTAAGTGTCTTTTCCTCAGGTATGACTCTCAAAACTGTATTTTCACACTAGCTATAAACCTTTTCATAGATTTTAGAGAAACTAAAGGTTTGTTTGGAGTGAGAATTCGAGAATCTCTTTCTGAAGCCCTAAATGTCCGTATGACAATATCGAAATCTGATAAACAAACGTCTGTCCAGAACAAAAGATATTTCGAAGATGTCTTTTTCCCAGTGATGGAGAAAAATTTGTATTTTTGTTCAGATTCTTGGGATGGTCAGTGTGCAAGAACTATTTGGACTCTAGAGCATCGTATCTGAGGACAAGGAATTTGCTCATCTGGTTATCCAAAAGGGCTCGACGGAACAGGTACAGACGTTCGACGTATATGGCTTTTGATGTTGGAAGAACATTGTGAGAACGTTTTCGTATCTAGTTCTCATGAATGACTGTGATGTCAATGTCTACTTGACAAACAATGTAATCAAGCTGTAATCACTAGTACACAATTAGTTCTCTTCTCCAGGACATACCAGTATACTGAAATATTCCTGATACAAATCAGGATATTTAGAGAATCACCCACGACAATTTGAAATCCTGCTGAATTCTGTTTTATAGTGTGTTCTGCGTCGAATATATCATGTGTAGGAATTTCTTTGATTTTATGTGCTTGGTGTAAAAATAAATTATATCCTCGCTACATATGTCTGCTTGGCCTAAACTCTCATATTAAACACTGTTAACAGAACGTCAAAACATTTCTCACTCTTCAGTTGGTAAGTTGGAATAAACGAAACGATATCTGAATAACCATTTCGTATTGTATTTTATTCTACTGCAACACTTTTTGTCGTGCATTCAACTCAAGCATTTTGGGATCGAAACAAATAGCCCATACGTAGCAACACATTTTCAAGTAATTAATGAATGTTTTGCAATCAGATTTCTAACTGAACTAAATCTATTTGTGTCGCAGGTGATTACAGGTACTCACAGAGGTAACATAGCACAGAACACTGTAGCGTGCATACTTGCACGCAGCGAATATGGACATTCTCCAAAGCTAATTGCGGCACATAGTTAATTTATTTATGTACTTTCTAGTCTTAAATAGTATCTCTTACATTAAATTCCATTCTTCACGTAATGTTACTACAATATGTCAGAAATGTGAACAATAATGTCTAAGTAATGCCTACTTCCAGTTTCACTGATTTCTTGTGCTGATGAAATAGCTTACCTGAGAAGCTTTCTGAATAGCTCAATTGATGTGTCTAAAGCTGTCTGATGCCAAATGCACAATAATCAATTTTATATCAATTCTTGAGAATTGAAATTCCTAATTACTTATAAATACGTGTGTGAAGTACAAGAGAAGTGATAAATCAATTAGGTTTGAGTAAATTTTAATATGTTGCAAGGGAAGGCATCCTGATTGTTTCCCAGAGGCTTATCTACAATGTTTAGCATAATTAATATCCCAGCAACATGAAACCGCAACTTTTTTCGGTTTTGAGCCAAACATTTACAAAATTAAGCGGATGATAAATAACTTGCTGAACACTTTTTTTGAGTAGACTGAATTTCATAAAAGGTGAACTCATCCCCTCTTTCTCTGTCTCCAAGAGTTTAATAGTTCGAATTTTGGCAAATTTTTCCTAAATAGGAAGAACTATCTGATAATTTTCACCCAGAAGTTTGTAAGTGACGGGTACTATAGTATAATTCTACTATATAACTTTCAAAGTAGAGTTAATTAACTAAATATAACCACCCACTATTTCGTAGTATTAAATAGATCTTGAGATACAAAGTTTTGAATAACATTATCGCATCGAAAAATTATAAGACAATCACATGTTGATCATTTTACATACACTGAAGAACCAAAGAAACTGGTACACCTGCCTAATATCGTGTAGGGCCCCGGCGATCACACAGAAGGGCCGCAACACGATGTGGCATGGACTCGAATAATGCCTGAAGCAGTGCTGGAGGAAACTGACACCATGAATCCTGCAGGGCTGTCCATAAATCCGTAAGAGTACGAGGGGGTGGAGATCTCTTCTGAAGAGCACGTTGCAAGGCATCCCAGATATGCCCAATAATGTTCATGTCTGGGGAGTTTGGTGGCCAGCGGAAATGTTTAAACTCTGAAGAACGTTCTTAAAGCCTCTTTGTAGCAATTCTCGACGTGTGGGAGGTTGCACTGTCCTGCTGCAATTGCCCTAGTCCGTCGGAATGCACAATGCACATGAATGGATGCAGGTGATCATACGGGATGCTTACATACGTTTCACCTGTCAGAGTCGTATCTAGACATACCAGGGATCCTGTATCACTCCAACTGCACAGCCCCACACCATTACAAACCCTCCACCAGCTTGAACAGTCCCCTGCTGACATGAAGGGTCCATGGATTCATGAGGTTTTCTCCATACCCGTACACGTCCATTCACTCGATGAAATTCGAAACGAGACACGTCCGACCAGGCAACATGTTTCCCGTAATCAACAGCCCAGTGTCGGTGTTGATGGGCCCAGGCGAGGCGTAAAGCTTTCTGTTGTACAGTCATCAATGGCACACGCGTGGGCCTTCGGCTCTGAAAGTCAATATCGATGATGTTTCGTTATATGGTTCGCATTCTGACACTTGTTGATGGCCTACCATTGAAATCCGTAGCAATTTGCGAAAGGGTTGCACTTCTGTCACGCTGATCGATTCTCTTCAGTCGTCGTTGGTCCCGTTCTCGCAGGATCTTTTTCCTGTCGCAGCGATGTTGGAGATTTGATGTATTACCGGATTCCTGATATTCTCGGTACACTCGTGCAACGGTCGTACGGGAAAATACTTCAACGTTACCTCGAAGATGCTGTGTCCCATCGCTCGTGCGCCGGCTATAACACCACGTTCAAACTCACTTAAATCTTGATAAGCTGCCATTGTAGCAGCAGTAACCGATCTAATTACTGCGCCAGACACTTGTTGTCTTATATAGGCGTTGCTGACCGCAGTGCCGTATTCTGTCTGTTTACATATCTCTGTATTTGAATACGTATGTCCATACCAGTTTCTTTGGCGCTTCAGTGCATATGTCAAGGAGTAAGGGTGACGCCAACATTAAAAACACAATAAAATTCAAACAAATCAGTAATGTGAAATTGGAAATATCGAGGTAACTGATTTAATTTGCTAACCTTCAGAACTGCAACATGAGGAAGAATAACAAATAATGAAATATTTCATATTGTGTGTTTACAGTATAGTAGGAAGAATACACGATTAAATTTGTAGATGATTTGCGGCTATACGGGGTGCATCAGTTAGTACACAAAGCTGCCATTTCTGCCAACAGTGACGGCCGACTGGGCACCAAATGGATGAGTGATATATGTACGTCATTCCATGCGTCAGTCGTAGTGATTGACGAGCGGTGGCGTTCGTAGTGATTGGCGAGCGGTGGCGTCCCAGTCTGTTGAGAACCCCTAATCATTTGTTTTCCATGGGTGGGAGACCTGGAGAACATACTGGCCAGAGCAATACTCAAACACCCTCGATAGTGAGGCAGTTCAGGACGGAACGTGAAACATGACCTTATTTGTTGAATTATAACGCCATGTAGACTTCTAAAATAGGGCACAGACACCAGCCTTAACACGTCAGAAACATAACACCTGTCTCCTAAATTCCCAGTTATACGAACCAGAGATAACTGTGTTGTGCATCCAAAGACAACCCGTATTATAGCGCCAAGTGCTGGGCCCGAATGACGATGGTAAATGCAGACCAACAACTTTCATACTCCTCGGAGCCTCTCCATCTTGAAACATTCATAGTGATGCTACACGCAGAAGCAGAACTTGTCTGAAGAGACGATGCGGTGCCACTCAGGTGTCCAGTATTTTCGTTGGGGCGCTGTCGGCGCGCTTCTCTCTGCTGTCCCGTCAAGGGATGCCACAACAATGGTCGCCGTGCGTATAGTCCGTGATACTACCGGACGTCGTCGCCCTGTCCATATAGATACTTTTTTTTCAGACAAACCCATTTCCTAAATAAAAGGACGTGACGCGGCTCTACGATCCTGCACATGCTAGTGAACAATACGTCTGTCCTCTTGGGCTTTTGTCGTACGGTCCGCTGACATTCTGCATGGCGTTTAGTTTCGCCATTCTGAACTCATAAATCCCATATTCGCATGTCAGCCGTGGGATCGAGATCAACGCGACTAGCAATGTCGGGGAACGATAAACCGTATTCTAGATGGATCGTGATCGTGCCACTGCAGAATTCCGACACTTTCTCGTAGGCGCTTCGCATTCTTACGCGAGGCATAACACGTCCTTCTCACAAATACACAAAGTTCAGATGCGATTTCCGAATGAGAAACATACTGTATAACCTTCCCTAACGTACAGAATGTAGGTGGAGTTACATATGCACCTACGTCTACGTACATACCCCGCAAGCCAACGATGGTTCGTGGTGGAGGGTACCTTGTACCACTGCTAGTCATTTCCTTTCCTCTTCTGTACCCTTCCGTACAAGCCCTAATCTCTCTCACCCTTTCTCCAGCAATTCACATTTGAGTGTCCGAAGCATTTCCGTAATAACTGCTTGTTGTTTGAACCTACTGGCAACTCTGAAATGCTTCGATGTCTTCCATTAAACCGACCTGGTGCGGATCCCAAACACTCTAACAGTACTCAACAATGTGTGGCACTAGTGTTCTACTGTATATGCGGCCTCCTTTACAGATGAACCACACATTCCTCAAATTCTGCCAATAAACTTAAGTCGACCATTAGCCTCTCCTATTACAATCGTTACACGCTCATCCCATTTCATACTGCTTTGTAACATTACGCCTAGATATTTAACCAACATGACTAGGTCAAGCAGCGCTCTACTGATGTTGTATCCGAACATTACGGGTTCGTTTTTCCTATTCATCTGCATGAACTTATATTTTTCTACATTCAGTGCTAGTTGCCATTCATCGCTCCAACTATAAATTTTGTCTAAGCCATCTTGTACCCTCCTGCACTCACCAAACGACGACACTTTCCCATACACCACAGCATTATCAGAAAACAGCAGCAGACTGCTGCCTACCTGTCCGCCAGATCATTTATGTGAACAGAAAATAACAGCGGTCCTATCACGCTTCCCTGGGGCACTCCTGCCGATACCCTTGTCTATGATGAGCAGTCGCCGTCGAGGTGAACATACTGTGTTCTGCTACTTAACCCACCACGAGCCACTAACATATCTGGAAACCTATTTCGTATGCTTCTACCTTCGTTAACAGTCAGCAGTGTGGCATCATGTCAAATGCTTTACGGAAATCTTGGAATATGGAATGCACCTATTGGTCCTTCATCAATGGCTCACAGGATCTCATGTAAAAAAAGGTCAAGCTGAGTTTCGCAAGAGGGATGTTTTCTAAAACCGTGTTTATTTGTGGACAGAAGGTGTTCCCTCTCAAGGAACTTTATTATATTCGAACTGAGAATATGTTCAAGGATTCTGCAGCAAACCGATGTTAAAAATATTCGTCTGTAATTTTTCGGGTTCATTCTTTCACCCTTCTTATATACAGGAGTCGCCTGCGCTTTTATTCAGTCGCTTGGGACTTTGCACTGGATAAATGAGAGCTAAGTAAGGGGACGATGCTGTAGAGTACTCTTTGCAAAACCGAATTTTGATTTGGATTAGGACTGGAGTTACACTACCTACTTTGTAAGTCTGTGTTGAAATGCTAGTTATATGCATATCCGAGCCCGTAAGGTGCGAACAGCCTGATCGAGACGGTCCCACCAATTATCGATTGGGCTTAAATTCTGGAGGTCTGGTGGCCAGTGGAGTACGTTAAACTCATCTTGGTGCTCCTCGAACCTCGCATGTACACTGCGAGCTATGTGACACGTTGCATTGTCCTGCTGGTAGATGCCATTGTGCTGAGGAGAAACAAACTGCATGCAGGGGTGGACTTTGTCCTCAAGGATTGATGCATACTTGTGTCGTTCCCTTGGGCCTTCCAAAATGAGACGGTCACCCATGGAATGCTATGGAAACATTCCTCATATCCTAGCATCCCCTTCCCAGCCTGGACCAATCTGACAATCGTTGCAGAGCTGTGCATGACAATTGCCACTTGTCCGATGGAGCATGATACATGATTCGTCTGAAAAGGCTACCTGTCACCTTTCAGTGGACATTCAGTTGCGCCAATGGCGTACAAATTCCAGCTTTCGTCGTTGATGAACAGCAGTCGTCATGGGTGCATGAAACATATGACTGCTGTGGAGGCCCATAAGCGGCGACGTGGGTTGGATGGTCATTGAGGAAACACCGTTGGTAGATCCCTGGTTAACCTGGGTGGTCTGCTGCTCAACAGATGCGCATTTAATCACCCGTACACATCTCCACAGCTGCCTTTCGCCCCTGTCATCTATTACTTGAATAATGATTAAAAAAAACCAGTGGCTTTATTTGGTTAGGGCCTCTTTGCCACGCATGGCATACTTTAACTACATGTGACACAAGAACAGTTTAAAAACTTAAGTATTTCGGAAATGCTTCCACCCTTGGCTCGAAAGCCAATGATTGGGCCCATTTGGCGCTCGAATAAATGGCTCCATTTCCGCATTAGGACAGTGACTGCACTGTTTTCCGCGTCACCCGGCAGGTTTTATATACCCTCCACTGCTAGTGTGGTAACTTGCCGTCTGTGAGGGGGTATTTCATGTTGGCGTCGAACATAGGTTATGGTTATATTAATGTAACTGGGCGGTCTAGATTATGCTCAAAAGGGGCAATTCATCACAGGAACAGGCTACCCAAATCTACTGCCGAGATTACAGGAGTCTGTCAAAACGAAGTGTCTCTTAAACCTGTTCAAGTGGATTTTCCAGTTCCACGACAATGTCCAAGCTCAGTATGCCCAGGAAACTATCACACTTGCTTCTTCTCTGCAATATCCGATTTTGTTTCACTGTCCTTATTGCAAAGGGATATATTTATAAGCGAGTCTTGGAACCAGTAGAAGCACGTCTTGACGAAACCAGACCACCGCTAAGTCGGTCGAAGCCGGCGAAGAGACTACGTGGTACACTAACCGCTGTTAAACTGCGGAAATCAGCACGGTGGAACAGTATTTAACGGCGCTCGAATCAGTCTGTCGTCATCGAACAGCTGGACAGTGATGTGACGTCGAATCTGTGCTACTCTACGTCATGCCGATGACGCAGACAATTCTGCCACAGCCGGGACCCGAACCGTTGCGAGCCACCTAAGCCTCTAAGAGCCGGGGGCAGCTCCGCGCTCTGCCGCAGTCTCGAAAGTACCCGGGAGCGTGACACACAGCCCCATGTACCCGCGGTCGCTGCCGCCAGCTACACTCACTGTGGGCAGGAAACGCGACATAATGTCTGATGGAATAACCGCAATCACTGGTTTTTCCAATGTTATTTATAATCCACCTTGATTGCAAAAAATGTTTATTCACATGACCGGTTCCGTTTCCTCTAGAACCATCTTCAGATCTGTAACGATAATTACTAATTTACTATTTCGCAAATGCAAAAATTTTTCATCCTATCCAATCAACATCAAATGTACCAGAACGTACCTCCAATTTCGGTTACAGGAGTAACCCGTCCATACACAGCAAATTTCACATGCAACGTCACATAAAATTGGTTGACAGAATGCACGTCATTTATATTAATTATAAAGCTATTACCGACAGGTGGCGTCTGGTACTTTGTTACATTACATATGCACATACTGTATTAAGTAGATTTTTCTAATTTACTTTTATCTCTAAAAATACTTAATTAAAATCTGTAGATGTCAAGGTTAAAATCTGTGCTTGTCAATATTAAAATACACAATAAAATTATCATTATTATACCATCTAAAAACAAAGGGCGATTTTTATATCCATGGCGCTGGTGCAGACTTGTTTTCCTCCATGGTGTGCTTTCGTGGTTTCCGTCATTTCGGTGTTGTGGCGCGATCCACCCAGTCGTCTGACGTCCATCGCCGTGGGCGAGAGGGCCGCACAGAAGGACCCCGTCAACGACGCCAGGCGCTGCACGCATCTTCCAGCTTCCCCACCATGCACCATCTCTCATCCCTCGGCCTGGACCTCCACACGCAACAGTTGTTAACTCAGTAAGTCGTCATAAAAATAGGCGCTATACTTAAACTCGCTTTGTCCGTTCAGGATTAAATCCGGATCTTTCTTTTTGTGGGTGTATATTTCAATTTCTTCCAAAATCTTAAGAAACCGTTCCTTATGAGCTCTATGTAGGATGTCTAAATTTCTACTGTCAAAACAAAACAGCGTTTGGGGCGCATATGACTGCCTTAAAGCACTCAGTCAAGAACATTGAACAAAATTTAGACAACCTGCACAGAGCTCATAAGGGACTGTTTATTAACATTTTGGAAGAAATTGGAATATACGCCCACAAAAAGAAAGATCCGACTTTAATCCTCAAAAAAATGGTTCAAATGGCTCTGAGCTCAAAAATGGCTCAAATAGCTCTGAGCACTATGGGACTCAACTGCTGAGGTCATTAGTCCCCTAGAACTTAGAACTAGTTAAACCTAACTAACCTAAGGACATCACAAACATCCATGCCCGAGGCAGGATTCGAACCTTCGACCGTAGCGGTCTTGCGGTTCCAGACTGCAGCGCCTTTAACCGCACGGCCACTTCGGCCGGCTGGCTCTGAGCACTATGGGACTTAACTTCTGAGGTCATCAGTCCCCTAGAACTTAGAACTACTTAAACCTAACTAACCTAAGGACATCACACACATCCATGCCCGAGGCACGATTCGAACCTGCGACGTAGCGGTCGCGCGGTTCCAGACTGAAGCGCCTAGAACCGCTCGGCCACTCCAGCCTGCTATAATCCTCAACTAGCAAAGTGAGTTAAATCACAACGCTTGTTTTAATATTTATGACGACTTACTGAGATAACAACTGTTGCGTGTGGAGGTCCAGGCCGAGGGATGAGTGATGGTGCATGGTGAGGAAGCTGGAAGATGCGTGCAGCGCCTGGCGTCGTTGACGGGGTCCTCTTGCGCGGCCCTCTTGCCCACGGCGATGGACGTCAGACGATTGGGCGGATCGCACCACAACACCGAAATGGCGGAAACCACGAAAGCACACCATGGAGAAAATCAAGTCTGCACCAGCGCCATGGATGTACAAATCGCCCTTTGTTTGTAGATCGTATAAAAATGATAATTTTACTGTGTATTTTAATATTGACAAGCACAGATTTTAACCTTGACATCTACTGATTTTAATTAAGTATTTTTAGAGATAAAAGTAAATTATAAAAATCTACTTAATACAGTATGTGCATATGCAATATAACAAATGTACCTGACGCCACCTGCCGGTAATAGTTTTATAATTTATATAAATGACGTGCATTCTGCCAACCACTTTTATGTGACACAGCATGTGTAGTTTGCTGTGTATGGACGGGTTACTCCTGTAACCGAAATTGGAGGTACGTTCTGGTATATTTGATGTAGATTGGATACGATGAAAAAGTTTTGCATTTGCGAAATAGTAAATTAGTATCATTATCGTTACAGATCTGAAGATGGTTCTAGAGGAACCGAAACCGGTCATCTGAATCAACATTTTTTTGCGATCAAGGTGGATTATAAATAACATTGGTTTCCTGGGCAACCAAAATGCAGAATTCTACAACCAAGGTCTCCGCCAAGTCATACATCGTTGGAAAAACTACATCGCATTGAAATGTAGAAAAGGACTAACACCATCAGCATGTTTCATGGTTTTTCGAGGCGATAATCAAGACGTTATGACTACTCCCTCGACCTGTCTAGATGCTTCCTCTGTGAAACCACTGAATGTCGAGACGCCAGAAAATCTTGTTCGCACATTTGTGAAGAAAAACAACACCTAATGATTAGTGAGTGTCATCAATATTATTTTCTGTGCTGACAGAACCACCGACTACAACCACCCCTAGAGGTGGATTCAAACTTCAGCCTGTAACAGAGCTACTTTTGGTGGTCATTCGTCTCCATATGAGCGATGATCACGTCTTCAACCGTTTTATATATGAATATGTTAACTACATTTTTAAAGTATTAGAACAATTGTTGATATGCTGCCGACTGTCCCCTTGGTCCATCAGATAAATAGTTAACGTCTAATGATGTAAATAATTAATGAAGCATTGTATCTTTCACGCTTGAAATACACCTCTTACTCTTGCTATTACCTCTTGTGTCGTCTATGATTCTCACGCTGTACGATATCCCACACCCGCTTAGAGCTATTAATACGTCGAATATCATACACGCTCGAGCTACAGGCTCCCTTGTTTGGGAATGCTTCTACAGTGCTATCGGCAGCTGTCTACCTGTGCTCGCCACAATTAGCGACTATCACAATCCAAAAATACAATATGAAAGGTATGTTGATTCATAGAAGGAGCTCTGTCATGTATAAGAGGGGAACAAGACGTTTCCGTACGAAGGCCCTACAGTCCAGAATCGGTATACCAATCAGGCAAAATCGCCGTGAGCATTGAGGCAATCATACTACCGAAGCACCAGGTTGAAGATACCCGTTTGCTAAAACACTGTGTCTTGCCGCGTGAGGAAGGTCGTAATTGCCTGCTTCATATCCTCGTCCGACAGGATTCGTCGTCCATTCAAGGCCTTTCTCACGGGACCGAAGGTGTGATAATCGCAATGGGAGAGATCAGGACCCGTAACACAGATTAATCGATAACAGTAAAAACATGACGTGTGGTAACTGCAGGAATGTAGCCGCTGTGTGTTACGAGTTGATAATGTACTTATTCCATCAACAGTCATCTCAGGATATATTCGTTGGGTATTGGTTACTTACAACTCTGAGGCAAACGTAGTAGATAGCTTTTTACGCAGATACGTTCGTGTATATGATTAGCGGGCAGCATTTGGTCAGACAATCTGTGACGTGTAACAAAAGGTTTTCACGCTGTATCTGGAGAGGCAAATGCTCTTTTCAGAATGTCTGCAGCTTCCTAGACTGAGGTAGTCTTCCATCAGGAACGACTCTTACTGTTAGTTGTCAGTTACACGCAATTCGTAACAACCTCCAATAGAAGTTCCTACCAAATGTCTCAAACCAAAGCCTTTCTCAGAAGAAGTCAATGTGTGTAACTTCAGGATTAGAAGTGTCTTTGCTTTACCATGCACAGAGCTTAGGTCTATCCTTTGTACATTAGCGATCACCTGCTGAAGAAAGCAGAGACTGTACAACAGAGTTCTTAGTTCTCCTGGAAATCATTATTAGGGCCTTCCCCGGCACGATGTCAATGATTCGTAGTCATTCTTCTTCAAGCTTTAAATTTCGCTATTCATATTGTGACTGCGAGATAACCTTATACCCCACATTCCTCATATAAACTTTAGTTTTTTCAGGTTTTCCTCATCTCGATATTTCTAGGTAAGGAAACCAGTGTTAACCGTTTTCGTATCAATTATGCAATCACCTTGAACGTTTCTGTCATGTACATCGAAATTTCCCCCTTTTTTCCATAGAAAGTAAGTTATTTCTTTCCACAGAATCATGACGTCATTCTTCACGTGACTATCGGGTCGAATCTATAACTTCTAGTTTCTTCTCTAGGAATCCTGTTGTGGAAAGTTAAAACTCTTATTACCTAAACGGCGTGTTAATTTTTTTATCTAACCTGCGGACTTCGATGAATATATATATTTCGAACATTTATTGCATATTTGAGCTTTTATAACTATTGCGCATTGTAATTTCATTTAAACATTGCAATAAACGTTGATGGTTTTGAAGCATACATTTAACACTTCATTGCAAAACAGTTTGTATCCCGCTCTCATCTTGTAGCTAGCCTTGGTTCATACTTGTACTACTCATATCTTGCTCAACAGTAGTTTAAGGTTCTGCATTTCGAACACCACCAGATACGAAGGACCAGACACTTGTTCGAAAGAACGTGATGTCCTCTTCAGACCGACCTGTTTCCTCTCACTCTTGCGTCGCCCCACGTCATACAAAAGCCTTAACTCCGGCGACATTGTGGTTCACACAATACAAAAAAGAGGCTGACTAACAACATTTTTGCACTGTCTGTTATTTTGTTATACGGGACAAACAAATGTACTTAACTTTCACATACTGAAGAATGAGGGCAAGAAGCTGTATCTGAAGATCTATTTGACGCACTGAAATAATAATTTGATGCTCAAATCGGAACGACTTGAATCTGAAAGCTACCTCATAAAATATGATTGTAAGATCGATGTTTTAAGTTAATAGATAAAGCCTAGCACGAAATTCGAGCTTATATCGTATTTTGATATTGTCTTCAAATTTTTCGTAGTCCTGTCGCCGAAGCTGTTGTAGACAGAAAGATCAAATATAACCCACCTTTCATCAGATTTAATCTACTTCAAAAGTACTCACTGCACTTCAAAAATATTTGGAATGAAGTTTCATATCACACGCTTAGTTTGAAAGCTATTTGGCAAAAACTAAAAAAAGGGCGTAAAATTTTGCATTTTTTCCAAGATGGCGATGGATTACAAGATTATCATTTTTCACCAAATTTATTTCTGAAATCTTATTATCTGTAGGAATAAATTACTTTGTATCTTTTTATTAAAAGCTGTCACTGTTATGTTATTGTTGAAATAGAAAGAAAAGTCCAGTTGTGCTTCGTGTCATGCATGGGAATGCACTTCTTGCACCGTTTCATACATGTTCTTGCAATTTCTTAACATTTTCCTGTTTTACTCTGTGTCAGCCTTTTTCGTAAAGCAGCATACATGCGGCACCAATTGCATTTTTAATTTTAATTAAAAACTGTATACTTATTAAAAATACTACTAGAATATTATAAAACCAATGTTAAGGAAATTTTATTTCATTTTTGTACTGTTGTGTTTCACAATTGTTCTGTTTCTACCTGTAAGTTGTAAGTGCAATATGTAATGAATTTTTTTAAAAAGGCTGCATATATCTGGCAATAATTTATTTTCTTGTTGTAGACTCTTTTTCTTTTTCAAATAAATCTGATACTGATATTTTAATGTTGCAGGGCTAAAATGCATTCCTGCACCATCATCGGTATACTTGTGTGTGTTTCTGGTGCAGTTTTTAGCATGTCCATTCCAAGAAGGGAAAGACTCTGGCATAAATTCGCTACCTACAAATATCCACATTTGTCCTCTATGAGTCCTTGGGACGGCCCCTCAGGAAGAGAACCAACTTGTGAAGAACTGAGAGCAATGTGGCGTTTCTCAAAACGCCAGTCACGCATCACAGAACTCACAAATGAGGTACCAATGTACAAAGATCCATTTGCTTATAACGTTTGGGAACCATATGGACATACAAGGTCTCTAGGAAATGATATTCTGGATACCACAGGAAGAGATTATGTCTATGGCACAGTTGTTCATTATCCACAACATCGTCAGCCTTCTGAAGCTCGACAAAAGTACAGTCCCTATGACGAAGTAGTTAGGCTTCTTCATCGATCACCCTACATGAGCCCCTCACCAGTTTATGCGTCTGCTCACCAGCCATCTCCACGTTACAGTAGTTTTGAAGAATTAAAAAACATCATACGAGCAGAGAGAGCCCAAGAGCAGCAGCAGCAACAGCAGCAGCTGCAAGAACAACAACAACAACAACAAATGCCTGTCAGATCTCAGATAGTGGGAAGTGATTCTGACTATTACATCTCTGAGGACTCAGAATATCCAAATGACGAATATCGTATCAGTAGCTATGAAAGTAGCGGTAACGCTCAGAACATAATGCCACCTATGATCTACGGAGTACCAAATGAAGCAATGTATTCAGACTCTCTGCCACCTAAGATGTACAGAGCTGAAGATCAGTTTTTAATGGGTTCTCAAACCAATGATCATATGTATAATGATCGTTCACAGGAGTATATCGATGAAGTAAGTATGAGAAATAGTTATAATTATTATCAGTAGTTTTTAGCCATTATTTATTATATTCCTAAATACTAATATTATGCTGCGTTTAGCCTCAGTTAAACGCTCCCAGCAAATATTAGAACTATGCTTTATACTTTCTCACTAACTGTATGTGACATGAAAGATGTTTATGATTTCGATACCCTGCATGTACATATTTAAGAGATCAATAATATATTCCAAGCAGTATCCAAAAATGCTTTCATTGTGTTTATTGTGTAAAATAATACTTTTCTTTCTTTTCTTATGTATTGACCATCCCAATATTTTATATTAGTTGCTCTCAACCCAGCATCCATCTTCTGTCTTGGAATGGTGACCATTAACCCCACCTCTTCCTCCCATCCCCATCTAAAGTCCTAATTTAACTCAGTCACAGTATCCCTGGTGCAAAATTTCTTCTATGTACAAAGCGCTGCCGTACTCACATCTGCAAAACAGTAAGCTTTTTTGAATAATAAACATACATTGTGATTATTAAATTTACTATGTCCAAAAATACTTTTTTATGGTTTCAATGAGATCTTCCTAAATTTCTAAAACAAAATCATAAATGTCAGTACCAAAATCGTATCTGTAAAATTTGACATCTTAAACAGATCAGAATTAGTAGGTGAATTGTGAATACGCTAATAACAATGTATTGATGGGAGACTTTTAGAAATAATGCATACGTCAGACTTTAAATAATACCTGACAGAGACATATTATTTTATTATTAAACTACTGACCATTATAATCCATTAAATTTCGGGCATGCAGCAGCGCAAATAAAATTTCTTGCACTGATATTTCGGCCGCGTTTAGCCTCAGTTAAACGCTCTTAGCAAATATTACGAGGGTCATTCAATAATTAAAGAGACAAATTGGTCTGGAGAAAAAAGCATTTATTCTTACAAAACAATACTTTTTCTACTTTTCAACATAAACCCCTTGAACATTTATGCACTTGCTCAAACGGGTTACAAGTTTCTTTTTTAATCCCAGCTGCAAAGAACTCTTTGTCTTGATGTTTGAACTAATTTCCCACAAACTTTTTCATGTCCTCGTTGTCCTGGAACCTCTTCCTGCGTAATGCCTCCTTCAGTGCACCAAACAAATGGAAATCACTAAATGCTAAATCAGGACTGTAAGAAGGATGAGGCAGTACTTCCCAGCCCATTTTGTCAATGGTTTCACGGGTCAGTTGAGCAATATGAGGACGTGCATTGTCTTGCTGGAGAATCAGACCTCACCTCTGAGATCCACGACGCTTCTCTCTCATGGTTGGCTTTACCTTTTTCAAAAGCAAATCCGATTAGTATTGACTGTTCATTTTACACTGCTCTTCGAGATAAGAACAAATAACTGGAGCTTCAGCATCCCAAAACACCGTCAACATGACTTTTCCTGATGATACTTGGGTTTTGAATTTTTTCTTGTGCTCCCACTTCATGCTTTGTCTTTTTGATTCTGGCTCATAATAGTGAACCCAAGTTTCATCGCAAGTTAAAATTTTGTTGAGGAAGTGCTCACCTTCTCTTTCATAACGTTCCTTTAGCTCTGTGCACACTAACCTTGTTTCCTTCTATAGCAGCGTCAACTCCTTTGGGACCCATCTTGCACACGTTTTGCTGTACCTCAGCTTGTTGCAGATAATGTTATGAACTGTACCTATACTAACGTGAACCTTATAAACTATCATTTCCACAGTCACACGACGGTCTTCACGAATAATATCATCAATTAGACTTTCAAGTGAGGGAGTTGAAACTGCAACTGGTCATCCAGAACGGTGTTCGTCAGTCACTGAGTCGCGACCATTTTTGAACTGCTCTACCAACTTGTAAAAATTTGCAGGATTCGTACAACCGTCACCATAAACTGGATTCTAGCCCTCAGCAAGTAAAAAACGAATGACAGAACATTGTTCAACTAATTTGGACGTTTCAGTTTGAAATATATTTTTGAGGTTATAAACAAAAGAAGGTTGATACATCAGGTGATCAGGCCTCATCCCAGTGATGACAACTTAAAGCCAAAAACGTACCAAACTTGCCCTACTAACAGTTTCGCCCCAAAGCAGTTTGTCTCTTTAATTATTGAATGACACTCGTAGAACCATGCTTTGTACTTTCTAACTAACTGTATATGGCATGAAAGATGTTTAAGATTTCGATGCGTTACATGTACACTGTTAAAAGATCAGTAACTTATTCCATTGTGATCATGAGTAAAATAACACTTTTTTTCTTTTGTTACGTACTGACCACACCCCCAATATTTTATATCAATCGTTCTCAACGTCTTACAACCTAGCGTCCATCTTCTGCCTTGGAATGGTGACCATTAACCCCATTTTATTTGCACTGCTCCATGCCCAAAATTTTATGGACTATCCATTACGCCACGAAAAGTTGAAATGTATTGACCATTATAATTGCAACACGACACAGGAGGCATGCAAGTGTTGTCAGATTGTCATCTAGTCTACTAAATATGAGTACACGGTATGTAAATGGTTAGCATTAGTAGTGGAACAAGGTCAGCATCACTCTACTCTCCAGTGTTGCCGATGTATCCAAGACGGCGGCGATGATGTCATGCAAGATGGCGGCCTGTAGACTTGGCAACACCGCATAACGTCATCCAAGATGGCTGCTTTTGGCGGGAAAGTTCCAAACCCCTCCCCTTCCCCGGAAAATGGCAGGAAGTTAAAATTCCAACAACACACTGTGGCTACCTCCACTAACCTAGGAAAATGGGGAGAAAGTAGGTCACTTCGGCTACCTCCACTAATCTAAGTCATCTGATCGCATCTCTTAATACGAATTGGTCGGAAAAGGACTCAGCCTATGCTGGATAGTAAGGACATAAGTCTCTATTTTGCAGGCAGTCTTGATTTAAACAATTTGAGCAGTACCACCATCCACTGTGTCCATCACAAGGTCTGCAGTCAAACTGACCTAGTACACAGTACTGCTACCAGAGGGCACTGTCGTCCCTCCTGTGATGTAATCCAATATGGTGGCCCAGAGGGAAAAATGGCAAGGAAAATGACTCAGCCTGCACTAGGCTGCTGGAGAGAGGAAGGAGTGCACTTTATTCATTTTGGAACAATTTATTTAGGGACGGATTCCATATAGTTCATTTATGACACTGATACAAAACACTCGCTCTGATGTGCTTGGGGTCGTAATACACAGTCTGCAGACCTGCAAACTACTCGTGAATAATGCGGTACACTGATGTGCAGACATGCAAACAACTTGTAAATTACTGAAATAATACAGCACACAGCATACAGACCTGTAAACTACACGTAAATCACCGAAATAATTCAGTGTACCAAAGTGCAGACACGAAATCAACTTGCAAATTATCAAAATAAAGGATGTAAAACGCTCTGCAGACACGCTAACTACTCGTAAACTGTAAAAATAACGCATAGCAGAGCCTACCCACCTGCTCGCAAAATAATGCAACAGACATGCAAATAATTCTTCAAAAACAAAAGGCTCCAAATGATCGCACACACCGTCCGCTGCCCCTTGTCTACTGCACTGCATAGGACGCTACCACACACGCTCCCAAAAGTCGGGATGCACCGGCAGCCTGAACAAAGTGACAACCCAGCCGTCAGCTGCCGAGCCACGCAAAGTTACCCATTTACGTCCCCCAAGCATGAGGCAGTGGCATCCCTTTCATACTTGACCCCTCAGAAATTCCGCTCGAAATACGTGTTCACCTAGGCACCATTGCTAACGTGACAGGATGGGAGCGAAGACCTAATTGCAGAGCGACCCTCCCTCAAAGATGCTGCAGCAATCTGTTCCATTGCTTTCCAGAATAGCACGCACTGCTTTCTCTTCCTTGAGATCATACCGGGCCACTTGAGCTGCGTCTAGCTGTGCACGCAAGCTTACCTGCCCAGCGTGGCTCACTCATCGCCGTGAAATGCAAGCGCGTAGCTACAAACCATCGCAATGCATCTAAAAAAGTTCTCAATGTCGTACTGATGTCATGTGGCTGTCTAAAATAAGGAAAAAGTCGACCTGTCGGAAATTGTATAGTGTCCCAGATATAGTTAATGTTCGCTTTTGTAGGTGATTTTGTGATGTCTCAGCCTGTCTGCATCGAAATTGTCCAATACATTCTTCCTTGCGGTCCTACCATGTCACTCCGTCCATCACATCTTACCCTTCCTGCTTTCGACACACACAAAAGGTCTCACCATTATGTAGAGACTCCTCTATCCCAGCACAAAGGATGTCTTGTGAATGAATGGAACATTATGACAGGCTCTTATCGAATTTACCCGCCGAATTACTTATGCCGCCACTGTGGAAGCATCATCAGCCTTTCTTTTCTTTCTGCAGACGAGACTTTCAGTGGAAAAAAACTATTTTACACAGTTTGCCATACTGCACCGACAATTAAACATTATAATGTGACCTACAGATCGTCAAATATGGAAAGACTTTTACTCAATTACACTGCTCTCCCTCTGAGGACACGAGCTTGAATATTAAAGAATGAAACCGATCTCCAACCCAGCAATATATCACTGTGTACCGCATCGATGTAGTAAACATACAATTCGTATCCTGCAACATACAAAATCACCACTTTTACATCATTCGTACATATACCATGAAGACAGACAGCATAATCACGTGCACCATAGATATACTCACAGCACTAGATATTTCCCACAAGGTTGGTGGTCATCTACTCCCAATGCTTGACCAGAGCGCCCTCAGTGGCTCGAAGTCACTCTCAGAACTGTTGTGCAAAAAACAGGATTGCTTCCCTTTGGCACAAATGCATTACTGTTTCTGGTCTGGACCTGCTTGCTTCCTTTCTTTTCTACTCACATCTCCAGACTCTGGGATTACAAGAACATAATTGTAATTTTGCATGATTGGCTACAAAATCATACCATTTTAGCGGTGTTTCTCTGTATCAAGCACATAGCAATATTGCTTGCATTACAGTTTCGCTCGTGCAACATAATTCCAAAGATATAGACAGGAAATTATTTCTCTAGAAAGTAGAAACCCGAAACTTTTGCGAGGTGGAGCATGCTGTAAGCCATTGAGTAACCAGAAAGTTATCCCATCTGCAAAGACCTGTATGTCAAAACACGAAAAAAGAAAATAGAGGAAACTGATATTTCCACTCAAGAATACCGATGTCTGTGATATAACAGATTCCAAATCATTCCTATAATTTACAAAGTCAGCTAAGGTGTGTCTCATTTCTAGAGAACCAGCAAACATGTCCTTCACCTGCTAGATGCACACACCACAGTCGATGTTCTACAACCAAATAAAGATGGTTAACGTGAAGAAGCAGTCAATCTGACAACTTACATCGGGAAGGAATTATGGTCCAGTGCAAACACACATCCATACTGAATCTTTTCAAATTTCCACATGATCACGAAAGCTCCGAATACATAATAAGTATTAGTTTGCTATTTGGCAGTCTAGGTGACGACATGGTTAACTCAGCTACATTCCTACACTCCCAAAAGACCTTTCCATTTGGATAGCTCCAGCTATTACCGTAGAACGTGCATCATTCCCACCACAGGCCACCAGCTCTACACGCCAAGCACCCCTAGACACAAACGTCCTAGGAAAACTGGTCACATATAGATTTCATCGCTATGCTTACAACTGAATGTTACGATTGCAGTCTCCATTGAACGACATTCGACAATCAGCAAAGTATCATAAATACACCCTGCTGACGCCTGTGGCCCTGCAAATAGAAATATCTGTACCATCCTTATGACTTGACATATTCTTCCATTTGTCATCACAGTATTCCACATCAATTCCATTCCTTCCTTACGACTGGACATAGTCATTTCCTTTGCACATGTTGGAGCACAAAAACATACTTTTATGCCTGATGCTCAAGGTGAACCTATCACACGTCCCCTACTACTAACAAGGGAACCTCCCCATCGCACCCCCCTCAGATTTAGTTATGAGTTGGCACAGTGGATTGGCCTTGAAAAACTGAACACAGATCAATCGAGAAAACAGGAAGAAGTTGTGTGGAACTATGAAAAAATAAGCAAAATATACAAACTGAGTAGTCCATGCACATGATAGGCAACATCAAGGTGAATGTGAGCTTAGTAGTGCCGTGGTCCGTGGTTAGCGTGAGCAGCTGCGGAGCGAGAGGTCCTTGGTTCAAGTATTCCCTCGTGTGAAAATTTTATTTTCGCAAAGTTATGATCTGTCCGTTCGTTCCTTGACGTCTCTGATCACTGTAATGACTTTTGTGTCTGTGTTTTGCGACCGCACCGCAAAACCGTGTGATTTGCAGACGAAAGGACGTGCCTCTCCAATGGGAACCGAAAACATTTTATCGCAAGGTCATAGGTCAACCGATTCCTCCACAGGAAATCACGTCTGATACACTCCTGGAAATGGAAAAAAGAACACATCGACACCGGTGTGTCAGACCCACCATACTTGCTCCGGACACTGCGAGAGGGCTGTACAAGCAATGATCACACGCACGGCACAGCGGACACACCAGGAACCGCGGTGTTGGCCGTCGAATGGCGCTAGCTGCGCAGCATTTGTGCACCGCCGCCGTCAGTGTCAGCCAGTTTGCCGTGGCATACGGAGCTCCATCGCAGTCTTTAACACTGGTAGCATGCCGCGACAGCGTGGACGTGAACCGTATGTGCAGTTGACGGACTTTGAGCGAGGGCGTATAGTGGGCATGCGGGAGGCCGGGTGGACGTACCGCCGAATTGCTCAACACGTGGGGCGTGAGGTCTCCACAGTACATCGATGTTGTCGCCAGTGGTCGGCGGAAGGTGCACGTGCCCGTCGACCTGGGACCGGACCGCAGCGACGCACGGATGCACGCCAAGACCGTAGGATCCTACGCAGTGCCGTAGGGGACCGCACCGCCACTTCCCAGCAAATTAGGGACACTGTTGCTCCTGGGGTATCGGCGAGGACCATTCGCAACCGTCTCCATGAAGCTGGGCTACGGTCCCGCACACCGTTAGGCCGTCTTCCGCTCGCGCCCCAACATCGTGCAGCCCGCCTCCAGTGGTGTCGCGACAGGCGTGAATGGAGGGACGAATGGAGACGTGTCGTCTTCAGCGATGAGAGTCGCTTCTGCCTTGGTGCCAATGATGGTCGTATGCGTGTTTGGTGCCGTGCAGGTGAGCGCCACAATCAGGACTGCATACGACCGAGGCACACAGGGCCAACACCCGGCATCATGGTGTGGGGAGCGATCTCCTACACTGGCCGTACACCACTGGTGATCGTCGAGGGGACACTGAATAGTGCACGGTACATCCAAACCGTCATCGAACCCATCGTTCTACCATTCCTAGACCGGCAAGGGAACTTGCTGTTCCAACAGGACAATGCACGTCCGCATGTATCCCGTGGCACCCAACATGCTCTAGAAGGTGTAAGTCAACTACCCTGGCCAGCAAGATCTCCGGATCTGTCCCCCATTGAGCATGTTTGGGACTGGATGAAGCGTCGTCTCACGCGGTCTGCACGTCCAGCACGAACGCTGGTCCAACTGAGGCGCCAGGTGGAAATGGCATGGCAAGCCGTTCCACAGGACTACATCCAGCATCTCTACGATCGTCTCCATGGGAGAATAGCAGCCTGCATTGCTGCGAAAGGTGGATATACACTGTACTAGTGCCGACATTGTGCATGCTCTGTTGCCTGTGTCTATGTGCCTGTGGTTCTGTCAGTGTGATCATGTGATGTATCTGACCCCAGGAATGTGTCAATAAAGTTTCCCCTTCCTGGGACAATGAATTCACGGTGTTCTTATTTCAATTTCCAGGAGTGTATATTCTATACGACACTGGTGACGGTATGTGCTTCACATGACAGGAATGTGTTGTCGACCCACCTAACTTGTACACTTGCCGAATGGGTAAAAAGATTCTTCTACCTTGCCCGATTTAGGTTTTCTTGTGGATGTGATAATCATTCCCAAAAAAGTGATGAAAACATAAGAGTATGTCACATAAACTGAAAATAAAAAAATCAAAGTTTTCACTCGAGGGAAGACTTGATCCAAGGACCTCTCGTTCGGCAGCTTCTCACGCTAACCACGGGACCACTGCACTAGTGAGCTCACATGCTCCTTGATGTTACCTATCTTGCACATGGACTACTCAGTTTGTATATTTTGCTTATTTTTTCATAGTTCCACACAACTTCTTTCTGTTTTCTCGATTGATCTGTGTTCAGTTTTTCAAGGCCAATCCACTGTGCCATTTTATATATAAATCTGAGGGGGGTGCGATGGGGAGGTTCCCTTGTAAGTATAATACTTCGTTAATAGCCGATACTAAGTCTAGGGGACTGATGACCTCAGATGTTAAGTCTCATAGTTCTTAGAGCCATTTCAACCACTTTTTTGTGAATAAATTATCTGTAACTTCAATACCGAATAACTTAGAACTACGTAAACCTAAATAATCTAAGGACATCACACACATCCATGCCCGAGGCAGGATTCGAACCTGTGACCGTAGCGGTCGCGTGGTTCCAGACTGTAGCGCCTAGAACCACGCGGCCACACCAGCCGGCAGGTTTAAGTAGATCTAAGTTCTAGGGGACTGATGACCTCAGATGTTAAGTCCCATAGTGCTCAGAGACAGCTCAGTTTATGTGATCGCTCTAAGCTTGTTGATACCAGTGCCTACCGATTTTAATTGTATAATACAGCACTGAGGATGGTCACTAAGTGACCGAAAATCGATTGTGCGGATAATAAAACAAAAAAATACGACCAATGCTGATTCTCCTTCCAGTTCTAATTCTAGCTACCACTCTGTCTTAGAAAGAGAGGCGTAATCGTCTTACAAACCGCCAGGTGTTAAGAAACCCGATCGCAACAACTACTGTATGTTACTGTCACAAGCGGTTTTGGTTCTACAGGTGCACACATGTATCCATGTTAAAAGCTATACTGGCTTTATAAATCGAGGTATGGCATTACCTACGAATGACGTATTTCTTCCAAACACTACGACACTGAATACAGACGGTGATCGTAGGAGCGTATATTATCAGACCAGCAGTGCAGTTGCGCGTCGCCGAAGGTGCACCCTTGTAATAAAATTACCGAATTTTGAAAATGATTCGGATAAGGAGCATGGTACAAAACCGGTATTTGCAACTACATCATGACACCGCTATATATTTCTCCAGTATTTGTAACACATTCTGTCTCGATTCCATGTCAGAGGTTCTGCGATATATCCACTGAGGTTGTAAGAAATGTACACTAGCATTTCAGCTCTCTAGTGCTATGCTTTCGGTAGAAATGACGTCTATGATTTGGAATAGAGTATTTCCATTCAACCACATACCTGAATTGTATCTGATGGAGAAGTCCTTTAATGATTACAGCCACAAGTGAATCATATTTCTAGCCTCCCATTCTCGAAACAAGTCACCTTTCTCGAACCTATCTGCTACAGTAAAATACCAACGTGGTTTTAAGTAGTCCCTATGCGTGTTGCCTGCCATTTCTAAAGCTTTGTGCAAGTGATTACTCCAATTGAAGTCAGAACTGAATAGAAGTTGGAGAGAGCCATATGCACCTGTGTAGAACCAGAGCAGCATTAGTTAGTGCGACAGGACTATGTTTTGACCATTCGGTGGAAATGGAAACAAGTTGTCATAGCTCTGTCAACAGTTGGAGAGAGCCATATCCACCACCTTGCATCTTGGGCATAAAATCGAGACTTCAGTTTCATAACTAAGTTAGCGATAGGTGTTTGTGAGACACTATAATCGTCATGTACACATTTGCTTGACAGATGTGCTGTTTACAGAGTGGTAACTTCATGACTTGTAATTTCATATGTCAGACGCCGCTGCTATGCATTTAACTGTTTCCTTGTAAGAGGTATTCTCCATTACTAACGATCATTTTATATAGGGCTGATATGGGCATAGTACAATTTCTGAACCATGATTGGATGTAAACAGTGGATGCTATACATCTCTGGAAAGCTGTATTGTGCATGTATCACACAGAGCCACTGTTTTAAGGAAGAGCATTTTTTCGTTTTACATTTTGTTACCATAGTTTGTCACAGAGAAACCTGCAGAAGGATGTATGTCATGCGCTGGAAATATATTTGTTACACTGGAATATTATTAGCGCTTAATAGTGCAAACGAATGATAGGTCGGAAACATAAGCTATCTAACATTATAGCCCCTGCATGTGTTTATGACATATCTTACCAATACCCTCCTGGTACTGATCCCAGACACTAGAACAATGCCTTAAAATTGATAGCGTAGTTGATTTATGTATAATGTTTTTTCCAACTCCAGCTGTCTGGAGCTCCATCATGCATAAAAATCACCCATTCCTTGTTCTTCTTAATTTTTTGCTATTACATCACATCACTTTCAAATGTGTTACTATGCATCGATAAGGAGTGCTAACCTTCTCGACATGGGCGCATCTCGAGAAATTTTGTGCACTTGGATGGGCGAGGACTCGGCAAACTCCATTCATTCACAATACGTGGAATGTAGCAGTCTACTTCTGGTCGGCTGCAGATTAAATCGGTAACGGTGATGCAGGGCGCGCTGGTCAAAGACAGTGCGAGGGGGTTTTTCAGTGTCTAATTTTATCCTAAGACTGCGATAATGCTCTGTGACTCCCATGTGCATAGAGATAGATCGTAAATTAAGTACTATGCTCCAGGTGTTAGAAATACGTAGAGCACTGTGTGATATATTTTGATGATGCATGTGTTCGAGAATTAACAATGAATGCATGTACTGCACAGTCATCTGTCTACATTTGCAATAATACTCGCAAGGTAGGGAAGGGGCGGTTTAGCTATGATACTGAAATTAGGGAAACATGGTGTCGCATCATCGGTCAGTGTTGAAATTACTATAAAATAGCTAAAACTGTTCGCACTATCAACTGTGATGCTTATTATTACAGCACATCGATGGTGTCTTTTTACATCCCGTCTGTCCACTGGTATTCTGTTGGTTACCACATGACTGACATCGGTTGTTTGAGTTGGAGAAAGAGTCTCGGTCGAGGGACAATACCTTCTGTGGGTGGCTAGCAGCGTAACAGTGATCGCGTACGTGACTGCAATATGAGGAATCAGTTGAAATGGAATGCAGAGCCGTAAGCTATTCCATCACTGTGACAGATGAGTTTGAATGTAGAGGTCGTCAATCACCTTCGGACTGTAGTTTGGTAACTCTCCACAATACCGCCAATCTCTTCCAGTTTCTTTAATATTATTTAAAATCATCAAGTGTGTGTGATGTGTTATGGTTGCAGCAGTAACAACATGACTATACCGTACAACATCTAATTTTCTGTGAGAAACAATGGTTCAGAACGTGTTAATGTCAATTTAGAACCTGACACAGACCTCGAAGTCGTGGCGTAAAAAACCAAAATGTATAGCAGTGTACATGGCGTGTTACAGCAGAAAAAGCAATGTTTCAAACAACGATATAGACTCACAGGGAGAGTCTGTTCGACTTATAGTATAGTTTGTAGGCTACGGTCATCCTTGTAAGTACAGGTGACGAAACTTTATACTGGTCTGTGCAGTGGATCAATACCTGTATATTCAATAGGATCGTCATATGTGCTCAATACCGGCACGCAGATGATACTTGTTTTCGATGTATGAGAGGAGGGAGATGTGGTAAACATCTTATCTCGAGTTCTACATCGGATGAAGTTAGTGAAGCTTCTATAGTTTGTAATTTTTCTCTGTTGGATAGTACAGAATAATGAAGATAACAATGTTGGACTGACAGACCAGAATGGGCCCTGGGAGATGCAGATCTGCTTCGGACTGTAGCATCTGTATGTAGTTTGGAGATGCACCAGAATGCAGTAGGAAAATCGTCATCCTTCTTCCAGTTCCTGTACTGTCATTTATACTATCTAGTGCTGCAGGAGCAGGCTTCGTTTGGCACTGACCTTACATGTTGTACACTGTTGGCAGGGCTACGACAACTTGTTCCCATTTCTATCGAATGCTCAAAACATGGTCCTGTCGCACTAACTCATGTCAGTCTGTTTCTACACGGGTTGCAGAAGCTGGTGGATATGGCTCTCTCCGACTTCTATTCAGCTCCGAATTAAATTGAAACAATCACAAGCTGCAGCAATGGTAGCAGCTGCAAGATGCGTAGGGACTACCTAAAACCACGTTGGTATTTCACTGTAACAGATAGGTTCAAGAAAGGCGACTCGTTTCGAGATAAGAGAGGCTAGAAATATGATTCACTTGTGGTTGTAATCATTAAAGGACTTCTCCATCAGATACGACGCAGGTATGTGGTTGAATGGAAAGACTCGATTCCAAATCATAGACATCATTTGTAACGAAAGCGTCGCGCTAGAGATCTGAAAAGTTAGTGTACATTTCTTACAACCTCAATCAGTAGACCATCTACAACTGTTTGAAATGCTTCTCATTCAACCATCACCTATAACTCAGTGGATATATCGCAGAAACTTTGATATGGCATCGAGACAGAATGTGTTACAAATATTGGAGAAATATATAGTGGTGTCATGGTGGAGTTGCAAATACCGGTTTCATACCACGCTCCTTAGGAGACTCACTTTCAAAATTCGGTAATTTTATTACAAGGGTGCACCATCGGTGATGTGTAACCGCACTGCTGGTCTGATAATACACACTTCTACGATCACGTCTATATTCTGTGTCGTGGTATTTGTCTGGGAGAAACACGTCATTCAGAGGTAATGCCATACCTCGATTTATAAAGCCAGTATAGCTTTTAACATGGATACATGTGTGCACCTGTAGAACCAAAACCGCTTGTGACAGTAACATACAGTAGTTGTTGCCATCAGATCTCTTAACATCTGGCGGTTTGTAAGACGATTACACTTCTCTTTCTAAAGCAGAGTGGAATCACTCTCAAGAAAAACTAATGAGACATATCCACCCATAGTTGATTCTTGGTCAGTATTATTTCGCATCGTCAGCAATCAGTTATTAATGAAGTATTATACTTAGTAGTAGGGGATGTGTGATAGGTTCACCTTGAACATCAGGCTTAAAAAGTATGTGTTTGTGTTCCGACATGTGCAAAGCCAATGACTATGTCCAGTCATAAGGAAGGAATGGAATTGACGTGGGATACTGTGATGGCAAAGGGAAGAGTATGTCAAGTCATAAGGATGGTACAGATATTTCTGTTTCCAGAGCCACAGCCATCAGCAGGGTGTATTTCCGATACTTTGCTGATTGTCGAATGTCATTCAATTGATAACATGATCATAACATTTAAGTGTAAGCATAGCGATCAAATATATATGTGACCGGTTTTCCCAGGACGATTGTGTCTAGGGGTGCTTGGCGTGCAGCAGCTGTGGTCTGTGGCAGGAATGATTCACATTTTCCATTAACAGCTGGAGCTGTCCAAATGGAAAAGTCTGTCGGGAGTGTAGGAATGTAGCTGAGTTAACCATGTCGTTGCCTAGACTGCGGAATAGCAAACTAATACTTAGTATGTGTTGGGCAGCTTTCGTGATGGTGTGAAAATTTGAAAAGATTCAATAAGGATGTGTGTTTGCGCTTGACCATTATTCCCTCCCAGTGTAAATTGTCAGTCTGAGTGCTTCTTCACATTTCCCATCTTTATTTGTTATTTGGTTGAGAGAACATCGATTGTGGTGTGTGTATCTAGCAGGTGAAAGACATGTTTGCTGGTTCTCTAGACATGAGGAACACCTTAACTGACCTTTTAAATTACATGGGTTATTTGGGATCTGTTACATCACTAACATTGGTATTTGTGAGTGGAAATATCTGTTTCCTCTATTTTCTTTTTTCGAGTTTTCACATAAAGGTCTTCGCAGTAGGGCTAAGTTTCTGGTTACTCAATGGTTTACAGCACGCTCCACCTTGCTATACTGCTATGGAAGTGACATTGCTATGTGCTTGATATCTAGAAGTACCGCGAAAATGGTATGATATTCCAGAAAACCATGCGAAATTATGTATGTTCTTGTAATCCCAGAGCCTACAGATGTGTGTAGAAGGGCAAGGAAGCAAGCAGGTCTGGACCAGAAACAGTAACGCATTTGCGCCAAGAGGTAATGAGCCCGTATATTCGCAACAGTTCTGAGACTGACTTCAATCCAGTGAGGGCACTCTGGTGATGCGTTGGGAGAGGATAACCATCTGACCTTGCGGGAAATACCTTGTGCCATGAGTATACCTACGGTGCATGTGCTTATGCTGTCTGTCTTCGCTGTATATGTATGAATGATGTAAAAGGAGTGATTTCGTTTGGCGCAGGACACGAATTGTATGTTCACTACGTTTACATGGTATGCAGTGATATATTGCTGGGTTGGAGATCAGTTTCACGCTCTAATATTCAATCTTCTGCCCTCTTTGAGAAAGCAGTGTAATTGAGTAAGAGTCTTTCCATATTTGACGATCTGTATGTCACTTTGTACGGTTTAATTGTCGATGCAATATGGCGATCTGTGTAAAATAGTTTGTTCCGCTGAAAGTCTCATCTGCAGAAAGAAAGAAAAGGCGGACGGTTCAAAAATGGTTCAAATGGCTCTGAGCACTATGGGACTGAACATCTATGGTCAGCAGTCCCCTAGAACTTAGAACTACTTAAACCTAACTAACCTAAGGACAGCACACAACACCCAGCCATCACGAGGCAGAGAAAATCCCTGACCCCGCCGGGAATCGAACCCGGGAACCCGGGCGTGGGAAGCGAGAACGCTACCGCACGACCACGAGATGCGGGCCAAAAGGCGGACGGTGCTTCCACACTGGCGACATCAGTAATTCAGTGGGTAAACTCCATTAGAGCCCATCACAGTGCTCCATTCATTCAAAAGGCGTCTTTTGTTTTGTGGTATAGGAGTCTCTACATAGCGGTGAGAACATTTGCATGTGTTGGAAGCAGGAAGGGTAAGATGTAATGGACAGAGTGCCACATTAGGACCACAAGGAAAAATGAATTTGATGTTATTTGGTGCTATTTTCGTAAATAGGTTCTGTTAGGGTAAGAGTTTCCAATGAGACAGGCTGAGTCATCACGAAAGCTCCTGCAAAAGCGAGCATTAACTACTTCTGAGACACTATACAATTTCCGAGAAGTTGACTTGGTCCTTATTTTACATAGCCACGTGACATCAGTATGACATTGAGAAACTATTTAGAGGCGCTTGATATGGTGTGTAGGTATGAGTGCGCATTTCTTGGTGATGCATCAGCCACGTTGGCCTGGTAGGTATGCGTGCACAGCTAGACACAGCTCGAATGTCCATTAGGATCGTGAGGAAGAGAAAGCAGCCTGTGCTATTCTGGGAAGCAATGGAACAGATTTCTGCAGTGTCTGCGAGGGTGAGTCGCTCTGCAATTAGTTCTTCACTCCCATCTAACGATGCCTAGGTGAGCATGTATTTTGAGAGGAATTTCTCAGGTGTCAAATATGAAAAGGATGCCACCGCCTCATTGCTTGCGGGACCTGAATAGGCACCTGCCCATGGCTCAGCAGCTGACGTCCACGTCGCCACTTTGCTCGGGCTGCCGGTGCATCCCGACTTTTGGGATCATGTTCGGTAGCGTCCTGAGTGATCCAGTGGACAGGGGGTGGCGGACGTTGCGTGGGTGCATTGGAGCTTTTTTTTATGAGTTATATGCGTGTCTGTAGCATTATTTTGCGGGCAGGTCTGTAGACTCTGTTATGTGTTAGTTGGACAGTTTACAAGTAGTGAGCGTGTCTGCAGAGAGTTTTACATCTGTTATTTTGATAATTTACGAGTTGTTTCCGTGTCTGCACTTCGGTGTACTTAATTATTTCGGTGAATTACGAGTAGTTTACAGATCTGTATGCTGTGTGCTGCATTATTTCAGTAATTTACGAGTTTCCTGCCTGGCCCGGTGCACCCCTCCTTAGCTAACCCGGTCGCCCAAGACTCCTCTTAAGCGACCATATTGATGGCGATCTCAGTGCGGACGCCAGATCAACACAGGATGCTGCGAAACAGTACTCCCATCCTCAGACTATCCACTACACCCGGCCTCCAGGTCGCTGGATTACAGGAGCACGCCACCACTCCCAGCTGTTTGCATGTCTGTACATCAGTGTACTGCATTATTTATGAGCAGTTTGCAGGTCTGCAGACTGCGTATTGTGATCCCAAGCACATCAGAGCAAGTGTTTTGTATCAGTGTAATAAATGAACTACGTGAAATCCGTCCCTAAATAAATTGTTCCAAAATGAGTAAAGTACACTCTTTCCTCTCTCGAGCTACCCAGAGGAGGCTGAGACCTTTTCCCGCCATTTTTCCCCGCCAGACCGCCATCTTGGATTACGTCACGGGAGCAGCGATGGCACCCTCTGATGGCTCTACTGTGTACTAGGTCAGTTGGACTCTGAACCTCTTGGTCAACACACTTGATGGCAGTGCTGCCTCTAATTGTTTAAGTAAACACTGCATGCAAAATAAAGCCTTACATGCATCCTACCCAGCACAGGCTGGGTCCTTTCCTGCCGATTCCTAGGAAGAGGTGGCCATCAGATGACTTAGGTTAGTGGAGGTAGCCCAAGTGACCTATTTTCCCGCCATTTTCCTAGGTTAGTGGAGGTAGATACAGTGTGTTACATTGTCCAGCTGGAATTTGAACTTCCCACCATTTGCTGGGGGAGGGGAGGGAGTGTGGAAATTCCCCACCAAAAACCGCCATCTTGGATTATGGTATTCACGTCATCAAGTGACGTCACGGCCACCATCTTGGATGACGTCATACACTGTTGCCAAGTCTACAGGCCGCCATCTTGGATGATGTCATCTTGGATGCATCTGGCAATAATGGAGAGTGGGGTGACAAGGCCTTGTTCCATTACTAGCATTCCGGCACAACCATAGAAAGCAGGAAGGAGCAACATCACTCCACACTCTGTAAATAAGAAAAGAGTACACAGTAGGTTTTTTAGTCAGAAATACCATATAGTACTAGTTGTTTTTGAGAAGGTCATTTTCTTTCTTGTGTAAGAAGGAGAAATGTTTACCAGCATGTGTCAGAAACCGAAAGGCAGGATTGAGACTGTCGTTTAACTTTCGTCATTCCTGGCTTTAGTGGGGATCCTACGACTGTCATGCGAATATTGAATTGAGTAGTTCAGGAGGGCCGTACCCATCATAATGCAAGATGTCAGCGGCCTCGCGTCACTTGCGCCAAAGCAGACAGATATATTGACAGATATATTGCTCTTTCGAACGTGCCACGCCACATTCCTTGAATAACGAAATGGACAAGTCAAGTGTCCACATGGACAGTGCGACATCTTCTGAAGCACTGCAGACTGTCAGCAGGGCGATCAGTTTTCGCCAAGAGAGAGAGGGGCGTCAGCAGCGGTGCACCCAACGACACCAGCTGACCCACAAGTGGCACCATGTCGCCTTTTCTGTCAATCACCGTTTCTTCATCGTGATGGACGTATCCACTTGTGAAGGCTCGAACGTTGCTCGACTGCATTCGTCATCATCATGCGAGTTCAGCACCTGATGTAATCGTTATAGATGTCCTTAGGTATACAACACCAGTAACTCTGGTTCGCATAACCAGTAATTTTGACAGCAGGCGTTAAATGTTTTACATGTTAAGGCCGGTGGCTGTGCCCTACCTTCCAACAAGATAACGCAAGATTGCTTGTTGTACGTGCTGTCCTGATCTACCTCGATGCAAAGTGTGTTCGACTGTTGACCTGGCCAACACGTTCGTCATATCTCTCGCCAACATTTGGCCATGCATTGCCCCAAGAGCTCGCACACCACTGCTGGTCAGCCACTCCGTTTGATGAAATCTAGCGCAGGGGTAAAGTAGCAATGAGTAACGTACCAGTATCTGGCATCAAAGCCAAAGTTAACTGGATGCCCAGCTGTGCTACAGCTGAATTTGCTGCCAGAGGTGGCATCTTTGTGTAGTATATTTCACATCCTGTATACCCAAATTAGCTACACATTTAATTTCTTTATTTGCTATCCTTCCTGGTGTTGCAAATTTAATGGCCAGAAGCGTAATAATAAGAATAATCTATGTATCTGTGTTAGTTTGCGCCTCATGGTCAGATGCCAGTTTCGCCATATCTGGTTCCATTTTCGTCAATCGGAATCTCGTTTCGCCTCTTCCATATATCTGAACGTTCTGTCTTACTTTTACCAGGAGGTGCTGAATGATGCTGAAGTTTCTTTGTCAGTTAGTAGATGGAAAAGCTTCCTGACACAGAGAAGGGGAGAAGTTCTTCACTGTCAACTGGAAAAATTTCCAGCAAAGTTGCTTAAAACTACTGTATTTGAATACATTTTCACATTCATATGTATTTCTAAAGCTATTAGTAGTAATTGAAATCACATTTTAAGCTATCGTATTGGATTCAGATGTCATGCATGATCCAATATTCAGGAAGTTAAGTTCATCGGTATTTTTATGTTAGTAACGTAAAGAAGAATCATCATAGCAAACATAGAAACCCCCACTCCCGCCCACAGTTTCGTTAACATGCCTCCACCACCTCCCGCTGCCACCCATTTTCGTCCATCGTCCACCACTTCCTTAAGAAGTGAATTAATAACATCCCACAGCCACACTTTAACAAACGCATCACTAAAAATTTCCAAGAGAAAGAAGAGTTTTAGCTACTGACCTTCTACCTCATTTTCTTGCATTTACTGATATCGGATACTGTGTTCATTTTGAAATTCATTTTATGTAGTAATTTTTTTAGAAATATAAGACATTTATTAATACAACCACGGACGAAAACTACTTTCAGTTATTCTCATCCGTGTGCAACCTTAGCTCAGACTGGAGCACATGTACTCTCAATAAACTATTACGTGAGCTACTTGGTGACACAAACAATTATAAGTATAATTCTTACTTTAAGGAAAACCTAAAGCAGAGAAGAATTTTGATCCGCAGGATTGGTTTGTTGTGTAGTTTATTTCTGGCACTTATGACAGTGCTATAAGCTTTCCATCTCGAATGTGGTTACAATATTTAAAACAGACACAACACTCAAATTAATTAGTAAGAAATATCTAGTTCCTCATACTCATATACGCCATCATCCTCAAGCACACAAATAAATAAAGAATCTGATAACGTAGCACAGAAAAATTTTGTTGACACGTCTCTTACATAAAAGGCAATGACGATGATGATAATGATGTGTGTCTTTGTGAGCGTGATTTCGCTGTCATTAGGAACAACTCTAAATTATCCATGGACGAGTGTGTGATGAAATGTTGAACATTCTGTTGGATTAAAATCCCTTATTACACACACAGATCCAAGACATTTTATCTATCAGTCCTAAAATGCCTTATTAAACTTAGGAATTCCGAAATATCAGAAGTAATATATATAGGTAATAAAACTGGTTTGCTGGTCATTAGTACACTTCTTCTGCAACAGATAATCTGCAAGACCAAATAAAAATATAAATATTAGGTGACTAAAAAAGATGAGGCGGCCGCTAAGTCATTTAGCACAAGAACCACACTTTGACCATTCCTCTTGGTATAGTATGCAGCCATGCGTTTATGGACAATTCCCCGTTCAACGATGGTCTTGCACATTCTTACGAGGTACGTCAGGATCAGGCAGTTGGTTTCACTGACTGTAGCTCATAGTCCTTCACAACCAGCTTCTTCTACTTCAACAGGAACGTGGCTCTTTGACTCACCAGTGAGATTACAACCTGCAGAAGAATTTTACACTGTGCATCATTGGGCCCACGGCAGGCTTCTTTGACTGGTGTGTTTACTTACTGGTCCCGACCCGACACCCTCCCCCCACACACACATTCTTCCGTGTCACGTACCTAGCAGATTAACATATACATATACTTCTGTTGCAGGAGAACGATAGATTCATGTATGTTCTGTGGTCTCCCTGGTCACCATCTCAGATTTCGTTGAAATTTTACGCCAACATTCGTACCTGACCCCAATGAACAGTGTTAAAGTAATATTGGCCGAGATATAGTCAATTGTTTGACTCAATGAGCGACTTTGCGCAGAGCTAGCATGAATTTCCGATGACTTTCAGCTGTTACATCTTGAGTAATATTTTGTTGCAAGAAATGAAATTTGGCCATCTTTTAGAACTATGTACATTCTCTTACGAAAAATAATTAAAAGAATTTCACGACTGATAATCAGCCAGATAATTTTAGGCAAAATTGCCTTCAAAAATCGACACCAGAAAAAATTTCAAAGTTTGACTTTCTATGTCTCCGAGACTAATGATACGACGAATGTGGATCTTGGCATGTAGTAACCTAACAACACAAGCTTTATAAATTGAAAGTTTCGTGTAATTTCCAGTAGTGAATAAATTAAGTGCTAATTTGAAAATTTTGTGAACAGGTCAATAATACGGTTTTTCGATCCGATTTGCAAAAACCTGTGTTCTTTAAAACTCTCCAAACTGGCCTCATTATAAAATCCATGGTTTTACCTGTAAAGTAAAGTGCATTTCATTATCCAGCGCGGGCTAACAATGCTAAATAATTTCAATCAAACTTGCGCGCGAAAATCCTAGCAAGAAAAAAATGTAGAGTTCTGATTCTTGTATCTCGTAAAGTCGTGCTGGATATGAGGTTTACAACGCAATAACTCGCTAGCAAGAGGATATGAAATACAAAATTTCATTTAACTACTATTTTCAAACAATCTACAATTTCGTTGAAAATATGATTTTTTTTTTTGGGAGAGGGAGGGGGGGGCGGCAGGAAGGTGAAAATCGGGTGAATTAGACACGTCTTTTACAAATACCATCTTCTGCTAAAGCTTAAAAAGCAGTCTCATTTGAAGCAACGTGTTTTGAGTCCCTCAAGAATTTTCAAAGTGGCCTAACAACGTTACATCAGTTGAGACAAGTAGCCGGAAAACCGCACTGAGAATAAAATTTTAGCTTTTGCTTCTTATATCTCGTTGATTAAAGGCATAATAAACATGAAATTTTGAACGCAACAGCTTAAAAACATAAGATTTTCCAATATAAAATATTAGTCACGTACTGTTTTCCAAATTTCTACAAAATCGGTTCAAACTTGATTTTCGTCAAAATTACAAAAATGGATCATATGCACTTTGCTTTGAGAAAATTCGTTTTCCGCAATTGCTTTCAAATTAATCACAGTTCGAAAGAGCATGTTTTTAAGCATCCAGAAAATCACGTTCGATTTTCCAATGTACGTTAGCAATACCTCAAATGACGGACATATTATAGGGAATGTAGTACCATGGCAACAGGCTACATTAGAGCAACCTCTTGTCCGTGCTTCGTTGCATGTGGATTTTTATTTTTAAATTGGTAACTAATATCTCACTAGGCTGTGTTGGTCAATGGCGACATTGTCACTACCCATTCAAAAACATGAACTGGCAAATCCATCGTCACTGGAGTCGTGCAATACCACACATGGATGTGTTTCTTCATCTAGGTTCCCAAGCCTGTGATTTGATTTACCAATTTGAGCTACAACGCCGTGTGGTTGTACCTGTCTGCTTGCAAAGCCGTTTTGGTAAGTATCTTATGCCTGATTCTCATATCTGTAGGAGTGTCTCACACATGTGGCAAGAAAAAAAGTAATATCAATTTTGATTTTAAACTTCTCAAAGTTGCAGTTTACAATTTTTTAATATTTTCAGCCGCTTTCTGAAGTTCATTTTTACAGAAACTGATACTGTCCACTAGATGATAATGATGTTGAAGGAAAAGAGAGCGTGTAAAGAAGGTGTTCTTGCAGTATCCGACAGGCATCCTGTCTTTTGGTCCAATTAAATGAATGAGCCGAACCATGAAGATGCATAAATTTTATCAGAGCATCATGTTGTTCTGTTGATAAGTCAATAATGTTGCCAATCCACCATTCATTACCGTACACACAGGCAACGGAACGAGCAGGTATCAACTCAGTCAATTTCAGACTTAACAAGCCTGCGCTACAAAATCTGGCAACAAAATTTATTGTGTCAGTAGCAATTTTACTGATACAAATCGAGCTCGAGTCAATTGGTATAAATGGATGCTATTGTCTCATATCGACTACCGTGCGGCTTTCTCGCCATCTTATTCCTTGAAGCTTTTTGCTGTCTTAGATTTGTCATTTTGGAATATATGCCGTCTATATTTTGATCGCAAAAGTTGAATAGATCTTTTGGAATCAGTATTTGATTTGTTTGTGGCCCTTGTACGATTGCGCAAGTAGCCATTCACTTGGTTGTGCCACCCGTCGGATCACTTGGAGATCTTCCGTGGCTGTTGCCGAAAGAGTTCCTTACTATATCAATATTCAAATCGTGTTTGTGGCTACACGGAGTGACAAAATTCTTTTAATTTTGTGCAGATGAGACACCACTTAATTAGTTTATTTTGATGATCTTCTTTGAGTCGACATTTTTCGAATAAGGTCGATCAGTTTGGGAATAAACACTTGTACAGATACCTTGTGTTGTTGCAACTGATCTGAAATAATGCAAAAACTAACAGTTTGCAATGCCCTCATTGACATAAAAGCTACTAGTGGATGCAATCTAGCTTCGCAAATTTTCCCACCAAAACCCTTGAGCAGCATCTTAAGCAATAAACTAATAATTTTGAATAAGTCTTTGGAACGCAAATCAAGAAACTAAATTATAGGCTTAGGCAGGTGGATGAAGAAACCCTCGCAGCTGGTATTGTGTGACCCTATGGCGATGGGGTTTCCAGTTCATGTTCTTGAATGGATAGTAACAACGTCACCATGGAGCAAAACAATATAGTGAGATATCACTTGTCAATTTAAAAACAGAAAGCACATGCAACAAAACACGGACAACAGGTTGTTGCAATGTAGCCTGTTTCCGTGGTTCATTCCTTCAAATTTGTCCGTCATTTTCAGGTATTGTTAGCGCACGTTGGAAGTTCGAACATGATTTTCCGAAACCTTGAAAACATGCTATTTCCAACAGTGATTAGTTTGAAATCAATTATGGAAAATAAATTTTCTAGCAGCAAACTGAATGTGATCTATTTCTGTAATTTTGACAAAAGTCAAGTTTGAACTGATCTTGTAGAAATTTAGAAAACAAAACATGATTTATATTTTGTATTGAAAAACCTTATGTTGCTAAGTTGTTGTGTCAAAAGTTTCATGTTTATGACGCCTTTCATCAACGAGATATAAGAAGCCACAGTTAAAACTTTATTTGCAGTTCGATTTTTCCGGCTGCTTTGCCTCAATTTATGTAGCATTGTTACCCTATGTGAGAAATTAAGCGCACTATTCTTGGGGGAATTAAAACTCGTTGTTTCCAATGGTATTAAGCTTTAATAGAAAACGGTATTTGTTAAAGGTGTGTCGAATACACCCTATTCTCATCTTTTCCCAAAAATCATCACATTTCGGACGAATTTGTAGATTATTTTAAAATAGTAGGTGATGAAATTTTTTATTCCACATCTTTGTGCTACCGAGTTATTGCGTTTTAAGTTTCATGTTCAGTATGCCTTTACTCTACGAGACATAAGAATCAAAATGTCTTCTCGTGCCACGATTTTCGCTTCCAATTTTTATTCAAATTATCTAGAATTGTTAGCCTGCATTGGATAGTAAAGTACACTTTGTTTTAAGGTTCAAACCATGGTTTTTCGCCGGCCGTGGTAGCCGAGCGCTTCTAGGCGCTTCAATCCGGAAGCGCGCGACTGCTACGGTCGCAGGTTCGAATCCTGACTCGAGCGTGGCTGTGTGTGATGTTCTTATGTTAGTTAGGTTTAAGTAGTTCTAAGTTCTAGGGGACTGATGACCTCAGATGTTAAGTCCCATAGTGCTCAGAGCCATTTGTACCATTTTTGAACCATGGTTTTTCTAATGAGCCCAGTTTGGAGAGTTTTATAGAAATCGGATCGGAAACACCGCAATTTTTACCTTTTTACAAAATATTCTCTTTATTTAGTCTGTATTTATGATCGTTGTGTTATTAGGTTACTACATGCCAAGTTTCACGTTCGTCATACCCTTGGCCCCTGATACATAATAAGTCAAACACCGAATTTTTTCGAGCGCTGGTTTTATCGAGCGACTTTACCTAAAATTTTTATGGTTGAATATCTCTCGTGAAGTCCTTGTAATTATTATTCTTAAGAAAACGCACGCAGTTGTGTAAGATGGCCAAATTTCATTTCTTGCAACAAAATAACACTCGAGATATAACAGCTCAAAGTCGCCAGTCGTGCGTAGAGTCAAACATGTGACTATATCTCGGCCAGTATTGCTTCGACAAACGTTAAATTTTTCCAAAGTTCATAGTGACATGGGCGAATGTTCACATAAAATTTCATAGAACTCGGTGATGGCCGGGAATCAAAACGTTCCGAAATTAGGCCATTTGACATGGAATGACCCATCTTATATTTGCTGGACACTACAGTTCTGGAGCTTGTAGGGCACTTTCTTGGTAGCGAGGATACAGCATGTTATCTTGGACGCAGGGTCATCGACAGATGACGATGTTACTGCAACGCCCCACGGAAGATTTTAGGGACTCCTACTACTCATTTTGTACATTAACCATCCGGCAGACAATATTAATAGTAACCTCTGAATCTTCGCACATGATGCAATTATATGTAATAGAGGACTGTGTAATAAAGCTGCACAAATGTTCGGTTACATATTGACAAGATTTGAAAGTGACGTATAGACTGGCAACTTTCTTTAAATGTTCAGAAATATAAAATGCTTCACTTCACAAAATGAAAAAAATGTAGTGTCGTGTGACTACAACATCAGTGGGTCAAAATTTGAATCGGCCAATGCATGCGAATAACTGGGTATTACAACTTGAGGGGTGTGAAATGGAATGTCGCAGATAAAGCAGGTGGCAGACTTCTGTTAATTGCTAGGATACTGGGAAAATGCACTCGATCTACTAAGAAGACTTAACGGAACACTAGTGCGACCTATCGTAGAATATCGTCTCCAAGTCCGTGGGTCCCATACGAGATAGGACTATCAGGGGATAATGAACGTATACTAAGAAGGACAGCACGAATGGTCAACTTTCTGTTTGATTCAAAGAAATACGTCTTGGAGAGGCTGCAAAATCTGAACTGGCAAACGCTTGCAGATAGCCGCCAATAACCCTGCGAAATACAACTTACAGAATTGTTAAGAACGGGCATTAAGTGAGTCATCTAAGAATATATTACAAACTGCTAAGTATCGTTTCTTTAGGGACTGCGAGAACAATTTTAGACTAATTGAAGTTCTGACATGAGCGTTTAAGCAAGCATTCTCCAGGCGATCCATACACGAATGGAATGTGAAGAAGACCTAATAACTGGGGAATTGTGACGTACCCTCTGCTATGCATTCCACAGTGCTTCCCAGAGTATGTAAGTAGATGTATATGATGGAATTAGAGCAAACGAGAAATATCTTGAAATTTGAGACGAGAATACTGAACAATAAAGGGTGTCCAGTTTCTTACATTCATCAGGATGGACCATGATGAAATCTTACTGCTTATTTAGTCTATTGCAAGAAGTCACGTTTAGGTTAGTTCTAACATTGCGAACTCTTACAAAATTTAAGTATATTTAAATTTCAATGGTAAGTTTCAGTTCCATTTTTAACTACAATATAGACATTTGCTAGACACGTGAAATCCCTCAGAACGAATCCCAAAGGCTTCTTAGTTGCTGATGGTTGTTATAGACCCGCTGAAAAGGCGCACGAGGAACGATATGTTATTCAGGCGAATGTGGATACGAGAACGTTTTGTATGTTAGCTTCACCTTGAAGAGCTGGTGGCTGAGGGTCTGTGGTGCGTCACAATTCCTCAGCAATATAACAGCGAACTGGCCTCACCTAAAATGCCATAGCTTCATGCTTATCTGCACAACCTATTTTTAGATATACTGTGTATGGGAAAGAAATTACCGAACATTCAGGAAATATTCCTCACACGTAGAGAAAGAATATATATTATATGGATATAGGTCAGGAAACATTTTATGTGCACGTTAGAGCTCAGGTTCTACAAATTTTCAACGCAGCAGTCAAGTCCGCCACTATCTACTTACTTATACATCTGCCACGGAATCTGTTGTTTGTAAGTTTACGAACATTTGTGGACTGAAATTAGGAGGACCTCCATCGTGCATGAAGTACATATTTTGTCGCATTCGCAAAGTCACATGTTCTAGCAGAACATGTAAGGTGTTCCCTAAGAAAGCGTGGTAAGTTTCTCCATTGAGGCTGGGCAGAAGAACATGAGGCCCTAACGGACAGTCAACAACATGCCGGTCCAAACTTTGGAAGAAAACTTTGTTGTTGCGATTGCACAATTTCTTACCGACTCTCGACAGCGCATAATAAGGAATAGAAGTGGACGCAAAACTGAAGCATGTGAGACTCCCTTCGTGATTACTTCCTTGTCACTAAAATATTTTCTCCTTTGAACATTGTTTGAATTTATCAGCACAACGTTTTGCATTCTGTTTGTTAATTATCGTTCAAATCAGGTGTGTTTCTCATGATTAACGTGATTACGAAAAAAATAAAAAATGAGCTCTAACATGAACACAAAGCGTTTCCAGATCCATGTCCATATAACACATTTTATTCCTCTATGTCTGAGGAATGCTTCTAGAAAGCTTATCCATACCACTTTGTTACAGCCTGTACAGTGATCTGAAAGACTCACAAAGCATTCTTCCATAAATGAATCGTTACACATAGTATAAATATCTATAAAGGTGTTCTTCAAATCCTGTGACTAGCATATATTAATACATTAGGTACTTTGAGAGAATTTCCCACCAGCCCCTTCATATGTGTCAGCTTGGTAAAATTAGACCCAGAAATCTCATAGATTCTTGAAATTAAAATAGTTTTTCCCATGATCAATATATGAAAATTAAAAACAATATGTTTATGTTTAACAGACATTCACACTGATTTTTAGTGGCAAAATTAAAACTGGTGTTTTGAATTCACTACCCCAATTTCTTAACTGTAACTAATTCGTGGTTGTTGGAAATCTCAAAAAAAAAAAAAAAAAAAAAAAAAAAGAGAAAAATTTATTATCATCCACAACTGATGCACTAAACAGAGCTTTTAGCATGGACGTAATGCCACAGCTAGAAAAATATTTTAAAAATAGAAAAAAACAGGGTTATGTCTACGAACGTATCTTAAAGGATATATTTCTGTTGCATACCATGATTCAGTAGGATGTAATTAACTTTGCATCTAAAATAACTTGGTGTAAGAAGGCATCATCACTATGTACGAAGATTTCATATTATATATTATACATTTATTAGGGCGCACAACACTTAGGTCTTTAACGGCCCTACGTTATTGTTATGACATGACTGCTGTGCTTAAATAGATAAAAACATGTATCTTTAGAAAGCACTGAAAAAGTCGTTTTCCTTAAGAACCAAAAGCTAAAAAAGCAAACGCGTAGACACATACACACACACACACACACACACACACACACACACACACACACACACACACACAAAACACTCCCGCACAATTTGGCATCCTAAGATCCATTTATTTGTTACCTCTATGACTTCGGACAAGAAGAGAAACGAAACAATGAAAAATACAAAATAAAAAATAAAAAGTTGTGGTTGACTGATCTTGGGACTAAAAAAGGACGAGTCACTCTGAACACACTAAAAGCTCCAGCCTAAAAGCTTTGACCGGAGTTCAGACAATACACAAAATTATAAGGTTTATGCCACAATCGTCATGTCCTCGCCTAAACTAGACGGTAGAATCCCACATAAATTTACCGTTGTCCTCTCCTGAGACATTAAACTCTAATCCAGTAAAATATAACGTACCCAAATTTTTACGCCATAGGCACTACCAAAGGGTGATTTCATGCGCTATTTCCCATACGGAAAGGGGTGAGTAAGACTTCATCCTGTCTCTGTGACCAGAAGGAGGGACGCCACAGTTGGATAGTTGGTTGTTCAGTTCACAGATCGTTGTCCTTCATCTCTAGGCATTATTCCTCTAATTAATGTATGATCTACTGACTGAAAAACGTGTTTACAAACTGCAGTGCAATGATACATTGTCCAACTCCGTTAGCTCTGCGTGCTGACGTGGCTGCTTATATCAGCTTGTTCGTTTTCCTTTACTACCACGTGCGCTAGTACCCAGAAGGATATCACCTCCTTCTCATACTGTTGTAATAAGAGAAGAGTGTCATGTATATTCTGTGTCTTTTTATTCTGCTGGGAAAATTTACATAACTGCCTGAAGAGCACCAATGGAATCGGAGCACATGACAAGTGTCATTCCTTGGTATTGCCTCATTTGCTCCAGTGCCTTCAAAATCGTTTACGACTCAACATGACCTAATAAAATTAAAAAGGAACTCCGCGATCAGGGCCGAAAGATCCCATGATGCTGCCGTGTCAACCTTTGCCATATGTTGTCACTCGGATGCGGTACGGCGGAGCATATGATCATCGCACCATTCTCCCGGCCGTTATCCGTATTCCAGCCATTGGAGCTGCTACTTCTTATTCAAATAGTTCCTCAACTGGCTGACTAGATCCCGTCCCAGTCCTCTCACCATGTGACATTGCCTGGCAACGGCGGGAACGCACGTCCTCCGCATGGTAGTCAGACCCACGGAGACAGACTGCATGGTGCCACCTCTCACAGGCAGATCCTTAAGACACGGTCAGGTAAAACTGTTAAGTAGCCAAGAACTACTTCCCGTTTTGACCTAACAGTACACCCAATTTTGAAACTATCGCTCATTTAAAATATAAGGTGCGATCAAAAAGTTTCCTTTTGAGAGCGTTACTGCAGTGTATATGCAACGTTGGGCGACTCCGGTGCGGGTATACAAGCACTGATTTCTAGGCAGGGGTTTAATGTGGCATTCATGTCTTTCAGACATTTGTGTGGTAAATGCGCAGACGTGAACTATGATCACGTTATTTCCAAAGTCGTCTAACATGCTGTTACTTATTTCTTGGCTGCCGAAGGACAAACACCAGGACGTTCATCGGAGAATGAAGAATGTATATATTTGTCCAATGAATACCCGTTTATCATCTGCATTTCTTCTTGGTGCAGCAATTTTAATGGCCAGTAGTGTAGTAACACCAATCGCGTAGCTTTGTGTTTCACTATTAACTGACTGCATCGCCGAGACAGTGTTTCCTTCCCTGTCTTGAATAAATTTTTTTGGAAGAAAGCTCATAGTTGAACTTACTTTGATCTCAGTTCCATACAACACCCATTTGGATGTTTGCTGCCGCGATACGCTCATTGACTTCAGCAACAGGCATTTGAGCTCTCGGAATCATCTCTTCTTCGTCGTCCTTACCTTTTCATTCTTGGAGCATAGTTATGCGGCATGATGCTATCCTAAATCACTTTTTGAAATTAATAATAAATTCCAGTGACACTGTAAAATTTGTACACCGGAGAGTTCTAGCTATGCATCCTTGCCATTGTAAATTGCTTGATAATACTGAACTGCAGATTATAATTTCGTCTGAAAACTGTTTTGCTTTCTCTTTTCTTTGCCACATCGTCCCGTATGTTTCGCTTTTAGCCTTCAGTTTATGGTATTTTTGAGGAGCTTCTCATATGTGTTGAAACCTCATCATCGTATATGTTCTCTAGTGTGTTGTCATCAAGCACTATGATGACACTTTCCACTTTAAACTTATTATCAGGAAAAGGTAGTATTCATTTTCACTGCTTCCATCGCTTCTTCTCGACCGTGCCCTATCACTGCCTCTTGCAGTGAGGTGTTCATCATCGACACCATTAACTTCTTATCAGGAACAGGTTGGTATTCATTGGGCAAATATATTGTACTAGAACTGACATGTGATTACATTTTCACGCACTTTGAGTGCATAGATCCTGAGAAATCAGTACCCAGAACAACCACGTCTGACCATATTAACGGCCTTGATACGCCTGGGCATTGAGTCAAACAGAGCTTGGATGGCGTGTACAGCTACAGCTGCCCATGCAGCTTCAACACGATACCACAGTTCATCAAGAGTAGTGACTGGTGTATTGTGACGAGCCAGTTGCTCAGCCACCATTGACCAGACGTTTCCAGTTGGTGAGAGATCTGGAGAACGTGCTGGCCAGGGCAGCAGTTGAACATTTTCTGTATCCAGAAAGGTCCGTACAGGACCTGCAACATGCGGTCGTGCATATCCTGCTGAAATGTAGGGCTTCGCAGGGATCGAATGAAGGGTGGACCCACGGGTCGAACACATGTTCAAAGTGCCGTCAGTGCGAACAAGAGGTGACCGAGATGTGCAACCAATGGCACGCCATACCATCACGCCGGGTGATACGCCAGTATGGCGATGACGAATACACGCTTCCAATGTGCGTTCACCGCGATGACGGCAAACACGGATGCGACAGTCATGATGCTGTAAACAGAACCTGGATTCATCCGAAAAAATGACGTTTTGCCATTCGTGCGCCCACGTTCGTCGTTGAGTACAGCATCGCAGGCGCTCCTGTCTCTGATGCAGTGTCAAGGGTAACCGCAGCCATGGTCTCCGAGCTGATAGTCCATGCTGCTGCAAACGTCGTCGAACTGTTCTGTGCAGATGGTTGTTGTCTTGCAAACGTCCCCACCTGTTGACTCATGGATCGAGACGTGGCTGCACGATCCGTTATTGCCATGCGGATAAGATGCCTGTCACCTCGACTGTTAGTGATACGAGGCCGTTGGGATCCAGCACGGCGTTCCGTATTACCCTCCTGATCCCACCGATTCCATATTCTGCTAACAGTCATTGGATCTCGACCAACGCGAGCAGCAATGTCGTGATACGATAAATCGCAATCGCGATAGGCTACAATCCGACCTTTATCAAAGTCGGAAGCGTGATGGTACGCATTTCTCCTCCTTACACGAGGTATCACAACTTTTCACCAGGCAACATCGGTCAACTGCTGTTTGTGTGTGAGAAATCGGTTGGAAACTTTCCTCATGTCAGCACGTTGTAGATGTTGCCACCGGCGCCAACCTTATGTGAATGCTCTGACAAGCTAATCATTTGCATATCACAGCATCTTCTTCCTGTCGGTTAAATTCCGCGTCTGTAGCACGTCATCTTCGTGGTGTAGCAATTTTAATGGCCAGTAGTGTAATTGATACCAGAAAACGTTAGAATGATTCATCTTCTACACCAAGACCATTTTCATGAAGAAGAGTCCGTCGAAACTTCATCTCATCCAATTGCAATGTAACAGCAGGGTTGACTGCCAATCACCCACCCATTAGACGCTTCAATACACAGATACCTTCACAAAATGCCGCTTCACATACAGACTGCACCGTCTCTACTGGCACCTTCACCGGCTTCTAATGGACGACTGCAGTGGTTTTCAGATAAACAAATATCACTAGTGCAATAACGGATCTCCAAATAATCTCTCAAGAGGTTGTGGTGTAAATGTGTTTGGTACAGCCCATGTACTTTCTGTGGAGGTTCACATGCCAGAGTACTTTAGGAAAACAAACTAGTCAAACGTTGAAACATCACGAGCAAAGTGGAAGCACTGCACATAAATGTGAAAACATACACTCAGTCAACCAAGCTGAGAAAACATTAGAAATCAAGTCATTCACATCATGATTGTGAACACAGGAGCGAAATAGAATAATGGTGGTCACACCACGTGTAGGAGAACTAAGTTATTAGGGTAGTACCTTGCAATAATATAGCAATTTCACTTTTGTAGCAGTACTTCATCTCTCAAGTAATCTCTGTTTACGCATTTAGTTGATGATCTACCTTTCAAATTTCTGAATCTATTGAGAGTGATACTATAAGCAGTGGTCACGTATTTTAAAACAGCATTTTTGTTTTAACCAATGTGTACAGCAATCTGAGAGCTTTTCACAGTTCACTGTGTGTTATGCTTACAAAAACCCGACTATCATCAATGCCCATTTCACTGACAAATGCATTGAAAGTGAACGTCCTAGTGTAAATATACAGATGCAAGGCATACGCGTTTGAGATCTGAATTTAACAGTATGCTGCTGGTATCGTAGTAATGTCATGAACAAGAACAGAACAGAACACTATATCACTTCAGTCTCTCACAATAACTGTCAAGCAAATAGCTAAAGAAACAAGAATACCAAGCATTGCACTCACTTTTAGGAACCCATATACAATTTCTGACATATACCTCCAAGGCCATCGAGTGTGCGATGTCCTTATGTATACAGATTTTATGGAAGCCATATGAAGCTCACCCATCAGAACACTTCGGAAGAACTCTTTACAGTGACTTTCGTACATGTTATTCACTCGCTAGGAATGTGACAGACCAACACAATAAACTACGTAGACGAAACATGCTATACCTGGTCTACATACCCCTATACTGTTACCCTGCAATTAGTAACCAGCATTCACGTATCTAAACCAGAATCATATTCCATCAGTTACTTATAGCTAACCTACTTCTCCCAATACTATTTCAAGTCTGCAAACATGTTATTCCCTCATCAGAATATGACACAATTAAGACTTAGCAGGTTATTGGTGAATTTGTGATGTTACTTATGGGTACTAACCTACATGGATCTGTAGCACATTCCATCAACTTTATAGCTCACAAACTCTTGGTTGGTTGATTTGGGGGGAATGGACCAAACAGCGAGGTCATCGATCCCATCGGATTAGGAAAGGGTACGGAAGATAGTCGGCCGTGCCATTTCAAAGGAACCATTCCGGCATTTGCCTGAAGCGATTTAGGGAAATCACGGAAAGCCTAAATCATGATGGCCGGATGCAGGTTTGAACCGTCATCCGAGTCCAGTGTGCAAACCACTGCGCCATCTCGCTCGGTCACAAACATTTGATAGCTCGTGCAACGTGTGTGGTTGCTAGATTTCCCATTTCCCACTGGGTTTTCCCTGACATCACGCTGAAATTACAATAAGAAGACAAACAGAGACATAACATGAAAGGAAACATGTAGCAAAGCGGCGATCAAAGTAATATAAGGTCTTCGCTGACAAATATAGCTAATAACTATGGAATAAATTTCATGCCACTTCAGCGAATCTGTCAAAAAACAAAACTGACTCTACCAATGACCCTAATGCAGTTGTGTCTAATGTTTACTAAAAATTATTACCAATTTTTTTTGAAATCTCAACGAAAATATAGCATTCTTGCTAAAAAGGAAATCTGAAACGAAGTTGGTGTTGGAAGGAGTATTTAAACCCAATCCTCAACCCCTACAGAGATTGATTCAAGAAAGACAGCTATTCAGAAAGGAGAGGAAGAAAAAAATAGCTCAAATGGCTCTGAGCACTATGGGACTTAACATCTATGGTCATCAGTCCCCTAGAACTTAGAACTACTTAAACCTAACTAACCTAAGGACATCACACACATCCATGCCCGAGGCAGGATTCGAACCTGCGACCGTAGCAGTCGCGCGGTTCCGGACTGAGCGCCTAGAACCGCGAGACCACCGCTGCCGGCGGGCAAATATTCATTGTAAGATATAGATAGGTATGGCAAAACATTATATTTCACAGAAGAATATAACAAAGCCCTTGGAGTAGGAGCAAATATCCCCAACAGTTCAAAATACAAAAACATTACTAAACCGCTACTGGAGGGTGTACCTGGCAATGGTGTTATAGATATTCCGAATAAGAATATTAGCAACAATCAATGTTCACAATACATCAACTATAATGCAGAAACAGAGCGATTAAACTGATGCTCAAAACGGCTTGATCATTGGCTTTCGAACCAATGGTGGAAGCATTTCCAAAATAGCTATGTCTGTAAACTCTTCAAATGTCGCCATGGTTAAAGTATAGCGTATATGGAAAAAAGCACTATCCAAAACCAGCTGCTGAGATGTGTGTGGGGTAATATACTAGCAACTCCTGAACAACAGACCACTCAAATCAACCAAGGGGTGTATCCTCAACGACTGTTCAGCGAACATTGCTGCATGTGGGTCTCTGCAGCAGGCTCCTGGTTCATGCAATCATCCTGACTGCTGTTCATCAGTGACAAAGGCTGGAATTTGCACTCCAGTGCTGTAACTAGAGACCCACTGCGTGGTGAAAGGTGGTATTCTTATATGAATCACTTTTTATACTCTATTGACTCCACTGAACAGATGGCCGTTAGCATGAACAGCGTGGGATGTCTGACAGCAAATACCCTCCAGCTATTATCAAAAGGGCAACGGCTTTGCCGCAGTGGATACACCGGTTCCTGTCAGATCACCGAAGTTAAGCGCTGTCGGGCGTGGCCGGCACTTAGATGGGTGACCATCCGGGCCGCCATGTGATGTTGCCATTTTTCTGGGTGCATTCAGCCTCGTGATGCCAATTGAGGAACTACTCGACCGATTAGTAGCGGCTCCGATCAAAGAAAACCATCGTAACGACCGGGAGAGCGGTGTGCTGACCACACGCCCTTCCTATCTGCATCCCCATCTGAGGATGACACGGCGGTCGGATGGTCCCGATGGGCCACTTGTGGCCTGATGACGGAGTGCTTTATCATCAAAAGGGTCCAGACCAGAGGAGTGAGTGTTAGAGCCTGGGGAATGTTTATTGGCATCCTCTGGCTGATCTCATCATTCTGGAAGGCACAATGGATCAACACAAGTATGCATCTATGTTTGAGGCCCACGTCTACCGCTACATGCAGTTTATTTCTCCTCAGCACGATGACATCCAACAGCAGGATAATGCAATATGTCACATGTGTGTGGTATGAAGAGCACCATGATGAGTTTACTGTACTCCCCTGGCCACCAAACTCCCCAATTTTAAACCTGAGAACCTGTGGGACTTCGTTATTTGGGTTGTTCCTACCATGGATACCCAACTGAGAAACCTAGTGCAGCTGGCCACGGTACTGGAGTTGGCATGGCTCTACTATCCCTGTCGATACCTTCCAGGTCCTCATTGATTCTCTTCCTGCTACAAAACGTGACTATTGAGGCTTTTGTCCGGTGGTCACATTTAATATGACTTTACAGTATATGAGATTTAGACAACTTACAGTATGTGGATCCTCTACATGTGTTGAAATATTCATAGGAGAGTAAAGGTTTCAAATATTATTTGAGGATCATTGTGACAATCCATTAGGTCATAAATTTTTACCTCCATAATATTGTCACAAAAGTGTTCTGTTTTGTACATGAGGACATTTAAATACTTCTTGCTATAGTGTGTGACACTTTCAATGTAATTTATGCCACCAATGCAAATTCTAAGACTGTCTGAGTTCACCTTGTCTTCATCCCAAGAATTCAGGACACATTGAGCAGTTTAGAACAGGAGACGGCCGCTGTGACCGAGCGGTTCCATGTGCTTCAGTCTGGAACCACGCGGCTGCTACGGTCGCAGGTTCGAATCTGGCCTCGGGCATGGACGTGTGTGATATCCTTAGGTTAGTTAGGTTTAGTTTTGGGGACTGATGACCTCAGAAGTTAAGTCCCATAGTGCTTAGAGTCATCTGAACCATTTTTAGAACAGGACACGTCGAGACTCTGAACTAACACTGAGTCACAGTTATGTCATGAAACAGGCAACCAGAATCTGCCTAGGGCCACTGCAAGAATCAAACAGCTTAAAAATTAAACTGTGGATAGGTGAACCATATAAGATATCTGTGGGGTGGACGCTGCTCCCCAAGAGCTCCAAACTGTTCTGCACCAAGTTGGATACTGTGTCCTGGACTGTGCTGCACAGACTTGGTATTGCATCGGATGTATCAAACCACATATCACATAGTCCATGTATTGCATATAGAGAACTGTGCTGCTGCTATTGGATGGTACTTTCCCTAACATGAGGGTAGTTCTCACGGGGATCTGTATGAGAACAGAATACATAGCTGGATCAGACTCATCAGGGGAATTTCTTTTCATTTTTCGACAGCATCGCTGTAGTGTCATGAAATTTAATCCATATTTACTTGCGATATTCTTCAATGAAGAACACACTATTACTTCATTCGCCACTTCATTACATGTTTCTTTTTGTCTTACGTCTCCGTTTGTCTAAAACTGTCAATATGTCATCCTTTTATATTCGATTGCAGATAAGCATTGAACGAAATTATGTCAAACTGCCACGTAGCAGAGAAAATTGTAAGAAATTAACCCATGTTAAATCAAACTGTAACAAAGTACCCCATGTTACAGCAAAAATTGTAACAAATTGTCCCATGTTACATTAAAACTGCAACAAATTCCCTCATGCTAATCGTTGGATGTTACAGTGAGATTGTAACAAAATTCCCCACGTTGAACCGAAAGTGAAACTAAAAACCTCCAGTTATAACAAAAAATTTAACAGAATGCCTCTTGCTAAAGTTAACTTCCAATAGATTACTCTATGTTACATGTGCATTGTAACAAAATTTTCCTTTACAGTGAATCAGAAATAAAGTGATTTATTTAAAGGGGTAAAGCTTATAAGACAAGTGACCATCTCGGATTTTATACTTAACGCAAGCGGTCATCTTGGATTCTAAACTTTCGAGAGGGTGCGTTTCTGGATGAGGTATCGAATATATTGCTTCCCCCTTCTTACACCTCCCGAGGAGATCACGAATGTAAAATTAGAGAGATTAGAGCGCGCACGGAGGCTTTCAGACAGTCGTTCTTCCCGCGAACCATACGCGACTGGAACAGGAAAGGGAGGTAATGACAGTGGCACGTAAAGTGCCCTCCGCCACACACCGTTGGGTGGCTTGCGGAGTATAAATGTAGATGTAGATGTAGATATGACTCACTTTCACCATGACATTAGTGAACAGCGAGCTGGAGACTGGAAATCTAGCTACCGTGTAGGCTCTACCAACTATGGTATGTTTGCGAACTAGAAAGCACCATAAGAGAGACATATGGCTGCTGCATGTTCAACATAGTCAGGGAAGGATTTCGCCGAGTAGGCGCCACAACCAACTCCATCCGAGATGTCAACTGACGCATCTGACGTCGTACAGCCTTCAGCACCCTCTCTCATCAGAGTGTGACTCACGCGGGCTCCATTCTAGGACATCAGTGGAGCAGTCCCTGCTACCAGCCAAAGCCGAGCGACCTCCAGTGCATCCTCTGCCTACACTTACTCCCAATACAGTTGTCTCTCTGATGAACCAGCAGTTCTTGTCACCATGCCCTTGGACGAAGCTATGGACTCCCAGTGGATCCCTTAACCATCACTTACGTCACCATGGCAGAACCTATGATCCTCCTTCCTTCAAGATGCAGCTAGCAAAAATTGAGGTATTTCGACCCACACATGCTGTCGCAAACAGTGGAGGATGGCGTAGTCGTCAGTGGCACAGGATACAGTAAGGAAGAGATGATTTGTCTACTCACATAGGAGGTGGGGTGTATTAGATGGGGATCTTTTCAGAAGAGAGGCGCTACGATCGACAGACATATCAGCTGTCATGTTATATCAGGTGCGGTGGCAGTGTGAGTTTTCCTGAGGTATAGAGAAACGAGGCACAATGATAACGATATGATACCATGTGTGTGCATGTGCTACTTGTCCAGCTCCAACTGGCCCAACATCCTTATGAGTACCGACTTCATAACGGACTTGATTTTTTCTGTGTGATATGCTCTGGTTGGTTTTCATATTGCTCTCGCTACCTTACTTTCAGAATGGAGATTATTATGATTTAGACTAGCAACTCAGTAACTTATGATTGTCAGTGTAAAGAAAAAGTAAATTACGCTGTATCAACAGCACAACATATTCAGCTCTTCAAACATGGAAGAGTCAGTAGAGATCTCGGCAGCAATTGTTGTGCCCTCAGTTGTATTGTGAAAACGGCATTGGTTCTAAAGGTCTATCACCACATTGTGTGGGTCATGTAGCTCCTTAGTGGACCTCTGTATGGCTCCAGCAGACATCGTACCAGATAGTTTACCTGACGATTCACAAATAAGCTATCCGACAGTCATTAATACACTAGTACCATCTGTTTTTCTGAGGTCCATCCTCTACAGCTACATCCACATACGCACTATCTCATGAAAATTATCCAGAATCCCTGTCTAATGTAGAACTGACCACTAGACGTCACAAGAGGAGGACCTCCCCCCAGCGGGAGATATTGTGTTGTTAGTAGAGAAGCAGTAACAGCAGACTGGATCGATCAGAAGATGTGAGTGACTTCGAACGTGGACTAGTCATTGGATATCACCAGTGTAACTAATACATCAGGAGCATTCAGCTCTTATAAAGGTTCCCAAGTCGACTGTCAGTGACGTGATTATGAAGCAAGGAAGGAAGAAACACAGCTAAACCAGGACTAGGCAGAACTCATGTACCGATGGACAGAGAAAGTCGACCGTTGGGGAGGGTAGTTGTAAACAGTCACAGGATATCAGCAGAAGCAATCACTCGTGGCCGGCCACTGTGGCCGAACGGTTCTAGGCGCTTCAGTCCGGAACCACGCGGCTACTACGGTCACAGGTTCGAATCCTGCCTCGGGCATGGATGTGTGTGATGTCCTTAGTTTAGTTAGGTTTACGTAGTTCTAAGTCTAGGGGACTGATGACCTCAGATGTTTAGTCCCATAATGCTCAGAGCCATTTGAGCATTTGAATCTCTCGTGATTTCCAAAGTGTTACCAGCAGTCCAGCTATCACAGTGATTGTGGGTAGGGAATTAAAAAGAATGGGGTACAAGGTCGAGAAGCCAGACATTTCTACAGTCAGTGTTACACAATGTTTGAGCTGGTGTAAAGAACGTCGCCACTGAACAGTGCATGACTAGAAACCCGTGATTTGGAGTGAAGAATCACGCGATACTCTGCGGCAATCCGATAGAAGGGTTTGGGTTTGGCAGATGTCTGGAGAATGTTACCGCCATCATGTGTAGTACCAACAGTGCATACAAAGGAGGTGTGTTACGACATGAGGGTGTTCTTCGTCGTTATGATGTGGTACCGTTATTTCAATTAAGGAAATGTTAATTGCTTAATAATATGAACGCGTTCTATAGCATTGTGTACAGCCTACAGTTGAGGAAGAGTTTGGAGACAATGATTGTTTGTATCACCTATCAGAAAGCAGCTTCTGTGGGACAATAGTTTGTGAACAATAACGTTCCAGGAATCTACTGAACTTCCCAGAGTCCTGACCTGAGCCCCATGGAATGCTTCTGAGATGAGATAGAACGTCGACTTTGCTCCAGATCCTAGCGTCCAGTATCACTACATTCTCTGGTTTCGGCCTTTGATGAGGAATCGGCTGCCATTCGTCCACTGACATTCGGACACCTCACTGAAATGGTCCACAGCAGAATTCAGTCCATGATATAGGCAAACAGACACCCTACTTTAATGTCCACTAATAGGTGTGCAGGTACGTTTGATTGGGTAGTATATGATATGTCCACCAAAGGTGGCATCAGAAAATTACGCAGGTAGAAAATGAGTATGAAGTTTACTGTAAAATACATAAACAATTTTCTCTCATGAGAGTTAGTTTGCCACACAATGACTGTGGCATGCTTTGTGAACAGACACTGGATTGTGGAACTTTAAATTTACTGTGACATTTTCAAGTCGTCAGACATTATTAATATTTTTTAAGCGTTCAAGAAGTGACTGGTTTTCAGTTAAAGTCTGGAAGAGACGTGCAAAAATAGAAGTAACAACAGGATGAGCAAAATTTGAAGTCCTGAAGAGAAACAAAGAAGTTTAAGGCTAGCGTACAGCCGACGAAAAACTAAGACAAATGTTACAAAGTCCAGTTTCTGGTTGCGACATCTGAGACATGTTATCTTCTGTGTAGAGACCGCAAATCGTGTATGTCCATATCTCGCAGATCCTGGAGGTGAAGATCGACATGAACGGTGTCGTTGTCGTAGAGGAGGCTCCAGAGTGAGATCCTGATTTGGGAATGCTTTTCAATTGGCACCTTCGTCAGAAAACTCACTCAGAGCGTTCCCCTTGGGCATAATCCAGGCGGCAGCGTAGATAGTGCCGAAGTACCAGGATACTGCAGGTACTACTTTCAGTCACATTGCCACAGAGGAGAAAAGGTCCATGGCTCCTAGTGGTGCTTGGGTTGCCACCTGGTGGCAACCTGTCGTCGTTGTTGCGGGTGGAGAGATCATTCCAGCAATACCTGTAGCCCTGGATCTCTGGATGTCGCAGCTGCTTGCAGTTTTTTGCGGCCAACTGTGTTGTACTAGGCGAGTACCTCGAAGAGCACTGTGTTCTCAGCAGTGTGGCCCATGATGAACTTGGCATCCAATGGACGGTTGACTATGACTACCTCAGCGGCGAAATCCAGGCAGAAGCAGATTTCAGGATCTGTGGCTCAGAGGCAGATGCGGGAGGAGGCCAGCATTAGCATGTTGGCTTATTAAACAGTGCTAAACGTCATAATTATAACTTGAAAGAAACAGAGCGCACCGCTGAAGGTGGTGTGCCATTTTGGTTGGAATATTTTCCAACCTTTTCAAAGGTGGGAGAAATGGCTTATGGTCAGTGAACAGTGTGAAATGAAGGCTGTAGACATAGTCATGAAACTTTTTAGTTCTAATATTATTGCGTTAGCCGATTTTTCTATGTGACTGTAGTTACACTCTGAAGTAGAGAGAGACTTAGACGCAAGTGCAGTTGGTTGTTCCGCCCCATCAATCACATGTGAACAGGTCGCTCCCAGCCCATAGACTGATGGATCAGCTGCCAAGATTATGGGCGTGGTGGGGTTATATACCGTGAGGGAAATTGGGGTGGAAGGGGGCCTGTTTCCACTCCCTGAAATGTGGAATAAATCTACGGTAGTAACAGATCTGGCACAACAAAAAAAATGGCTCTGAGCACTATGGGACTTAACTTCTGAGGTCATCAGTCCCCTAGAACTTAGAACTACTTAAACGTAAATAACCTAAGGACATTACACACATCCATGCCCGAGGCAGGATTCGAACCTGCGACCGTAGCGGTCGCGCGGTTCCAGACTGTAGAGCCTAGAACCGCTCGGTCACTTCGGCCGGCTCTGGCACAACACTGATTGGATGAAGGATTCGGCCAAGAATAGGTCATCTACCACTGCACTGTCTCGATATACTGTGGGGTAAGACAGATACCTGATGCACTAAAAACATAACTCAAGTTTTTCCACTTAGCGAACAATAAGCAGCACTTGCCTTAATGTATTTGAGGTTGATCTGTTTGAGGACTGGAACTTTAATAGTGGCAACTGTTTATTTACAGCTCGTACAAAATAGATACGTGTTTCAAAGTTTTACTGACCTTTAAAGTAGTCACCAGTCACCAGAATTGTGTATAACCCGTTGCCAGTAATGTGTAAGTCGTAGGATACTCTTAGCAGTGCCAGTTGTGTTGACAGTTCGAGCGGCGCGGTCTATTGGCCGACGAGTTTGTAGCAGTTCTGAAGCGAATGCCGTGAAGTGTTTCCTTCAGTTTAGAAATCGAGTTGAACTTATTAGGGCTTAAGTCAGAGGAGTGCAGTAGGTGGTATAGCATTTAAGAGCCCCATCAGTCAAACAAATCAGTAACAGCTTGCACTGTACATGTTTGAGCATTGTTCTACAAAATGATAGTCAGGTCCTGTAGAAAGTGTCATCACTTCTGTCTCTAAGCTGTTCATTTTTGGAACACAACCTACGTCCAGCTTAGAGACAGAAGTGATGACACTTTCTGCAGGACCTGACCATCATTTTGCAGGACAATGCTCAAACACGTCAAGTGCAAGGTGTTACTGATTTGGTTGACTGATGGGGCTGCTAAGTGCCTTACCACCTACTGCAGAAAGTGTCATCACTTCTGTCTCTATTCTGTTCATTTTTGAAACACAACTTATGACGAGCTTAGAGACAGACGTGATGACACTTTCTGCAGGACGAGACCATCATTTTGCAAGACAATGCTCAAGCACGTAAAGTGCAAGGTGTTACTGATTTGTTTGAGTGATGGGGCTGCCAAGTGCTTTACCACCTACTGGACTCCCCTGACTTACACCCTCGTAAGTTCAACTCAACACTTCACGGCATTCGCTTCAGAACTGCTACAAATTCGTCGGGCAACACACAGCGCCGCTCAAACTGTCAACACAACTGGCACTGTTAAGAGTACCCTACGACTTACACATCGCTGGCAACGGGTTATACACAATTCTGGTGACTACTTTGAAGGTCAGTAAAACTTAGAAACACGTATCTATTTTGTACGAGCTGTAAATAAAGTTCCAACCCTCGTATATATGAGGGCTATTCAGGAAGTAAGGAATGATAGGTCGCGAAATGGAAACCACAGTGAAAATCACAACTGTTTTATTTGCAACCGTTAGCTACACCTTCCAGAGACTTCTCTACACAGTCGCTGCTCAGACTTAGACATCTGTCGTAGCGTTGTACCAACTTTTCAATTCCCTCGTTATAGAAGACAGCCACCAGTGCTTTTCGACAATTTTCTACTCTGGACTGCATCTCGTTGTCTGTGTCAAAATATTGTCTTCATAGCCAGCGGTTCATTTGAGCAGAGATGAACCTCAAGGGTAGCCAATTACGGGCTGCATTGTGAGTGATCAAACACTTCCCATCGAAAACGCTGCAGGAGCATCTTCATTGTCCCTGCACAGTGCAGCCGAGAATTGTCGTGTAGAACGAACCGCATGACAGTAATGATATGTGGATTGCATAGCTTCAGGCGGAATCTTTCGCCATGCCCTCATACTTGGCGGGAGACGCTAATTTATAGCCACCTTTACGTTCTCACTGTGAGCTCAGAACTGAAAAGAGCGACGTGATGCGATCGACAGGCATATTAGATACAGTGCCCAACGCATCTGTGCAAAGCTTCATCAGATTTTCACTGTAGTTTCCATTTCGCGGCCGATCCTTCCTTACTTTCCGAATAATCCTCGCATATTTGCGTGTGTGTGTGTGTGTGTGTGTGTGTGTGTGTGTGTGTGTGTGTGTGTGTTTGGGTGTGTGTGTGTGTGTGTGTGTGTGTGTGTGTGTGTGTGTGTGTGTGTGTGTGTGTGTGTGTGTGTGTGACGAGAACGTCATGTAAATAGTTCTCCATGTCTAGCACACTGTGTGAGAAGTGCTTGAGATAGCATTGAAAAATGACTGGAGCACTAGCAATGCCAAACAGAGGGCTATCATACTGAAATGATTCGAGGAGAGTATTGATCATGAAGAAACATGAGGTACGTACAGTCAACAGAAGCATTAGATACACATCACAGAGGTCAATCTCGGTACACACTTTGGCATATGTGAAGTGCATAATTGTGCCCTCTACCTTTGGAACAGGATAAGTGTCGTACAAGATTAGGCATTAATGGTGATCTTGCAGTCCCCGCAAATGCAAAAAGGGTGGCCCATTGGTTATAAGAAACAAGAGTGAGAATACGTTCATTCTGCAATTGCTGTAGTTCCAGCTGAACTTTGTCTCTGGCTCTGAAGAACTTCAGTGTCGCTCATGGGAGAAGGGCCACATGTCTCTTGAAATATTTGACACCTGAAGAGTGTTGATTGAACACTGAGCTAAATTTGGAAGAGAGGTCTTTTAGGCAGGGGTTGGCGCCCAGCAACTTGACAGTAGCGGCATAGTCGTGGATTCCAAAACCAAGAGTGCTGGATGGATCCAGGCCCAAGAGACATATGGCTTCAGGAACCTCGACGACCAAATCCTGGCTGTGAGGGCAATCAAATGGTACTGAACTTGGGCTCTAAATTGGCTGTTGACTTTAATAATATCATTACTGTAACTGTGCAACAATGTGTCAGAAGGTTGAAGGGGAGACAACACCATGTGATAATAAGATTGCCAATCTATAGTGGTCACAGATAACCTCGTGCCTGTCTGTAGTTAGATAGGCACATTGTTGGTGTCTATTGTGAGCATTAGAGATTCCTCTGAGTGTGGAAGCACAGATTGATGTAGGATTCGTCCAAGAATAGGTCCACCCTGTCATCCGCCGTTGCATCTGAGGGGTCTGTACATTCACAGCCGACATTCATTTTTAGCACTGCTTGGCACACTTCATCCCTAAGTCCAGATTTCCCATGGGAGCTGAATTCAGCACGCCAGTAGTGGCACTGGTTGCTCTGGTGACTAATGAAACACTGGCTGCAGAAAAAGAGATGTTTAGGGCGGCATCTGGTCACTAAGTCTTTGCCTGAATTGTGTGAATCTGACCTGGCTGGGAGGTATGACTGGGGATGAAGGCGGTGTATTTGTTGGGCAGCGAACACTTTAGATGGGTCCTGCATGGTGGCTGACGATCTCAGAGACATTTCAAAAGCTCTGATAATGGGGAAACTTCAGTTTAAGGAGATCTGTGCATAGTTTTTTGTCTGGGATGTGCATGAGAATCATGTCCTGGAGCAAGGAGCATATGGTTGCTTACACGGAGGATAATTACACTGGAAATGGCAGTCGCATAATAAACTCTGGAGGCAGGTGATCCATTCGCGGAAAGGTTGTCTGTTAAGTTTATGGCAGGTGAAAACTTGTGCCAGGCTGCCGCCACTTGCATCTGGGACTCAAATTATTCTAACAAACTGGACTTCAACCTTTTAAAGGACAGAGTGTGAGGTTCCACTTCCAGTTTAAGTTATTGCAAGAGGCAGTAAATGTCTGGGCCCACATACGCCAGAAAGGTATGCTGCTGGGTATCACCTGAGATGCCGTGGGCTAATAAGTGCTGTTCCACATCCACAACATAGTCTGCCTGTGGTCTGACATCGTTGTCGAACTGCTGGAACAGCGCAGGTGCGGTCCAGAAGCCCTTGACCATAGTGTCGATCTGGGAGACGCGATAGGAGGGCTCCGGAAGCGATGTGGAGATGGCCAACAGCTACTTCATCAAGAGTTAATGAGTGCACTGCATCTGCTGGAGCATAACAACACCTATGCAGAGACGTCCACCAGGACTGCAATGCTGGAAGCAATGTGACAGTAAATCTATGCAAAAAAAATAGAAAATTAGAATAACAAGGCGTATACCACTTTCTGGAGCCAAAAGATTTTAAAGTCGGTTAACCACCGAGCTTTTTATAAGGTTTTTGGATTCTCACTCACAAATCCCATTGTGCATACAAAAACACCACCGTAAAGAGAAAAAGTGAATGTAGAAACCAACGAAACTTGCAGAACTAGCACTCCTGGAAGAAATGGCTTATCCTTTCTTCCAGGAGTGCTAGTTCTGCAAGTTCCGCAGAAGAGCTTCTGTCACGTTTGGAAGGTAGGAGACGAGGTACTGGCAGAATTGAAGCTGTGGGGACGGGTCATGAAGCGTGCTTGGGTAACTGAGTCGGTAGAGCACTCAATGGGAAGGTCGACTCAGCAGTGAAAGAGTGAAGGATACAGTCATTGTGTTCATTCGCTTCTCTTTTCACTTCTGACAGGTAATATAACACACTTGAGCACAGCAGTCGCATCGTTCCCCAAGATAGGCGTCACTATATCTTCCTCAAAACTTACAGATGGTGTTCTATGAGAAATTATGAACGGCTTAAATTCCAGTGATGCATTGGTTATTTTAATCCATCCAGCAGATGGAGCAGTATACGAAAGAAGGCCGCTGAAATAGATGTTCAGTAAGGCTAACTGAAAGCAGTGCGGTCAGCTGGCTGCCATAAAACACTGTGACAGTCCCCAGTTCTTGGTGTACCACATGGGAGAAGTTATTCACAAAGCCTCTGCAGGTCGTTTTAGAAATAGTCTCTTAGTTGGTGGAAAAATTATTTTCACATTGCTGGCAGATGGGCGGCGCTGCATACATTCGGAATCAAATCTGCCGAAATGTAGCTACGTTTCAGACAGAAAGGACTAAGACCACAAAGATTTGATCGGAGAGCAAATGGCATGATTTCCTGTACCAAATACTCTACTTTAGACCATCACCCTAAGAATCAACGACCATAACGAACATTTCCAGCTGATCAATTTGTTCCATCACGACACTAGTGAAAATATGATCCTTGTTACCATACCAGAGGCCTCTGAAAAAGCAGTGGCCTAAGACTTATTTTGAAGTGGCCAGGTCGAAAGTCCCACATTCTATCTGTGCTGTATAGAGAGTAACAGACTGGAGTTTACGTCCAACGAGAGTGAGGTGTTCAAACGGCCATTCACAGTAAAGGAATTAGCTCTTTCAGTGGCTAAGGCTTCTTCACAAAGGCCCGAGAAGTGACACAACAGTATACTATATATTACAACTTACAATCAAAGGAACTGCATCCTCATGCCGTTACCAGAATTTCGACTGATGGCTTCTACATTGATTCGTAGCGGGAAACAGTTCTAATACCCCTTCGAAAATCAAAGGAACTATGGTACAATCACCCTAACATAAGGACTGCAAAAGACCTTTGAGCAACACGTTAACTGTCGTTTTGTCTTTTGAACAGACACTAGCAGAGGCGGAATTTCTGCGGTTTGCATAATCCTCTGAGAGCTTGGTAGCGTCCCTTCATATACACGATTACATTGTGCGCTAAGTACCAGAGGAAGAACGATTGTAGTAGATGAAATGTCGTGTGGCTAGGGCCTCCTGTCGGGTAGACCGTTCGCCTGGTGCAGGTCTTTCGAGTTGACGCCACTTCGGCGACCTGCGCGTCGATGGGGATGAAATGATGATGATTTGGACAACAGAACACCCAGTCCCTGAGCAGAGAAAATCTCCGACCCAGCCGGGAATCGAACCCGGGCCCTTAGGATTGACAGTCTGTCACGCTGACCACTCAGCTACCGGGGGCGGACATTGTAGTAGATAAATCATTGTCAGCCAAGAAGACTGGCAACTAGTAGGAATTATCAAATGGCTCTGAGCACTGTGGGACTTAACTTCTGAGGTCATCAGTCCCCTAGAACTTAGAACTACTTAAACCTAACTAACCTAAGGACATCACACACATTCATACCCGAGGCAGGATTCGAACCTGCGACCGTAGCGGTCGCGCGGCTCCAGACTGTAGCGCCTAGAACCGCTCGGCCACTCCGGCCGTCAGTAGGAATTATCACGCCGACCAACAAATGAGTGAGTGGCGTAGGCAATGTGCTATTCTGTCGAGGAATTACCACAGGCCACAGTAAAGCGCATAAGATGTACTTCTTGTCCTCCACGTTCCTTCACTGTTGATTACCTTGTAGTGGTGCCTACTGCAACTGGGTAGAATCCATCAGCTCCTTGTCTGAATCAATGATCACTGCCTGAAATTCGAAAAGTTTGTTTTGGTCCGTATTAAACGATATTAAATTAAGCTAACACACTAAATTTTTCTTTAGGCTTTGGAGGACCTCTCCATCAGAAATCTCGAGGAGATTGGTGTTATGTAGCGCACTCATATGTGGTCACGCACGCCAGCGATAAAGCTAGAATGAAATACTTTTAACACCCCTCATACCCCTCAAACAGTTCGTGATACCGAAACGAGATTTTGGAAAATTATAGCATGCACGAGGAGAGTATTTTGTCACATGGTAAATAAGCGGAAATTTCATATCTACCGTGATATACGAACTGCATAGTTTTGTGATGGGTGCTGTCATTTTTCAGGAGTCATCGATAGCTGGTGAAATTTGAATTAGTGTGGTTTCGCGACGAGATAATTGAAGAAATTACACTTTTACATTCATACCGATAATGTGCCTTTTTGTAATCTTTTGACTTGATCTGTCCTTAGTATAATACAAGTTTCCTGAGAGTTTCACTGATGAACCCTCAAGAATATGCACTTCCATTTTTGTGGTACTGGGTCTCATTCAGTAGCTCAGGTTATCACCTGTATTATGGGAATCTGGGTACTATTCGCTCATGATCTTCGTTCAATGTAAATTAAACGACTCCTTGTTCTTCAAATACAGAGTCAGCGCCCACTGGAAGACTCGAGGTCACTAAGATATTGCAACCCTTGTGTTGTTAAGAAGAACGATGCAATGTTCCTTCGGACATCTACGCACGTCCGAAGGAAGAGGTACTGCGGCGAGTGCAGTTGTTACGAAATACACGAAATACAAACAACCATCGGCTATATAAGGGAATGACGACAATGAAAATTTTAGCCCAACCGGGACGCGAACCTGGATATCCCACTTTACGTGAGCGGTCGTCTTAACAGCTCTGGCTAACAGTGCACACCTTACGGCGAAACCTAGACTTCCATATGTCGTCGTTCCTGCGCCACAACCTGTACTCGAACACACATTGTGTGATTCCAGTAGAGGAGAGGACATTTTAATTGAAAGTCACTACCTGGTATCGGTGGATAAATACGATATTGCCCTGCGCGGCAATTACATGACGTGTGCACGAGTACAAGTTGTGGCGCAGTAACGACAACATATGGAAGTTTGAGTGTGGTCGTGAGCCGCGTACCGATAGACAAAGAGGTTAAGGCGAAAGCTCGCGTAAAGCGGGAAATCAGGGTTCGAGTCCCAGTCTGGGTCAGATTTTCATTGTCTTCATTCCCTTATACAGCTGATGGTTGTTCGTATTCTCAATCGCGAACACACCTCTTGAGTCGACATGGTGTCCACGTTAGCATGGCAAGACTTTATCTTGTAGTAGCAAAGACCTCCACGACTGGAGGTGCTGCGCCATCCTTTCGGACAGGCTTCAACAGTGTCCGAAGAAAGCTAATAGAGATTTATTGTCACCAAATTGATCTTGCAGTCGTAGAGATACACACTGAATTCCTGACTGGTTATATGTTTGCCAGAGTCTCTTTCCACTTGCAAATAATTCATCTAGGTTTGGATTTACCTCTCTGACGTACAGTTTTTCGGTTATTCGTTATCATCAGAGATCTTACGTTCTGGTGCAAAGCCTACTCCATCTTGGGGCGATAGGCTATGTATCGCGCTCGAATTGCTCAGTCGGTAAGAGTATTACCCGTTGTGGTATCGAGTCCTGTTCCAGCATTCGTTTTTAATCTACCAGGAAGTTAAAAAAAAAGCCACGCTCGACTACAAAGGGAAATATTTGTTTTGAAGTCAGTATATGGTTACGTTATGGTATAGGTCTCATGAAACCATAAATAAATTGCAGAAATATGCAACAGTTGGTTAAAACAGTGATCCCTGATGTGAATATATTGCATTTACTTACTTTCCAAAGTTTATTTAGTGTTATTTCCTCCTTATGAAAGGAAATAGCGCACTTAGAAAGTTTTCCTTCTTAAGAAAGGAAAATAAATGCATCTCACGTACATTTAGATAATATATTTTACAGTGAGGAACAAAGCAGTTAATTAAGTTGGTGGAATCTCTCGCTATAAATGGCGTACTCGTAAAACCATAAGAAGTATCACACTAGTCCAGCAACAGCACATGGCAACGCCTGCACGTTGTAACTTCAGTAATGACTGATGGCGCAGAGCCAGTGCCATTACATGTGGCCATTCGAGGCTGTGCAAATTTCCAAAAATATGCAACGTTCTATTCAGCGAGTTTATCAAGACCATCGGAGTGACACATAAACTGGAAAAAGTCGAATTATTTCATATGATTCTAATTGGTCTTGTTCGACATTAAGTGCATCTTTCAAACCGAATTGAATATTTTCGGTTCTATAAAACAAATTGTAACATGACGAAGAATAACAAATAATGAAATATTTATTATTGTGTGCTTACAGTGTAGTAGGAAGAATCCACGATTAAATTTGTAGGTAATTTGAGGTTATACAGGGTGCATCAATTACTACACAAAGGTGCCACTTCTGCCAACAGAACCGAGCGAAGTGGCGCAGTGGTTAGCACGCTGGATTCGCATTCGGGACGATGACGGTTCAAGCCATCCTGATTTAGGTTCTTCAGGATTTCCCTAAATCGCTTCAGGCAAATCCTGGGATAGTTCCTTTGAAAGGGCACGGCCGACTTCATTCCCTAATCCGATGGGGCCGATGACCTCGCTGTTTGGTCCCTCCCCGAACGAACCAACCAACCAACCAAGACCGGACCTTACAAATGTTTTGTAAGCAATATCTCATATAGACAAACTGCAGTTTCCAGTATTCTCCCTCCCATTTGCTTTTAATACAACTGAGCCTGTATGAAAACCGTGAAAAACTTAAAACTGAATGGGCTGTCGGGGATATCAACCGAAAGCCTGTCCCGTGTTTTACATCTCGCTCTATGAGCTAGGAAAGACGAGTGTTGGTTGGAGCCTCTATTTGGTATGCGATTGTGTCAGGTACTGTTGATGCGCACTTACGGATCTACAGATGTGGATCTCCGCTGTATTATTACACCAGAGTTGTGCAGAAAGTCATCAGTGCTACTCATTTGCACAGTATAAGCCTGGCCGTGAATAATTGTGCGCAACTCTTAACCCAACGCTACGACTCAGATATTTTGCTGAGACAAATATATCCTACTATTATAATAACGTCGCTAATAGGCACACGCTACACAAATTTGTCATATCACTGCATTTATTTAATAGCTCTTATGTATCGTAGAGATATGCTCTACTAAGAAGTTGATTATTTTAATTAAAATATTCTATCGACAGAGTTGGAAAAATAACACCAACTTAAAGAATAACACTACGTCTCGTTGCGGTATTGTCTTTAATGAACAAACAGCGCCAGTATTCTGAATGCCATTTTTGCTTGGACTATTTTCACAAACAAGAGAGTCTGAATTAACGCAGTTGACCATATAGAATGGAATAACTTCGCTTCGTAAAGTTATTGAAGATTTTTCCGATAGAATGCTAATTGGAATTTGTGAGCAGCAGCTTGACCCAGTTACTAACATCTAAAGTTCCATAGTTTCATGCTTTCTAAAACTAATCTAGAACTTACATTAGAAAAAAATAAAACTGCAAAATCCAAGCGTTCGCTAATTAATTAGTTATTAAAACTTACAGTGATTTCTTAATAGCGTTTTTTAGCTTAGTTTGAGCCCTAACTCTATAGCAAACTTTTCAGCTATAAATGTACTTTTTACTGAGTACATACATCGGCAGCTCTCACTTTTTATCACTTTTAGCGATTTCCAAGATGTGGAAGGAAAAATACACTGCAGTGAACAACTTTTAATAGTCAATTCTCTGGCGGTTTCAATGAGTTACGAGGCTGCAAATGCATGCAGGACAACACCAGTAGGGAATGCCTAGTGCAGTGGACTGTGTACATTTTCAGCCTCAGGACTGATTGAAAATGCCAAAGAAGCGACTATTAACAGCTGTCCACTGTAGTGGACACTATGCACCACAGGGTTAATGGATTGGTTGCAGACGGTTCTTTAACTTGAGTCTTTACATGTAAGGACGTCACCTATGTTTATTCAAGTTGGAACTGAGTCACTAATGCAACTTACCACCCAGATTATTTATTTTGAGCCAAATAGAAATCAACTAAAATTCTCCATTAACTTCCAAATAGTCGTTCCATGACGAATCCGAAATTGAAAGCCCTGAAGAAAGTTAGTAACTCATTTAGATCCTACTACACGAAAATATTCACTCTTTCACTTCAGGCGAGATCTGGTTACTCTGTTGAGCTTATCCCACATAACAAATCAATCCAGTTTATCAAACTGACTCAAACGGCAACCACAAATAAGTTGAGATGTAAAGCTCCGCTTCGTGCTATATGTTGCTACACCAATGTACCTCAAGGCCACTCCTTAGATTTTCACCCTTTCAGGAACAGCGATTCAATGCCACTACTTATTATACATGGAGAAAACTAACATCGTCCCCCCCCCCCCCCCTCTTCTATTAATGCTCGGCCTTACTGCACGATTATGGCATTATGAAGCGCAGTTTGAGTTCCATGGTATCTAGGAGAGTCTTGCCAATGTGCGTCAGTCCAAAAACTTTCGAATTTGGATTAATAAAGAATAGAGAAGACTTAAAATGGTGCCTGTAATGCTTCAGGTGATCTATATTGTTGTAACGGCGACCAGAACGGTCGCGGGGTTGTAGTGACGGAAACGCGGCGGGAGCAGCGGAGCGGTCCGCGAACAACACAACGGGAGAGGACGGACACGACCAACGAAGGACCTTACGACACAACAAGGACAACAGAGTCACGAACCAAACAACACAACCACGTCCACTCGTAAATAAAACACGAAAGTCAATACGCTGTCCAATGCGAGGCGATATGTCCTGAGACGCACGCGAGGTTACACTGGCAGGCTGAGCATTTCTTTTTTTTTTTTTTTACTTTATTGTGATTTTAACACCTGAACAATCAGGTAGGCTGGCAGCAGCATACAACGCCGCTCTTCAGCCAGAGGAGACACAAAGAGAAGAAACACTGAAAAGACACATAAGTTACAGAACGGTGGGCAATAAAACAGTAGACACATAAAGACAAACACGGAGCCGTTCACACTCGACGATAATCCACACTGCAAACTGTTGATACGACGCACAAACACTGAAGAAGACGATGGCACTGGTGAACGATGGAGTGTGACGGTGAAACACTGAACACTAAACATGACGGCACACACGAAACACTGATGGCGGTGATTTCCGGCGCGCGAATGTCCACTGAGCGTGTGCGAGTCCAGGCTGAGCGACAGGCAGGCGCTTAAGTACTCGATCGGGGAGACCGCTATTGGCCGCTGCAACCATGTGTTCCACTGTGGCGCCTTCACTCTAAATGCGGGCCAGGAGGCGCGCGCCGCCACAGCTTACGGCGCGATGGTGCAGAGACCTCTATGGGTCTTCGACGTCCATGACGTCTGGCGGGGATTAAAATTCCGCGGCGCGCGGTACCAGATATATGGTCTCCCCTCACTTGAACAAAATGCACAGAACGTTCATACAATCATGTGAACTAGGCAGAAAAGTCCTTCTTTGGAATATTGTTCCATTCGCATATCACATTAGCTTGAAAGTCGGTTATGTCGTCAAAGTGTTGACCCTTCATGTGAATTTCTGCACTTCGTCGTTATGTGGTAGGTTTGTATTGATAACGCCAAGTCTCGTCATTCGTGATATTTTTTTCCTGACAAAAACTGCCCACATTTTTCATTCCAGTCAAGACACGACAGGCCTCCACATGTCGTTGTTTTTGTTCAGGAGTCACGGTGTGCAGGAGAAACTGTGCATACACCTTTCTCTTCTGCAAGACATTCTGGACAATACCTTACAAATCTTTCGAGATGTTACTCCATAGCGATTTGTGACTCAAAAACGTTGACACAGACCCCCACTGCCTAACACTGCCTGGTAGAGTGGACATCTCTTGTTCATAGTTGTTAATTCAAGCTGCTGCCGTAGTAACTGCGCAGACGTCGCTTATATGCCAGAAAAATACAAGTGTCGGAACTTTTTGGACAGATGGTGCACATGTACGCTCCTAACTGGTTGGACCCGCATCTCTTCATGGTTGCAATGGTGCTAGATAGGTGGCATGTCACTCGCCTCAATTAAACAATCAGGCTCCTCCTGCCGTCACGAGAAGTCCTCCTAAGGGCCGACTGTATAAAGCAAAGCATTTAACCTTAGTTTAAGACAGAAAATGACATTAGGTCAAGATTAACCTGGAAATCTGCGTTGTACAACGTTAATCATAGATCACATCGCCGAGAAGTCGAATCTTATTTGACTGGCGATAATTCGTGGTTCAAAACCAGGTTCAACTCTAATCATCAGTTTACAGAGTAGTGGCACTACGATTGATCGCTTTTGTTTTTAGTAGATACCAATCGAATAACAAAAACAGTTGTTATTAACACAAAACATTGCAATCAAATATGTGACTGCGTCGTTCCCCCGCTGCTGATGCTCAAATACTTTTTTTCGATCTGGCAGGTTACGTTAAAGGAAATTACTGGCTACCATGTGTACTTAACGAACAATCTCGTAACAGCTCTTGGGAGACACCTCGTAATTTGTGTGATTAGTTCAAAAGCATTTTATAGGCACTTAGCAGCATAGTAAGAAAGGAAAATTCGAATATTTGCAGTGAACAGTCAAATATTGCAATTTTGACAGCAGCGAATAACGATTCAACGTCACTTATATAGGTTCTCTTTGGCCTCGAGTAGTAGTAACTATTCAATTCGTATTAAATTTTTAACTGCCGAACACGTCCTTAAACTGCTATGGCAGTTCCACGTGCGTTGATAAATAGAACATAGGCAAGTATTTTGAAATAAACTAACCACATAAATATGTTTAATTAATTTCGATGGCTCAGAGGTTCCGTTGTGCACCGTAATGCAGAAGATCACGTATTCATTACCATGTTATTCAATACCATTGAAACCATGCGATACTCTCAGTTTTCCGAGAGTTCTGGACCACTGTTGGGCAAAATTCTGTGTGCAGTAATTCTACGCGATGTGAATTACATTGTTTCCTTTCGTTTACTTTACAAACATCTGAGCATTCAGATGCGTCCACAGAGGACGACGATGAGAAGGCTCGCACGTTCCGTGAAAGGGTGAACCCACTCTTGGAGTTAAATAAAGTAATTAAAACTGAGGTTTCGTTTGGAGAAAAGAACTGTAGAGCAGTTGCAACTAAGGCTCAGAGACTGATGGAACCAACCAAAAGAAACCCACCACTGACTGCAGTGTGCATGTTGCTATTAACCTTAAGATTTTACGCCAAAGGAACCTTACAAATATTAGTTGGTGATCTGTTTAAAGCAGACATAGCAACAGGTTGCAGAGCTGTCCATAGTTTATCGGTCTTACGAGAACTTCTCTCCATGCATTTACTACGTTCGACACGGTGAGTTTGTTTTTTACAGTCAATTATACATTTATACTGGCCCCACACAGTTTTCAGCAGCAGATTTTTCTCCTATTGAAAGAAGTTACATAATCGCTTCTTTTTCAGTTTGTTTGCCTCCACGGTTATAGCACGACACCTTCGACAATAAATATTGCGTAAATACGGCGTACGATAAATATCTGTTGTCGAAGCGCGATAATCGTGTCGATAGCCGATTTTAGCCGTGTTTCCAATCATATTACGTGCTAGGCCTACCGAAGATCAAATCTGAACCTACTTCGGTGGGTCTACCGGTGCAATAGAGCTGAATCCTGAATATCGTACAGTGTGTGATCTAATGTCAAATTTGATGGCCAGTGAACGATGTTTATACAGTCGGCGCCAAATATTTGATATATTTTAGCGAACGTAAGGGACGAGGAACAAATTCTTAACACAAGTAATTACCACACATGAATACAGCAAACATAACAAATCAGATACCTATCATACCAATGCAATATCCTTCTTTACCAAAGCTCATTGTGTAAAGAGTAATTGTCACATACATTAACATCCCCCTTAAGCCCATTGCCAAATTGTTGTTTCGCAATGGGTGGGGCAGATAGCTGTTGATAGACTGAGTAGACCTCGGGGATTTTTTAATAATCTGGTAGACGGAGGTGGTTAATATTGCCATTGGATAGGATCTGAGTGTTTGAGGATGGGAGGAATAGGGAACTTGTAGGTATAGTCTTCGCAGTAGTTGGGTAATATTACAGAATATTGAGACTCTAATTTAAGGGAGACATAAGTCAGGCGGAAACGTTTTAGATGTTTGAGGTCATGCAGAAACTTTGTGAGCCGCTACAGAGTGCGGGTGGGGGAGGCTAGATGAATAAGGGAAGCGGGGCGGAGTGTAAGTCGTTCAAGGTTTTTAGTATTCTAGTGTTTTATTCAAACGTATTGGATGGTTGTTGCTTCTTAGGTAAAGATCTTGCCAGTAAAATTCATGGGTATTGTACAGATATAGCCTGAGTGTTTGCAAAGTTAATCAAGAGGTACTATATTTAGAAAAAAGATGGTAGTAGTGACGAACTTTTGAACACGCCAGAATTTGGATAGGAAATGCGATGGTGGTTGTTGTTTATTGTTACTTTGAACAGACGGTTAGTCAAAAAGGTTGCTGTTGGGCGTGATTAATCGACTGGAAGCGCATACATGTTTGAACAGGAGGCTAGAATGCCATGAATACATGTTGACGTTTAATTTCTAGAGATAGTAAGGGCGAGAGTCAATGCTCGTCGTGTTGTCGGTATAAGAGGTATAACAGGTGTTATACTAAGATGGAAACCACAGAAGATACTAGGAAGAGGTACGTAACGTTCAAGGTGTGTCTAGATCTTCTTTGAGACAACAGATTCGAAGATCTTACTGAAGACTGGAGCAAAACAAATGGGTAGGTAGATAGAGTTATCAGTAGGATGTTTGCTGGATTTAAGGAAGAGAAAAATTTATGAGTTCCTCCAGTGTTAAAGAGTGGTATTATATTAAGCATCTGGGATTTATGATATGGAAAGAGACATTCGTTAAGGTATCAGTCCTTGATTTGGTGATGACTAAGCTCTGTGTTATGTTTCTTTGTAACAGTAGATTATATACCATATTTTGTGAATGAAATCCGTTTGTGATGTGGATTTTAATGGTAGAAGTTGTGTATGAACAGAGCAGTCAGTGTGTTAATGCACTCACGATTATACTGGTTATACGAGGGATGCATAGGCAATATTAACTTCCCATCAATGAGGACATTATTAAATATAGTGGAACTATGGGGCCATTAAGTTCATTAATTTCTTAGGGGGAGGAAATACAAAAGTTGACTTTAGTTATGTTTCCTAGAAGAAGTTAGTAGTTTTCGAGGAGGGGTAGTAAGGAGTGTTAATGTGATCTGTATGTTTGTTAAAAGCCTTCTAATGTTTACTTCAGTTTATGTGTAGTGTTTTAATACGTTTTCTGTCTGTCACGAGCAGTTGCATTGTATTTTTGGACTTAATACGCTACAGATGTGCCCACAATTTTTGCCGAAGTTGTTTAGTATGAGTGTCATAGGTACAGAGGAACACGCAATGGAGCCAGCGAGAATCTATTAGCACTTCTGAAGCTATGTGGGGGACAAGAGTTCCGTTTGGATAGATGGGATGGGTGGATATGTGCACTGAGGCAACGTACATTCCTTGTTGTAGGAAGGAAGCAGCGTTGGTTCTATATTCGTGATTTTGGAACGTGGCTGGTTGGCTTCTGGCCTGGATGTGGGTGTGTTATCTGTAGAGATTCCAGTTGGCATTATTCTAATCTTGTATTACTTTGGGATAGTTGCTGTGGAGGTGCAGTAGTTGTTATTGAATGTGGACTAAGATCAACTGAACTATAATCACATCTAGTCAAATCAAGGATCTGTGAATTTTGCGTCCAAGGAATGTGAATGTGTGTGAAATCTTATGGGACTTAACTGCTAAGGTCATCCGTCCCTAAGCTTACACACTACTTAACCTAAATTATCCTAAGGACAAACACACACATCCATGCCCGAAGGAGGATTCGAACCTCCGCCGGGACCAGCTGCACAGTCCATGACTGCAGCGCCCCAGACCGCTCGGCTAATCCCACGCGGCTTGCGTCCAAGGAGGTTGACGGATGCCATTATTACGGTTGGGCTGGATGGCCCTGAGAGTGGGTGAGGGAGGTTAGAGAAACTAAGTCTGCTAAGTGGAAGGTAATTTACTGCCGTCGTCCATTGAGTTCAGGAGCAGCTGTGAATATTGAGGTGGTTTGTGATATAATGTGGATGTTTCTCAGGTATCCGATGGTGACTCCGTCTTTCACCACCAGAGACCTAAGATTATCAGTTGGCTGTAGGCAGTGGAGATACATGGATATATGCACGTAGTGTTGTAAAGTTGAAGAAATGTTTCACTCAAAAAAGGTGTGGATGCGATTCTCTTCTATATCCCTAGCCTCTGCAAGCTACAACTCAATCTTGGTCTGAACACGATCAGGCATCACAGACTAGCTTAAGTACCTTTACAAAAGGGCACACTTGTATTCAGATTCACCCATGGGACAACGTGACTTGCTTTCTGTTTCTCTAATTGCACTCCGTCTTCAGGCCACGAGTGGCCGCCGTGTCATCCTCAGTGGAGGATGCAGACAGGAGTGGCGTGGGGTCAGCACACCACTATCCCGGTCGTTATGATGGTATTCTTGACCGAAGCCGCTACTATTCGGTCGAGTAGCTCCTCAATTGGCATCACGAGGCTGAGTGAACCCCGAAAATTATTAAAATTATTCAAGCTTCATAGCTTATGAAACTGATTTGATAATATAATTCATAATCTCAATATATCATTTCATAATATCATTAATGTTCTAATTAGAAACGAATGTAAACCAATGACACATTATTTTTATGATTCTGTACATCAAATCAGTATGGATATATAAAGTTAATTTTCTTTTTGAGATATAGTAAAATGAAAGGCACATCTCCCTTTCAAGAACAAAATTGAAAATATGCCACTGCTTGATACAATACATTTATTAATTCTGCTGAGCACATGTTTAATCCAATTGATATGCCATCAAATACATTTTCCACTGCATTGTCTCCTTTCTGGATAGAATTATAACTGTCAGTAACTACTGGTTAGGTCGAAAGTGGTTAAATATCTTATCATTTTAAATTTTTACAACTTCAGGTTTGATTCCAAAGGGAAGCAGTCGTGCCCAGTGACTGTATTCTTTTCCAGTAGTAACGGGTACAGCAATTAAGTGCAAATGATATTTCCTGTATACAGATGTTACAAAAAGTTACGGCCAAACTATCAGGAAACATTCCTCACACACAAAGAAAGAAAATACGTTATGTGGACACGTGTCCGGAAACTCTTACTTTCCATGTTAGAGCTCATTTTATAACTTCTCTTCAAATCACATTAATCATGGAATGGAAACACACAGCAACAGAACGTACCAGCGTGACTTCAAACACTTTGATACAGGAAATGTTCAAAATGTCCTACGTTAGCGAGGATACATGATTCCACCCTCCGTCGCATGGAATCCCTGATGCGCTGATGCAGCCCTGGAGAATGGCGTATTGTATCACAGCCGTCCACAATACGAGCACGAAGAGTCTCTACATTTGGTACCGGGGTTGCGTAGACAAGAGCTTTCAAATGCCCCCATAAATGAAAGTCAAGAGGGTTGAGGTCAGGAGAGCGCGGAGGCCATGGAATTGGTCCGCCTCTACTAATCCATCGGTCACCGAATCTGTTGTTGAGAAGCGTACGAACACTTCGACTGAAAAGTGCAGGAGCTCCATCGTGCATGAACCACATGTTGTGTCGTACTTGTAAAGGCTCATGTTCTAGCAGCACAGGTACAGTATCCCGTATGAAATCATGATTACGTGCTCCATTGAGCGTAGGTGGAAGAACATAGGGCCCAATCAAGACATCACCAACAATGCCTGCCCAAACGTTCACAGAAAATCTGTGTTGATAACGTGATTGCACAATTGCGTGCAGATTCTCGTCAGCCCACACATGTTGATTGTGAAAATTTACAATTTGATCACGTTGGAATGAAGCCTCATCCGTAAAGAGAACATTTGCACTGAAATGAGGATTGACACATTGTTGGATGAACCATTCGCAGAAGTGTACCCGTGGAGGCCAATCAGCTGCTGATAGTGCTTGCACACGCTGTACATGGTACGGAAACAACTGGTTCTCCCGTAGCACTCTCCATACAGTGACGCGGTCAACGTTACCTTGCACAGCAGCAACTTCTCTGACGCTGACATTAGGGTTATCGTCAACTGCACGAAGAATTGCCTCGTCCATTGCAGGTGTCCTCGTCGTTCTAGGTCTTCCCCAGTCACGAGTCATACGCTGGAATGTTCCGTGCTCCCTAAAGCGCCGATCAATTGCTTCGAACGTCTTCCTGTCGGGACACCTACGTTCTGGAAATTTGTCTCGATACAAACGTACCGCGCCACGGCTATTGCCCCGTGCTAATCCATACATCAAATGGGCATCTGCCAACTCCGCATGTGTTAACATTGCACTGACTGCAAAACCACGTTCGTGATGTACCCTAACCTGTTGATGCTACGTACTGATGTGCTTGATGCTAGTACTGTAGAGCAATGAGTCGCATGTCAACACAAGCACCGAAGTCAACATTACCTTCCTTCAATTGGGCCAACTGGCGGTGAATCGAGGAAGTACAGTACATACTGAGGAAACTAAAATGAGTTCTAACATGGAAATTAAGCGTTGTTACAAAGATATGTGTGCATCTGGCACAGGCATTACGGCTTCTGGATATCGATTTTGAGAAAGTCTTCAATAATGTCAGCCGTGAGTACTTAAGGAGTTTGTTACAGCATTTCAGATTTCCACAAGCAAAGCACAATAGATTTATTGTTACGAAACGGTTTCCAAAGTGCAAGTAAACGGACATCTTACGGAAACATTTCCCAATCCAACGTTCCGTCTGACAGGGTTGCTCTTTATCAGGGATATTCTCCGTCATCACTTTAGAACTACTAATTCATACAGTCAGTACTTACATGCCATCTATGCCTGTTATCATAATACTTATGACACCCATTCTAAAATTCTCCGACCTGTAGGGCGTTTTCACAAGGAAGCCATGGCGTCAAGTAAGAACAACGATTAAATACAGCTCTTGTGACTAAAGGAAGCGCGCATCCCTTTACCTAATGTGTAGAAATGGATGGGTTGAGTGTGAAATAAGGAAAAAAAACATAAACGTCCTAATTGGCTTTAATTCGAAAGGGAATGGTACAAGTAAGACGTACCCTGATAGTGTGAGGAACTTGAATATCATTCACAGGATTCTACAGGCCAACACACTGTCTCAGGCCAAAATGCGGTCTGTTGCACTAGTCATTCCCGTTGACAGGAAATATATAGTAAAAATTTAAAAAATATGTAGTATGGTCTATTTGAAAAAGTATGTTTTTTCATGTAGCCAGGGATTAGAGGTGGTAACCTAGTCTTAGTCGATTGTGAGACCAAATGTCCAGCCCTTGTAGCGAAAAGTCTAATAAACACACTGAAACTGCCTGAAAATTTGTCGGATTTACCAAAGATTACATGGAGGTGTGTGTGAATTCCCATGGAACCAGACTGCTGAGGTCATCGGTCGCTCTAGACTTAAACACTACTTGAACTAACTTCTGCTAAGAACAACACACATACCCATGCCCGAAGGAGGACTCGAACCTCCAGCTGGAGGTGCTGTGCAATTCGTGACATGGCGCCTCGAACCACGCGGCCACTCCGCGCAGCTACATGGAGGTTACCACGGTAGAGCCATAGGTTACAGGTAAATGCAACAACTATATCTGGAGCCTCACAAACCGCAATGTATCTATTGGAGAAGATTCCTAATTAAGGGCGACAAATACAATTATTGTAAATTTTAAGAAGGAAACTCCATACCAGATTAAACACAATGACGTAAACTGGAAGATGGTATGGCCGAATCCATCAGCTCACAGACACGCTCAGCTGCATTCGTGTTCTACAAATACTGACAGCATCATGTCGCCACGAAATAAAACTGATGAGTCATTCATTTCGCACTGCGACTTGTTGGCACACCCATGTACCGGACAGTGGCTTTCCGCCAAATTACATGTCTGTGGAAGTTGGATACACTTTATAATCAACGAGTGTTAACTAATTAAACACCTAGAATTTAATGTGTATGAATGTCAAAGCGTTTCCAGTCTCCAAGACAAGAACACTTGCGTGGTTTATAGATTTGTATTCAGTGAAGAATGAGAATCAACAGCAGTTCTTTGCTACAAGCGGAAATCATAGAAATCCAGCAATTTCGTTATTATATAATGGTTTTAGCAGGCCATATGAAACTAGTAAATTGATGGACAATTACTCACCTGTGATGTAGCGATTTTAATAACGACTCATTACTAGAAATATTCTCAGAATTCAGAGAAAGGCGAGTATAAAAAAACCTTTCAGATCTTTTTTAAGATGCTGCCTGGGTCGTTCAAACCATTAGGCAAGGCAAAGCGACCGCCTAGTTTCAGGGGTGGCAGAGGGCGTAAAAAATTTATTTCAAGTCAGTCAGAGAAAAAATTGAGCAAATGAGGAGTAAAACACCGAATTCTTTTTAAAAGCTTACGGAACAGTTGCTTAATAAGTATTTTTCTTAATTTGACGAAAGTAAGCATATTGAGCCGTATATAAAAAAAAGAGAACACTGTTCGGAAAACATTCTCAGAGCAAAAGAACGTACTCTGAGAAAGTTCTCAGTTTCACACGAATAAAAAATTTGGAGCATATTCTCTGACGAGGGAATATTTACTACCTCCCCTCCTTCTTGAGAGGGGTTATCTGCGTGTGTCGTCTGCCGCGTCCGACTCAGAACACATGCGTAATCTTACATTTCATGTAACTCGCTCAAACGGGCAAGCTGTTTAGTGCACATGTATGGAAATGGCGCCTGAGTGTTCTGGGATAGTTGAACTACATCGTGATTTCAGTTTTATGTATGGCAACAGATTATTAAGATGATACACGGACATTTTATGGAAATGCATTTTCTGACGGTGTTACCGAATTTTCGACATGTGGGTAGCTTTTTTGTTTTTGATGTTAGCTGAACACATTATGCGAACTAAATTTTAAGAATGCATCTCATTTTCACCTACCCCAAACCGGAACTCTGTCAGAGTTTTCTAACACAGATAACTTTAGTTAAATATGATGCATAAACTAATGGTCCGCTCACAAGTCACGTACTGAAGCGGCCACTGTGAGTTTTCGTTACAATCAGTAAATCGCTAGGATTGTATTAAACCACTTATTACTTTTCCTGAGCTGCCTACTTATTTCAAACATAACAAACTAGAGGATTTATGCTGTGAGAAAACATGAAGAATAACATCTGAAAATCTGATAGAATTACAATGCCCTGGAGACATATGAGTCCCAACTGTATCTTCGTCTGCTGCTGATCCTTTTACTATAGCGATATGACCTCGAATGAAATTGCTCTAGTTGTAAAGGTGGTAGGGAAGAAGGGGACTTGATTCTTACTGACCTAGAATGGAAAATTGGGAGGAGAGGGGCTCCTTCCATTTTTGACACGTACAATTGGCCTACATGGTTATCTGCGCTCGTACCAACACATTGGTTCAGTGACTTTTAATGTACCACTTAAAATTACTCAAGATGTGGGGATTTTCCAAGGAAGGGGGGTGGGTACCGAGGATTTCGGAAGGTAGCCCTGAAGATAAAAATTTCATTTGCCTCAGGTGTAATGTAGACTGGAAGTGACTTTGAGATAAGATAACTACTAGGATCAGAACCCACCCTGCCATCCTACTGGAATGAATTGCTCAAATAAGATTTCATAGCACCTGTTTATCTTCGAAAATGTGTCGGCTTGGTTTCAAGTTGAGCTGGGAATTATTCGAGATCACAATAAAAAACTTTTCTGTGAAATAAAAAAGTAACACTAATCAAAATTAAGGCAGTCTGCTATCCTACTCTGTGCATAAAAGCATTGACCCTACACAAGGTAACTGAGATGTTGTTGCCCAAAGCAGTCAAAGATGGCCCTAAAGAAGTCATCCAGTACGTTAGGAGGGTTCCTTCGACAATGCACAGCAACTTTCAACTGGTCCCACGGGTGCTAATTCAAGTTCACGTCAGAATCTGCCCCAGCTAATTCCATTCGGTTGAGTCCTGCCTCCAGGGAAAGTGTAGATTGTTTGTTCACACGTTATCGCTTTGAAAGACAACACAATCGCCGTACTAATTCCTGTACAGCTGACAATAGTTTGGAGAATCCTGTTTCGGTACTGCACAGCCTTAAAATTGTATTCTATAACGGTAAGAGTTTCTCAATATCTGTACATGATAACTGTTCAAAACATAACTGAACTACTTCCTGCTGAACACACAAGACTGAAACCCTCAGACGTGCGTTGACACATAGCCTCCTCAACACTCTTCTATGACGATCATTAAGTATCAGACAAATTTTGCACTCATAAATGAAGAACCCGATGGTATTAGTCCAGGTTTCCTTGCAGGTGTGGGTGATTTTGTACTGTTATTCATAACTGACACACATGTAGACTGTGTAGCGACAGTTTTCTTCAGTCTAGGTCGACACAGCCTATCATTTCCTTCCAAAATGGCAGCGTGGAGTTAGGTTATGTACCATTATCTGATTGTGTCAGACTTGCTTATAGTGTCCCTCAGAAATTGAACTCCATTGTACTGGATGGTTCTAACTACGGTGCAGCTACTCACAGAGGTCCAGGGCGGGCTGTAGTTATCATATGGCAGCGAAACTTGGTAGATATTCTAATGTATTAACGCAGAACAGATCTATGCTGGAAAAAATTACTCCCAGTTTTGGCCACCAGGTGCAAATTTGGCGCTGTAATAGACATAACCAGTCCTCATATTGAACAAATTGTGTAAGTGCCACTTAATAATATCAGCATTACACTTTCCTCACTTGTTTGACCTTTTCTGCCCTTCGCCTGTTTCTATCTCATTTCAAATACTAACATTTCTATACGCGTTTCTTGCATTCACAGCGCCAGATTTGCGCCTGGTGGCCAAAATTGAAACCAATTTTTTTCCAGTGTAAAACGGTTCCGCATTAACACATTTGGGTGTCTTGAAGGTTTCGATGTCATACGATAATTACAGCCCATACTGGACCTCTACAGGTAGCTGCACTTTAGTTGTAACTACATGCAGTATTAAATGCAAAAGCAATTAAAAGTAATTACTGTTCATTCTTTTTAACTACGCTTTTCTTTTAAAATCAGACTTGCTCGACTTTTCTTGCTAACTGGTGGAAACTTCTAAGTTAACTGTCATCTAGTGGTAAAGAAAAAACACTGTAAGAAAAACAAACCGATACACTACTAATGAATTATCCAAATGGGCAGAAATCAGTCGATGTAACGACTCTGTACAGACAAAGAAATGATTACAATTTCAGAAAAAATGGATGATTTATTCAAGAGGAAATCTTCACAAAATGAGCAAATCAGTAACACGTTGGACTACTTCTGCCCCTGAAGTAAGCAGTTAGTCGTACTGGCGTTGACTGATAGAGTTGCTGGATGTTCTCCTCAGGGATATTGTGCCAAATTATGTCTAGTTAACGCGTTAGATGGTGAAAATCCTGGGTTAGTTAGAAGGCTCTGACCATAATGCTCCAAACATTCTCACCTGTAGAGAGAACTGGCGACCTCGCTGTTCAAGGCAGTTTTTGGCAAGCATGAAGACAAATAATAGAAACCCTCTTCGTGTGCAGGCTGGTTTTATCTTGCTGAAATGGAAGTCCAGGATGGTTTGCATGAAGGGCAACAAAATGGGGCGTACAATATTGTCAACACACCACTATGCTGTCTGGGTGCTGCAGATGACAACCAAAGGGGTCCTGCTACGAAAAGAAATTGCACCCCATACCATCACTCCTGGTTTCCAGGCTGAATGGTGGGTGACAGTCAGCTTGGTATCAAACCATTGTCTGTATCATCTCCACTTATCTTTGCTGGTCATTGAGACTCAGTTCGAAGCAAGACTCATCACTGAAGGCAGTTCTACTACAGTCAATGAGATTCCAGATTGAAAATATCTCTCGAGACACTCTAGACAGTGGCAGGATACCATACTGATTGTCAGCTGCCATATCACCTGACAACCAGGAGTGATGGTCTCGGGTGCCATTTCATTTTGTAGCAGGACTGCTACAAGGCTGATTCTGGATATATGATTTGCTATATTAGTAAATAGCAGTTTTGAAGATCTGTAAGTGCCAAACTTATGTGTATAATGCATCAAAGACAAGGAATTTGAGACTTACGAGAATTTTACCCATTTATCAGACATTTTATGGGACTCAGGTGTAAATCAGCATGTTTCACAGTAACAAATATACTATGGACCTACATTAGTAATTATATATGAAAAGGGGTTTTAACCATTATTATAACTTATAGACATATATAGACTTATAAGCCACTTATATGTTCTTAATTTTCGAACAGTGAACAGTTACCCATCTTCTGATGTCAAATAATGAAACACACCATGTTTTCTTTAATTCTTAATTTAAAAAAGGCTTAACCCTCTCAGATATATAAATATATTAATCTCTAAAAAACCAAGCACATATTTTACTCCATTCAGTATTTACTGTTGGCTGAATTCATCTGTTTGCATTTTCAGGAGTAATCTTGTGGCACACGACATTTCACATCCCAAGAAAAGGTTTCCTGTAGTATTAAATTTCTAATTATCAATGTAATACAAGAAAAAAATTTTCCAGTATCAGAACTGTTTCTAATTTCTATGGAAATGCTTAAAAACATTCTGAAGTAAATACGTATATATCCTTCCATGTATGATGTAATTAATTTATACATATTATACTAAAATGACAATAAACGTATTATGTAAGCAGATGGCAATTTTGTGACAGTAGATAATCATGTAACTGGTTAAAGGTAGAATTGTTGGACAGTCTGCTACCACTATGAAAACAAAGTACTCTATATTTTCATTTCATATTAATATCAGTCACTCAAATACAGTGATTATACCACTATAACATAATGCGAAAGACATTCAAAACATATTATTTAATTATATGTAAGTTACCAACACAAAAATGTCATCTCTTATCAATATTAGACAATAATTAATCCCTCTGATAATTACTTTCTCCAACTATATGAGTTTTGCTTGAATTGCTGTTCTTCAGAGGAAAACATCTGAACTCAAAATAATACTAGTGCATAAAACCCTGCAGCAATACAGCACATTTGTTTCCAAGCTGTAAGAAATTGCTGATTTCAAACATTCATTAAAAATGACATTATTATTTAATTCATAAATTTCTTATTGCCATACCACTTAAGATTGCTGGTGATATGTATGTACAACTTTTATCCAATTTTGAACATAGAAAATAGTATATCTCTCACAGAATGAAGCTGTAACATATTTCTTTTCTTAAAAGGCTGCTTTTTGTTATTTTGCATCATGCAACATGAAATTGTAAACTTCAGATAATTTGCTTCTAAGTCATAATGAAATACTATTCAGAATACAGTCTGCCCTGAGATGTAGATACACACCTAAGAAATCTTTATAAAATTAATATATTAGGTTTCAAAACCAAAGATATAAGAAAATATTTAAACAGTGAATCAGCAGTATCGGAAATATGTGAAATTTGTTTAACGCTTTCAGTTTCAGAAAGTCTATTTAGTTATGTGTAATAGAGAAGTTTGTTACAATTTAACAATTTCCACATGTCTATCATATCTTAATATAGTTTGGCTATATGCCCAGATGTGTTGAATGATATGTCAGCTTTTTTTCATGTGATGCAAATATTCAGGTTCTGTTATAGTTTCCATCTCTTTTTCAATAGCCATTTAATTACTAACAGAAAATTTGTATGTATTGTATGAAGTCAATATGGTATGTACAGTATTCAAATTTCTTTCTTCAGTAATAATACTTAAAAAGAACTGTACAAACAAAAGCAAAAAAAAGAATAATTGTAGAACTGGACAACAGTTCTTAAACCAATACCATTAAATAAATGAAAAACTGATTCCTATCTATTTTACTGAATATTAAATAAATATTTTGTTCTACATATAATGCAAAACAATAAAACATTGTGATAAAAGTGACAATATATTTACCATTGTTACTATTACTTCCATTAAAACACAGTCATAATTTTTGACTGTATGAAAGTCTGACAGTATTTTGAGAACATAATGCCCCTGTTAATAATTAAGAGTTGTATATCAAATAATCATGTGATACATATTGGAGAGAAAATGCATAGTTAGTGCCAATAAAATTTGTTGATTTCTTCAACATATGGTGTACACTAGTTTCTCTTCTAAATTCCACGCTTTTAACACAATGGTCTTACATATTACATTTCTCATTGGAAAGAGACAATTTATCTGGGCTCTAATATTTCGAAAATTCTCATGTATGTATTGATCATTCCCTGTTTTAGACAAAATTAACATTTTTCTGTATGGATGTTAGTTTTTTATTATCAAGGTAAAACAATGAATTATATTCATTACTGTTGCATTAATTTTGAGCTAAAATTACTGTTTTTAATTTTCAAAGGAAATGGAACACTGAATATTATTATGAAATTAATGATGGTGGAAGTTTTCAGTTACTCTAGAATTATTATCACATTAATGATGGTGAAAGTTTTCAGTTACTCTAGAATTTTATCACATTAATGATGGTGAAAGTTTTCAGTTACTCTAGAATGCATAGTTCTGACTACTAATGTTTTACATATTGGCTTGTATTTTTCCTTCCAGTGGTGAAAATACTGAAATTAATACAGAAATTGACATAAGATTTTATGCCTCATACTGCCCCAGTCTTTGATATAGCAGAAGAATATTATCTAACACCAGTTTGTATCTAATACTTTCCTTTCATAATGATGTCAGTTCTGCTCTTTCATCTTCTTATGGATACATCTGTACTCCCATTATAAATTTTCACCGTACACTTTTTTTATACATCTAATCATGTTTTTCTCTCTACATTGCTTTACAGTTCCAGCTAATATACTTCAGTTCTGTAACACTGCTACATGCAATGGAAATTTTGTCTGCAAGGCCAAAATCTGATGCAAAGCTCTAAAACGTTACTTGTCATTTTCAGAATTAATCTTTAATAGGCCAGTGGAACGCAATAGAAAATATGATGCTTTTTACCCCTAATTCAAGTTTATTTTGCCTCTCTGTAATTTTATTTTTAATTTGATGTTAATCTTGAATTGAAGTTTTACTTCAGTTAATGCCTCTTAGAAAAAGATATGCACCAATCAAGAGTTTATTTTTAAAAAACTATTTCAATTAATCCTGTTACTATTTTTGGTTTTATTATTATGTAGTACCACAATTACAGTTTAGCCTACAAAAAAGTAATGAAAGCTTGTATTCATATGAATTAAGTCAATAATTGTTGTTAGTAAAAATGTAGTCATGTGAAATTTTGTATGTATACATTTATACTAACACATATACTTTGTGTCTGTGAAATGAAATATGTCACTACCTGTATGAAAATTCATAATTAAATTCTGTAGGCTGTACTTGCCCCATTTTCCATTGTTAAATAAGTAATAATAACCTACTGACCATAAATAATTGCTTTGAAATTTTTCAAAATTACTCTGACGTATTTCAGATGTTTTCCCAATTAATATTGTATCAAAGACCATAAAAAGTGAATTTTTTAATCTTAAAATGGATCAATACATGTAAATGTGCATAAGTATACATGAAGCAATTTTAGTAATAATGAAGTAAGTATAGATGAATCCTAAGATATGTTTGCTTGTTATTTTTTAATTAAAATTTCGCTCATCCACTAATGTAATAGTTTTATATTCCTTTAAGGATGTGAAACTACAGAATCAATTTTCTAAGCTTTGTATAAGGGCATTTTGCACCATTTGCCATTAACCTTTGTGGAGAGAGTTCTGTACCAGAACTATGTAATAACTAGATACATTGACCATGTAAGTTCTCATATGGTCCTCTTTCTGAATACAGCAGATCTCTTATTGAAAGCCTTGTGTTATTCTGACCTAAAGTTACTGTATAATTTTCATTTTTAGTGGTTTGTACCATCAGAAAGTAGTAATACAATTAATAACTTCCATTACACCTATCTCTACAAATGACTTTTCAGAAACAATTTCACATATCACTGAATGGATTGAATCAATGTCTTACCTTTATTATGTTATGGCACTATGCAGCAACATATCATAATGGAGTAAATTCATCTCAGTGTTCCCTCCTTTCTATGATACTACCCATGATTTAACCTCATAGTTTTACACAGTATGTCTGACACTGGTTCGATGTACTATGTAAGTGTAAATCATATTTCTGTATAAACAACCACTTTTCTTGTGACAAAAAATGTAACCCATTACATTATTGTTGAGGCCATAATTTATTCATTGCATTCATATTACTTATAAAAACCTACCCAAATCAACAATACTGTCAGAGGTTTAATGAAATATACAAATGTTTACTCAGTTTAATTAAATACTAATGTATTCATATGTCAATGTGTAAATGTTTCACAGAAATTCAGTTATAAAAATCTTCTTAAGTGTTTATATGAATAACCTTATGTGATGGAACGAAATTAACTAGAAAGCATTAAGCATTGAATGGTTACTTTTGTAGAACTTTCCACTACATCTCAAAATTTAATTGAAACTATTTGTAGATAAATATATTTTTCTATCATTTTTAATAACTGAAATGTCATTCAGATAGTTATTTTAACTAGTATACTTCATCTCTTAAGTGTGAAAACAAAATCTACCAAATCATTCACATATCACATGTGATAAAGTGTATCAGCATCTTGGGGCTTCTATTCTCTTTGGTGGTTGGTGTCAATTAAAAACGGAAAAAAAACAAAAAACTAATAATCGATTTTTATTTCCCACTTCATCCAAATATAACATGTGCTCCTTTTATTAATTATTTATGTGTTAATAGTGATGCTACGTAGACCACTATCTTTAGTGTACTATACATCATTTATGAAGCTATTTATTTTAAGAATGATATTTCTCTACTTATATCTTATGACAACTAATTTTCAATGTGAAGTGTAATTAAATGTGTTATGTAAGGAATAAAAGATCAGCTATAATATACTCCTATTCCTATTCATCTCTGTTGATACCACTATCTGAAGGGTATGATTGTCCATAAGAACTTCTTATTATACTTTTGTATAAATCGGCACAAAAGTCCTGTTGCCTTGTACCAAATTAACATATTTCACCATATTTGTGAAATTAATGAAACAAATTACAGTGCTATAATGGCGTGCAAGTTGCTTCTGAACTGTGGCACCATATCACTTCCTTTGGAACCATCCAAAAAGGAAATACATTCTGCTGTAGACCGTTTAGTGCAGACTTGCCTGATATGCTTACTGTACATTGACATCAGTTGTATTATGCAGTGGGCTGTACCAGGGCTTAAACACAAACAATTTTAGGTAATCAGTGGTCAAAGTACAAATTTCTACTGAATTATTACAAATCACAAGCGACTAAATATAATATCATTACATTGATGTCTTACTAAGAGAACAGATGTTGCAAAAGAATCATGTGAAAGGTGTTACAGTATATAAGACTACCCTTTGTCTGATAGTTGTTGCTTTTTCAGTGATAATACAGACCATAGAATTTCTGACAAAACATTTTTCCCAGTATACTATTAAGTGTTGAGTTGTGAGCAGTTATTCGAGCACTAAAGGAATATTTGTAAATTTTAAGAGTGAGATAAAACAGTGCAAAATTTGAGCAACATACCGAGAACCATAACACATTTCGAGGGAAAAAGCTTATCATGCAAAGTGTCTTTTCACATGCCACATCTAATCCCAAAACGATGGTGTAACAGAATGTCTTCTTTACTGTACATGCCACCTACAAATGTGGTAGGTAAACAATACGGGTTCCTATAATGTTCGCTGGTAAATGTATCAGGAGCCGATTCCATCTCACACAAACCACCCCTACATGAGATTACTTTGATTTCCTGCTTGAAGAGTCTCCTGGCAAGTAGAATGCATTGCCTCATGTACATAGTTTTTGACATGCGTGGGCTATTCCTTCAGTCTCTACTAATGTGTACTATAACTGTTCATTACAAGTGACTTCTTTAAATAATTCAGGTATTCAGTGATAGTGTTAACGCGCCTGTGCTATTTTTTGTATCCTATGATGTTTGGTAATTAGAGACACACAAAGAGTTCAGAATATTCGTCTCATGTCCTCTACAGACTGTTCCTCACAGTCAGCTAACAGTAATTTTCTTCTGATTGTGGTACTGGCGGTACACCATTGATATGATTTCATGCAAAAATCACAGTGCCTGTATGACCATAAGCATGGAGTACTTAATATAGTCATCATCCACAATCAAGATGCATCATTTCCATGACTAGTAGATGGTCTAACAGCTTCGAAGTTACGTATCACGTCCAACTATTCCACCCCTTGTGGTAACAGGATCTCTCAGTCAACAACACAGCAATAATTTCTAATTCAGTTGCTTAAGTCAGTATTATGAGTAATGATTGTGAAAAATTGCGAGAAATACATAGATTGACTGAGGCATGAAAGAAAAAATCGATGCCTATTTTAATATTTCAAAAGCTGGTGTAAGGTTCCAAACAGAAAATTTAATTTGGGAGTGGACTATGAATCTTTGTAATGTATTAGAATTTCATGCCCAACTATGACTCTAATCTAAGTGATGAATTTTTGGAGAGAATCGTCTACCAACTGAGCCACCTGTATTAGTCCACAATCTACCACGATAGCTTTAGTAGTTAGTATATCTGTTCTACATTTCCAAACTTCACAGAAGTTCTCATGGATACCTTACCAAACCGATATCCCTGGAAATCGAGATATGGTGGAAAATGGCCTACCCACCATAGATGTTGTTTCCAGAACCTATCTGTTATTTCAGTAGAGCATGTTCTGTTAGGATAAATAGGGTACTCTTTAACAGTATTCATATCCTCGAGAGACTTCTAACAGTCCTCACTTACATTGTTTGTGCTTGAAAGCACAGAAAGCGTCACTGTAACTAAGAAATTCTGTGACTCTACTGAGCAACATCAATTGCGTGTTGAGGATATATGGGATAATTACTTAAGGCTTACATCTGATTCCTTAATAAGATATTAGTTTAACAATGTCAGTTTATTGACAATGAACTTCAATAGAATAAACTTTTTAAAAAACTGTAAATAAGAACATTTTTGCTCTACTGATATTGATTACTGTCCCTAAACAATTTTAGGGAGTCAGTACACGACCGCTACAGTGACAGATGAATTGGGCAGGATGACGCACAATTTCCCTTCAGGATGCAGTCTGCTGTGGTAGAGGTGACTGGAGTCGAATGATGGATGAACAGGAAACATCTCAGGTTAATAATGTCTTTTATTTATGACAGTTATGGATATGGAATCATAGCTGGAGAGGGGCAGTGGCCTTTGTGTTATAGCCAGCCATGATCACTGGAGTGTGCTGGGATCAGCAGTTGCCCACCAGGACATGCTGGTGGTGGTGCATGTCAGTGTCAACGCAGCTGTAGAGAGCTAATTCGATGCAGGCGCATTGTGGCTGATGAATGATAGAAGACAGCCCTGGCAGCTTGGCCGCCGCCATAGTGTCAACATACGACACACCACGTCAGGCGGAAGTGGCCTGCACCTTCTGGAACGACTAGCGACTATGTGTACACCCTCACTGGATGTTGGACAGCATATAGGACAGCATCAATGTAGACCCACACAGAGTAGTGGGCAGTGACAGTGCAGCAGCATTTCTTTCGTGGTCATCATGTGGTGTTGACTGCATCACTGAGCATACTGGGCACAGATAAGCACTGCAGAGCACAATGAGAATAACATTCTGATTTGGGTGGTATATATGTGAGCCAGGGTGGCTAGTATTTCTCTAATGGCAGCACTTCCAGCCTCGAAATAGTAACAGGCTAGAGTACTTGGCAATGATCTCTTCAGTCACCCTGGTTTTTTTGTTTCGTCAACAACTTGAGAAGCCCTGCTGGAGCTGTAAGATGCCACAACTTTAGCCTTCAGAGATGCAGGCTGCCGTATTTCACAGCATCAGCATGCTGAATTAGCGTTGTTGCGTCCTAAATATCCTCTCTTGCTCAATAGCACCTGGTCGTTGGGCTTACAAACACTTCTCCCCCTATAACATCATTCTGCTGAATCAACATAGGAGCAGTTATCAGCCATGGCAAAGCCAGGGTGCAACATAATATACGATATGAAATTAGTACTTCAACCTCCGAAAATTTTCCCAAGTGTGTGAGAACGATCTTAACCATACAAAAGCTAGGCCATAGTAACTGTATTCTCACTCAGTAATGGCATGCACTCTGTGTAGCCAGTACTGTTATTTTAAAAATATATTGTTAGCAGCTGAACAACTATTAAGGAACAAACACAAAAGTAAATAATAATTGTTGGGAGAAGGGCATCCCCACCAAAGAGAAAAAATTACTTGTAAATGAAATTTGCAGATCCTAGTGAAAAATTACAAAATCAGAAAAAGCTCAAAAAAAGTTAAAGTTCAATCAGCTGTGTTGTGGTTAATTACAAATGTAATCCCATAAAGAAACAGTATAATATATTATATAAAAATATTTTGCAGCATAAAACACAAAGGAAAATACTCTCTAGTGTTATCATTATGGAACTTAAAATAGTATTAAATGCGAGAATGTTTTAAAAATCAATACCAAATCATAGGTAAACAAAGTAAGAAATATTTAATCAATAGGATGGTAGTCAAGTACTTACTCAAAATGTAAGGAAAGTAATGAAACACATCAGGACAGGAAATTCATCGTACCAAAAGGCAAGAAGTTAGTAAACTTTACTATGTTATGCAGTCTACGTCAGAATAAGCCATTATTGCAAATATTTCACAGTTCACAAGCGAAAAATATCATCATAACTGTGTAAAATTTCCATCACTATACAGGGTAAACATTGTCATTAACATGAGTAAAAAATAAGTATTCAGAATAAATTCCAATTAAATCAATTTACACACAGCTTATACTCTATGGAATGTAAATCTTCAAAAGCATTCTTTTGATATGTTTTATAACATTTCTTTTAATGCTGACCAACTGCAAAATAATATACAGAAAAAGAGACAGACAAGACCATTGGCTTCAACTGTCGCATTGCTCTGTTGTTAAGACACACAACGCAGCGTATTCACTTCTGGCTCTTTCTGCGATTCAGTGAAATAGATTCAAGTGAGAAGCGGGGATGTGTGTATGATTGGCTATCATAGGGACGTTGTAATAACGCTGTAAATGACGCCTAAGCAGCACGGTTCATTATGCATGGCTAATCGTGAAGTATATGGGAAACAAAGTCACCAGCATGCCTTCTGATCTTCTACGACACGCAGCATGACGTCGGCTAAACGGCTTGACGCAGACGTCCATAGCAACTGCATATCGTTGCCACCATGTAAACACAAAGGCATTAATAGCAGTACCATCAAGCAATACCGCCACTGCGTAACATTAACCCAAGCAGTACCAACATACACTCCTGGAAATTGAAATAAGAACACGGTGAATTCATTGTCCCAGGAAGGGGAAACTTTATTGACACATTCCTAGGGTCAGATACATCACATGATCACACTGACAGAACCACAGGCACATAGACACAGGCAACAGAGCATGCACAATGTCGGCACTAGTACAGTGTATATCCACCTTTCGCAGCAATGCAGGCTGCTATTCTCCCATGGAGACGATCGTAGAGATGCTGGATGTAGTCCTGTGGAACGGCTTGCCATGCCATTTCCACCTGGCGCCGACGCTTCATCCAGTCCCAAACATGCTCAATGGGGGACACATCCGGAGATCTTGCTGGCCAGGGTAGTTGACTTACACCTTCTAGAGCACGTTGGGTGGCACGGGATACATGCGGACGTGCATTGTACTGTTGGAACAGCAAGTTCCCTTGCCGGTCTAGGAATGGTAGAACGATGGGTTCGATGACGGTTTGGATGTACCGTGCACTATTCAGTGTCCCCTCGACGATCACCAGTGGTGTACGGCCAGTGTAGGAGATCGCTCCCCACACCATGATGCCAGGTGTTGGCCCTGTGTGCCTCGGTCGTATGCAGTCCTGATTGTGGCGCTTACCTGCACGGCGCCAAACACGCATACGACCATCATTGGCACCAAGGCAGAAGCGACTCTCATCGCTGAAGACGACACGTCTCCATTCGTCCCTCCATTCACGCCTGGCGCGACACCACTGGAGGCGGGCTGCACGATGTTGGGGCGTGAGCGGAAGACGGCCTAACGGCGTGCGGGACCGTAGCCCAGCTTCATGGAGACGGTTGCGAATGGTCCTCGCCGATACCCCAGGAGCAACAGTGTCCCTAATTTGCTGGGAAGTGGCGGTGCGGTCCCCTACGGCACTGCGTAGGATCCTACGGTCTTGGCGTGCACCCGTGCGTCGCTGCGGTCCGGTCCCAGGTCGACGGGCACGTGCACCTTCCGCCGACCACTGGCGACAACATCGATGTACTGTGGAGACCTCACGCCCCACGTGTTGAGCAATTCGGCGGTACGTCCACCCGGCCTCCCGCATGCCCACTATATGCCCTCGCTCAAAGTCCGTCAACTGCACATACGGTTCACGTCCACGCTGTCGCGGCATGCTACCAGTGTTAAAGACTGCGATGGAGCTCCGTATGCCACGGCAAACTAGCTGACACTGACGGCGGCGGTGCACAAATGCTGCGCAGCTAGCGCCATTCGACGGCCAACACCGCGGTTCCTGGTGTGTCCGCTGTGCCGTGCGTGTGATCATTGCTTGTACAGCCCTCTCGCAGTGTCCGGAGCAAGTATGGTGGGTCTGACACACCGGTGTCAATGTGTTCTTTTTTCCATTTCCAGGAGTGTATTTTTTATAATATACATTATTAGTGGGAGAAAGGATGGGTGGAGGTACTTTAAGACCACAATTAAAAAATAAAAGATACCAATTCTGGTAGTTATTATTGATTTTTATTTACAATATAATTTCTAAACGGATAATGGCATTCAAGTAGGGCTCACGACCCGAAGATATTAAATACTACATTCATTGCAAAAAGTTGCATCTGGTACTAACGAGGAGACTTTATGATCATTCCGATTAGACTTAAATTTTCACATTTTGTTTAACTGAAATAATGTAAAACAATTATAGAATCTGGTAGAAGATTTCATTAAAACAGTAAATATTTTTTTCAGAATTTTAAACTGTAAAGTATATATAACTAGATTACAAAATTTACATGGCGTGAGCATAAAGTAGACCCCCTCCAGTTAATATTGCTAGGGATAAGCCTTTCCATACAGGTGTTGACTTGCTATTGGACGAATTACACACAATATTTTGCTCAAATACAATGTTTCTGCACTGACACACGTCCTGCTGCTCACTGTAATGCAATACAGAGGTTACAGTGCTTTAAATTTACGAACACAAGTACACTGGTCTCACTGTAGCTACCACTCTTCAGGCTGGTTACACACTGACACACATAAAGAAATAAGCAGAAACACAAAAGTGACAAATTAGGATAAAGTCACTGTTTTTTCCACTGCAAACCACATACTTATTGGTGCGATATTATAATAATTTCAACGTGATGTGGACCGTAGGATATAAAATATTCAGGGGCCATACTAAGGGTGTGGAGAGGTAGTCCCCTATCTAGGGCGCCGGCAGACAGGACGCCGCAAAAACTGACTATGAAAAGAAAACAATAAAGGAAGACTGCTTAAGAAATAACTAATAGAGGTATGTGAGTTCTCGTAGCCCTCATGTCCATGGGTAACGCCTTTCCTACGGGCAATATCGGTAAGAATTTGCTATTGTCACAGCATCATTTTCTTCTAGTGTCATAGGTGTTTAATTGCGTTAAACATTTTTTCTTCAAAATGGCTTCGTAGGCGAAACAGCGTAGTATACAAAATAAAAGTAAATGGACACGAAAAACAGCAATTTCAGTAAACTAATTTCTTCCAAGAAATTCTTCAGTGTCATTTCACCTAACTAGCATCATAAAGAAATATCTACTGCCGATCTAGCGTCTATCGCTAAAAAGGTTAATATGGCTTCAACGTGATCGGTTCTCACAGTTGTCTCCCTCACAGCTCACTTATGCTCAGCAACAGAGTTATTGCTGCTTCTTCACTACGATATTGAAGGATTTCAAAGATATATGAGATGATGCTTAACTAAATATGCTATTTGAGCGAAAGCTCCACTTTGCCGATTTCTGCCAACTACCGACTGGAGTGAACTGCATCAGTGGAGAAGACAAGCATAAAAGACAGTGGAGATATATAATTGTGGTGCTCTCTTGTTTCGACTGGCATGTTCCGTTGTGTAAATTAAGAGACAATTTAGGAATAAGCTTTCTGTATCTCGTCAATAACATTATAGGGTCAATAGCGCTTCATTTTTATTACACCTTTTTACAAAATTATAAAATTCGTAAATCTCCGTGGAAAAGTTTACAAAAAGATAATTTCATGGGGACACAGTTTTAGACATTGGCCAGCTGCGTAGGATCACTTCGGTATGGCTCTAAATACAATTCACATATTCTAGTTCTAACGAATTTTGATGTATAATATTGCTGATTCGTGTGTATTGCACGTATAAGACAATGAACCAGGTGGTATATGGATGCACTGAGACAGTTGCTACTGCAATAAGAGAGCCACAAAAGATATTATGTATGAGAAATTCAAAGTCGTGTACTATTAGTGTTATACAAGTTCAAGTGCGAAGGATTTTTTTTTAATTTGTTGGAAATGTTGCGAAAAAAACCTAAACCAGAAAATAGTCATATCACAATGCGAAAGTGAAGTTACATTAAAGTTATGAAATGAGACAGGAATATTGCAATGTGAATACGACATCTGACATAAGATAACAAACAGTCTATGTTTTAAAATTTGAAACTAAGTAAAGAAAGCAAAACCAGTAATAAATGCGTTAATTGACGAATTACAGTTATAAGACACTGTTGTAAACTCTTAGACAGTGTTCACATATGTTGTCATACAGAAAGTCACATGAGAGAATGAGTTAACACAGTAAAGCTAGATGATAATAGTCTACCAGCCCATTGCAGCAGAAAAAGTTTGAAGAAAGGGAGAGCCATAATGTCCGAGAAACAAGTAAGTATACACATCGTAAAGTTAAGCAAACAATGGGTGGAGCAATACTTTGAAGTTTGTGTGGTCGTAATAAATGCAAAAATAACAATGACAATGATTGTAGTATACAGAGAGCCTGCATGGCTCTAAAAACAATTAAATAATATTTTACATTATCGTTGTCTAAAAAACTGTTTCAATTGTGGGTGATTTTCATCTTAAAGTCCTTACAGACAACGGCTGTAGGGCTGATCTGGCATGCATAATGAGCACATATAATGTCACTGTACTGTCAGATTTACCCACAAGAGTCGCTGGTAACAGAAATTCTCTCATTGACAACATTTTCATTGAAAGATCAGAGGTCCCAACATCCCAACATAACTGTAGAGTTGACTTTAGTTAGTCTTTCTAACTGCGATTTCAGTTACTTCTAGTTGCTGAAAATATTTTCAAAATGCTTTTCTTTTGGAACCATGACCAGTTTTCGGCATTTATGCCCATCTTCAGATGGCTAACGTTTCCTGTTACGTACCACAAGTGTTGTCATTAGCTCCAGCACTGCACAAGAATATTCGAATACTTAGTGCCACATTCCCTTTGTTTAGTTGCCAAAAACATGCTAATATGCCTGCATTTATTTAGATATGAAGTGAAACAGTTGTATTAACTTCAAACGTGTACTGGTTTTGGTCTCTGCTGCTTTTCCTCTATAGTAGTTGTTGCAATGCTATGTGATGCAGGTGTCATTAGATTACAGTGAGAATATTCTTGTTCAGATGTCTGTCTGTTCAGGGTCCATATTATGTTTAATCCCAGTGCAGGCGCACCTATGTATAAGCGCATCATACACACACGAAATTTTTTGCACCATTCCGTTTTTGTTTCATAATGGTGAGCCATACCAATTCCTTCGCTATAGTTTCATCTAACACAGTGTGAATTGTGTTGTCATGTGTCCAAGTAATACTATAAAATAAATAGCGAGTTAGGTTAGAAAAAAATTACGATCCTTTAAGAAAATAGCCGACATTATCAGTTAGCAGCGCAGTGCCACGATGGAGCAGCTGTCTACGACATAATGAGCAATCGCATAAGCATTTGTCTGGGATCTGATGCAACTACACTGTTTAATGTTTCGAGTGGGTTATTACTGTGGGATAACAACGGTGTGTGGGAACAGTCATATGAAAAAAGTTTATTTCATTATTATTTAATTCGACATTACTTTAGTGCGTATTATGTAAGTTTGTTTTGTCGTTGTTTAATTAATCTAAGATTAATATTATGATGTTTCTCTGATATGTTTACCTTCGAAACATGCCCGCATCTCGTGGTCGTGCGGTAGCGTTCTCGCTTCCCACGCCCGGGTTCCCGGGTTCGATTCCCGGCGGGGTCAGGGATTTTCTCTGCCTCGTGATGGCTGGGTGTTGTGTGATGTCCTTAGGTTAGTTAGGTTTAAGTAGTTCTAAGTTCTAGGGGACTGATGACCATAGATGTTAAGTCCCATAGTGCTCGGAGCCATTTGAACCTTCGAAACATAATAAAAGCTATTTTTACTTGTGTACAAAGTAAACTGCTTGCCCACATGAACTATGAAAAGTGACATGCCTGCTTGAGGGTTACTTTGTGTGCCCAAGGAAATTATGTAGAAATTGTTTGTTAACTAGCTGCAGTTGCTCAATCAGAATATACTGGGGTAACTGAGTCTTGCATACTTTAGTGATATGTGATATCTGTAAGTTATTTTTAATGTTAGAAACCGAGTGTGAGACTCATTCAAATTTTTTGTCTAAAGGCATCCATGTGCTCATCGTATATTATACTGAAGCTCCTGCCAGTCTGACTGAAATAAAAGCTGGTACAACTGCCAAAAACGATCTTCTTAAGTTCCTGATTCTTCAGGACCTACACAATTGGTTTTGATGCTGTGAATTATCTTATGTTGCATAGTGCTATTGATGCAGGAATTTCTTCAAAAAAGATTTGCAAACTTGGTATGATAAGGGGCCTAGGAAGGGAATGCATGCAAATATTTCCTTTTCTGTTGGAGGTTGTGAATTTATTGAAGGTAATTTTATGCTTTTAATTTTATTGCAATGGCTGTCAAATAATTGTGGCTTATGTATATTATTTTTAGCTACTGTTTCGATAACATTTATTCATTTCTCTTTGGCAGATGTATTAAGGACAATTTATGTATACAGTTTAACATGGATTTGAAATAAGTCATTTTGTGCTGTGTAAGGTGGCATGAAGAACAAGCTCTAATTACATCTGTGGAGATGGGTTTTCTATGAATTTCGAAAGCATGCTTTTGATTAAGCTTTTTTTATTCTACGGGGGTGAATGAAAAGTAAGGCCACCACCTTTGTTAATTGGGTTTGGATGGGAATATTTTAATAAATCATACGCAGAAATAATCCTTCGAATGTGATCTTTAATTACCAATATTCACTTTTCCACATAATCACCAGCCAATTCGATACATTTCTGCCAACGATGAACACGTTCTCTGAAGCCGTCGCGGAAGAAGTCGACACTCTGTTTCCACACTAGTGACCAGTGACAACTGTACAATTACAATTCTTGTCTAACTCACGTGCATGTGTATCATACACATCACATTCTTGTGTTACCTTCCTGGGTCTTTAGGAACTTCTTTATGGAAGACAGGGTAGAGAGACCTATACAAACAGATTTTCCAGGACCGACATAAGATTTTCGTGTGCAGTATATCATTTTCACCACGCTTGCCACGATTCCACTTATGCATCTGCATTAGTTTTTGATGTGACGGACCTGTTTTTACCCTCCTATGGAACCGGCCGAATGGTCACACACAAAGATTTCTGGGTTATCTACAGCATCACAGCTGATCAATGGTACATCTTTCGACTACATCCCCGGACTGAGTTACTTGGTGCCATATGAACACATTTCCAGCAGGATTCATACTGTACAGCGTGTGTTACCTCGACTGCCACAATTTCTGCCAGAACAAGCACTTACTTGGTTTATGACTGTAGAATCTGTGCTTTCAATTAAAGTCACCAATGATACAGCAAAATATTTTGCATTACTGTGTAATTCCGGAGATCACAGGTCTATTATCACTGACATAAACCTGTCACCGCCCACCTTTTGCAAGTTCGAAACAGACAAGACTGCTTTATTATACAAAGATTATGCAAATCACCTGAACAAAAAGTTCATCAGGCAATTTACTCAGAATAGTTTAGTGGATGACACCTTCACAGTTCTGATGCAACTTCTGGAGCCTCGTGAACATGAAGTTAATGCCAGACAGTACATTGTGAGCAATAAGACAAGCAAATTGCCTCGTGTTTTTCAAGTAACCTTGATTATGGATGACGGACTCACACAAGTTGTCAAACTACAGATGGCTGACTGCGTTTTCACACTACAAGGTGGATGCTCTTACTACTCGGGTGCCACCAGTAAACTACACCTACGACAGTCATATTGCGCTGTGACACAGTGTTTAGTAGCCAAGCAGGGTTGAACACGTCCAGTGAATCATGATAACCCTACATTGGTCAACACCTCCTGGCTCCCAAGATACAACCCAATCGGCTGCGAATAACGGACCAGCTAACGCCATTTGGCACTCAGAGTACCACCAACAACTGACAGAGTGCGTGTTGGTGTTGGTTTCACTCGCTTTTTGGTACTGCCATGTAAAACTACATCTTACCTTGTGAGCTCATAAATGCCATCATGATAATCAGAAGGTATCACAGAGCTCAAATTCTAGTCCATTATGTTGTGAGTAGCTCTATATGATTACTAAAATGGGACATATCTGATCAGCATACTCCAAAAGGAACCTGATTGGTATAAAATGGATGTCATTGACAAGTTTTTGGGCCTAATGGGTAGGAATATACAGCCTCCATTTATCAAAGTTTAGAGTCACTCTTCAGTGAAGTAGAGTCACTCTCCAGTGAAGTTCTAATTTGCACTCTTGGCTTTGCACTGACGTACTTACATTTGTTTCGTAATTTTCAGATTACTGCCTGCATCTAGTCTGAATTACATTCTGGAGCACTCTTCTGATGTTATGTTATCCTCCAGCGTCCCTTATCAAAATAATTCAGGTATCTGTAAAATTTCGATGTTCAAATTATCCTAATAAACGCGATAAAGCATTCAGAATTACATTACTTTGTCCTGTTTTTTATTGCTGGTTGAAATTATATTCTCGCATTGATAACGCCCATTTCTTAAAATGAAAGTGTTTGCATTTCAACAAAATCGATAAATCTTTGTGATCAGTCTTTACAGTTGTGCGCAGACCCAGCAAATAAAATCTAAATCTCAACTCCAGATAATAGCACCTGCTTCCCAGTGGTAACTGTGTATTTACTGTCCCAAGTAGATAGTGTTTTGCTCACAAATGCTGTTCTGTGGTGCTTTTTCCATCCATTGAGCTCATACGATTCACAAGCTTGGTGCTTCTGACATCTGTTCTTTAATTTCATCAACGATCTTCTGCTGCTCTGCAATTGTAATTCTGATGATACCAGATAATATTCTCTGATGATGCAGAAAAAGGATTAGCTGGATCTGCAATAGAAAATCCGGTAAAATGTGGCCTTAATGTGTGATTTTTACAAGGACTGGGCTATGACAATGCTGCATCCATGTCGAGAAAATCCCATGGGGGCCATGTGTTTGCAGAACATGACTACCCTTTAGCTGTATATTCTCACTTTGCAGCTCATAATTTCAATTTGGTAATCACCGACAGATGCTACAATCCACTTATTAGGGATTCAGTAAGTACACTGGAAATGGAATATTGTATCTTTGGGCCTCCACAATGCATACAGATATTAAGTGATCCCTTGAATCAATAAACGATGTTCTAATTTGGAGTTTGAAACGTATCACACTCACTATACGGACGGAGCATTTTTGCAGTGCACAAGACTTGAAGGGAATATATGGTTGTGTTGTTTTATCTCTGTGGAAGAGTCAAGAATGTGATAACAAGACCATATCCCACAATGCTGTGATCATATTAGCAGCGATCATCAAGGGAGGTTTTGCAGAGTTAATCGGCATTTCCAGGAATCTCAAAAGGGAACTGCTGGCCATGAGAAAAATCTTGATACTCTCGCCTTTGCCGATTAGCTTCAGTCAACGGAGATGAAATCAAGCAACCACACATTTGTACCAAGTAAGCACATCTTGCAAATCAGGTTACCAGTGATGATGTTAAGGGTTACTACAAAGTGTCTGTGTTCATGCCCTTTCTGCATGTTTTCATTAGTTCACTGCAGGATAGATTCTTGATATATTGCGAACTTTTTAACAGCTTTCAGCGTCTGCCATCACGACGAATTGTAGACAAATATATCATTGATGAAGTTACGAAACTCCTTCACTTTACGATTCAGATTCATTGTTGTTGTTGTTGTTGCTGCTGTCTTCAGTCCAGAGACTGGTTTGATGCAGCTCTCCGAACTACTCTATCCTGTGCAAGCCTCTTTATCTCCGAACAGCTACTGCAACCTACATTCTTTTGAAACTGCTTAATGTATTCATCTCTTGGTTACCCTCTACGATTTTTACTCTCCACGTTTCCCTCCAATACTAAACTGGTGATCCGTTGATGCCTTAGAACATATCCTACCAACCGACCCCGTCTTCCAGTCAATCTGTGCCAAAATTCCTCTCCTCCCCAGTTCTATTCAGTACCTCCTCATTAGTTACGTGATCTACCCATCTAATCTACAGCATTCTTCTGTAGCACCACATTTCGAAAGCTTCTATTCTCTTCATGTCTACACTGTTTATAGTCCATGTTTCACTTCCATACACGGCTGCACTCCATACAAATACTTGCAGAAAAAACTTCGAAACACTTGAATCTATACTCAGTGTTATCAAATTTCTCTTCAGAAACGTTGTCCTTGCCATAGCCAGTCTACATTTTATATCCTCCCTACTTCCACAGTCATCAGTTATTTTGCTTCCCAAATAACAAAACTCATTTACTCCTTTAAGTGTCTCATTTCCTAATCTAATTCCCTCAGCATGATGTGATTTAATTCGACAACATCCATTATCCTCGTTTTGCTTTTCTTGATGTTCATCTTATATCCTCCTTTCAAAACACTGCCCATTCCATTCAGCTACTCTTCCACGTCCTTTGCTGTCTCAGACAGAATTACAGTGCCGCCGGCAAACCTTAAAGTTTTTATTCCTTCTCAGTGGATTTTAATTCCTGCTCCAAAATTTTCTTTTGTTTCCTTTACTGCTTGCTCAGTATACAAATTGAATAACATCGGCGACAGGCTACAACACTGTCTCACTTCCTTCTCAACCACTGCATCCGTTTCATGCCCCTCGATTCTTATGACTGCCATCTGATTTCTGTACAAATTGTAAATAGCATTTCGCTCCCTGTGTTTTACCTTCGCCACCTTCAGAATTTGAAAGGGAGTATTCCAGTCAACATTGTCAAAAGCTTTCTCTAAGTTTACAAATATTAGAAATGTATGTTTGTCTTTCCTTAACCTATCTTCTAAGAAAACTCGTAGGGTCAGTACTGCATCGCATTTTCCAAGATTTGTGTGGAATCCAAACTGATCTTCCTCGGGGTGGAGTTCTACAAGATTTTCCATTAGTCTGTAAAGAATTCGTGTTACTATTTTGCAAATGCGACTTATTAAACTGATAGGTCGGTGATTTTGACACGTGTCAGCACATGCTTTCTTTGGGATTGCAATTATTATATTATTCTTGAAGTCTGAGAGTGTTTCGCCTATCTCATGCGTCTTGCTCACCAGATGGAAGGGTATTGTCATGGCTGGCTCTCCCAAGGCTATCAGTAGTTCTAACGGAATGTTGTCTACTCCCGGGCTTTGTTTCGACTTCTGTCTTTCAGTGCTCTGTCAAATTCTTCACGCAGTATCTTGTCTCTCGTTTCATCTTCATCTACGTCCTTTTCAATTTCCATAATATTGCCCTCAAGTACATCGCCGTTGTATAGACGCTCTATATACTCCTTCCACCTTTCTGCTTTCCCTTCTTTGCTTAGGACTGGTTTTCCACCTGAGCTCTTTATATTCATGCAGGTGGTTCTCTTTTCTCCACAGGTCTCTTTAATTTTCTTGTAGGCAGTATCTATCTTACCACTGTTTATCCATGGTTTTATGTCCTTAAATTTGTCGTGTAGCCATCCCTGCTTAGCCATTTTGCATTTCCAGTTGATCTCATTTTTGAGACGTTTGTATTCCTTTAGCCTGTTTCTTTTACTGCATTTTTATGTTTCCTGCTTTCATCAATTAAATTCAATATCCTTTCTGTTACCTATGGATTTCTACTAGCCCTCGTCTTTTTATCTACTTGATCCTCTGCTGCCTTCACTGTTTCATCTCTCAGAGCTACCTATTCTTCTTCTACTGTATCTCTTTCCCCTGCTCTCGTCCATCGTTCCCTAACGCTCCCGCTGAAACTCTCTACAGCGTCTGGTTATTCCAGTTTATCCAGGTCCCATCTCTCTAAATTCCTACATTTTTACAGATTCTTCAGTTTTGGACTACAGTTCATAACCAAGAAACTGTGGTCACAGTCCACATCTACTCCTGAAAATGTCTTACAGTTTAAAACCTGGTTCCTAAATCTGTGGCTTATCATTATATAATGTACCTGAAATTTTCCAATGTCTTCAGGCCTCTTCCACGTATACAACCTTCTTTTATGATTCTTAAACCAAATGTTAGCTACGGTTAAGTTATGCTCTGTGCGGAATTCTACCAGGCGGTTTCCTCTTTCATTCCTTACCCCCTGTCCATATTCACCTACTACTTTTCCTTCTCTTCCCTTTGCTACTATCAAATTCCAGTCCCCTATGACTACTCAATTTTCGTCTCCCTTAACTATCTGAATAATTTCTTTTATCACATCATACTTTTCTTCAATCTCTTCATCATCTGCGGAGCTAGTTGGCATATAAACTTGTACTACTGCGGTAGGCGTGGGCTTCGTGTCTATCTTAGCTACAATAATGTGTTCACAATGCTGTTCGTAGTAGCTTATCCGCGTTCCTATTTTTTAGTTCATCATTAAACCTATTCATGCATTACCCTTATTTGATTTTGCATTTATAGCCCTGTATTCACCTGACCAGAAGTCTTGTTCCTCCTGCCACCGAACGTCACTAATTCTTACTATATCTAATTTTAACCCATGCATTTCCCTTTTTAAATTTTCTAACCTACCTGCCCGATTAAGGGATCTGACATTCCACACTCCGATCCGTAGAACGCCAGTTTTGTTTCTACTGATGACGAAGTCCTCCTGAGCAGTCCCCTCCCAGATCTGAATGGGGGACTGAGCAGTCCCCTCCCAGATCCGAATGGGGGAATATGTTACCTCTGGAATATTTTTCCCAAGAGGACGCCATCATCATTTAACCATCATTTAACCATACGCTAAAGCAGCAAGTCCTCGGAAAAAATTGTGGCTGTAGTTTCCCCTTGCTTTCAGCCGTCACAGTACCAGCACAGCAAGGCCATTTTGATTGATGTTACAAGGCCTGATCAGTCAATCATCTAGACTGTTACCCCTGAAACTACTGAAAAGGTTGCTGCCCCTCTTCAGGAACCACACCTTCGTCTGGCGTCTCAACAGATACCCCTCCACTGTGGTTGCACTTACGGTATGGCTATCTGGATCCCTGAGGCGCGCAAGCATCCCCACCAATGGCAAGGTCCCTGGTTCATGAGGGGGGGGGGCAGAAGTTTCAAATCAGCTGTTGTCATTAAAGCGGCTAGTCAGATTCATTACTCCCCAATTTAACAATGGATGAGTTCAAACTCTTTCGTCAGTGTCCGAGTCGACTGGAGCAGTTACCTCAAAACACAGTGGAGGCTTTGTCTATCTGCGATCTTCAGATCTACCCTAATGTTTTTCGGTTTCTACAGCTCTTAGCAACTCTACCAGTGACAATGGCTAAGAATGAGTGCAATTTCTTCACCCTTAAGAGGATCAAGACATACCTAAGGAATACAACTACGGAGGCACATCTGAATGTTCTCGCCATAATACAATTAACTGAGCAGAAACGACTGATCTACATCTACAGCTACATACATACTCCGCAATCCACCATACGGTGCGTGGCGGAGGGTACCTCGTACCACAACTAGCATCTTCTCTCCCTGTACCACTCCCAGACAGAACGAGGGAAAAATGACTGCCTATATGCCTCTGTATGAGCCCTAATCTCTCTTATCTTACCTTTGTGGTCTTTCCGCGAAATTTAAGTTGGTGGCAGTAAAATTGTACTGCAGTCAGCCTCAGATACTAGTTCTCTAAATTTCCTCAGTAGCGATTCACGAGAAGAACGCCTCCTTTCCTCTAGAGACTCCCACCCGAGTTCCTGAAGCATTTCCGTAACACTCGCGTGATGATCAAACCTACCAGTAACAAATCTAGCAGCCCACCTATGAATTGCTTCTATGTCCTCCCTCAATCCGACCTGGTAGGGATCCCAAACGCTCGAGCAGTACTCAAGAATAGGTCGCATTAGTGTTTTATAAGCGGTCTCCTTTACAGATGAACCACATCTTCCCAAAATTCTACCAATGAACCGAAGACGATTATCCGCCTTGCCGACAACTCCCATTACATGCTTGTCCCACTTCATATCGCTCTGCAATGTTGCGCCCAACTCTTTAATTGACGTGACTGTGTCAAGCGTTACACTACAAATGGAGTATTCAAACATTACGGGATTCTTTTTGCTATTCATCTGCATTAATTTACATTTATCTATATTTAGAGTTAGCTGCCATTCTTTACACCAATCACAAATCCGGTCCAAGTCATCTTGTATCCTCCTACACTCACTCAACGACGACACCTTCCCGTACACCACAGCATCATCAGCAAACAGCCGCACATTGCTATCCACCCAATACAAAAGATCATTTATGTAGACAGAAAACAACAGCGGACCTACCACACTTCCCTGGGGCACTCCAGATGATACCCTCACCTTCGATGAACACTCACCATCGAGGACAACGTACTGGGTTCTATTATTTAAGAAGTCTTCAAGCCACTCGCATATTTGGGAACCAATCCCATATGCTCGTACCTTAGTTAGGAGTATGCAGTGGGGCACCGAGTCAAACGCTTTCCTAAGTCAAGGAATATGGCATCCGTCTGATACCTTTCATCCATGGTTCGCAAGACATCATGTGAAAAAAGGGCGAGTTGCGTTTCGCAGGAGCGATGCTTTCTAAAGCCGTGCTGATGTATGGACAGCAACTTCTCTGACTCAAGGAAATTCATTACATTCGAACCGAGAATATGTTCGAGAATCCTGCAACAAACCGATGTTAAGGATATTGGTCTGTAATTTTGAGGATCCGTCCTTCTACCCTTCTTATATACAGGTGTCACCTGCGCTTTTTTTCCAGTCGCTCGGGACTTTACGTTGGGCAAGAGATTCCCGATAAATGCAAGCTAAGTAAGGAGGCAATGCAGTAGAGTACTCTCTGTAAAACCGAATTGGAATCCCATCAGGACCTGGCCATTTATTTATTTTCAAATCATTCAGCTGCTTCACAACCCCAGGTATGTCTATCACTATGTCCTCCATACGGGAATCTGTACGATACCGCCGGCCTGTGTGACCGAGCAGTTCTAGGCGCTTCAGTCTGGAACTGCGCGACCGCTACGTTCGCAGGTTCGAATCCTACCTCGGGCTTGGATGTGTGTGATGTCCTTAGGTTAATTAGGTTTAAGTAGTTCTAAGTTCTAGGGGACTGATGACCTCAGGTGTTAAGTCCCATAGTGCTCAGAGCCAATTGAACCATTTTTTGTAGGAGACTCAAACGGCGGTATGTTTGTACGATCCTCCTACGTGAAAGATTTCTCAAATGCTAAATTTAAAATTTCAGCTTTTGTTTTGCTGTCTTCCGCTGCCAGGCCAGACTAATCAGTGAGTGACTGGATGGAAGCCTTCGACCCGCTTACTGATTTTACGTAAGACCAGAATTTCCTTGGGTTTTCAGCAAGATCTTTTGCTAAGGTATGACGGTGGTAGTGGTTCAATGCTTCGCGCATCGCACTTTTTACAGCAGCACGAATCTCTACTAACTTTTGCCTGTCCACATTCCCCCGATCTTTCTTGTACCGCGAGTATAACTGTCTTTGCTTCCTGAGCATTCTCCGAATTGCGCTGTTAAACCACGGTGGGTCTTTTCCGTCCATAACCCACATTTTCGGCACATACTTGTCCAATGCCTGATTTACAATGTGTTTAAAAGTTACCCATAACTCTTCCACGTCCATCGAACCGGAAGTAAAGGAAGTGGATTCATTTACTACGTGGAATGCTAACAACTGCTTATCTGCTCCTTCTAGTAAGAATACTCTCCTAGCCTCCTCGACCGACTTCTTAACTTTCGTAACCATAGTCGTAATGACAACATCATTATCACTAATCCCTGTCTCAACACTGACACCGTCGATGAGGTCTGGTCTGTTCGTGGCTACCAGATCTAAAACATTCCCATTACGCGTTGGCTGTCGATTTAGCTTCTCAAGACAGTTTTCGGATAATGTGTTCAAAAGTAATTGACACGACCTGTAATGAATCCATAGACATCCCAGTCTATACTAGGTAGGTTGAATGATTCAAATGACTCTGAGCACTATGGGACTTAACATCTGAGGTCATCAGTCCCCTAGAACTTAGAACTACTTAAACCTAACTAACCTAAGGACATCACACACATCCATGCCCGAGGCAGGATTCGAACCTGCGACCGTAGCGGTCTCGTGGTTCCGGACTGAAGCGCCTAGAACCGCTCGGCCACACCAGCCGGCAGGTAGGTTGAAGTCGCCTCCGGGTACTTCTGCGATACAGAGAGTAGACTCTCTTTGAATGATTCTAGAACTGTCACGGTGGAACATGGTCGCCGGTAATAACACCCAACAATTAACTTTATTTCTCCTAGCCCTGTTAAACGTGTGCAGATAACTTCACAATCACACTCTACTTCGACCTCAGTAGACACAAATTTTTGTCATCCAGGGTTTAGCCAGGTCTCAGTTCCGAGAATTACTTCGAGCAGATAGTTAGAGAACCAACTCGTGAAGCTAACGTTTTAGACCTCATAGTAACAAATAGACCGGAACTTTTCGACTCCGTGAATGTAGAAGAGGGTATCAGTGATCATAAGTCAGTGGTTGCATCAATGACTACAAGTGTAATAAGAAATGCCAAGAAAGGAAGGAAAATATATTTGCTTAACAAGAGTGATAGGGCACAAATCGCAGAATATCTGAGTGACCACCATCAAACGTTCATTTCTGAGGAAGAGGATGTGGAACAAAAATGGAAAAAATTCAGAAACATCGTCCAGTACGCCTTAGATAAGTTCGTACCGACTAAGGTCCAAAGCGAGGGGAAAGATCCACCGTGGTATAACAATCATGTACGAAAGGTACTACGGAAACAAAGAAAGCTTCATCATAGGTTTAAGAGTAGTCGAATCATAGCTGATAAGGAAAAGCTGAACGAAGCGAAAAAGAGCGTAAAGAGAGCAATGAGAGAAGCATTCAACGAATTCGAACATAAAACATTGGCAAACAATCTAAACAAGAACCCTAAAAAGTTTTGGTCATATGTAAAATCGGTAAGCGGATCTAAATCCCCTATTCAGTCACTCGTTGATCACGATGGCACCGAAACAGAGGACGACCGAAGAAAGGCAGAAATACTGAATTCAGTGTTCCGAAACTGTTTCACTGCGGAAAATCGTAACACGGTCCCTGACTTCAGCCGTCGCACGGACGCCAAAATGGAAAATATTGAAATAAACGATATCGGAATTGAAAAACAACTGCTATCACTTAGTAGCGGAAAAGCATCCGGACCAGACGAGATACCCTTAAGATTCTACAGTGATTATGCTAAAGAACTTGCCCCCTTCCTATCAGCAATTTATCGTAGATCGCTGGAAGAACGTAAAGTACCTAGCGACTGGAAGAAAGCGCAGGTCGTTCCCATTTTCAAGAAGGGTCATAAATCAGATGCGAATAATTATAGGCCTATTTCGCTTACGTCAATCTGTTGTAGAATAATGGAACATGTTTTGTGTTCTCGTATTATGACGTTCTTAGATAATACAAATCTCCTTCATCATAACCAACATGGATTCCGCAAACAGAGATCATGTGAAACTCAGCTCGCCCTATTTGCCCAAGAAATTCACAGTGCCGTAGACACTGGCGAGCAGATTGATGCCGTATTCCTGGACTTCAGGAAGGCATTTGATACGGTTCCGCACTTACGTTTAGTGAAAAAAATACGAGCTTACGGAATATCGGACCAGGTTTGTGATTGGATTCAGGATTTCCTAGAAGAAAGAACACAACATGTCATTCTTAACGGTTCAAAATCTGCAGATGTAGAGGTAATTTCGGGAGTACCGCAGGGAAGCGTGATAGGACCTTTATTGTTTACAATATACATAAATGACTTAGTTGACAACATCGGTAGCTCCGTGAGGCTATTTGCAGATGACACGGTTGTCTACAAGAAAGTAGCAACATCAGAAGACTCGTACGTACTCCAGGAGGACCTGCAGAGGATTAATGCATGGTGCGACAGCTGGCAGCTTTCCCTAAACGTAGATAAATGTAATATAATGCGCATACATAGGGGCAGAAATCCATTCCAGTACGATTATGCCATAGGTGGTAAATCATTGGAAGCGGTAACGACCGTAAAATACTTAGGAGTTACTATCCGGAGCGATCTGAAGTGGAATGATCACATAAAACAAATAGTGGGAAAAGCAGGCGCCAGGTTGAGATTCATAGGAAGAATTCTAAGAAAATGTGACTCATCGACGAAAGAAGTAGCTTACAAAACGCTTGTTCGTCCGATTCTTGAGTATTGCTCATCAGTATGGGACCCTTACCAGGTTGGATTAATAGAAGAGATAGACATGATCCAGCGAAAAGCAGCGCGATTCGTCATGGGAACATTTAGTCAGCGCGAGAGCGTTACGGAGATGCTGAACAAGCTCCAGTGGCGGACACTTCAAGAAAGGCGTTACGCAATACGGAGAGGTTTATTATCGAAATTACGAGAGAGCACATTCCGGGAAGAGATGGGCAACATATTACTACCGCCCACATATATCTCGCGTAATGATCACAACGAAAAGATCCGAGAAATTAGAGCAAATACGGAGACTTACAAGCAGTCGTTCTTCCCACGCACAATTCGTGAATGGAACAGGGAAGGGGGGATCAGATAGTGGTACAATAAGTACCCTCCGCCACACACCGTAAGGTGGCTCGCGGAGTATAGATGTAGATGTAGATGTAGATGTAAATTTGCGCGCCACACGCTTCCTGGAGGGCAGTAAATTCAGGAACTATATTCCGAACACTCTGAAAATTTACTGTTAATATCTTGATAGCTAAAGCGTCTTTACACTGAGCGTGTCCAATGACACATTATTTTTATGATTCTGCACATCAAATCAGTATGGATATATAAAGTTAATTTTCTTTTTGAGATATAGTAAAATGAAAGGCACAGCTCCCTTTAAAGAACAAAATTGAAAATATGCCACTGCTTGATACAATACATTTATTAATTCTGCTGAGCACATGTTTAATCCAATTGATATGCCATCAAATACATTTTCCACTGCATTGTCTTCTATCTGGATAGAATTATAACTGTCAGTAACTACTGGTTAGGTCGAAAGTGGTTAAATATCTTATCACTTTAAATTTTTACAACTTCAGGTTTGATTCCAAAGGAAAGCAGTTGTGCCCAGCGACTGTATTCTTTTCGAGTAGTAACGGGTACAGCAATTAAGTGCAAATGATATTTCCTGTATACAGGGTGTTACAAAAAGGTACGGCCAAATTTTCAGGAAACATTCCTCACACACAAAGAAAGAAAATATGTTATGTGGACATGTGTCCGGAAACTCTTACTTTCCATGTTAGAGCTCATTTTATTACTTCTCTTCAAATCACATTAATCACGGAATGGAAACACACAGCAACAGAACTTACCAGCGTGACTTCAAACACTTTGATACAGGAAATGTTCAAAATGTCCTACGTTAGCGAGGATACATGCATCCATCCTCCGTCGCATGGAATCCCTGATGCGCTGATGCAGCCCTGGAGAATGGCGTACTGTATCACAGCCGTTGACAATACGAGCACGAAGAGTCTCTGCATTTGGTACCGGGGTTGCGTAGGCAAGAGCTTTCAAATGTCCCCATAAATGAAAGTCAACAGGTTGAGGTCAGGAGAACGCGGAGGCCATGGAATTGGTCCGCCTCTACCAATCCCTCGGTCACCGAACCTGTTGTTGAGAAGCGTACGAACACTTCGACTGAAATGTGCAGGAGCTCCATCGTGCATGAACAATATGTTGTGTCGTACTTGTCAAGGCACATGTTCTAGCAGCACAGATACAGTATCCCGTATGAAATCATGATAACGTGCTCCATTGAGCGTAGGTAGAAGAACATGGGGCCCAATCAAGACATCACCAACAATGTCTGCCCAAACGTTCACAGAAAATCTGTGTTGATGACGTGATTGCACAGTTGCGTGCAGATTCTCGACAGCCCACACATGCTGATTGTGAAAATTTACAATTTGATCACGTTGGAATGAAGCCTCATCCGTAAAGAGAACATTTGCACTGAAATGAGGATTGACACATTGTTGGATGAACCATTCGCAGAAGTGTACCCGTGGAGGCCAATCAGCTGCTGATAGTGCTTGCACACGCTGTACATGATACGGAAACAACTGGTGCTCCCGTAGCACTCTCCATACAGTGATGCGGTCAACGTTACCTTGTACAACAGCAACTTCTCTGACGCTGACATTAGGGTTATCGTCAACTGCACGAAGAATTGCCTCGTCCACTGCAGGTGTCCTCGTCGTACTATGTCTTCCCCAGTCGCGAGTCATAGGCTGGAATGTTCCGTACTCCCTAAGACGCTGATCAATTGCTTCGAACGTCTTCCTGTCGGGACACCTACGTTCTGGAAATTTGTCTCGATACAAACGTACCGCGCCACGGCTATTGCCCCGTGCTAATCCATACATCAAATGGGCATCTGCCAACTCCGCATGTGTTAACATTGCACTGACTGCAAAACCACGTTCGTGATTAACACTAACCTGTTGATGCTACGTACTGATGTGCTTGATGCTAGTACTGTAGAGCAATGAGTCGCATGTCAACACAAGCACCGAAGTCAACATTACCTTCCTTCAATTGGGCCAACTGGCGGTTAATCGAGGAAGTACAGTAGATACTGACGAAACTAAGATGAGCTCTAACATGGAAATTTAGCGTTTCCGGACGCATGTCCACATAACATCTTTTCTTTATTTGTGTGTGAGGAATGTTTCCTGAAAGTTTGGCCTTACCTTTTTGTAACACCCTGTATATTGATCTCAGTAGTCCCAACTGGACTATTCATGGCAGATGTTGAGTGTGAACTCAAGTTCTTTCTTCAATGGTCCAGTCTTCCTCTGTGAAACAGCTTTGGAAAAAGACATTTAGTATTTCGGCCTTTAGTCTGTCATCCTCTGTTTCAGTACCATTTTGGTCACAGAGTGTCTGGACATTTTGTTTTGACCGACATACCGCTTTGACATAAAATCAAAATTTCTTAGGATTTTCTGCCAAGTCAGTACATAGAACTTTACTTTCGAATTCATTGAACGCCTCTCGCACAGCCCTCCTCACACTACATTTCGCTTCATGTAATTTTTGTTTGTCTGCAAGGCTTTGGCTATGTTTATGTTTCCTGTGAAGTTCCCTTTGCTTCCGTAGTAGTTTTCTAACTCAGTTGTTGTATCACGGTGGCTCTTTTCCATCTCTTACGATCTTGCTTGGTACATGCTCATCTAATGCATATTGTATGATGGTTTTGAACTTTGTCCACTGCCACGTGGAACTGTTACTACGACCAGAAAGCTCACACGCCCATAACTTTCAAACTATTTAATTTAGAAACACCGAACTTTCATTAAAATGTTCGTAACTCCAGTCGCTTCAATCACAACGTATTCGAACCGCAATTAACTCACTACTTCTTCGTTTTTCAGAGTATTTTTACGTGGATAGCTAACATGGTGTTATCCATAGGCCGGTTAGCAAGCGACTATCTCGAAACATTCTACTCACTGCCCACTCCACTATATTAGTGAGGGAACAGCTTACTTCTGATTGGCTGTTGATCTAAACGACCAATCCGAATGTTCCTTCCAGATCATTCTAGCGGCAAAACTTGCCTTATCCAATCAATAATTTTATAGTAATTAACGTTACTAAAACTTCAATTTCTAGCGTATTGTTTAATCAAAATAAGCGAAGTACGAAATGTTCTCCAAATTGATAAATGAACTTATCCTGCCTCTAACTTTCATTCTGGCTGTCTTCATACAAAAGCATGCTCTCACCGACATACGTCATCTGAATCATGGTTACACCATAAGTTTTCCACGGTCTATTTGTACAAGGTTTTATGAAAAATGACGAATTGAGTTTTAACGTATGTCCCACACACACTTTCTCAGTCATTAACACGCACTCACACAACAAAATATAATCAAATAGTAATTTTGACCGATTTTTGTATTACGTAATGCTCAGTGACTAAAGTGTCATAAAAGAAAATTCTAAGTAATTGATTTTTATGCACTGGTAACTTTTTAATGGCTTCAAATGATGATGTAAGTCAATCTGCATTTGTTTCTAACATGCTTTTAAAAAACAAGCATTTGTTTTAGTACTTTTAGGTAATTTTCTTTACTTCCGGTACTATAATAAATAAAAATCTGAAATTGTTATAGCAACATTCCATTAATAACGGAAGGCTGCGTACCAAATTTGAACAAAATCGGATAATAACTAATATGGATTATTTAGATTCGTAGAGGGTAAGAATTTTCGTATTGACTGACTGTTACGCTATACAGCTCTCACGTCAGGCAGCGTCAGCTGCGCTGTGAGCAAAGCGAAAAAAAAGAACATAGCCATCCTGCAGCCACCGTACCAAACGGCTGCGTGCCTTACTGCTACGAATGTTATCTCGTAATAACTCGCTACGTTACACCCAATTTGGCGAATGGTGTGTCAATGGTAATGAAATGATGATAACACGATACCCAGACCCTTAGCAGAGCAGTGTGTCCATTTGCTGTACAGCTGCCATTCTGTAAATATTTGTTTGTGTGAACCCAGACTCAGTGTTTATCGGAGATGCTGGTGAACCTTATGAAATGGCTGAAAGGATTTGACCGAGTTGCTAAATACTACAGGAGGTATGACATATTGTGTTTGACAAAAGTGTGTTTTTGCTTGGACTGCATAACTCTGTAGTGGTTCGAGAATGACGAAGAGAAACTCAATTGCTGGGAAAAATTCCAGCCAAATTGAAAAAAAAAAAAAACATTTGATGACAATCAACAAGTCAACTTACTAGAAAAACAAGTGAAGAACGAGGCTCAATATCAGGACGAAACGAAATAGTCCAATATACAGAATGTTTTGGCCCTTTGTAACATTGTGAATCGAAATATGACAGAAACTGACAAAATTTACATTTGATAAAGGAAGCGCCGAAGACATATAACTAGCTCATCTGGTAGAGGATGTCACAGTAACAGAAAATTCATCAACTGGTGCCAGTGCATCGAGGAAATGCGACAAAAAAAGAGTTGAACAAAGAGGTATCATCGTCTAAGGAATGTGGTTCCTATGGTATTTGTTGAAGGTGATCATCACCTCACTTCTCTCATACACCAGGTAGTAAGACAAGAGTTATGGCATATTATGGCAGCCAGAAGTTTCAGACTGAATACACAATAAAAAGCAACCAGAAACCTTGAGCCTATTGATTAACAAGCAATAGAAAATGTTGAAGATGAGGTCCCTCGATCTTTGTCACCAATCTCGACCACTAGTCAAACGTGTCAAGAAGAATGAACTTGGCCAATTTGGACTTAAGCTGCCGCTTTCAACCGACAACCCAGATCCGAGCAATGTAGGCACAACCAACTCCTCTGCCAGGTAAAACCCCCCACAGAAGAACAGACATTCAGAGGATGGAGGACAACAAGCAAGTCTGTTTTCAATGTGCATACCCTGGACACGTTTTGTGCTACTGCAGAGAACAACAGCCATATTCACGCCTGTCACCTACAGAGAATTATAGCCGACCTGTGGGCTGAAGCTCATCGCCGTAGCCTGTATGAGGACACTCCCATGTACGTACGTCGTAACTGTTTGCCGTTGCCATACAGAAGTACCAGCTACTCGCCTACTTGCCAAATTCATCAAGTCTAAGTGAGCGGTCTATGTATGGAGGTGAGGACACCGCAGATGAAAATTCTCCACGGATAAGTTACCAAGATGACAGCAAATCCCATCGACGTCATCATCAATGGCCGAGCTGTCCAGGCGCTAATCGATTCAGGGGCATCTTTTTCTGTAATGTCAAATGCTTATGGTCATCTGCTAAAGAAGACTATGTTCTATGACACAAAAGCAATTGTGCTGAAGACCGCAAACGGGAAATAATTCTAGCCTGCAGGGACATGTATTACAAGAACAACAATCAATGATGGAATACAGACTTTCGTATTTGTCGCTTTAGCAGAATTTTGTCAGGCTGTTGTTCTTGGGTGGGACTTCTTGCAGGCGTTGCAAACAGTCATAGACTGTGGAAGTCCAGAGCTCCATATTGTCGAAACTATTCCAACAGGCACACATAAGAACGATTATTCTGGGCTGTTGTTTGCCGCTGATGACATTATTTTTCTGCCATCTTCGATAATACATGTTCCAGTTGCCAGTCGAGATGCTCGGTTGAACTGTGAAGATTTTGTCACTTGCCAAAAGACCTTCAGCAAGCGTAGTAGGTGGTCAAGGAGAGTTTTGGATCACTAAATATCACGAGCAGCCACAAATCATCGCAAAGATATGTGCATAGAGACAGTCGAATTGGTTCAGGAAGGGCAGCTTAGAGTCATTGATGAAGAATTTTCTGAGCTACTACACTAGACAATGCAGGGAAGGAAGCTACTATTGAATTGCCAATATTATCTGGCCTGACTGAGGAACAACGTCAGCAAGTGATAGCCCCTCTGAATCAGTTACTATCGAGCAGCCCATGGCAAAACACCGCATCAACAATCTGGATATTCACCACTTAGCCAGTGCTCACACAGGGTGTCGCTGTCTGAAAGAAAGATAATCTGGGAGCAAGTGGAGAAGATGCTGCAAGATGGAATCATTGAGTCCTCAGAGTCCTTGGTCCTCTTCAGTGGTTCTTTTCAAAAAGAAGAACGTCACATGACCTTTCTGTGTCATCTTCCAACAACTGAACAAAATTGTTAAGAAAGATCTCCATCCATTGCCATGCGCCGATGACACCTTAGACTGCTTGAAAGAAGCAAAGTATTTCTCTGCTATGGACATGCAGACAGGCTAGTGGTATATTAACATTGATGAGGCTGGCTAGGAAAAGACTGCCTTCGTAACTGGTGGCATCTATAAGATTAAAGTTATGTCATTTGAACTATGTAACGTTACAGACACCTCAGAATGTATGCTGGACAACCTGGTTCAGTACCTTACATGGACAAAGCATCTTTCCTATCTGGTTGACACTGTCGTTTTTTGAAGACATTTGACGAACATCTAAGTCACCTGACAACTATGCTGAAGTATGTTCAGATTCCTTGTCTCCAATTGAATCCAAAAAAGTGCCTATTCGTCACCCATTAAATAAAAATACTGGTACACCTAGCGAGTGGCTATGGATTCTGTCCTGATACAGAGGAAATAAGAGCAGTCATAGATGCTCAGACTCCTAGGCACATTCGTGATGTGAAACAACTTTCTCAGAATGTGCTCACACTACCATCAAATCATAAATGACTTGTTTACCAAGGCATGATCCTTGCAAGAACTATTGCAGGGAAACACCAAATTTTCCTGGAGTGTGATGCTAGAAAGATCTTTCCTTCTTATTAGGGAGGCGAGTAGTATATGGGAACATTGAGCACACTAGAACATAAAACGTAAATGTGCAAAAACTGAATCGATGTATGTCCCAAAAAATGCAGATAAAATTAAAAATTACAAAAAATGGAGTCAGATTATATTCATCTAATATACCTAATATATTTACAGTTGATGATGATATGATGGTTTTCTCTTTCAGTGATGAAAATGAACATAAGAAGATTGAATTTCATTGCAATTAACATCAATATGGAAGTGTATCATAATTTCTTAGCACTATCCTTTTGTCATCACTGAAATGAGAATTATTTCTTAAGATGGTCTTTTATTGAATTTTTTGTATTAGCATCTCTTGTTATCTGATTGTACTCTAATTGTATCTTTTCTCCCACTTCACTTAGTATTAATCTCACTCTTTTTTTAATGTTTTTATAGTTCAAAGTCAACCCCTTTACCTATGTTACAGTGATCGTATCATACATCCCAAAATAGTAATTTTTAAGTCTTGTTGGACCCCAGTCTAAAAATCCAGTTATTTCTTAACTAATCATTGCATTAATCCAATATGCAACCTGTTTCCCCCATATTTGTTCCATTCAATGTATACTACAGAATCTGTATCAAAACAAACAAAACCTCTTCCTAACTTACTTAACATTTCATATAATGTAAGTCTTGCATTTGTATTAGTGAATGATGCTATGAAGATATTTATAGTCATATTATTTTCTACATAATAAGCCTGGGAATAGTACTTTATCTGTACAATTCTCTTATTAATAAAGTTTATATGTATATTACCGAACTGGTCCAAATTTTCCCTGTAATGAATTCACAGATATCTTAGCAACTACGCATTTACCTTTGCTTTCATTTGTCTCATAAGACTCTAATTCAATACCAAAGTTTTCTTTTACGACGTTCATACATAAGTATCTGGTTTTAAATCCATGTGGACTCGTTTCCACTTTTATCTTCATAAAATCTTTTACATCATTCTGAAATAACATTTTGCTCTTATTTTCAAAATTCAGCACTTCATATATTTCTAAACTGTAGTACCCTTATTCCATAGCTTTATTTTTTTCATCAGTCGTCCAAGTATCTAAAAAAACTCTTTCCTTTATCATTGTGATTAAATTTATTTATTTTTTCTTCTGCAAATTTTATACATAAAAGGAACAACAGATTTTTATTTTTATCAATCTTTATCTGCACAGGCAGCACAGGATGATGCAATCTCCTAGGTGCTAATATTTTACATTTTGTTAATCCATAGCAGTCCCTATTATAATATTTTGGTTTAAATATTTTGTTGGATACCCTACAGCTTAATGTTCATAATACTCTACATTTGAGTTGAGACTAAATACACCGATATCTCTTATTATAGTGTTAATGCAATGTGCTTTAGTATTTTCATGACAACCCTGGAAACTACCTCTTGGATCCAATAATTCAATAACTTCAGGGAACTGTTTCTATTTCTTAAGCTTTTTATGTTCTGTTGACTTAACCCAACTGCATTCCCACATTTCCACTAAATTATTTCCTAAATTTCATATGATTACAGTTTTCATTACTGTCTTGTGATATAAATCATCCTTTGAGTCTTTATTTCTGTTGTTAATCGTTTCATTTTTTTAAATAATTTTACAACTATGCCAAAAACATTGGTTCAAATGGCTCTGTGCACTATGCGACTTAACTCCTGGGGTCATCAGTCGCCAAGAACTTAGAACTAATTAAACCTAACTAACCTAATGACATCACACACATCCATGCCCGAGGCAGGATTCGAACCTGCGACCGTAGCAGTCGCTTGGTTCCAGACGGCAGCGCCTAGAACCACACGGCCACTCTGGCCGGCCTGCCAAAAACATTGATTATACTGATATACAGTACTGCTTTCTTTATTACAGCCATCTAGTTTAGCTCCAGCTACATTTACTTCACCACCATTCAGAGCATGTTGAATATTATTCTTGTTTTAAACTCTTTAACCAAGCTATAGACACCTTACTATGATCTTTTTCTTGTTCTTTCTCTAACATGGAGATTCTTATATTGCATAAATATTTAGATCTGTATACAGCAATACAAGCTTCAGTAATTATTAAACAACAGAATTGATCCACGTTAGCTTTTCCTAGAAACAGTTTCCCTAATTATGAAGAATTTTTTGTCAACATATCTACATCAGAGTTACAATATTGATTAGTCTCTCTCTTCATACTGCATATAAAATTTTCCTCGGTTTTCAATATGCCATCTGAGAAATATTTCTCTTTCTTTTGGTTTCACAGATTCCATATCACCAATAGATCCTATATAATTTTCATTTCATAAATGTGGGTAATAAACTTTTCTTTAAGTCTTTTGAAACAAATTTTGTTGCAGAATCCTGCAACACATTCTCAGTTCAACTATAATATACTTTGTTGAGGCTAAGAAGCCTAGTTTTAAGAAGCATCACTCTTTTCAAACTCAGCTTGCACTTTTCTCACATGATATACACAGTACATTCCATATTTCTAGATTTTTGGAAAACATTGGACATGCTGCCCCATTGCAATCTGTTTACAGTTCACAGATATGTGAGAGGCTCTAAGACTTCTTAAATAACATAACGCAGTATGTTGTCCTCGATAGACAGTGTTCATCAGAGACAAGGGTATCGTCAGAAGTACCCAGGGAAGTGTGATAGGACCGCTGTTCTTCTCTACATACATAAATGATTTAGTGGACAGGGTGGACAGCCATCTGCAATTGTTTGCTAATGATGTCGTGGTGTATGGTAAGGTGTCGAAGTTGAGTGACTGTAGGAAGATACAATACCATTCCAGTTGGTGTGATGAATGGCAGGGAGAAAAGTAAGTGAATACACATGAGTAGGAAGAACAAACCTGTAATGTTCAGATACAGTGAAGTCGCTTAAATATCAGGGGTAAACGTTGAAAAGTGATATGAGGTGGAACGAGCATGTGAAAACTGTGGTAGGGATGGCAAATGGTAGGCTTCAGTTCATTGGTAGAATTTTAGGAAAGAGTAGTTCTCCTGCCATATAGGAAGCTGGTGCGACCTATTCTTGACTACTACTAGAGTATTTGGGATACATATCAGATTGGATTGAAGGAAGACTCGAAGCAAGAAGGTCTGCTAGATTTGTTACCGGTAGGTTTGAACAGTACGTAAATGTTATGCAGGTGCTTCGTGAACTCAGATGGGAATCCCCGGACAAAAGGCAGCGTTCTTTTTGGAAAACACTGTGACCTCCCCTCTCCTTCTTTCTCTCTCTTGCTCTGTCGTCGTCATTTTCTTCTTTTCTCCTCAGCTGTCCAAACCATCTTCCTTCTTCCTTCGTTGTACCATGGCTATACCTCAGTGTTTTCGACAAAAGGGAGGGGGGGGGGGGGGAAAGATGACGTAATGTGTTACTATCTGTTTTGACTCTCCCACTCTCAAGTGACACAAAGTATATCTGGCCAGTCATCATCTGACTTTAATAGACATCCCGACAAGATTATTGCCTAAAGATTTCGTGGGCTACTCGGACGATTACCCATCTAATACTACAGCACTATTGAGAAAATTTAGAGAAACGGCATTTGAAGCTGACTGCCGAACGATTCTACTGTCGCAAACAAACATCGTGGTACCGATCACGAAGATATGATACGAGAAATGAGGGTTCATACAGTGACATGCAGAAAATCGTTTTTCCCTCGCTCTATCTGCGAGTAGAACAGGACAAGTAGAGGTACAGGGTACCCTCCGCCAAGCACCTTACGGTAGCTTGTGGAGTATCTATTTTGATGTAGATATGTTTTTCGGGAATTAGTAAGTATACCTTGTACAAAATTGCTTCTATCCATAATTTTTAAACCTAATTGTTTTATTTCCAATACATTAGTTTAGCACATGTGTAATTAGTATATTGTCTAATTCTGTTTTCATTACAATACTTCAGAATACGTTTTGAATCATATTCTTCAGCAGAATGAGTTGTCAATGTATAGCCCATGTACTTATTAGACATCATCCACTTACAGAAATGATAATTTGTCTTAAATTTATAAACAGTATACCCATTAAAATCATGTGTCCTCCTGTTTCTTACTGAGCCTCATAACCGAACCACATATATTTCTCTCTTAGAAATAATTTTTCAACATGTTTTATGTCTTCTAGAGTAAATCCTTTTTCGTTATATTCTCCAAGTTCGTTACATAATGTGATAGTTGGTACGTTTTATATTTTGTATTTACTTCTATGGTATTCTGGGTTTCTATGATATTCTTCTATATCTTTTACAGCACTACATTGATCACTCTTTTTGGTGTTTCCCATTTATTGTACATACCATATCTAATTTGGTAGGAATCCTAACACATGTACCTTTTTTTCTTAATTGTCTACATACCTTTATACATAATATTCCAACCAATCACAGCTTTACAATCATCCCAGCCTATCATTTTTGCGTATCTGTGAGGTAATATAGTGTTATCATTACTGACCTGCAAAAATGTTTTATAAATATTTTGACATTTCTTATATCTACATTTGCAATATGATAAACATTTCCTACCTCATTATACACAGTTTCTTCAGTGGTATATCTTTACTGACACTTACAAGCTTAGTTGCTAACTCCATTCATATAACAGTAAAATGCTCAAACTTTTGAATGGTACTCCTTAGTACAGTTGTTACCTCTGGAATTAATACAGGTGATTTAAATGCAGTCTGGGCAAAATAGTGGTAACTCTGTTGTACCACCTCTTATTAACTTTCTTGTGAATTCATTACACTCATAAAAGTACTCTCATTGAAAATATATAATATCCCACGTATGTACCTCAATACAGAATTTATAGCTTAGGTAACCCCTGAAAATCCTCTGCTTATAACTTCACATATCTTATATTAAAAATTGCATTCATCCAAGTCTGCATAGTAAAAATATTAATGTAAATATAGCAGCTTTGGACATTCTGAGATTAATTGCAATATGTGTAAATGCATCATATAACACATATAACACAACTTCACCACTTTTCCTTTGATACACAGCATTTATTCTTTGCAAATCTTGTGCTAAGAATGTGAACCAATAAGTTACTAACTGTGATGTTGGTATTTTATCATGTACTATTCACATCTACTTCTGATATTAAATGCATATAATTCCATTCACAAATATTATTTGCTCAATATGATAATGTTGACATAATAATTCAATTCATTCAACTGGTGTAGGGGACATAACAGTTTTTGATTTTACATTTTTGTTGGAGGTACTGATATTTTACCATACAAGCTTTGAATAGCGTTAATATCATTTTGAGATAATGGTAAATTTGTTCCATTGTACTATGCGTACATTGCAGATCCTAATATGTCATCTTAATATGTGATCAGTGTCATGAACTAAGACTTCAAATAGATTTATCTGATCTTTCGGTGTATTACTATCAGTCTCCAAGTACCATATCTCATCTTGATCTATATTTATTTCCATTGGATCATTATTCATAGTTGAATAAAATACATGCACATTACCTTTTCCAGCTACTTTTCTTGGGCATTGGTAATCTCTGTCAGTTTAATATCTATGTATTTGTCTTTCAGTCATAATTAAAATATCAGAATTATTATTACCAGGATGAAATTGAACACCAATGTACCTTTGCTATAAATGAAATGCGGCCTCTCCCACTCATAATACTTTTTAGTTGCTGCTTTATAAGCCTATTTTATATTTCTCTTATTCCATTATGCATACTGGTACTGCATCTACCAAATGCATCTTTCACACCACATCCAAGCATATTCCAAAAATCTGAAGTATTTTTACTTAACCCACCACTTATTTCCGTAATTATATTAACTGAAATAATAGTAACATTTCTCTTAATACATCATCATTTACTTGGGTATTTAGATTATCCAGTATATCCAAATAAGCGAAACCATTTCAGTAGTTTATTAATTTACTCTTATCATCTACAACACTATTTTCACCACAAAGAGTAAAGAAGTATCTTCACTTATATACACTTAATACATCATAAGATGTTAATGCAATATACCTTATTATGCATTGATAATTAACATTTATGACAAATTCATTTAATCCCATTTAATATGCAGTTGTTAAACCAAATAATAAAAAAATGCAACAACAATGTACCTTACTACACACATCAAAAAAAGTTTAGCATCACCACAGTTCCCAGAAATCTTGAAAATAGACGTTGACTATGCATGCTGTATCACAGATACAGTCCCTTTGACTGTTGAGAGATGTCAAGATGTCACTAAACCCACCCAAAGATGTAAACAACCATAGATGAGCAGCGCCTATTAGACAGAGGGGGTCCGACTGCTGATCAGTTTCAGTCATTCCACCAGAAGGAGATACATGACTTGTGGTTTCTGTAGTTCAACCACACCTAGACGGTCAATTCCGTGGTTTGATGGTGTCCGCATTGTTACTTTGTGCCAGGAGGGGCTCTCAACAAGGGAAGTGTCCAGGCATCTCAGAGTGAACCAAAGCGATGTTTCCAGAATGAGATTTTCACTCTGCAGCGGAGTGTGCGCTGATATGAAACTTCCTGGCAGTTAAAAACTGTGTGCCCGACCGAGACTCGAACTCGAGACCTTTGCTTTCACGTGCAAGTGCTCTACCATCTGAGCTACCGAAGCACGACTCACGCCGGTCCTCATAGCTTTACTTCTGCCACTATCTCGTCTCCTACCTTCCAAACTTTACAGAAGCTCTCCTGCACAGGAGATAACGCCCATGCATATTTAGAGCATAAATAGGGCGCTGATGACCTCAACGTTGAGCGCCCATAAGCCGCAACACACACACACTAGAGCATAAATCTCTAACAGAAAATATATATTTGGAGCCTTTACTAATTTTTGATATCCCTTTTAGCTGACCTGAATCCATTTCAGCTAAATCAGCCTACCATAATCTTCTCATAGGCTTACGGAATTGATTTATAATGTCTTGTCCTAACAACATTTAATGCTAACTTTTTTACAAATATACTCCTATACACACTACACAAGCACTGTCAATACTACTTCAACCATTGTTAGTTGTTGTTCTGTGCTGATTACGTGTCTCTGCATATTTTTTGCATTTTAGGCACCAGATATGATCATTCACTTATACAGATTAAAAATGGCTTAATTTTTTCAATTGCTCTAAATTCATCATCAGTAGATGTAGTTATTTAACTAAACATAATTAACTTCAGATCTACTGCCACAGTTGTACCACATCTTTTAATTTTATAGTTAGAAAATTTCAATTGTGTACTATTATTGATTCATTATTATTATTTACTTCATGTAGCTTATGAATTACACTTTCCATAATATTATGATCATTGAATGTTAAATCTCCATTTACATTTTTAGCAATAGCAAGGATTCTTTCAAGCCTAAAATCGTATTCAAAATTATGCATTTTTGGCTCTTTTCCTGTTATAAATGAAAACACAGTTATTTGTTTATCATACATCTTATTTTCTAGCCCAATAAATCTATGTAAAGCATAATTAAGAGTTGAATTCATGTTATTTATCTTTTCATAATAATCATGTGAATCACTTTTATAAATGTTAGTTATTAAACTGTCACATGGTGACATAGTTACAGAACTTTGGTCAAATATTTGTGTACTCAGCGTTGTGAATAGGAAGGTAGGGCAGAGAGCGTGTTACTGCGAGCAGTTCAGTGATACGGTTGTTGTTATCAGAATCGACAGCAAACCAACATCGACAACGATAGTACACGTACACGTGCCGACGTCACAAGAGGAAAATGAAGAGATAGAGAAAGTGTAGGAGGATAATGAAAGAGTAATACAGTACGTAAAGGGAGATGAAAATCTGATAGTCATAGGGGATTGGAATGTAGTTGTAGGGGAAGGAGTAGAAGAAACAGTTACAGGAGAATATGGGCTTGGGGCAAGGAATGAGAGAGGAGAAAGACTAATTGAGTTCTGTAATAATTTTCAGCTAGTAATTGCGAATACTCTGTTCAAGAATCAACAAGAGCAGGGGGTACACTAGAAAAGGCCGGGTGATATGGGAAGATTTCAGTTAGATTGCATCGTGGTCAGACAGAGATTCCGAAATCAGATACTGGATTGTAAGGCGTACCCAGGAGCAGATATAGACTCAGATCACAATGTAGCAGTGATTAAGAGTAGGCTGAAGTTTAAGAGATTAGTCAGGAAGAATCAGTACGCAAAGAAGTGGGATACGGAAGTACTAACAAGGGAACCTCCCCATCGCACCCCCCTCAGATTTAGTTATAAGTTGGCACAGTGGATAGGCTTTGAAAAAGTGAACACAGATCAATCGAGAAAACAAGAAGAAGTTGTATGGAACTATGAAAAAAATAAGCAAAATATACAAACTGAGTAGTCCATGTGCAAGATAAGCTACATCAAGGATAGTGAGTGCTAAGGAACGCCGTGGTCCCGTGTTTAGTGTGAGCAGCTACGGAACGAGAGGTCCTTGCTTCAAATCTTCCCTCGAGTGAAAAGTTTAATTTTTTATTTTCAGACAATTATTATCTGTCCGTCCGTCCGTCCGATGCGAGGTAAGTGCGCCGTAGTATCGGGACGCTACACCTCAACAAACATCGAAACACACGACGTCAGTCGACTACAGCGCACGGAAGAGACTGTATGCCTGCTAACGAGGCTCCCTGGCTGGCAGTTGACTGTTCGCTACTTTGGACGAGAGTGCATTAAATACGTGAGATGTATTCCGTGGGCAATATGAATCCAGCAAAACAAAGACACTAAACCTAAAGACGCTACCCCTAATTCGCAATTCTAGCCAATGCAGACAGTATCTGACTGCTAGATCACATCTACAGAGTATTATTTGCAGCGAGTTAGCTGCTGGGCATGAAAGCAGACATGTGCGGCTCTACCCTACGATATTATCAAGCTATTCTTTTTAAACAGAGCCGTGCATAGCCCAGTTACCTAAGGTACTAGCAACATTAGGTACACTCGCAGTTAGTTTGTTCGTATAGAATGCTCGTCAGAGAGCAACTACTCAAGAGCAACTACTCAGCAAAATATCTGTTAGGTAACATCACATGGATTCGACGTGACAATACTGTACAAATTTCTTAGCCAGAGAACTCAGTTTCTTACATTCCTCTTTAAGTCTCTTTAACTTCCTGTTTAACTTCATTAGTTTGTTTTTGGCACTTTGGACACTTTTTGCGTGTTACTTGTAGAAAGTGAAATAATACCTCATTATTATTTCTTACTAAGCCTTCGTTGGACAGTGGGGTAGTAATTTCCATTGTCGAGCTTAGTACTGGACTTCCTAATTCGTTACCTGTACTAACATTAACGTTCACTACATTAACCAGAAACATAAGCAACATAAAGTGAGTTATACGTTTTTATCCCATCTCAATGTAAAACGACTAGTCGCCAGTAAGGGATAATTTTTATAAATATTCTGAAATCAGTATTATTGTGCTTTACCAGAAGCAAAGAATATTATAAAGTCAACTTTGGTGTACATAAATTCACGTTGACCAACAGATCCATTTCATTAGTGACACAAAAAAGAAATTTTCAGTGCAGTAAAATGTTCTTACATCAGTCTGAAACAATTTAATAATTATATAATTGTACATTATTATTAAACTAAATGTCCTAACTGGTTCTGTGACACCTCACAGCAACCTATACTGTTAGCACAGACAGGATCGGATCCAAGCTTCAATTCCTGGGTGTCACAAACTGTTCATGACTTAGGATGATTTTCAAAATGTTTTACCATCGACATCTCTTTTGAAGAGAAAGGATGGGAGAGGGTTGGGGGGGGGGGGGGGGGGAAGAGGGGTATGAATGTGACCGTCTTTTTATGTGTAGGTTACGTATATTGTGGATTCTCTGTTCTCACCCTCTCCTCGCACCCGTCTCCATGAGCAAATATACGGGGTGTTCAAAAAGAAACGAGCCGGTGGCATAATTCCAGAAACCAGTAACATGAAGTATTGACCCTGGCTGTTGAGACGCTTTTCCCACTGTCACACAAGGCGGAGAATGGCTGTCTCATCAAATTCCCAGGGCTGCGATGTTAACCAGTTCTGCACGAACAGCTGGACGTCGTCGTCCTAGGTGAATCGTTTGCCCTCAGAGCCTTTTTAAGGTCACCAAAAATGGCGTAAACACAGGAAGAGAGGTCCAGACTGTATAGAGGGTGGCCCGGCGAAGCTCCCATTTGAATTTCTGCAGGAGAGCCGCGACTGTGTTGGCCGTATGAGGCTTTTCATCGCCGCGGAGCAGAATGACCCCATGGGTGAGATTGCCTGGTCGTTTTGATTTGATCGCTTGGCGAAGGGTGGTCAAGGTTTGTGAGTAATGCTGGGCATATACTGTTGTCCCGTGCTGCAGGAAGCGAATCAGAAGCCGGCCATCTTGGTCAAAGAAGAACGTCAGCATAGAGTCAAACGATTTACCTCGGATCACGACGTCCAGCTGTAACTGGTTAACATCGCAGCCCCAGGAATTTTATGAGACAGCTATTCACCACCTTATGTCACATTGGTACAAGTGTCTCAACAGCCAGGGTTGATACTTCTAACATACAGGTAATAGTTTCTGTAATTATGCCTCTGGCTCGTTTCTTTTTGAACGCCCCTTATATAACTTGCCATGATTACACAAGATTGTGGTAGTAATTAAAATAACAACAGAATATATCAAATACTTTATCACATTAAAATGCAGTTCACAGGAAAAACTCAAGCTGGCTCTTCTTAATCTTTCCAAATTTAATAATAGCTGCATCAATAGCAGTATCGCAGTAGATATGCAGTAAAGCTAGACCAGTGAGTCATTCTTGCCCCATGGTTGTTCTAAGCCAAGTCTTGTGGCGACGAAGGGTTGAGAATGTATATTCTGCTGTTGCTACACTAACTGGAACATTGGCAAAAGATGATTAGAATCGTGCAAATGCAAGAATACAGTTCACTGTCGAACATCTCGATGATATCCAAAAGAGACACCGAAATTTTAAGACCAGCCTCGACATGGCGCTTCCATCTAGCCATCTAAATTTGAAATATTGAACCACAAATGAAACACAAGTACCAACAAGCAGCATACAAACCTCCAAGGTTTCTTTCACAGTTACAGTGTCTTCTCTGTTGTATGTTCTATGCAGCAGAAAAATTCTTAAATTGAAAAGATTCATCACATCTGGGGAGTGCCTCTCCTTCAGATCCGATGTGATGTTCTCTAGCAATGGGATGTACAAGGCCCTTCGAAACTATTCTTTGGTGGGCTGAGCAATCTATCTCGGTATACCTGTCGAGAAACCATATGATGTGCTTTCATTGCGATGTCCAGTTGCTCAATGACTTCTTGTGCTTCAAAGAACAGCTACTGGAAAATCAGATCCACATTAGAGAGTTATCAGTGCCAGTTCTGGGAGAGATAACGATCCTTTCACTTCCAGTGTCACGTTACACATCTGCTGTCAGGTTACAGGCTTGGTCAGTTTACAGGCAAGGTCACTCCCCAATACTCTCTCCCCAAGAAACCACCGAGAAATGTTCAATGTCATCCAGGGGAACCCCCACACACCTTAGGCAACTGTGTGTTACATTCTGGCCCATCAAGAGGAGCCCCCAACCCCTTCCCTACCCCTCCGTTCCACACTGGACCAGTATGAAGGGTGGACCAAAAGGAACTGAAGTCTCCCCACCCCTTCCTTTATTATATTATGAATCCAGCTGCGAGATTCTCTTTCATCTGAGGCCAGGTATTCCTGTTGGAAAGATGATGTGCCAGAAGCAGCAGCAGCAGGAACCAGCCAGTGCCCCCAGGCACAAGAGAGACAAGTCTGCTGGATTTGAAAGTAGGTATCTAATAATATTATAATTTGTAATATCGTTATTAACAAATATATATTCGAATATATATTTACAGTTATTTATTGTTTCAGCAGCACAACACGTTGCTGATCCGGTTGTGGAGGAACTGCTCCACAAGGACATCCACATACTATTGGCTGCACTGCCACAGCAGCCGCCCACAAATAGACTTCCTGATCCATCGGACATGGTGTCAATCAACTATAATGTTCTGCTGCATCTGCAGCACCTGCCGTCATTCGGCTGCTGCTATCGTTGGAGCTGACACGGCTCACAGAACCACTGGCAAGTCACCCATCATGAGTACTACTGTTCGCCAGCACATACAACGTTACTGTGTGTGTATCTAAACGAGTAAATGCGGTCCTGGGTCTGGATAAAGTCTTTGAAATGGTGACTGAAGTTGAAATCACGCAACACATTGATTCGAACGTTCAGTATTCATTATTTGTGCAGGAATATTTGTACAGTGTGATGGATTATATAGACAATAAGATGATGAACAAGTATGATCCCATCCCACACTCAAATAGAAGTTCAACGTTACGATGTAGTCATCTTAGGTGACATATATAGTGAAAACATGCTAGTATTAATTTCATGGGGTCCAAACACATACTTAAAACATTCAAGTGTTCCGAAATTGGATGATATCTACTGTGTAATACTGATTGCTATAGAAAGCCTGTGCCACTGGGAGGCATGTGTAAGAGCGGCTTGCTATAAGTTTGTAGATCATTTGAGCAATAATAGCATTACAGTGAATCAAGTGGAGCAGTATAAAAATTCCTGTATATCTCCTGTGCTGAAGTGCGTAACCGTGGAACCTGTAAAGTCTGTAGAGGGTGAGTTCACAGAGGGAATTTCTTTGTGATTAGTGCCACCTATTAACTTGAATGTCATATAGGCAGAAATTAAGGCCTATTTTCAAAATTTTGTGTTACCATTACGTAATGAAATTTTTAGATAAATAACGATTAAAGCACAGTATGCTTCCTACAGAGTTATTACTTTCATACACAGCCCCGTCCATGTCCTAGCCAACTACCTGTTTTAAAGAACACATACACTATGTGATCAAAAGTATCTGGACACTCCCAAGAACATACGTTTCTCGTATTAGGTGCACTGTGCTGCCATCTACTGCCAGGTACTCCATATCAGCGACCTCAGTAGTCATTACTCATTAGACATCGTGAGATGACAGAAAGGGGCGCTCCGCGGAACTCACAGACTTCGAACGTGGTCAGGTGATTCGGAAGATATATTTGCTCAGCAAGGCTGACAGGATACAAAGTTCAGAATATCTCAGCAGTCAGCATCAAATATTCGGCAATGAGGACAAAGATGTGGAGAACAAATGGGAAAAAATTCAAAGGCATGGTTTAATAGCCATGTTAGAAAAGTGCCACGTAAACAAAGAGCACCTCATCTCAGATTCAAGAGAAGAGCGGCATGTTTCATCACAGGATCGTTTAGCTGGCGAGAGAGTGTTATAGAGACGCTAAAAAACTCCATTGGCATACGTTACAACAGAGACGTTGTGCATCATGGAGAAATTTACTATTGAAATTTCGGGGCAGCACTATTCAGGAGGAGAACGTATTACTTCCCCCCACATACACCTCGCGTATTGACTACAAGGAGAAAATTCGTGAAATTAGACCCAATACAGAGGCGTACTGACAATCATTCTTCTCATGCACTATTCGCGAGTGGAACAGGGTTGGAGGGATCGGATAGTCGTACCAAAAGTACCCTCCGCCACACAACATTTGGTGGCTTACAGAGTATGATGTACATGTAGATGTAGATTACATGACGAATCACTCAAATCTAAAGGCTGCCAATTCATCTGAATATCTGGGGATTACGATTACAAACAACTTAAACTGTAACTATCACATAGATAAGTTGTGATGAAGCCAAACCAAAGACTGAGTTTTATCAGTAGAACATTTGGAAGATGCAAAAAATCCACTAAATAGAGTGCCTGTACTACGTATGTCCCACCTCTGCTAGAATATTGTTGTGCCACATAGGACCTTTACCAGATAGGATTGATGAAGGACACTGGAAAAGTACAAAGAAGGATAGCTCGTTTTGTATTAGAAACAGGAGAAAGTGTGCTATGGATAAGACATGAGAGTTGTGATGACAATCATTAAAACAAAGGTGTTATTCATTGAGGCAAGATCTTCACATGAAACGTTAGTCACAACCTTTGCCCTCCAAATGCAAACGTATTCTGTTGGTGTCCACCTACATAGGGGGAAATGATCATCATCATGAAAGAAGAGTAGTTGGAGCTCGATTCGAGAGTTGATTTTTCTATTAGAGAGTGGAACAGTGGAGAAATAGTGTGAAAGTGGTTTGATGAATCCTCTGCCAGGCACTTCAGTGTGACTTGCAGAGTAGTCGTGTAGATATAGGTGATGGTGATAAGGATGATGACACTTTTCCTGAGTACACAATGTTGAGAGTTTTAGTGCCTTTTCTAAAATTTTATAGGATATTAGCAGTTAAAAAATTAAAACAAATAGAATGTCAGGAAACCTTTAGCCTAGAATATAAACTAGTACAGTAGCACAGCAAATAAATGTTGCTTACTGATTAAAAATAAATAAAAAAATATTAAACACATTGATACCCTCAGCCTAAATCCTTAATTCTCTGTTCATTAGCTAAAACAGATGGCAAGTCCACTGTTACAGTTGCCTCTACCATCAAAATGTCACAAACAGTGATTTTTACACTGCAGAAACCACACATTGGGGGCTCCTCATACCCTAGTATGAAGCCATTTGCTAATGGACACTGCTCTGTTTGGAGACATACTGGGGCAACTGTGTGACCATTATGAAGGTACACCGTGGACAAACAGACAGTTTCACAGAGCAAAGTGGAATGAGTCCTACCCCAATAATGCCTCATCTGTTCAAGTGTCTTCACTATAGCTGTGTCCTGAACACAGGAACTGCGTTTGGAAGTAGAAAAATGGAACAACCAAGCAGCAAAAGGATTTCTCTTGCTTTGTGCTGACTGTATACACAATGATAAAATTGGGATGCTTATCAAAATTATTCAAGGAACAAATTTAAGAATTACACTTTGATTATTTCATTTTTAAGTTAAGTCCTAAATAATTTTGATCCTCTTAAGGAGCTAAAGTGTGTTTTTCTTCGACCTTTGACAACAGACACCAATATTGGCCACATAACTTTCTAAAATGAAGTCCTCTGAATTAATCCCAAAGTGATTCATTGTTTGCTGGTGATGGATGGTTATGAAGATTCACTCAAAAGGTTGCTAAGCAAATGTTTATTTTACAAGTGACACTGGTATATGTACATTTTCTCTGTTAGCTGCACCACAAAAATGTGCCCCACTGTCTTCAACACAAAGATTGTTCCAAAATGCCCCAATTTAGGATTAATACCTGCTTGGTAAATAGCATCTTGTACCCTTATGTACAACAATATAGCAGTCCCATGCATGAAACATCCATAGTTGACCCAGATTCATGTCAAAAAACAACAACACTTGATCATACTAGTTCCATCTGCTTCCCAAGCTCCTTGGTTGTTATATGAAGTGCTTTGCAAGAACTTCTAGTCTGCGTAATTTAGTAGCCAGATACATCTTTTCACTGAAATATTAAAAAACTTAACTCCACCTGAACAGACCATGAACGTCCAACGCAACTAACTGGCCGCTGTATCATCCTCAGCCCACAAGCATCACTGCATGCAGATATGGAGGGGTATGTCATCAGTACAGCTCTCTCCCCGCCATGGTCAGTACACCTCTCTCCCGGCCATATGTCAGTTTATGAGACTGGAGCCACTACTTCTCAACGAAGGCGCTCCTCAGTTTGTCTCACAAGGGCTGAATGCACCCTGCTTGCCAACAGTGTTCCGCAGACTGGATGGTCACCCATCCAAGTGCCAGCCCAGCCCGACAGCACTTAACTTTGGTGATCTGATGAGAACCAGTGTTACCACTGCGGCAAGACTGTTGGCGTTATCTAAATATATGGCCAGTAATATTACTGACCATGTGAAACTAAAACTAGTGTCCCTAATTCTCAGTTCTGATAGATTAAAAACTGTATAACATGGTTTAAGAAAGAAACACACAACTTTCTATGTACCATATTTAAAACTGTTATTTTCTGTACACTACGTCAGTTGCTTAATTGTCAAGTGCAGATGTTGTGTACTATATGGGGGTTGCAAGAAGAGTTAAAAATAGATATAATGGTACATAAGCAAGAAGCACTGAACAGAAATATTTTGTACTATTTATAGTTACTGAAAACCTAGTCATACTTACATCACTATCTTGAGAGACACTGTTCTCTTATGATACATGCTAGTGATACATCACAGGTTTTATATCTAAAATACTGTTGGGAGGAGGGCAGTAAAAGACAGCAAGCCATCTCAGAAAGGCCAAAACATAGAATTTTCTCAGAATATTATGCCACCAAAAGGTAAGGTAGCCCTTCCTGTGATTGAACAAAACACCTATTAATGGGTACTTATGCAGAAAAAGAGACACTACAGTAACTACTCAGATATATTGAGTTCTCCTTAGATATGACAAGAATTAAAATGAATTCTTTCCCTGATTAATAAATTTGTGTCTGAAGGATCAAGGACATTTTCTTTGGTATTTCTGATGAGATGCTGCAGTTCACTGTAATGGATTTCACAATGACCTGTTTACTTGTCACATACTGCTGACAAACCATATCCAAATTCCATATTCAGAAACATGATATAAAATTCACGACAATGAAAGGTGAAATCCTAATCACACCCATCAGTAATTTTTTTTATATTGATGAAAAGGTAGATTTTGGATGGCAGTGGCAGTGATGTGAGCAAAGTATTCTGCCATAGTCTGGGCAATACCTCCATAACTGAGCTGGAGAATATCAATCCTCCTTACAGGTTTAATAGGCCACGCTGAACCCTTACCTGAAAGACTCCCAACAGTTATTTTCTGTTTAAGTTATTTTGTTTATTTTAATCCAGAGTCCTGTAACATTTTAGAAATTACAACTTTTTCATCTGAATTGTTATTTTTTTATTTTTTTCACATGATATCTTGTGAACCATGGATGAAGAGTATCAGACGGATGCCATATTCCTTGACTTCCAGAAAGCATTTGACTCGGTGCCCCACTGCAGACTTCTCACTAAGATACGAGCATATGGGATTGGTTCCCAAGTATGTGAGTGCCTCAAAGACTTCTTAAGTAATAGAACCCAGTACGTTGTCCTCGATAATGAGTATTTCATCGGAGGTGAGGGTATCATCTGGAGTGCCCCAGGGAAGTGTGGTAGGTCCGCTGTTGTTTTATATCTACATAAATTATCTTTTGGATAGGGTGGATAGCAATGTGTGGCTGTTTGCTGATGATGCTGTTGTGTACGGGACAGTGTCGTCGTTGAGTGACTGTAGAAGGATACAAGAGGACTTGGACAGGATTTGTGATTGGAGTAAAGAATGGCAGCTAATTCTAAAAATAGATAAATGTAAATTAATGCAGATGAATAGGATAAAGGAATCCCGTAATGTTTGAATACTCCATTAGTAGTGTAGCGCTTGACACAGTCATGTCGTTTAAATATTTGGGCGTAACATTGCAGAGCAATATGAAGTGTGACAAGCATGCAATGGCTGTTGGGGGAAGGCGGATAGTTGTCTTTGGGTCATTGGTGGAATTTTGGGAAGATGTGGTTCATCTGTAAAGGAGACCACTTATGAAACACTAATACGGCCTATTCTTGAGTACTGCTCGAGCATTTGGGATCCCTATCAGGTCGGATTGAGGGAGGACATAGAAGCAATTCAGAGGCGGGCTTCTAGATTTGTTACTGGTAGATTTGATCATCATTCGAGTGTTACGGAAATGGTTCAGGAACTTGGGTGGGAGTCTCTAGAGGAAAGGAGGCGTTCTTTTCGTGAACTGCTACTGAGGAAATTTAGAGAACCAGCATTTGAGGCTGACTGCAGTACAATTTTAGAGCCGCCAACTTACATTTTGCGGAAAGACCACAAAGATAAGATAAGAGAGATTAGGGCTCGTACAGAGGCATATTCAGTCATTTTTCCCTTGTTCTGTTTGTGAGTGGAACAGGGAGAGAAGATGCTAGTCGTGGTACGGGGTATCCTCCGCCACGCACCGTATGGTGGATTGCAGAGTATGGATGTAGATGTAGATGTAGATTTCAGTTATTGTGCCATTCTCCTCGTAGTCTTCAGCAGAACCAAAAAAAAAAAAAAAAAGAAGTGGAACCATTTATGGAGCTCAGGAGTTCTTGCCACAGTTTCTTTTTTTCCTTTCTGTAATGATTCTGTGGAGAAACCCCATACTGCTGTGTATGTCTGATGATAGTGTTTTTATGACCTCACTGTCATCCAGTAGCAGGTAAAGGGATAAAACTCATTCCCCATAGCATATGCATTGTAACAGAGAAGTGAGAATGGTATTTATCTTCTACTAATATAATTTCTCCTCCTTTAGTTACCTCTCACTGGGATCATCTTTTCTGTGGAATCTGAAACACTTAGTCCAATGGCACAGACTATTTCATGAGAGAGAAATGGAGAAACAACTCCACCTGTGCTAAGAGCCTCAAATCCTCCACATATGTCCTGAACTCATTTACATTTCTTTTTAGTATGTGCATCATTTTATCAGTTAGAATCGGTCTTCCTGTTCAAGTGAGATTAAGAGGCAGTCTGATGGCTAGTAGAACAACTTTCTGGCTCTTTGAGGCAGACTTCATATCTCAATCATTATATTTTTACAACAGAAACTTTGTCTGACAGATACAAGGGCATGCTGAAAAGTAACGTGTCTTTTTCTATATGTCTACATATTTATTTCTCAACATAATTATCCTGGTGACAAACACATTTTTCCCAATGACAGATCAGTTTGTTGATACTGTCACTGTAGACTGTTCAACTTTGTTGATGGAGCCACAACCTCACCATTGCTTTCACTGCTTCATCACTATCAAAGCAAAGTACTCCAAGGTGTTCTTTAAGTTTTGGAAACAGATGAAAATTGGATGGAGCCAAGCAGGGACTGTATGTAGAATGATTGATGACAGTGAACACAAGGTGTCAGATTGTTGCAACCCAAAGAAATACTGCTCATCACACCTTTTGTGTAACACCCAGCATTGATGGAAAATGTCCGTCTGTTTCCTGTTAGAAACAAAATGATTTTTAAAACTGAATTTTACATGCCCATTCCCTAGAGCGGTCCCAGATTAGCTGTGTGATATTCACTTTATTGATATGTATTAACAGGAACATTAAAACATGGAGAGCAGTTAGTGCTCCAGGAGTGACTGACCTTCACTGCTGTGTGGCTGTAGCAGTCAGTACTGCCCAAGGCGGTAAGCAAGTTTCTGCTGAAGTACTGGTTATTCTTCATGTTTTAATGTTCCTGTTAATGCATATAATTAAAAAAATATCACATTAAACTAATTTAGGTCTGCTCTGTCGAATGGCTATGTAAAATTCCACTTTAAAAATAATTTTGCTTGTAAAGGGAAACTAACCAATACTTTCTGTTGTTGCTGGGCATTGCATGAAAGACGTGATGAGCAACATTTGTTCAGGCTGACTCCAACTACACACTCTCTCTGTAGTGTTCAACCCTGAGGTTGGTTTGCAGCAATATGCCATTCCCCTCTTCTGTCTGCCTTCCTCTTCATTTCCATGTATGCAGTGCATCACATATCATTCATAATGTGCTGCAAGTGTGACATCTTTGGTCATCCCCGGAAATTACCTCACTCAATAGCTCCTTCTGCTACTATTCCAATGACTTTATTGTGTCTTAAAATATGTCCTATGGGTTTCTCTCTCCTTCTTTGGATGTGACTCCATATAGATCTGGTACTCTTCCCAGCACCTCTTCATTGGTAATTCTGTCTCCCCAGCTGATCTTCATCATCCTTCTGTAGCACCAAATCTCCAGGGCTTCTAGGCACCTTCTCACTTGATTTCTTACTGTCCTAGTTATACACCTCTACTGGGACACACTCCTAACAGATGCTTTCATAACACATTTACTTGTTTCATTACTGTTGTTCTCATGGGCAAATTAGTTCTTTCACAATTTAAATGCTATTTTGGTCTGTTGCAATCTGCTCACAATTTCTTCCTGTCTCCTATCATCCCTTGTAATCCTGCTTCCTAAATGGTAAATTTCTCTATCAATTCTAGCTCCTCTCTTCCAATTCTTATTCTTAAAGGTTCATATTATTCTTCAGCACAGTGTACCACTCTAGTGTTTCACTTTATATATATTTTGCTTCTTGTTCCTGATGAAAATATCTAATCACAGCCAAACTTTTTAATCACAGTCACTTAGTTCTTGTAGAAGCTGCGTATCACTTGTTGTGTCAATGTACTTTAGACTTGGTTTCTTCAGCACTCTGAACATCTTGTGCCAGATAACAGTATCAAATGCCTTTTCCAGGTCTGCAAATACAATATAAGTTGGTTTATTTTTCTGTATTTGCTTTTTGATAACAAGCCTCAGTGTCAGAATTTCTTATGTTGTTCTTAATCCCCTCCTGACTCCAAATTGATCTTCGCTCAGCATGTCTTCCACCTTTTCTTCAGTCCTCCTCAGAATTATCTCTTGAGAAGTTTTGATGCATTTGATATTAGGCTTAAGGTTCAGTACTGTTCACATTTTGTAGCTGCCACCTTATATAGTATAGAAACCATGACGTGTTTTGGAAGTCAGTTGGTATCTCCCCTGTGTTATAGATGGACCTTATCAGTTTCAACAACAACATTTCCATGTTCTCATCAATGTTCTTGATTAGTTCAGCAGGAATGTCATCAATACCCATTGCTTTGTTCTCCTGTAGATCTTTAAGAATTCTGTCAAATTCTTCTTGCAAAATGTTGTCTACTTTGTCATCTTCCCCTTATTTTCCTATTACATCCTCCGATACATGCATTCCAGCATACAATTCCTCAATCTATTCCTTCCATCTCTTCACTACATCTTCACCAAACAGCATTTTGCCCCCTTTGTCTTCAACAGTACCTGACTTTATTGTTTTTTGTTTGTCAAAAAATGTATTTGCTATTCTGTAGGCTATATCAGATCTTCCAGTCCGCATATTTTCTTCCACTTCTCTGCACATTTCTTCAAAAAAACTTTCTTTTGGCATCCTAGCTTCTCTATTGCCTAAATTCCTTAGTCTTCTGTATAAAGCTTTTCCTTGTTCATCAGTTGCATTTTTGAATAGTCTTCTTTTACCTATAATCTGAATAACATCAGCTGTAATCCATTTCCACTTGTTTTTGGATTTAGTTTTCCCAACTATATTTTCTGCTGCTTTGCATATGCCAGATTGATTTTGTGCCCAGTCTTCTTTTAATCTTTCATGTTGAAAAGTTTTAGACAGGTTGTCTGTTTCCTGTGTGTAATGCCTTGCCAGTCCCGCGGTTTCCACTTTTGTATTTCTCATTTCTGTTGTACTCTCCATTCCTTCAGACATCTCAATTTGAATGAACTTGAAGGAGATATCAAGGTGGTAAGGTAATGACCACGGTTCTCTCTTCTAATCATCGATATTTTTATTACACGACAAACGTACAGGTCGAAGACTAGGTGGGAACTGAGGTCCCGGAAGTATACGAAACAAAGATCAACTCGAAGACATAATACACATATGATGTTCTGGCCTATCGATCCATGGATCAACGCCACATTGCCCCCCCCCCCCCCTTGCAGTATGGAGTACGTACCCGATGGTGGGGGGGGGGGGGGGGAAGGGGGTTGGTGAGAGTTTAAGTGGGTTACAGTGAGTTCCTCCACGTCTAACGGCATGGGCCGTGTGGGAGGAGAGCGTGGAGCAAATCCTGGAATGCTGATGCTGAAGTCTTGAAGCGAAGTTGGCAGTCGTAGTCGGCGGCCGGTGTTCTGTTGACTTAACCCAACTGCATTCCCACATTTCCACTGAATTATTTCCTAAATTTCATATGATTAAAGTTTTCATTACTGTCTTGTGATATAAATCATCCTTTGAGTCTTTATTTCTGTTGTTAATCGTTTCATTTTTTTAAATAATTTTACAACTATGCCAAAAACATTGGTTCAAATGGCTCTGAGCACTATGCGACTTAACTCCTGGGGTCATTAGTCACCAAGAACTTAGAACTAATTAAACCTAACTAACCTAATGACATCACACACATCCATGCCCGAGGCAGGATTCGAACCTGCGACCGTAGCAGTCGCTCGGTTCCAGACTGCAGCGCCTAGAACCACACGGCCACTCTGGCCGGCCTGCCAAAAACATTGATTATACTGATATACAGTACTGCTTTCTTTATTACAGCCATCTAGTTTAGCTCCAGCTACATTTACTTCACCACCATTCAGAGCATGTTGAATATTATTCTTGTTTTAAACTCTTTAACCAAGCTATAGACACCTTACTATGATCTTTTTCTTGTTCTTTCTCTAACATGGAAATTCTTATATTGCATAAATATTTAGATCTGTATACAGCAATACAAACTTCAGTAATTATTAAACAACAGAACTGATCCACGTTAGCTTTTCCTAGAAACAGTTTCCCTAATTATGAAGAATTTTTTGTCAACATATCTACATCAGAGTTACAATATTGATTAGTCTCTCTCTTCATACTGCATATAAAATTTTCCTCGGTTTTTCAATATGCCATCTGAGAAATATTTCTCTTTCTTTTGGTTTCACAGATACAACATGACAGTATTCCATATCACCAATAGATCCTATATAATTTTCATTTCATAAATGTGGGTAATAAACTTTTCTTTAAGTCTTTTGAAACAAATTTTGTTGCAGAATCCTGCAACACATTCTCAGTTCAACTATAATATACTTTGTTGAGGCTAAGAAGCCTAGTTTTAAGAAGCATCACTCTTTTCAAACTCAGCTTGCACTTTTCTCACATGATATACACAGTACATTCCATATTTCTAGATTTTTGGAAAACATTGGACATGCTGCCCCATTGCAATCTGTTTACAGTTCACAGATATGTGAGAGGCTCTAAGACTTCTTAAATAACATAACGCAGTATGTTGTCCTCGATAGAGAGTGTTCATCAGAGACAAGGGTATCGTCAGAAGTACCCAGGGATGTGTGATAGGACCGCTGTTCTTCTCTATATACATAAATGATTTAGTGGACAGGGTGGACAGCCATCTGCAATTGTTTGCTAATGATGTTGTGGTGTATGGTAAGGTGTCGAAGTTGAGTGACTGTAGGAAGATACAATACCATTCCAGTTGGTGTGATGAATGGCAGGGAGAAAAGTAAGTGAATACACATGAGTAGGAAGAACAAACCTGTAATGTTCAGATACAGTGAAGTCGCTTAAATATCAGGGGTAAACGTTGAAAAGTGATATGAGGTGGAACGAGCATGTGAAAACTGTGGTAGGGATGGCAAATGGTAGGCTTCAGTTCATTGGTAGAATTTTAGGAAAGAGCAGTTCTCCTGCCATATAGGAAGCTGGTGCGACCTATTCTTGACTACTACTAGAGTATTTGGGATACATATCAGATTGGATTGAAGGAAGACTCGAAGCAAGAAGGTCTGCTAGATTTGTTACCGGTAGGTTTGAACAGTACGTAAATGTTATGGAGGTGCTTCGCGAACTCAGATGGGAATCCCTGGACAAAAGGCAGCGTTCTTTTTGGAAAACACTATGACCTCCCCTCTCCTTCTTTCTCTCTCTTGCTCTGTCGTCGTCATTTTCTTCTTTTCTCCTCAGCTGTCCAAACCATCTTCCTTCTTCCTTCGTCGTACCATGGCTATACCTCAGTGTTTTCGACAAAAGGGGGGGGGGGGGGGGGGGGTGAAAGATGACGTAATGTGTTACTATCTGTTTTGACTCTCCCACTCTCAAGTGACACAAAGTATATCTGGCCAGTCATCATCTGACTTTAATAGACATCCCGACAAGATTATTGCCTAAGGATTTAGTGGGCTACTCGGACGATTACCCATCTAATGCTACAGCACTATTGAGAAAATTTAGAGAAACGGCATTTGAAGCTGACTGCCGAACGATTCTACTGTCGCCAGCATACATCGTGGTACCGATTACGAAGATATGATACGAGAAATGAGGGTTCATACAGTGACATGCAGAAAATCGTTTTTCCCTCGCTCTATCTGCGAGTAGAACAGGACAAGTAGAGGTACAGGGTACCCTCCGCCAAGCACCTTACGGTAGCTTGTGGAGTATCTATTTTGATGTAGATATGTTTTTCGGGAATTAGTAAGTATACCTTGTACGAAATTGCTTCTATCCATAATTTTTAAACCTAATTGTTTTATTTCCAATACATTAGTTTAGCACATGTGTAATTAGTATATTGTCTAATTCTGTTTTCATTACAATACTTCAGAATACGTTTTGAATCATATTCTTCAGCAGAATGAGTTGTCAATGTATAGCCCATGTATTTATTAGACATCATCCACTTACAGAAATGATAATTTGTCTTAAATTTATAAACAGTATCACCATTAAAATTATGTGTCCTCCTGTTTCTTACTGAGCCTCATAACCGAACCACATATATTTCTCTCTTAGCAATAATTTTTCAACATGTTTTATGTCTTCTAGAGTAAATCCTTTTTCATTATATTCTCCAAGTTCGTTACATAATGTGATAGTTGGTACGTTTTATATTTTGTATTTACTTCTATGGTATTCTGGGTTTCTATGATATTCTTCTATATCTTTTACAGCACTACATTGATCACTCTTTTTGGTGTTTCCCATTTATTGTACATACCATATCTAATTTGGTAGGAATCCTAACACATGTACCTTTTTTTCTTAATTGTCTACATACCTTTATACATAATATTCCAACCAATCACAGCTTTACAATCATCCCAGCCTATCATTTTTGCGTATCTGTGAGGTAATATAGTGTTATCATTACTGACCTGCAAAAATGTTTTATAAATATTTTGACATTTCTTATATCTACATTTGCAATATGATAAACATTTCCTACCTCATTATACACAGTTTCTTCAGTGGTATATCTTTACTGACACTTACAAGCTTAGTTGCTAACTCCATTCATATAACAGTAAAATGCTCAAACTTTTGAATGGTGCTCCTTAGTACAGTTATTACCTCTGGAATTAATACAGGTGATTTAAATGCAGTCTGGGCAAAATAGTGGTAACTCTGTTGTACCACCTCTTATTAACTTTCTTGTGAATTCATTACACTCATAAAAGTACTCTCATTGAAAATATATAATATCCCACTTATGTACCTCAATACAGAATTTATAGCTTAGGTAACCCCTGAAAATCCTCTGCTTATAACTTCACATACCTTATATTAAAAATTGCATTCATCCAAGTCTGCATAGTAAAAATATTAATGTAAATATAGCAGCTTTGGACATTCTGAGATTAATTGCAATATGTGTAAATGCATCATATAACACATATAACACAACTTCACCACTTTTCCTTTGATACACAGCATTTATTCTTTGCAAATCTTGTGGTAAGAATGTGATCCAATAAGTTACTAACTGTGATGTTGGTATTTTATCATGTACTATTCACATCTACTTCTGATATTAAATGCATATAATTCCATTCACAAATATTATTTGCTCAATATGATAATGTTGACATAATAATTCAATTCATTCAACTGGTGTAGGGGACATAACAGTTTTTGATTTTACATTTTTGTTGGAGGTACTGATATTTTACCATACAAGCTTTGAATAGCGTTAATATCATTTTGAGATAATGGTAAATTTGTTCCATTGTACTATGCGTACATTGCAGATCCTAATATGTCATCTTAATATGTGATCAGTGTCATGAACTAAGACTTCAAATAGATTTATCTGATCTTTCGGTGTATTACTATCAGTCTCCAAGTACCATATCTCATCTTGATCTATATTTATTTCCATTGGATCATTATTCATAGTTGAATAAAATACATGCACATTACCTTTTCCAGCTACTTTTCTTGGGCATTGGTAATCTCTGTCAGTTTAATATCTATGTATTTGTCTTTCAGTCATAATTAAAATATCAGAATTATTATTACCAGGATGAAATTGAACACCAATGTACCTTTGCTATAAATGAAATGCGGCCTCTCCCACTCATAATACTTTTTAGTTGCTGCTTTATAAGCCTATTTTATATTTCTCTTATTCCATTATGCATACTGGTACTGCATCTACCAAATGCATCTTTCACACCACATCCAAGCATATTCCAAAAATCTGAAGTATTTTTACTTAACCCACCACTTATTTCCGTAATTATATTAACTGAAATAATAGTAACATTTCTCTTAATACATCATCATTTACTTGGGTATTTAGATTATCCAGTATATCCAAATAAGCGAAACCATTTCAGTAGTTTATTAATTTACTCTTATCATCTACAACACTATTTTCACCACAAAGAGTAAAGAAGTATCTTCACTTATATACACTTAATACATCATAAGATGTTAATGCAATATACCTTATTATGCATTGATAATTAACATTTATGACAAATTCATTTAATCCCATTTAATATGCAGTTGTTAAACCAAATAATAAAAAAATGCAACAACAATGTACCTTACTACACACATCAAAAAAAGTTTAGCATCACCACAGTTCCCAGAAATCTTGAAAATAGACGTTGACTATGCATGCTGTATCACAGATACAGTCCCTTTGACTGTTGAGAGATGTCAAGATGTCACTAAACCCACCCAAAGATGTAAACAACCATAGATGAGCAGCGCCTATTAGACAGAGGGGGTCCGACTGCTGATCAGTTTCAGTCATTCCACCAGAAGGAGATACATGACTTGTGGTTTCTGTAGTTCAACCACACCTAGACGGTCAATTCCGTGGTTTGATGGTGTCCGCATTGTTACTTTGTGCCAGGAGGGGCTCTCAACAAGGGAAGTGTCCAGGCATCTCAGAGTGAACCAAAGCGATGTTTCCAGAATGAGATTTTCACTCTGCAGCGGAGTGTGCGCTGATATGAAACTTCCTGGCAGTTAAAAACTGTGTGCCCGACCGAGACTCGAACTCGAGACCTTTGCTTTCACGTGCAAGTGCTCTACCATCTGAGCTACCGAAGCACGACTCACGCCGGTCCTCATAGCTTTACTTCTGCCACTATCTCGTCTCCTACCTTCCAAACTTTACAGAAGCTCTCCTGCACAGGAGATAACGCCCATGCATATTTAGAGCATAAATAGGGCGCTGATGACCTCAACGTTGAGCGCCCATAAGCCGCAACACACACACACTAGAGCATAAATCTCTAACAGAAAATATATATTTGGAGCCTTTACTAATTTTTGATATCCCTTTTAGCTGACCTGAATCCATTTCAGCTAAATCAGCCTACCATAATCTTCTCATAGGCTTACGGAATTGATTTATAATGTCTTGTCCTAACAACATTTAATGCTAACTTTTTTACAAATATACTCCTATACACACTACACAAGCACTGTCAATACTACTTCAACCATTGTTAGTTGTTGTTCTGTGCTGATTATGTGTCTCTGCATATTTTTTGCATTTTAGGCACCAGATATGATCATTCACTTATACAGATTAAAAATGGCTTAATTTTTTCAATTGCTCTAACTTCATCATCAGTAGATGTAGTTATTTAACTAAACATAATTAACTTCAGATCTACTGCCACAGTTGTACCACATCTTTTAATTTTATAGTTAGAAAATTTCAATTGTGTACTATTATTGATTCATTATTATTATTTACTTCATGTAGCTTATGAATTACACTTTCCATAATATTATGATCATTGAATGTTAAATCTCCATTTACATTTTTAGCAATAGCAAGGATTCTTTCAAGCCTAAAATCGTATTCAAAATTATGCATTTTTGGCTCTTTTCCTGTTATAAATGAAAACACAGTTATTTGTTTATCATACATCTTATTTTCTAGCCCAATAAATCTATGTAAAGCATAATTAAGAGTTGAATTCATGTTATTTATCTTTTCATAATAATCATGTGAATCACTTTTATAAATGTTAGTTATTAAACTGTCACATGGTGACATAGTTACAGAACTTTGGTCAAATATTTGTGTACTCAGCGTTGTGAATAGGAAGGTAGGGCAGAGAGTGTGTTACTGCGAGCAGTTCAGTGATACGGTTGTTGTTATCAGAATCGACAGCAAACCAACATTGACAACGATAGTACACGTACACGTGCCGACGTCACAAGAGGAAAATGAAGAGATAGAGAAAGTATAGGAGGATAATGAAAGAGTAATACAGTACGTAAAGGGAGATGAAAATCTGATAGTCATAGGGGATTGGAATGTAGTTGTAGGGGAAGGAGTAGAAGAAACAGTTACAGGAGAATATGGGCTTGGGGCAAGGAATGAGAGAGGAGAAAGACTAATTGAGTTCTGTAATAATTTTCAGCTAGTAATTGCGAATACTCTGTTCAAGAATCAACAATAGCAGGGGGTACACTGAGAAAAGGCCGGGTGATATGGGAAGATTTCAGTTAGATTGCATCGTGGTCAGACAGAGATTCCGAAATCAGATACTGGATTGTAAGGCGTACCCAGGAGCAGATATAGACTCAGATCACAATGTAGCAGTGATTAAGAGTAGGCTGAAGTTTAAGAGATTAGTCAGGAAGAATCAGTACACAAAGAAGTGGGATACGGAAGTACTAACAAGGGAACCTCCCCATTGCACCCCCCTCAGATTTAGTTATAAGTTGGCACAGTGGATAGGCTTTGAAAAAGTGAACACAGATCAATCGAGAAAACAGGAAGAAGTTGTATGGAACTATGAAAAAAATAAGCAAAATATACAAACTGAGTAGTCCATGTGCAAGATAAGCTACATCAAGGATAGTGAGTGCTAAGGAGCGCCGTGGTCCCGTGTTTAGTGTGAGCAGCTACGGAACGAGAGGTCCTTGCTTCAAATCTTCCCTCGAGTGAAAAGTTTAATTTTTTATTTTCAGACAATTATTATCTGTCCGTCCGTCCGTCCGATGCGAGGTAAGTGCGCCGTAGTATCGGGACGCTACACCTCAACAAACATCGAAACACACGACGTCAGTCGACTACAGCGCACGGAAGAGACTGTATGCCTGCTAACGAGGCTCCCTGGCTGGCAGTTGACTGTTCGCTACTTTGGACGAGAGTGCATTAAATACGTGAGATGTATTCCGTGGGCAATATGAATCCAGCAAAACAAAGACACTAAACCTAAAGACGCTACCCCTAATTCGCAATTCTAGCCAATGCAGACAGTATCTGACTGCTAGATCACATCTACAGAGTATTATTTGCAGCGAGTTAGCTGCTGGGCATGAAAGCAGACATGTGCGGCTCTACCCTACGATATTATCAAGCTATTCTTTTTAAACAGAGCCGTGCATAGCCCAGTTACCTAAGGTACTAGCAACATTAGGTACACTCGCAGTTAGTTTGTTCGTATAGAATGCTCGTCAGAGAGCAACTACTCAAGAGCAACTACTCAGCAAAATATCTGTTAAGTAACATCACATGGATTCGACGTGACAATACTGTACAAATTTCTTAGCCAGAGAACTCAGTTTCTTACATTCCTCTTTAAGTCTCTTTAACTTCCTGTTTAACTTCATTAGTTTGTTTTTGGCACTTTGGACACTTTTTGCGTGTTACTTGTAGAAAGTGAAATAATACCTCATTATTATTTCTTAATAAGCCTTCGTTGGACAGTGGGGTAGTAATTTCCATTGTCGAGCTTAGTACTGGACTTCCTAATTCGTTACCTGTACTAACATTAACGTTCACTACATTAACCAGAAACATAAGCAACATAAAGTGAGTTATACGTTTTTATCCCATCTCAATGTAAAACGACTAGTCGCCAGTAAGGGATAATTTTTACAAATATTCTGAAATCAGTATTATTGTGCTTTACCAGAAGCTAAGAATATTATAAAGTCAACTTTGGTGTACATAAATTCACGTTGACCAACAGATCCATTTCATTAGTGACACAAAAAAGAAATTTTCAGTGCAGTAAAATGTTCTTACATCAGTCTGAAACAATTTAATAATTATATAATTGTACATTATTATTAAACTAAATATCCTAACTGGTTCTGTGACACCTCACAGCAACCTATACTGTTAGCACAGACAGGATCGGATCCAAGCTTCAATTCCTGGGTGTCACAAACTGTTCATGACTTAGGATGATTTTCAAAATGTTTTACCATCGACATCTCTTTTGAAGAGAAAGGATGGGAGAGGGTTGGGGGGGGGGGGGGGGGGGGGAAGAGGGGTATGAATGTGACGTCTTTTTATGTGTAGGTTACGTATATTGTGGATTCTCTGTTCTCACCCTCTCCTCGCACCCGTCTCCATGAACAAATATACGGGGTGTTCAAAAAGAAACGAGCCGGTGGCATAATTCCAGAAACCAGTAACATGAAGTATTGACCCTGGCTGTTGAGACGCTTTTCCCACTGTCACACAAGGCGGAGAATGGCTGTCTCATCAAATTCCCAGGGCTGCGATGTTAACCAGATCTGCACGAACAGCTGGACGTCGTCGTCCTAGGTGAATCGTTTGCCCTCAGAGCCTTTTTAAGGTCACCAAAAATGGCGTAAACACAGGAAGAGAGGTCCAGACTGTATAGAGGGTGGCCCGGCGAAGCTCCCATTTGAATTTCTGCAGGAGTGCCGCGACTGTGTTGGCCGTATGAGGCTTTGCATCGCCGCGGAGCAGAATGACCCCATGGGTGAGATTGCCTGGTCGTTTTGATTTGATCGCTTGGCGAAGGGTGGTCAAGGTTTGTGAGTAATGCTGGGCATATACTGTTGTCCCGTGCTGCAGGAAGCGAATCAGAAGCCGGCCATCTTGGTCAAAGAAGAACGTCAGCATAGAGTCAAACGATTTACCTCGGATCACGACGTCCAGCTGTAACTGGTTAACATCGCAGCCCCAGGAATTTTATGAGACAGCTATTCACCACCTTATGTCACATTGGTACAAGTGTCTCAACAGCCAGGGTTGATACTTCTAACATACAGGTAATAGTTTCTGTAATTATGCCTCTGGCTCGTTTCTTTTTGAACGCCCCTTATATAACTTGCCATGATTACACAAGATTGTGGTAGTAATTAAAATAACAACAGAATATATCAAACACTTTATCACATTAAAATGCAGTTCACAGGAAAAACTCAAGCTGGCTCTTCTTAATCTTTCCAAATTTAATAATAGCTGCATCAATAGCAGTATCGCAGTAGATATGCAGTAAAGCTAGACCAGTGAGTCATTCTTGCCCCATGGTTGTTCTAAGCCAAGTCTTGTGGCGACGAAGGGTTGAGAACGTATATTCTGCTGTTGCTACACTAACTGGAACATTGGCAAAAGATGATTAGAATCGTGCAAATGCAAGAATACAGTTCACTGTCGAACATCTCGATGATATCAAAAAGAGACACCGAAATTTTAAGACCAGCCTCGACATGGCGCTTCCATCTAGCCATCTAAATTTGAAATATTGAACCACAAATGAAACACAAGTACCAACAAGCAGCATACAAACCTCCAAGGTTTCTTTCACAGTTACAGTGTCTTCTCTGTTGTATGTTCTATGCAGCAGAAAAATTCTTAAATTGAAAAGATTCATCACATCTGGGGAGTGCCTCTCCTTCAGATCCGATGTGATGTTCTCTAGCAATGGGATGTACAAGGCCCTTCGAAACTATTCTTTGGTGGGCTGAGCATTCTATCTCGGTATACCTGTCGAGAAACCATATGATGTGCTTTCATTGCGATGTCCAGTTGCTCAATGACTTCTTGTGCTTCAAAGAACAGCTACTGGAAAATCAGATCCACATTAGAGAGTTATCAGTGCCAGTTCTGGGAGAGATAACGATCCTTTCACTTCCAGTGTCACGTTACACATCTGCTGTCAGGTTACAGGCTTGGTCAGTTTACAGGCAAGGTCACTCCCCGATACTCTCTCCCCAAGAAACCACCGAGAAATGTTCAATGTCATCCAGGGGAACCCCCACACACCTTAGGCAACTGTGTGTTACATTCTGGCCCATCAAGAGGAGCCCCCAACCCCTTCCCTACCCCTCCGTTCCACACTGGACCAGTATGAAGGGTGGACCAAAAGGAACTGAAGTCTCCCCACCCCTTCCTTTATTATATTATGAATCCAGCTGCGAGATTCTCTTTCATCTGAGGCCAGGTATTCCTGTTGGAAAGATGATGTGCCAGAAGCAGCAGCAGCAGGAACCAGCCAGTGCCCCCAGGCACAAGAGAGACAAGTCTGCTGGATTTGAAAGTAGGTATCTAATAATATTATAATTTGTAATATCGTTATTAACAAATATATATTCGAATATATATTTACAGTTATTTATTGTTTCAGCAGCACAACACGTTGCTGATCCGGTTGTGGAGGAACTGCTCCACAAGGACATCCACATACTATTGGCTGCACTGCCACAGCAGCCGCCCACAAATAGACTTCCTGATCCATCGGACATGGTGTCAATCAACTATAATGTTCTGCTGCATCTGCAGCACCTGCCGTCATTCGGCTGCTGCTATCGTTGGAGCTGACACGGCTCACAGAACCACTGGCAAGTCACCCATCATGAGTACTACTGTTCGCCAGCACATACAACGTTACTGTGTGTGTATCTAAACGAGTAAATGCGGTCCTGGGTCTGGATAAAGTCTTTGAAATGGTGACTGAAGTTGAAATCACGCAACACATTGATTCGAACGTTCAGTATTCATTATTTGTGCAGGAATATTTGTACAGTGTGATGGATTATATAGACAATAAGATGATGAACAAGTATGATCCCATCCCACACTCAAATAGAAGTTCAACGTTACGATGTAGTCATCTTAGGTGACATATATAGTGAAAACATGCTAGTATTAATTTCATGGGGTCCAAACACATACTTAAAACATTCAAGTGTTCCGAAATTGGATGATATTTACTGTGTAATACTGATTGCTATAGAAAGCCTGTGCCACTGGGAGGCATGTGTAAGAGCGGCTTGCTATAAGTTTGTAGATCATTTGAGCAATAATAGCATTACAGTGAATCAAGTGGAGCAGTATAAAAATTCCTGTATATCTCCTGTGCTGAAGTGCGTAACCGTGGAACCTGTAAAGTCTGTAGAGGGTGAGTTCACAGAGGGAATTTCTTTGTGATTAGTGCCACCTATTAACTTGAATGTCATATAGGCAGAAATTAAGGCCTATTTTCAAAATTTTGTGTTACCATTACGTAATGAAATTTTTAGATAAATAACAATTAAAGCACAGTATGCTTCCTACAGAGTTATTACTTTCCTACACAGCCCCGTCCATGTCCTAGCCAACTACCTGTTTTAAAGAACACATACACTATGTGATCAAAAGTATCTGGACACTCCCAAGAACATACGTTTCTCGTATTAGGTGCACTGTGCTGCCATCTACTGCCAGGTACTCCATATCAGCGACCTCAGTAGTCATTACTCATTAGACATCGTGAGATGACAGAAAGGGGCGCTCCGCGGAACTCACAGACTTCGAACGTGGTCAGGTGATTCGGAAGATATATTTGCTCAGCAAGGCTGACAGGATACAAAGTTCAGAATATCTCAGCAGTCAGCATCAAATATTCGGCAATGAGGACAAAGATATGGAGAACAAATGGGAAAAAATTCAAAGGCATGGTTTAATAGCCATGTTAGAAAAGTGCCACGTAAACAAAGAGCACCTCATCTCAGATTCAAGAGAAGAGCGGCATGTTTCATCACAGGATCGTTTAGCTGGCGAGAGAGTGTTATAGAGACGCTAAAAAACTCCATTGGCATACGTTACAACAGAGACGTTGTGCATCATGGAGAAATTTACTATTGAAATTTCGGGGCAGCACTATTCAGGAGGAGAACGTATTACTTCCCCCCACATACACCTCGCGTATTGACTACAAGGAGAAAATTCGTGAAATTAGACCCAATACAGAGGCGTACTGACAATCATTCTTCTCATGCACTATTCGCGAGTGGAACAGGGTTGGAGGGATCGGATAGTCGTACCAAAAGTACCCTCCGCCACACAACATTTGGTGGCTTACAGAGTATGATGTACATGTAGATGTAGATTACATGACGAATCACTCAAATCTAAAGGCTGCCAATTCATCTGAATATCTGGGGATTACGATTACAAACAACTTAAACTGTAACTATCACATAGATAAGTTGTGATGAAGCCAAACCAAAGACTGAGTTTTATCAGTAGAACATTTGGAAGATGCAAAAAATCCACTAAATAGAGTGCCTGTACTACGTATGTCCCACCTCTGCTAGAATATTGTTGTGCCACATAGGACCTTTACCAGATAGGATTGATGAAGGACACTGGAAAAGTACAAAGAAGGATAGCTCGTTTTGTATTAGAAACAGGAGACAGTGTGCTATGGATAAGACATGAGAGTTGTGATGACAATCATTAAAACAAAGGTGTTATTCATTGAGGCAAGATCTTCACATGAAACGTTAGTCACAACCTTTGCCCTCCAAATGCAAACGTATTCTGTTGGTGTCCACCTACATAGGGGGAAATGATCATCATCATGAAAGAAGAGTAGTTGGAGCTCGATTCGAGAGTTGATTTTTCTATTAGAGAGTGGAACAGTGGAGAAATAGTGTGAAAGTGGTTTGATGAATCCTCTGCCAGGCACTTCAGTGTGACTTGCAGAGTAGTCGTGTAGATATAGGTGATGGTGATAAGGATGATGACACTTTTCCTGAGTACACAATGTTGAGAGTTTTAGTGCCTTTTCTAAAATTTTATAGGATATTAGCAGTTAAAAAATTAAAACAAATAGAATGTCAGGAAACCTTTAGCCAAGAATATAAACTAGTACAGTAGCACAGCAAATAAATGTTGCTTACTGATTAAAAATAAATAAAAAAATATTAAACACATTGATACCCTCAGCCTAAATCCTTAATTCTCTGTTCATTAGCTAAAACAGATGGCAAGTCCTCTGTTACAGTTGCCTCTACCATCAAAATGTCACAAACAGTGACTTTTACACTACAGAAACCACACATTGGGGGCTCCTCATACCCTAGTATGAAGCCATTTGCTAATGGACACTGCTCTGTTTGGAGACATACTGGGGCAACTGTGTGACCATTATGAAGGTACACCATGGACAAACAGACAGTTTCACAGAGCAAAGTGGAATGAGTCCTACCCCAATAATGCCTCATCTGTTCAAGTGTCTTCACTATAGCTGTGTCCTGAACACAGGAACTGTGTTTGGAAGTAGAAAAATGGAACAACCAAGCAGCAAAAGGATTTCTCTTGCTTTGTGCTGACTGTATACACAATGATAAAATTGGGATGCTTATCAAAATTATTCAAGGAACAAATTTAAGAATTACACTTTGATTATTTCATTTTTAAGTTAAGTCCTAAATAATTTTGATCCTCTTAAGGAGCTAAAGTGTGTTTTTCTTCTACCTTTGACAACAGACACCAATATTAGCCACATAACTTTCTAAAATGAAGTCCTCTGAATTAATCCCAAAGTGATTCATTGTTTGCTGGTGATGGATGGTTATGAAGATTCACTCAAAAGGTTGCTAAGCAAATGTTTATTTTACAAGTGACACTGGTATATGTACATTTTCTCTGTTAGCTGCACCACAAAAATGTGCCCCACTGTCTTCAACACAAAGATTGTTCCAAAATGCCCCAATTTATGATTAATACCTGCTTGGTAAATAGCATCATGTACCCTTATGTACAACAATATAGCAGTCCCATGCATGAAACATCCATAGTTGACCCAGATTCATGTCAAAAAACAACAACACTTGATCATACTAGTTCCATCTGCTTCCCAAGCTCCTTGGTTGTTATATGAAGTGCTTTGCAAGAACTTCTAGTCTGCGTAATTTAGTAGCCAGATACATCTTTTCACTGAAATATTAAAAAACTTAACTCCACCTGAACAGACCATGAACGTCCAACGGAACTAACTGGCCGCTGTATCATCCTCAGCCCACAAGCATCACTGCATGCAGATATGGAGGGGTATGTCATCAGTACAGCTCTCTCCCCGCCATGGTCAGTACACCTCTCTCCCGGCCATATGTCAGTTTATGAGACTGGAGCCACTACTTCTCAATGAAGGCGCTCCTCAGTTTGTCTCACAAGGGCTGAATGCACCCTGCTTGCCAACAGTGCTCCGCAGACTGGATGGTCACCCATCCAAGTGCCAGCCCAGCCCGACAGCACTTAACTTTGGTGATCTGATGAGAACCAGTGTTACCACTGCGGCAAGACTGTTGGCGTTATCTAAATATATGGCCAGTAATATTACTGACCATGTGAAACTAAAACTAGTGTCCCTAATTCTCAGTTCTGATAGATTAAAAACTGTATAACATGGTTTAAAAAAGAAACACACAACTTTCTATGTACCATATTTAAAACTGTTATTTTCTGTACACTACTTCAGTTGCTTAATTGTCAAGTGCAGATGTTGTGTACTATATGGGGGTTGCAAGAAGAGTTAAAAATAGATATAATGGTACATAAGCAAGAAGCACTGAACAGAAATATTTTGTACTACACTCCTGGAAATTGAAATAAGAACACCGTGAATTCATTGTCCCAGGAAGGGGAAACTTTATTGACGCATTCCTGGGGTCAGATACATCACATGATCACACTGACAGAACCACAGGCACATAGACACAGGCAACAGAGCATGCACAATGTCGGCACTAGTACAGTGTATATCCACCTTTCGCAGCAATGCAGGCTGCTATTCTCCCATGGAGACGATCGTAGAGATGCTGGATGTAGTCCTGTGGAACGGCTTGCCATGCCATTTCCACCTGGCGCCTCAGTTGGACCAGCGTTTGTGCTGGACGTGCAGACCGCGTGAGATGGCGCTTCATCCAGTCCCAAACATGCTCAATGGGGGACAGATCCGGAGATCTTGCTGGCCAGGGTAGTTGACTTACACCTTCTAGAGCACGTTGGGTGGCACGGGATACATGCGGACGTGCATTGTCCTGTTGGAACAGCAAGTTCCCTTGCCGGTCTAGGAATGGTAGAACGATGGGTTCGATGACGGTTTGGATGTACCGTGCACTATTTAGTGTCCCCTCGACGATCACCAGTGGTGTACGGCCAGTGTAGGAGATCGCTCCCCACACCATGATGCCGGGTGTTGGCCCTGTGTGCCTTGGTTGTATGCAGTCCTGATTGTGGTGCTCACCTGCACGGCGCCAAACACTCATACGACCATCATTGGCACCAAGGCAGAAGCGACTCTCATCGCTGAAGACGACACGTCTCCATTCGTCCCTCCATTCACGCCTGTCGCGACACCACTGGAGGCGGGCTGCACGATGTTGGGGCGTGAGCGGAAGACGGCCTAACGGTATGCGGGACCGTATCCCAGCTTCATGGAGACGGTTGCGAATGGTCCTCGCCGATACCCCAGGAGCAACAGCGTCCCTAATTTGCTGGGAAGTGGCGGTGCGGTCCCCTACGGCACTGCGTAGGATCCTACGGTCTTGGCGTGCATCCGTGCGTCGCTGCGGTCCGATCCCAGGTCGACGGGCACGTGCACCTTCCGCCGACCACTGGCGACAACATCGATGTACTTTGGAGACCTCACGCCCCACGTGTTGAGCAATTCGGCGGTACGTCCACCCGGCCTCCCGCATGCCCACTATACGCCCTCGCTCAAAGTCCGTCAACTGCACATACGGTTCACGTCCACGATGTCGCTGCATGCTACCAGTGTTAGAGACTGCGATGGAGCTCCGTATGCCACGGCAAACTGGCTGACACTTACGGCGGCGGTGCACAAATGCTGCGCAGCTAGCGCCATTCGACGGCCAACACCGCGGTTCCTGGTGTGTCCGCTGTGCCGTGCGTGTGATCATTGCTTGTACAGCCCTCTCGCAGTTTCCGGAGCAAGTATGGTGGGTCTGACACACCGGTGTCAATGTGTTCTTTTTTCCATTTCCAGGAGTGTATTTATAGTTACTGAAAACCTAGTCATACTTACATCACTATCTTGAGAGACACTGTTCTCTTATGATACATGCTAGTGATACATCACAGGTTTTATATCTAAAATACTGTTGGGAGGAGGGCAGTAAAAGACAGCAAGCCATCTCAGAAAGGCCAAAACATAGAATTTTCTCAGAATATTATGCCACCAAAAGGTAAGGTAGCCCTTCCTGTGATTGAACAAAACACCTATTAATGGGTACTTATGCAGAAAAAGAGACACTACAGTAACTACTCAGAGATATTGAGTTCTCCTTAGGTATGACAAGAATTAAAATGAATTCTTTCCCTGATTAATAAATTTGTGTCTGAAGGATCGAGGACATTTTCTTTGGTATTTCTGATGAGATGCTGCAGTTCACTGTAATGGATTTCACAATGACCTGTTTACTTGTCACATACTGCTGACAAACCATATCCAAATTCCATATTCAGAAACATGATATAAAATTCACGACAATGAAAGGTGAAATCCTAATCACACCCATCAGTAATTTTTTTTATATTGATGAAAAGGTAGATTTTGGATGGCAGTGGCAGTGATGTGAGCAAAGTATTCTGCCATAGTCTGGGCAATACCTCCATAACTGAGCTGGAGAATATCAATCCTCCTTACAGGTTTAATAGGCCACCCTGAACCCTTACCTGAAAGACTCCCAACAGTTATTTTCTGTTTAAGTTATTTTGTTTATTTTAATCCAGAGTCCTGTAACATTTTAGAAATTACAACTTTTTCATCTGAATTGTTATTTTTTTATTTTTTTCACATGATATCTTGTGAACCATGGATGAAGAGTATCAGACGGATGCCATATTCCTTGACTTCCAGAAAGCATTTGACTCGGTGCCCCACTGCAGACTTCTCACTAAGATACGAGCATATGGGATTGGTTCCCAAGTATGTGAGTGCCTCAAAGACTTCTTAAGTAATAGAACCCAGTACGTTGTCCTCGATAATGAGTATTTCATCGGAGGTGAGGGTATCATCTGGAGTGCCCCAGGGAAGTGTGGTAGGTCCGCTGTTGTTTTATATCTACATAAATTATCTTTTGGATAGGGTGGATAGCAATGTGTGGCTGTTTGCTGATGATGCTGTTGTGTACGGGACAGTGTCGTCGTTGAGTGACTGTAGAAGGATACAAGAGGACTTGGACAGGATTTGTGATTGGAGTAAAGAATGGCAGCTAATTCTAAAAATAGATAAATGTAAATTAATGCAGATGAATAGGAAAAGGAATCCCGTAATGTTTGAATACTCCATTAGTAGTGTAGTGCTTGACACAGTCATGTCGATTAAATATTTGGGCGTAACATTGCAGAGCAATATGAAGTGTGACAAGCATGCAATGGCTGTTGGGGGAAGGCGGATAGTTGTCTTTGGGTCATTGGTGGAATTTTGGGAAGATGTGGTTCATCTGTAAAGGAGACCACTTATGAAACACTAATACGGCCTATACGGCCTATTCTTGAGTACTGCTCGAGCATTTGGGATCCCTATCAGGTCAGATTGAGGGAGGACATAGAAGCAATTCAGAGACGGGCTTCTAGATTTGTTACTGGTAGATTTGATCATCATTCGAGTGTTACGGAAATGGTTCAGGAACTCGGGTGGGAGTCTCTAGAGGAAAGGAGGCGTTCTTTTCATGAATTGCTACTGAGGAAATTTAGAGAACCAGCATTTGAGGCTGACTGCAGTACAATTTTACAGCTGCTAACTTACATTTCACGGAAAGACCACAAAGATAAGATAAGAGAGATTAGGGCTCGTACAGAGGCATATTCAGTCATTTTTCCCTTGTTCTGTTTGTGAGTGGAACAGGGAGAGAAGATGCTAGTCGTGGTACGGGGTATCCTCCGCCACGCACCGTATGGTGGATTGCAGAGTATGGATGTAGATGTAGATGTAGATTTCAGTTATTGTGCCATTCTCCTCGTAGTCTTCAGCAGAACCAAAAAAAAAAAAGAAGTGGAACCATTTATGGAGCTCAGGAGTTCTTGCCACAGTTTCTTTTTTTCCTTTCTGTAATGATTCTGTGGAGAAACCCCATACTGCTGTGTATGTCTGATGATAGTGTTTTTATGACCTCACTGTCATCCAGTAGCAGGTAAAGGGATAAAACTCATTCCCCATAGCATATGCATTGTAACAGAGAAGTGAGAATGGTATTTATCTTCTACTAATATAATTTCTCCTCCTTTAGTTACCTCTCACTGGGATCATCTTTTCTGTGGAATCTGAAACACTTAGTCCAATGGCACAGACTATTTCATGAGAGAGAAATGGAGAAACAACTCCACCTGTGCTAAGAGCCTCAAATTCTCCACATATGTCCTGAACTCATTTACATTTCTTTTTAGTATGTGCATCATTTTATCAGTTAGAATCGGTCTTCCTGTTCAAGTGAGATTAAGAGGCAGTCTGATGGCTAGTAGAACAACTTTCTGGCTCTTTGAGGCAGACTTCATATCTCAATCATTATATTTTTACAACAGAAACTTTGTCTGACAGATACAAGGGCATGCTGAAAAGTAACGTGTCTTTTTCTATATGTCTGCATATTTATTTCTCAACATAATTATCCTGGTGACAAACACATTTTTCCCAATGACAGATCAGTTTGTTGATACTGTCACTGTAGACTGTTCGACTTTGTTGATGGAGCCACAACCTCACCATTGCTTTCACTGCTTCATCACTATCAATGCAAAGTACTCCAAGGTGTTCTTTAAGTTTTGGAAACAGATGAAAATTGGATGGAGCCAAGCAGGGACTGTATGTAGAATGATTGATGACAGTGAACACAAGGTGTCAGATTGTTGCAACCCAAAGAAATACTGCTCATCACACCTTTTGTGTAACACCCAGCATTGATGGAAAATGTCCGTCTGTTTCCTGTTAGAAACAAAATGATTTTTAAAACTGAATTTTACATGCCCATTCCCTAGAGCGGTCCCAGATTAGCTGTGTGATATTCACTTTATTGATATGTATTAACAGGAACATTAAAACATGGAGAGCAGTTAGTGCTCCAGGAGTGACTGAGCTTCACTGCTGTGTGGCTGTAGCAGTCAGTACTGCCCAAGGCGGTAAGCAAGTTTCTGCTGAAGTACTGGTTATTCTTCATGTTTTAATGTTCCTGTTAATGCATATAAATAAAAAAATATCACATTAAACTAATTTAGGTCTGCTCTGTCGAATGGCTATGTAAAATTCCACTTTAAAAATAATTTTGCTTGTAAAGGGAAACTAACCAATACTTTCTGTTGTTGCTGGGCATTGCATGAAAGACGTGATGAGCAACATTTGTTCAGGCTGACTCCAACTACACACTCTCTCTGTAGTGTTCAACCCTGAGGTTGGTTTGCAGCAATATGCCATTCCCCTCTTCTGTCTGCCTTCCTCTTCATTTCCATGTATGCAGTGCATCACATATCATTCATAATGTGCTGCAAGTGTGACATCTTTGGTCATCCCCGGAAATTACCTCACTCAATAGCTCCTTCTGCTACTATTCCAATGACTTTATTGTGTCTTAAAATATGTCCTATGGGTTTCTCTCTCCTTCTTTGGATGTGACTCCATATAGATCTGGTACTCTTCCCAGCACCTCTTCATTGGTAATTCTGTCTCCCCAGCTGATCTTCATCATCCTTCTGTAGCACCAAATCTCCAGGGCTTCTAGGCACCTTCTCACTTGATTTCTTACTGTCCTAGTTTCACACCTCTACTGCGACACACTCCTAACAGATGCTTTCATAACACATTTACTTGTTTCATTACTGTTGTTCTCATGGGCAAATTAGTTCTTTCACAATTTAAATGCTATTTTGGTCTGTTGCATTCTGCTCACAATTTCTTTCTGTCTCCTATCATCCCTTGTAATCCTGCTTCCTAAATGGTAAATTTCTCTATCAATTCTAGCTCCTCTCTTCCAATTCTTATTCTTAAAGGTTCATATTATTCTTCAGCACAGTGTACCACTCTAGTGTTTCACTTTATATATATTTTGCTTCTTGTTCCTGATGAAAATATCTAATCACAGCCAAACTTTTTAATCACAGTCACTTAGTTCTTGTAGAAGCTGCGTATCACTTGTTGTGTCAATGTACTTTAGACTTGGTTTCTTCAGCACTCTGAACATCTTGTGCCAGATAACAGTATCAAATGCCTTTTCCAGGTCTGCAAATACAATATAAGTTGATTTATTTTTCTGTATTTGCTTTTTGATAACAAGCCTCAGTGTCAGAATTTCTTATGTTGTTCTTAATCCCCTCCTGACTCCAAATTGATCTTCGCTCAGCATGTCTTCCACCTTTTCTTCAGTCCTCCTCAGAATTATCTCTTGAGAAGTTTTGATGCATTTGATATTAGGCTTAAGGTTCAGTACTGTTCACATTTTGTAGCTGCCACCTTATATAGTATAGAAACCATGACGTGTTTTGGAAGTCAGTTGGTATCTCCCCTGTGTTATAGATGGACCTTATCAGTTTCAACAACAACATTTCCATGTTCTCATCAATGTTCTTGATTAGTTCAGCAGGAATGTCATCAATACCCATTGCTTTGTTCTCCTGTAGATCTTTAAGAATTCTGTCAAATTCTTCTTGCAAAATGTTGTCTACTTTGTCATCTTCCCCTTATTTTCCTATTACATCCTCCGATACATGCATTCCAGCATACAATTCCTCAATCTATTCCTTCCATCTCTTCACTACATCTTCACCAAACAGCATTTTGCCCCCTTTGTCTTCAACAGTACCTGACTTTATTGTTTTTTGTTTGTCAAAAAATGTATTTGCTATTCTGTAGGCTATATCAGATCTTCCAGTCCGCATATTTTCTTCCACTTCTCTGCACATTTCTTCAAAAAAACTTTCTTTTGGCATCCTAGCTTCTCTATTGCCTAAATTCCTTAGTCTTCTGTATAAAGCTTTTCCTTGTTCATCAGTTGCATTTTTGAATAGTCTTCTTTTACCTATAATCTGAATAACATCAGCTGTAATCCATTTCCACTTGTTTTTGGATTTAGTTTTCCCAACTATATTTTCTGCTGCTTTGCATATGCCAGATTGATTTTGTGCCCAGTCTTCTTTTAATCTTTCATGTTGAAAAGTTTTAGACAGGTTGTCTGTTTCCTGTGTGTAATGCCTTGCCAGTCCCGCGGTTTCCACTTTTGTATTTCTCATTTCTGTTGTACTCTCCATTCCTTCAGACATCTCAATTTGAATGAACTTGAAGGAGATATCAAGGTGGTACGGTAATGACCACGGTTCTCTCTTCTAATCATCGATATTTTTATTACACGACAAACGTACAGGTCGAAGACTAGGTGGGAACTGAGGTCCCGGAAGTATACGAAACAAAGATCAACTCGAAGACATAATACACATATGATGTTCTGGCCTATCGATCCATGGATCAACGCCACATAGCCCCCCCCCCCCCCCCCGCTTGCAGTATGAAGTATGTACCCGAAGGTGGGGGGGGGGGGCGGGGGGGGGGGGGGGAAGAGGGTTGGTGAGAGTTTAAGTGGGTTACAGTGAGTTCCTCCACGTCTAACGGCATGGGCCGTGTGGGAGGAGAGCGTGGAGCAAATCCTGGAATGCTGATGCTGAAGTCTTGAAGCGAAGTTGGCAGTCGTAGTCGGCGGCCGGTGTTCTGTTGACTTAACCCAACTGCATTTCCACTGAATTATTTCCTAAATTTCATATGATTAAAGTTTTCATTACTGTCTTGTGATATAAATCATCCTTTGAGTCTTTATTTCTGTTGTTAATCGTTTCATTTTTTTAAATAATTTTACAACTATGCCAAAAACATTGGTTCAAATGGCTCTGAGCACTATGCGACTTAACTCCTGGGGTCATTAGTCACCAAGAACTTAGAACTAATTAAACCTAACTAACCTAATGACATCACACACATCCATGCCCGAGGCAGGATTCGAACCTGCGACCGTAGCAGTCGCTCGGTTCCAGACTGCAGCGCCTAGAACCACACGGCCACTCTGGCCGGCCTGCCAAAAACATTGATTATACTGATATACAGTACTGCTTTCTTTATTACAGCCATCTAGTTTAGCTCCAGCTACATTTACTTCACCACCATTCAGAGCATGTTGAATATTATTCTTGTTTTAAACTCTTTAACCAAGCTATAGACACCTTACTATGATCTTTTTCTTGTTCTTTCTCTAACATGGAAATTCTTATATTGCATAAATATTTAGATCTGTATACAGCAATACAAACTTCAGTAATTATTAAACAACAGAATTGATCCACGTTAGCTTTTCCTAGAAACAGTTTCCCTAATTATGAAGAATTTTTTGTCAACATATCTACATCAGAGTTACAATATTGATTAGTCTCTCTCTTCATACTGCATATAAAATTTTCCTCGGTTTTTCAATATGCCATCTGAGAAATATTTCTCTTTCTTTTGGTTTCACAGATACAACATGACAGTATTCCATATCACCAATAGATCCTATATAATTTTCGTTTCATAAATGTGGGTAATAAACTTTTCTTTAAGTCTTTTGAAACAAATTTTGTTGCAGAATCCTGCAACACATTCTCAGTTCAACTATAATATACTTTGTTGAGGCTAAGAAGCCTAGTTTTAAGAAGCATCACTCTTTTCAAACTCAGCTTGCACTTTTCTCACATGATATACACAGTACATTCCATATTTCTAGATTTTTGGAAAACATTGGACATGCTGCCCCATTGCAATCTGTTTACAGTTCACAGATATGTGAGAGGCTCTAAGACTTCTTAAATAACATAACGCAGTATGTTGTCCTCGATAGAGAGTGTTCATCAGAGACAAGGGTATCGTCAGAAGTACCCAGGGAAGTGTGATAGGACCGCTGTTCTTCTCTATATACATAAATGATTTAGTGGACAGGGTGGACAGCCATCTGCAATTGTTTGCTAATGATGTCGTGGTGTATGGTAAGGTGTCGAAGTTGAGTGACTGTAGGAAGATACAATACCATTCCAGTTGGTGTGATGAATGGCAGGGAGAAAAGTAAGTGAATACACATGAGTAGGAAGAACAAACCTGTAATGTTCAGATACAGTGAAGTCGCTTAAATATCAGGGGTAAACGTTGAAAAGTGATATGAGGTGGAACGAGCATGTGAAAACTGTGGTAGGGATGGCAAATGGTAGGCTTCAGTTCATTGGTAGAATTTTAGGAAAGAGTAGTTCTCCTGCCATATACGAAGCTGGTGCGACCTATTCTTGACTACTACTAGAGTATTTGGGATACCTGTAATGTTCAGATACAGTGAAGTCGCTTAAATATCAGGGGTAAACGTTGAAAAGTGATATGAGGTGGAACGAGCATGTGAAAACTGTGGTAGGGATGGCAAATGGTAGGCTTCAGTTCATTGGTAGAATTTTAGGAAAGAGTAGTTCTCCTGCCATATACGAAGCTGGTGCGACCTATTCTTGACTACTACTAGAGTATTTGGGATACATATCAGATTGGATTGAAGGAAGACTCGAAGCAAGAAGGTCTGCTAGATTTGTTACCGGTAGGTTTGAACAGTACGTAAATGTTATGGAGGTGCTTCGCGAACTCAGATGGGAATCCCTGGACAAAAGGCAGCGTTCTTTTTGGAAAACACTGTGACCTCCCCTCTCCGTCTTTCTCTCTCTTGCTCTGTCGTCGTCATTTTCTTCTTTTCTCCTCAGCTGTCCAAACCATCTTCCTTCTTCCTTCGTCGTACCATGGCTATACCTCAGTGTTTTCGACAAAAGGGGGGGGGGGGGGGAGGTGGGGAAAGATGACGTAATGTGTTACTATCTGTTCATACAGTGACATGCAGAAAATCGTTTTTCCCTCGCTCTATCTGCGAGTAGAACAGGACAAGTAGAGGTACAGGGTACCCTCCGCCAAGCACCTTACGGTAGCTTGTGGAGTATCTATTTTGATGTAGATATGTTTTTCGGGAATTAGTAAGTATACCTTGTACGAAATTGCTTCTATCCATAATTTTTAAACCTAATTGTTTTATTTCCAATACATTAGTTTAGCACATGTGTAATTAGTATATTGTCTAATTCTGTTTTCATTACAATACTTCAGAATACGTTTTGAATCATATTCTTCAGCAGAATGAGTTGTCAATGTATAGCCCATGTATTTATTAGACATCATCCACTTACAGAAATGATAATTTGTCTTAAATTTATAAACAGTATCACCATTAAAATTATGTGTCCTCCTGTTTCTTACTGAGCCTCATAACCGAACCACATATATTTCTCTCTTAGCAATAATTTTTCAACATGTTTTATGTCTTCTAGAGTAAATCCTTTTTCATTATATTCTCCAAGTTCGTTACATAATGTGATAGTTGGTACGTTTTATATTTTGTATTTACTTCTATGGTATTCTGGGTTTCTATGATATTCTTCTATATCTTTTACAGCACTACATTGATCACTCTTTTTGGTGTTTCCCATTTATTGTACATACCATATCTAATTTGGTAGGAATCCTAACACATGTACCTTTTTTTCTTAATTGTCTACATACCTTTATACATAATATTCCAACCAATCACAGCTTTACAATCATCCCAGCCTATCATTTTTGCGTATCTGTGAGGTAATATAGTGTTATCATTACTGACCTGCAAAAATGTTTTATAAATATTTTGACATTTCTTATATCTACATTTGCAATATGATAAACATTTCCTACCTCATTATACACAGTTTCTTCAGTGGTATATCTTTACTGACACTTACAAGCTTAGTTGCTAACTCCATTCATATAACAGTAAAATGCTCAAACTTTTGAATGGTGCTCCTTAGTACAGTTATTACCTCTGGAATTAATACAGGTGATTTAAATGCAGTCTGGGCAAAATAGTGGTAACTCTGTTGTACCACCTCTTATTAACTTTCTTGTGAATTCATTACACTCATAAAAGTACTCTCATTGAAAATATATAATATCCCACGTATGTACCTCAATACAGAATTTATAGCTTAGGTAACCCCTGAAAATCCTCTGCTTATAACTTCACATACCTTATATTAAAAATTGCATTCATCCAAGTCTGCATAGTAAAAATATTAATGTAAATATAGCAGCTTTGGACATTCTGAGATTAATTGCAATATGTGTAAATGCATCATATAACACATATAACACAACTTCACCACTTTTCCTTTGATACACAGCATTTATTCTTTGCAAATCTTGTGGTAAGAATGTGAACCAATAAGTTACTAACTGTGATGTTGGTATTTTATCATGTACTATTCACATCTACTTCTGATATTAAATGCATATAATTCCATTCACAAATATTATTTGCTCAATATGATAATGTTGACGTAATAATTCAATTCATTCAACTGGTGTAGGGGACATAACAGTTTTTGATTTTACATTTTTGTTGGAGATACTGATATTTTACCATACAAGCTTTGAATAGCGTTAATATCATTTTGAGATAATGGTAAATTTGTTCCATTGTACTATGCGTACATTGCAGATCCTAATATGTCATCTTAATATGTGATCAGTGTCATGAACTAAGACTTCAAATAGATTTATCTGATCTTTCGGTGTATTACTATCAGTCTCCAAGTACCATATCTCATCTTGATCTATATTTATTTCCATTGGATCATTATTCATAGTTGAATAAAATACATGCACATTACCTTTTCCAGCTACTTTTCTTGGGCATTGGTAATCTCTGTCAGTTTAATATCTATGTATTTGTCTTTCAGTCATAATTAAAATATCAGAATTATTATTACCAGGATGAAATTGAACACCAATGTACCTTTGCTATAAATGAAATGTGGCCTCTCCCACTCATAATACTTTTTAGTTGCTGCTTTATAAGCCTATTTTATATTTCTCTTATTCCATTATGCATACTGGTACTGCATCTACCAAATGCATCTTTCACACCACATCCAAGCATATTCCAAAAATCTGAAGTATTTTTACTTAACCCACCACTTATTTCCGTAATTATATTAACTGAAATAATAGTAACATTTCTCTTAATACATCATCATTTACTTGGGTATTTAGATTATCCAGTATATCCAAATAAGCGAAACCATTTCAGTAGTTTATTAATTTACTCTTATCATCTACAACACTATTTTCACCACAAATAGTAAAGAAGTATCTTCACTTATATACACTTAATACATCATAAGATGTTAATGCAATATACCTTATTATGCATTGATAATTAACATTTATGACAAATTCATTTAATCCCATTTAATATGCAGTTGTTAAACCAAATAATAAAAAAATGCAACAACAATGTACCTTACTACACACATCAAAAAAAGTTTAGCATCACCACAGTTCCCAGAAATCTTGAAAATAGACGTTGACTATGCATGCTGTATCACAGATACAGTCCCTTTGACTGTTGAGAGATGTCAAGATGTCACTAAACCCACCCAAAGATGTAAACAACCATAGATGAGCAGCGCCTATTAGACAGAGGGGGTCCGACTGCTGATCAGTTTCAGTCATTCCACCAGAAGGAGATACATGACTTGTGGTTTCTGTAGTTCAACCACACCTAGACGGTCAATTCCGTGGTTTGATGGTGTCCGCATTGTTACTTTGTGCCAGGAGGGGCTCTCAACAAGGGAAGTGTCCAGGCATCTCAGAGTGAACCAAAGCGATGTTTCCAGAATGAGATTTTCACTCTGCAGCGGAGTGTGCGCTGATATGAAACTTCCTGGCAGTTAAAAACTGTGTGCCTGACCGAGACTCGAACTCGAGACCTTTGCTTTCACGGGCAAGTGCTCTACCATCTGAGCTACCGAAGCACGACTCACGCCCGGTCCTCATAGCTTTACTTCTGCCACTATCTCGTCTCCTACCTTCCAAACTTTACAGAAGCTCTCCTGCACAGGAGATAATGCCCATGCATATTTAGAGCATAAATAGGGCGCTGATGACCTCAACGTTGAGCGCCCATAAGCCGCAACACACACACACTAGAGCATAAATCTCTAACAGAAAATATATATTTGGAGCCTTTACTAATTTTTGATATCCCTTTTAGCTGACCTGAATCCATTTCAGCTAAATCAGCCTACCATAATCTTCTCATAGGCTTACGGAATTGATTTATAATGTCTTGTCCTAACAACATTTAATGCTAACTTTTTTACAAATATACTCCTATACACACTACACAAGCACTGTCAATACTACTTCAACCATTGTTAGTTGTTGTTCTGTGCTGATTACGTGTCTCTGCATATTTTTTGCATTTTAGGCACCAGATATGATCATTCACTTATACAGATTAAAAATGGCTTAATTTTTTCAATTGCTCTAAATTCATCATCAGTAGATGTAGTTATTTAACTAAACATAATTAACTTCAGATCTACTGCCACAGTTGTACCACATCTTTTAATTTTATAGTTAGAAAATTTCAATTGTGTACTATTATTGATTCATTATTATTATTTACTTCATGTAGCTTATCAATTACACTTTCCATAATATTATGATCATTGAATGTTAAATCTCCATTTACATTTTTAGCAATAGCAAGGATTCTTTCAAGCCTAAAATCGTATTCAAAATTATGCATTTTTGGCTCTTTTCCTGTTATAAATGAAAACACAGTTATTTGTTTATCATACATCTTATTTTCTAGCCCAATAAATCTATGTAAAGCATAATTAAGAGTTGAATTCATGTTATTTATCTTTTCATAATAATCATGTGAATCACTTTTATAAATGTTAGTTATTAAACTGTCACATGGTGACATAGTTACAGAACTTTGGTCAAATATTTGTGTACTCAGCGTTGTGAATAGGAAGGTAGGGCAGAGAGCGTGTTACTGCGAGCAGTTCAGTGATACGGTTGTTGTTATCAGAATCGACAGCAAACCAACATCGACAACGATAGTACACGTACACGTGCCGACGTCACAAGAGGAAAATGAAGAGATAGAGAAAGTATAGGAGGATAATGAAAGAGTAATACAGTACGTAAAGGGAGATGAAAATCTGATAGTCATAGGGGATTGGAATGTAGTTGTAGGGGAAGGAGTAGAAGAAACAGTTACAGGAGAATATGGGCTTGGGGCAAGGAATGAGAGAGGAGAAAGACTAATTGAGTTCTGTAATAATTTTCAGCTAGTAATTGCGAATACTCTGTTCAAGAATCAACAATAGCAGGGGGTACACTTAGAAAAGGCCGGGTGATATGGGAAGATTTCAGTTAGATTGCATCGTGGTCAGACAGAGATTCCGAAATCAGATACTGGATTGTAAGGCGTACCCAGGAGCAGATATAGACTCAGATCACAATGTAGCAGTGATTAAGAGTAGGCTGAAGTTTAAGAGATTAGTCAGGAAGAATCAGTACACAAAGAAGTGGGATACGGAAGTACTAACAAGGGAACCTCCCCATCGCACCCCCCTCAGATTTAGTTATAAGTTGGCACAGTGGATAGGCTTTGAAAAAGTGAACACAGATCAATCGAGAAAACAGGAAGAAGTTGTATGGAACTATGAAAAAAATAAGCAAAATATACAAACTGAGTAGTCCATGTGCAAGATAAGCTACATCAAGGATAGTGAGTGCTAAGGAGCGCCGTGGTCCCGTGTTTAGTGTGAGCAGCTACGGAACGAGAGGTCCTTGCTTCAAATCTTCCCTCGAGTGAAAAGTTTAATTTTTTATTTTCAGACAATTATTATCTGTCCGTCCGTCCGTCCGATGCGAGGTAAGTGCGCCGTAGTATCGGGACGCTACACCTCAACAAACATCGAAACACACGACGTCAGTCGACTACAGCGCACGGAAGAGACTGTATGCCTGCTAACGAGGCTCCCTGGCTGGCAGTTGACTGTTCGCTACTTTGGACGAGAGTGCATTAAATACGTGAGATGTATTCCGTGGGCAATATGAATCCAGCAAAACAAAGACACTAAACCTAAAGACGCTACCCCTAATTCGCAATTCTAGCCAATGCAGACAGTATCTGACTGCTAGATCACATCTACAGAGTATTATTTGCAGCGAGTTAGCTGCTGGGCATGAAAGCAGACATGTGCGGCTCTACCCTACGATATTATCAAGCTATTCTTTTTAAACAGAGCCGTGCATAGCCCAGTTACCTAAGGTACTAGCAACATTAGGTACACTCGCAGTCAGTTTGTTCGTATAGAATGCTCGTCAGAGAGCAACTACTCAAGAGCAACTACTCAGCAAAATATCTGTTAGGTAACATCACATGGATTCGACATGACAATACTGTACAAATTTCTTAGCCAGAGAACTCAGTTTCTTACATTTCTCTTTAAGTCTCTTTAACTTCCTGTTTAACTTCATTAGTTTGTTTTTGGCACTTTGGACACTTTTTGCGTGTTACTTGTAGAAAGTGAAATAATACCTCATTATTATTTCTTACTAAGCCTTCGTTGGACAGTGGGGTAGTAATTTCCATTGTACTGGACTTCCTAATTCGTTACCTGTACTAACATTAACGTTCACTACATTAACCAGAAACATAAGCAACATAAAGTGAGTTATACGTTTTTATCCCATCTCAATGTAAAACGACTAGTCGCCAGTAAGGGATAATTTTTATAAATATTCTGAAATCAGTATTATTGTGCTTTACCAGAAGCTAAGAATATTATAAAGTCAACTTTGGTGTACATAAATTCACGTTGTCCAACAGATCCATTTCATTAGTGACACAAAAAAGAAATTTTCAGTGCAGTAAAATGTTCTTACATCAGTCTGAAACAATTTAATAATTATATAATTGTACATTATTATTAAACTAAATATCCTAACTGGTTCTGTGACACCTCACAGCAACCTATACTGTTAGCACAGACAGGATCGGATCCAAGCTTCAATTCCTGGGTGTCACAAACTGTTCATGACTTAGGATGATTTTCAAAATGTTTTACCATCGACATCTCTTTTGAAGAGAAAGGATGGGAGAGGGTTGGGGGGGGGGGGGGAAGAGGGGTATGAATGTGACGTCTTTTTATGTGTAGGTTACGTATATTGTGGATTCTCTGTTCTCACCCTCTCCTCGCACCCGTCTCCATGAACAAATATACGGGGTGTTCAAAAAGAAACGAGCCGGTGGCATAATTCCAAAAACCAGTAACATGAAGTATTGACCCTGGCTGTTGAGACGCTTTTCCCACTGTCACACAAGGCGGAGAATGGCTGTCTCATCAAATTCCCAGGGCTGCGATGTTAACCAGTTCTGCACGAACAGCTGGACGTCGTCGTCCTAGTTGAATCGTTTGCCCTCAGAGCCTTTTTAAGGTCACCAAAAATGGCGTAAACACAGGAAGAGAGGTCCAGACTGTATAGAGGGTGGCCCGGCGAAGCTCCCATTTGAATTTCTGCAGGAGTGCCGCGACTGTGTTGGCCGTATGAGGCTTTGCATCGCCGCGGAGCAGAATGACCCCATGGGTGAGATTGCCTGGTCGTTTTGATTTGATCGCTTGGCGAAGGGTGGTCAAGGTTTGTGAGTAATGCTGGGCATATACTGTTGTCCCGTGCTGCAGGAAGCGAATCAGAAGCCGGCCATCTTGGTCAAAGAAGAACGTCAGCATAGAGTCAAACGATTTACCTCGGATCACGACGTCCAGCTGTAACTGGTTAACATCGCAGCCCCAGGAATTTTATGAGACAGCTATTCACCACCTTATGTCACATTGGTACAAGTGTCTCAACAGCCAGGGTTGATACTTCTAACATACAGGTAATAGTTTCTGTAATTATGCCTCTGGCTCGTTTCTTTTTGAACGCCCCTTATATAACTTGCCATGATTACACAAGATTGTGGTAGTAATTAAAATAACAACAGAATATATCAAACACTTTATCACATTAAAATGCAGTTCACAGGAAAAACTCAAGCTGGCTCTTCTTAATCTTTCCAAATTTAATAATAGCTGCATCAATAGCAGTATCGCAAAAAAAAATGGCTCTGAGCACTATGGGACTTAACATCTATGGTCATCAGTCCCCTAGAACTTAGAACTACTTAAACCTAACTAACCTAAGGACATCACACACATCCATGCCCGAGGCAGGATTCGAACCTGCGACCGTAGCGGTCACGCGGCTCCAGACTGAGCGCCTAGAACCGCTAGACCACCGCGGCCGGCAGCAGTATCGCAGTAGATATGCAGTAAAGCTAGACCAGTGAGTCATTCTTGCCCCATGGTTGTTCTAAGCCAAGTCTTGTGGCGACGAAGGGTTGAGAATGTATATTCTGCTGTTGCTACACTAACTGGAACATTGGCAAAAGATGATTAGAATCGTGCAAATGCAAGAATACAGTTCACTGTCGAACATCTCGATGATATCCAAAAGAGACACCGAAATTTTAAGACCAGCCTCGACATGGCGCTTCCATCTAGCCATCTAAATTTGAAATATTGAACCACAAATGAAACACAAGTACCAACAAGCAGCATACAAACCTCCAAGGTTTCTTTCACAGTTACAGTGTCTTCTCTGTTGTATGTTCTATGCAGCAGAAAAATTCTTAAATTGAAAAGATTCATCACATCTGGGGAGTGCCTCTCCTTCAGATCTGATGTGATGTTCTCTAGCAATGGGATGTACAAGGCCCTTCGAAACTATTCTTTGGTGGGCTGAGCAATCTATCTCGGTATACCTGTCGAGAAACCATATGATGTGCTTTCATTGCGATGTCCAGTTGCTCAATGACTTCTTGTGCTTCAAAGAACAGCTACTGGAAAATCAGATCCACATTAGAGAGTTATCAGTGCCAGTTCTGGGAGAGATAACGATCCTTTCACTTCCAGTGTCACGTTACACATCTGCTGTCAGGTTACAGGCTTGGTCAGTTTACAGGCAAGGTCACTCCCCAATACTCTCTCCCCAAGAAACCACCGAGAAATGTTCAGTGTCATCCAGGGGAACCCCCACACACCTTAGGCAACTGTGTGTTACATTCTGGCCCATCAAGAGGAGCCCCCAACCCCTTCCCTACCCCTCCGTTCCACACTGGACCAGTATGAAGGGTGGACCAAAAGGAACTGAAGTCTCCCCACCCCTTCCTTTATTATATTATGAATCCAGCTGCCAGATTCTCTTTCATCTGAGGCCAGGTATTCCTGTTGGAAAGATGATGTGCCAGAAGCAGCAGCAGCAGGAACCAGCCAGTGCCCCCAGGCACAAGAGAGACAAGTCTGCTGGATTTGAAAGTAGGTATCTAATAATATTATAATTTGTAATATCGTTATTAACAAATATATATTCGAATATATATTTACAGTTATTTATTGTTTCAGCAGCACAACACGTTGCTGATCCGGTTGTGGAGGAACTGCTCCACAAGGACATCCACATACTATTGGCTGCACTGCCACAGCAGCCGCCCACAAATAGACTTCCTGATCCATCGGACATGGTGTCAATCAACTATAATGTTCTGCTGCATCTGCAGCACCTGCCGTCATTCGGCTGCTGCTATCGTTGGAGCTGACACGGCTCACAGAACCACTGGCAAGTCACCCATCATGAGTACTACTGTTCGCCAGCACATACAACGTTACTGTGTGTGTATCTAAACGAGTAAATGCGGTCCTGGGTCTGGATAAAGTCTTTGAAATGGTGACTGAAGTTGAAATCACGCAACACATTGATTCGAACGTTCAGTATTCATTATTTGTGCAGGAATATTTGTACAGTGTGATGGATTATATAGACAATAAGATGATGAACAAGTATGATCCCATCCCACACTCAAATAGAAGTTCAACGTTACGATGTAGTCATCTTAGGTGACATATATAGTGAAAACATGCTAGTATTAATTTCATGGGGTCCAAACACATACTTAAAACATTCAAGTGTTCCGAAATTGGATGATATCTACTGTGTAATACTGATTGCTATAGAAAGCCTGTGCCACTGGGAGGCATGTGTAAGAGCGGCTTGCTATAAGTTTGTAGATCATTTGAGCAATAATAGCATTACAGTGAATCAAGTGGAGCAGTATAAAAATTCCTGTATATCTCCTGTGCTGAAGTGCGTAACCGTGGAACCTGTAAAGTCTGTAGAGGGTGAGTTCACAGAGGGAATTTCTTTGTGATTAGTGCCACCTATTAACTTGAATGTCATATAGGCAGAAATTAAGGCCTATTTTCAAAATTTTGTGTTACCATTACGTAATGAAATTTTTAGATAAATAACAATTTAAGCACAGTATGCTTCCTACAGAGTTATTACTTTCATACACAGCCCCGTCCATGTCCTAGCCAACTACCTGTTTTAAAGAACACATACACTATGTGATCAAAAGTATCTGGACACTCCCAAGAACATACGTTTCTCGTATTAGGTGCACTGTGCTGCCATCTACTGCCAGGTACTCCATATCAGCGACCTCAGTAGTCATTACTCATTAGACATCGTGAGATGACAGAAAGGGGCGCTCCGCGGAACTCACAGACTTCGAACGTGGTCAGGTGATTCGGAAGATATATTTGCTCAGCAAGGCTGACAGGATACAAAGTTCAGAATATCTCAGCAGTCAGCATCAAATATTCGGCAATGAGGACAAAGATGTGGAGAACAAATGGGAAAAAATTCAAAGGCATGGTTTAATAGCCATGTTAGAAAAGTGCCACGTAAACAAAGAGCACCTCATCTCAGATTCAAGATAAGAGCGGCATGTTTCATCACAGGATCGTTTAGCTGGCGAGAGAGTGTTATAGAGACGCTAAAAAACTCCATTGGCATACGTTACAACAGAGACGTTGTGCATCATGGAGAAATTTACTATTGAAATTTCGGGGCAGCACTATTCAGGAGGAGAACGTATTACTTCCCCCCACATACACCTCGCGTATTGACTACAAGGAGAAAATTCGTGAAATTAGACCCAATACAGAGGCGTACTGACAATCATTCTTCTCATGCACTATTCGCGAGTGGAACAGGGTTGGAGGGATCGGATAGTCGTACCAAAAGTACCCTCCGCCACACAACATTTGGTGGCTTACAGAGTATGATGTACATGTAGATGTAGATTACATGACGAATCACTCAAATCTAAAGGCTGCCAATTCATCTGAATATCTGGGGATTACGATTACAAACAACTTAAACTGTAACTATCACATAGATAAGTTGTGATGAAGCCAAACCAAAGACTGAGTTTTATCAGTAGAACATTTGGAAGATGCAAAAAATCCACTAAATAGAGTGCCTGTACTACGTATGTCCCACCTCTGCTAGAATATTGTTGTGCCACATAGGACCTTTACCAGATAGGATTGATGAAGGACACTGGAAAAGTGCAAAGAAGGATAGCTCGTTTTGTATTAGAAACAGGAGACAGTGTGCTATGGATAAGACATGAGAGTTGTGATGACAATCATTAAAACAAAGGTGTTATTCATTGAGGCAAGATCTTCACATGAAACGTTAGTCACAACCTTTGCCCTCCAAATGCAAACGTATTCTGTTGGTGTCCACCTACATAGGGGGAAATGATCATCATCATGAAAGAAGAGTAGTTGGAGCTCGATTCGAGAGTTGATTTTTCTATTAGAGAGTGGAACAGTGGAGAAATAGTGTGAAAGTGGTTTGATGAATCCTCTGCCAGGCACTTCAGTGTGACTTGCAGAGTAGTCGTGTAGATATAGGTGATGGTGATAAGGATGATGACACTTTTCCTGAGTACACAATGTTGAGAGTTTTAGTGCCTTTTCTAAAATTTTATAGGATATTAGCAGTTAAAAAATTAAAACAAATAGAATGTCAGGAAACCTTTAGCCTAGAATATAAACTAGTACAGTAGCACAGCAAATAAATGTTGCTTACTGATTAAAAATAAATAAAAAAATATTAAACACATTGATACCCTCAGCCTAAATCCTGAATTCTCTGTTCATTAGCTAAAACAGATGGCAAGTCCACTGTTACAGTTGCCTCTACCATCAAAATGTCACAAACAGTGATTTTTACACTACAGAAACCACACATTGGGGGCTCCTCATACCCTAGTATGAAGCCATTTGCTAATGGACACTGCTCTGTTTGGAGACATACTGGGGCAACTGTGTGACCATTATGAAGGTACACCATGGACAAACAGACAGTTTCACAGAGCAAAGTGGAATGAGTCCTACCCCAATAATGCCTCATCTGTTCAAGTGTCTTCACTATAGCTGTGTCCTGAACACAGGAACTGCGTTTGGAAGTAGAAAAATGGAACAACCAAGCAGCAAAAGGATTTCTCTTGCTTTGTGCTGACTGTATACACAATGATAAAATTGGGATGCTTATCAAAATTATTCAAGGAACAAATTTAAGAATAACACTTTGATTATTTCATTTTTAAGATAAGTCCTAAATAATTTTGATCCTCTTAAGGAGCTAAAGTGTGTTTTTCTTCTACCTTTGACAACAGACACCAATATTGGCCACATAACTTTCTAAAATGAAGTCCTCTGAATTAATCCCAAAGTGATTCATTGTTTGCTGGTGATGGATGGTTATGAAGATTCACTCAAATGGTTGCTAAGCAAATGTTTATTTTACAAGTGACACTGGTATATGTACATTTTCTCTGTTAGCTGCACCACAAAAATGTGCCCCACTGTCTTCAACACAAAGATTGTTCCAAAATGCCCCAATTTAGGATTAATACCTGCTTGGTAAATAGCATCTTGTACCCTTATGTACAACAATATAGCAGTCCCATGCATGAAACATCCATAGTTGACCCAGATTCATGTCAAAAAACAACAACACTTGATCATACTAGTTCCATCTGCTTCCCAAGCTCCTTGGCTGTTATATGAAGTGCTTTGCAAGAACTTCTAGTCTGCGTAATTTAGTAGCCAGATACATCTTTTCACTGAAATATTAAAAAACTTAACTCCACCTGAACAGACCATGAACGTCCAACGGAACTAACTGGCCGCTGTATCATCCTCAGCCCACAAGCATCACTGCATGCAGATATGGAGGGGTATGTCATCAGTACAGCTCTCTCCCCGCCATGGTCAGTACACCTCTCTCCCGGCCATATGTCAGTTTATGAGACTGGAGCCACTAATTCTCAATGAAGGCGCTCCTCAGTTTGTCTCACAAGGGCTGAATGCACCCTGCTTGCCAACAGTGTTCCGCAGACTGGATGGTCACCCATCCAAGTGCCAGCCCAGCCCGACAGCACTTAACTTTGGTGATCTGATGAGAACCAGTGTTACCACTGCAGCAAGACTGTTGGCGTTATCTAAATATATGGCCAGTAATATTACTGACGATGTGAAACTAAAACTAGTGTCCATAATTCTCAGTTCTGATAGATCAAAAACTGTATAACATGGTTTAAGAAAGAAACACACAACTTTCTATGTACCATATTTAAAACTGTTATTTTCTGTACACTACTTCAGTTGCTTAATTGTCAAGTGCAGATGTTGTGTACTATATGGGGGTTGCAAGAAGAGTTAAAAATAGATATAATGGTACATAAGCAAGAAGCACTGAACAGAAATATTTTGTACTATTTATAGTTACTGAAAACCTAGTCATACTTACATCACTATCTTGAGAGACACTGTTCTCTTATGATACATGCTAGTGATACATCACAGGTTTTATATCTAAAATACTGTTGGGAGGAGGGCAGTAAAAGACAGCAAGCCATCTCAGAAAGGCCAAAACATAGAATTTTCTCAGAATATTATGCCACCAAAAGGTAAGGTAGCCCTTCCTGTGATTGAACAAAACACCTATTAATGGGTACTTATGCAGAAAAAGAGACACTACAGTAACTACTCAGATATATTGAGTTCTCCTTAGGTATGACAAGAATTAAAATGAATTCTTTCCCTGATTAATAAATTTGTGTCTGAAGGATCGAGGACATTTTCTTTGGTATTTCTGATGAGATGCTGCAGTTCACTGTAATGGATTTCACAATGACCTGTTTACTTGTCACATACTGCTGACAAACCATATCCAAATTCCATATTCAGAAACATGATATAAAATTCACGACAATGAAAGGTGAAATCCTAATCACACCCATCAGTAATTTTTTTTATATTGATGAAAAGGTAGATTTTGGATGGCAGTGGCAGTGATGTGAGCAAAGTATTCTGCCATAGTCTGGGCAATACCTCCATAACTGAGCTGGAGAATATCAATCCTCCTTACAGGTTTAATAGGCCACCCTGAACCCTTACCTGAAAGACTCCCAACAGTTATTTTCTGTTTAGGTTATTTTGTTTATTTTAATCCAGAGTCCTGTAACATTTTAGAAATTACAACTTTCTCATCTGAATTGTTATTTTTTGATTTTTTTTCACATGATATCTTGTGAACCATGGATGAAGAGTATCAGACGGATGCCATATTCCTTGACTTCCAGAAAGCATTTGACTCGGTGCCCCACTGCAGACTTCTCACTAAGATACGAGCATATGGGATTGGTTCCCAAGTATGTGAGTGCCTCAAAGACTTCTTAAGTAATAGAACCCAGTACGTTGTCCTCGATAATGAGTATTTCATCGGAGGTGAGGGTATCATCTGGAGTGCCCCAGGGAAGTGTGGTAGGTCCGCTGTTGTTTTCTATCTACATAAATTATCTTTTGGATAGGGTGGATAGCAATGTGTGGCTGTTTGCTGATGATGCTGTTGTGTACGGGACAGTGTCGTCGTTGAGTGACTGTAGAAGGATACAAGAGGACTTGGACAGGATTTGTGATTGGAGTAAAGAATGGCAGCTAATTCTAAAAATAGATAAATGTAAATTAATGCAGATGAATAGGAAAAGGAATCCCGTAATGTTTGAATACTCCATTAGTAGTGTAGCGCTTGACACAGTCATGTCGATTAAATATTTGGGCGTAACATTGCAGAGCAATATGAAGTGTGACAAGCATGCAATGGCTGTTGGGGGAAGGCGGATAGTTGTCTTTGGGTCATTGGTGGAATTTTGGGAAGATGTGGTTCATCTGTAAAGGAGACCACTTATGAAACACTAATACGGCCTATACGGCCTATTCTTGAGTACTGCTCGAGCATTTGGGATCCCTATCAGGTCAGATTGAGGGAGGACATAGAAGCAATTCAGAGGCGGGCTTCTAGATTTGTTACTGGTAGATTTGATCATCATTCGAGTGTTACGGAAATGGTTCAGGAACTCGGGTGGGAGTCTCTAGAGGAAAGGAGGCGTTCTTTTCATGAATCACTACTGAGGAAATTTAGAGAACCAGCATTTGAGGCTGACTGCAGTACAATTTTAGAGCCGCCAACTTACATTTTTCGGAAAGACCACAAAGATAAGATAAGAGAGATTAGGGCTCGTACAGAGGCATATTCAGTCATTTTTCCCTTGTTCTGTTTGTGAGTGGAACAGGGAGAGAAGATGCTAGTCGTGGTACGGGGTATCCTCCGCCACGCACCGTATGGTGGATTGCAGAGTATGGATGTAGATGTAGATGTAGATTTCAGTTATTGTGCCATTCTCCTCGTAGTCTTCAGCAGAACCAAAAAAAAAAAAAAAAGAAGTGGAACCATTTATGGAGCTCAGGAGTTCTTGCCACAGTTTCTTTTTTTCCTTTCTGTAATGATTCTGTGGAGAAACCCCATACTGCTGTGTATGTCTGATGATAGTGTTTTTATGACCTCACTGTCATCCAGTAGCAGGTAAAGGGATAAAACTCATTCCCCATAGCATATGCATTGTAACAGAGAAGTGAGAATGGTATTTATCTTCTACTAATATAATTTCTCCTCCTTTAGTTACCTCTCACTGGGATCATCTTTTCTGTGGAATCTGAAACACTTAGTCCAATGGCACAGACTATTTCATGAGAGAGAAATGGAGAAACAACTCCACCTGTGCTAAGAGCCTCAAATCCTCCACATATGTCCTGAACTCATTTACATTTCTTTTTAGTATGTGCATCATTTTATCAGTTAGAATCGGTCTTCCTGTTCAAGTGAGATTAAGAGGCAGTCTGATGGCTAGTAGAACAACTTTCTGGCTCTTTGAGGCAGACTTCATATCTCAATCATTATATTTTTACAACAGAAACTTTGTCTGACAGATACAAGGGCATGCTGAAAAGTAACGTGTCTTTTTCTATATGTCTACATATTTATTTCTCAACATAATTATCCTGGTGACAAACACATTTTTCCCAATGACAGATCAGTTTGTTGATACTGTCACTGTAGACTGTTCGACTTTGTTGATGGAGCCACAACCTCACCATTGCTTTCACTGCTTCATCACTATCAATGCAAAGTACTCCAAGGTGTTCTTTAAGTTTTGGAAACAGATGAAAATTGGATGGAGCCAAGCAGGGACTGTATGTAGAATGATTGATGACAGTGAACACAAGGTGTCAGATTATTGCAACCCAAAGAAATACTGCCCATCACACCTTTTGTGTAACACCCAGCATTGATGAAAAATGCCCGTCTGTTTCCTGTTAGAGACAAAATGATTTTTAAAACTGAATTTTGCATGCCCATTCCCTAGAGCGGTCCCAGATTAGCTGTGTGATATTCACTTTATTGATATGTATTAACAGGAACATTAAAACATGGAGAGCAGTTAGTGCTCCAGGAGTGACTGAGCTTCACTGCTGTGTGGCTGTAGCAGTCAGTACTGCCCAAGGCGGTAAGCAAGTTTCTGCTGAAGTACTGGTTATTCTTCATGTTTTAATGTTCCTGTTAATGCATATAAATAAAAAAATATCACATTAAACTAATTTAGGTCTGCTCTGTCGAATGGCTATGTAAAATTCCACTTTAAAAATAATTTTGCTTGTAAAGGGAAACTAACCAATACTTTCTGTTGTTGCTGGGCATTGCATGAAAGACGTGATGAGCAACATTTGTTCAGGCTGACTCCAACTACATTGCATGAAAGACGTGATGAGCAACATTTGTTCAGGCTGACTCCAACTACACACTCTCTCTGTAGTGTTCAACCCTGAGGTTGGTTTGCAGCAATATGCCATTCCCCTCTTCTGTCTGCCTTCCTCTTCATTTCCATGTATGCAGTGCATCACATATCATTCATAATGTGCTGCAAGTGTGACATCTTTGGTCATCCCCGGAAATTACCTCACTCAATAGCTCCTTCTGCTACTATTCCAATGACTTTATTGTGTCTTAAAATATGTCCTATGGGTTTCTCTCTCCTTCTTTGGATGTGACTCCATATAGATCTGGTACTCTTCCCAGCACCTCTTCATTGGTAATTCTGTCTCCCCAGCTGATCTTCATCATCCTTCTGTAGCACCAAATCTCCAGGGCTTCTAGGCACCTTCTCACTTGATTTCTTACTGTCCTAGTTTCACACCTCTACTGCGACACACTCCTAACAGATGCTTTCATAACACATTTACTTGTTTCATTACTGTTGTTCTCATGGGCAAATTAGTTCTTTCACAATTTAAATGCTATTTTGGTCTGTTGCATTCTGCTCACAATTTCTTTCTGTCTCCTATCATCCCTTGTAATCCTGCTTCCTAAATGGTAAATTTCTCTATCAATTCTAGCTCCTCTCTTCCAATTCTTATTCTTAAAGGTTCATATTATTCTTCAGCACAGTGTACCACTCTAGTGTTTCACTTTATATATATTTTGCTTCTTGTTCCTGATGAAAATATCTAATCACAGCCAAACTTTTTAATCACAGTCACTTAGTTCTTGTAGAAGCTGCGTATCACTTGTTGTGTCAATGTACTTTAGACTTGGTTTCTTCAGCACTCTGAACATCTTGTGCCAGATAACAGTATCAAATGCCTTTTCCAGGTCTGCAAATACAATATAAGTCGATTTATTTTTCTGTATTTGCTTTTTGATAACAAGCCTCAGTGTCAGAATTTCTTATGTTGTTCTTAATCCCCTCCTGACTCCAAATTGATCTTCGCTCAGCATGTCTTCCACCTTTTCTTCAGTCCTCCTCAGAATTATCTCTTGAGAAGTTTTGATGCTTTTGATATTAGGCTTAAGGTTCAGTACTGTTCACATTTTGTAGCTGCCACCTTATATAGTATAGAAACCATGACGTGTTTTGGAAGTCAGTTGGTATCTCTCCTGTGTTATAGATGGACCTTATCAGTTTCAACAACAACATTTCCATGTTCTCATCAATGTTCTTGATTAGTTCAGCAGGAATGTCATCAATACCCATTGCTTTGTTCTCCTGTAGATCTTTAAGAATTCTGTCAAATTCTTCTTGCAAAATGTTGTCTACTTTGTCATCTTCCCCTTATTTTCCTATTACATCCTCCGATACATGCATTCCAGCATACAATTCCTCAATCTATTCCTTCCATCTCTTCACTACATCTTCACCAAACAGCATTTTGCCCTCTTTGTCTTCAACAGTACCTGACTTTATTGTTTTTTGTTTGTCAAAAAATGAATTTGCTATTCTGTAGGCTATATCAGATCTTCCAGTCCGCATATTTTCTTCCACTTCTCTGCACATTTCTTCAAAAAAAACTTTCTTTTGGCATCCTAGCTTCTCTATTGCCTAAATTCCTTAGTCTTCTGTATAAAGCTTTTCCTTGTTCATCAGTTGCATTTTTGAATAGTCTTCTTTTACCTATAATCTGAATAACATCAGCTGTAATCCATTTCCACTTGTTTTTGGATTTAGTTTTATCAACTATATTTTCTGCTGCTTTGCATATGCCAGATTGATTTTGTTCCCAGTCTTCTTTTAATCTGTCATGTTGAAAAGTTTTAGACAGGTTGTCTGTTTCCTGTGTGTAATGCCTTGCCAGTCCCGCGGTTTCCACTTTTGTATTTCTCATTTCTGTTGTACTCTCCATTCCTTCAGACATCTCAATTTGAATGAACTTGAAGGAGATATCAAGGTGGTAAGGTAATGACCACGGTTCTCTCTTCTAATCATCGATATTTTTATTACACGACAAACGTACAGGTCGAAGACTAGGTGGGAACTGAGGTCCCGGAAGTATACAAAACAAAGATCAACTCGAAGACATAATACACATATGATGTTCTGGCCTATCGATCCATGGATCAACGCCACATAGCCCCCCCCCCCCCCCCGCTTGCAGTATGGAGTATGTACCCGAAGGTGGGGGTGGGGGGGGGGGGGAAGGGGGTTGGTGAGAGTTTAAGTGGGTTACAGTGAGTTCCTCCACGTCTAACGGCATGGGCCGTGTGGGAGGAGAGCGTGGAGCAAATCCTGGAATGCTGATGCTGAAGTCTTGAAGCGAAGTTGGCAGTCGTAGTCGGCGGCCGGTGTGGGAGCACTGGTGTGGAAGGGTGTTGTAGCCAGGGAACCTAATGATCACCTTTCCACTTGGCCCTTATGCAAGCAGGTAGGTTGCCACACGCAGCACTTCGAGAGATTTTGAAACGTTTCACTACACGTTGTGACACACCACCTAACTAGTCACACGAATCGTCACACGCAAGCATTACTAATGAGGTATCAGCACTAACAACGACAGATAAAGCACAAATGTCATTAGATGAATGTGGGTAGAGAGCTCGTAAGTGGCACCTGCTAACGGAGAGTTATGCTGAGCCAGTGGGGTGGAGAAACCGTACCACAGTAAGGGCGGCATGCTGCGAGTAGAGGGGCGAGTTTCAGATGGTGAGGTCTGAGTGGGCGTGGCAGGAACCTGCGGGCTGCACCTGTTAGAAGAGCAGCGTGGTGTGCTGTCGCACGAAGACGGAACTGTTATATTAGAGTCCTGGGAGCTGGGGCCTCTGCTATGGGAGTCGGGAGGCGGAAAACCCCGGAATTAGTGTGGGCTCGTTGACGGGGCTGGTGTAGGTGTGAGTTTACTCGATCATGAGCAGTGAAGGCCAGACAGCATGGTCTCTACAACGGTGGGTGAGGTAGGGAAAAACTCGACACGAGCAGGTTTAACCCTATTGAGGGAGACAGTAGTTACTGAGCCCTTAATTACGATGTCCATTGTGTTACTGGTTCGTTTGACAACTCTGTACGGGCCTGTGTAAGGGGGCTGTAACTGGGCTTTTACAGTGTCGTCGTGAAGGAACACAAATTCGCAAGTGTCGAGCGCCTTGGGAACATATGTGTGCAGCGGTGTGTAGCTGGAAGGGGGCGGGGGTTGAACCTCGTTACAGTGTAACCTCATCCGTTCTACCAAGGACGGCAGTTCGGGCGGTTTGGCGACTGGAGTAGGAGCAACAAGTTCGCCTGGCAGTGTAAGGGTCTGGCCGTAGACGATCTCGGCCAATGAGCCTTTAAGGTCTTCCTTGAAAGTGGTCCACAAACGGAGTAAGACGAATGGTGGGGCTTCCGTGCAAAGGAGGCCATGGCAACGTAGGGCCATCTTAAGCGTCCTATGCCAACGTTCCACGAGGCCATTGCTTTGGGGATGGTATGCTGTTGAATGAATTTTCTTGATGCCGCACAGCCTACGTAGTTCAGAAAACAAGGAAGACTCAAATTGGCGGCCTTGGTCGGTCATCAAGTAAACAGGGCAGCCAAAGCGCAAAATCCAAGTGTCTATGAAGGATCGTGCCACTGATTTGGATGTAATATTGGGTAGTGGGGCAGCTTCCACCCAACGAGAGGTTCTGTCTATAATAGATAGCACATATCTGTAACCCTCGGAGGGGGTGAGGGGGCCAACCAAGTCGATGTTAACGTGCTGGAGGCGACTGGGAGGAGCAGTGAAGCTGCCTGGTGGGGGCGATGTGTGTCGCGAAACTTTATTTTGTTGGCACGGAATGCAGGCACGGGCCCAGGCTTGGCAGCTTTACCGCAAGTCGTGCCAGACGAAGCGCTCTGAAATAAGTCTGGTAGAGGCTCTCACACCTGGATAAGCTAGGTTGTGTAATTTGTCGAACACTTGTCTCTGTAGAGGGTTGGGTATGAAGGGACGCAGCGTACCAGTTGATTCGTCACACCAAACCTCGCCTATGACACCGGGAAAGGTGGATCGCACAGGTTCGAGTGACGAGCTGTGATCGGAAATAAGGCCCATAGTGTCCGTGTCGGCAGACTGCAGCTGAGGCAAGTTAGAGAGATCTATCAGAGTTGTGAGAGCATCGACACAAGACAAAAAATTTGCGACCACATTATCTGTACCCTTGATGTATCACATGTCAGGTAAATTGCAATATAAACTCCAATTGACGGAAACGTCTAGGTGGAAGGTCAGTCGGGGGGTTCTTTACAGCAGCAATGGTCGGTTAAAATGTAGAAGTCCCTACCCTCAACCTCGGCATGAAAGTGTTTCACAGCCTCGTAAACTGCCAGGAGCTCCCTATCAAAGGTCGAGTACTTTTTTTTGAGCACCATTGAGCTTCTTAGAAAAGAACTGCAAAGGAGAGGTAGTATCTCCGACAGTTTGTCTGAGGACAGCACCTACTGCGGTATCAATGGCATCCACAGTAATAAAAAACGTAGCATCCGGATGTGGGTGGGCAACAGTCACTGCGTCTGCTAGTAGGTGCTTCAGTTTGTCAAAAGCTTGTTGCATGGCAGGGTTCCAGGGGACTGGGCAGATATCGGTCGTATTTTTGCCAGCAAGGGCATCTATTAGGGGAGCCTGAACCTCGGCTGCGGCAGGTAAGTGCTTCCTATAATAGTTAACTGCTCCGATGAACCTGCACAGCCCCTTAAAAGAGTGAGAGCTGGCAAATCCAAAACAGGTTTGATTTTATCCACAGGAGGAGTGAGGCCCTTAGCTGACACGATGTAGCCTGAGAATCTTACTGAAGTCTGGTGCAACTGGAGCTTCTTATTATTCAGTTCAACACCAGCAGTGGTAAGAGTGTCTTTAACAATCTGCAAATGTTCCTTGTTCTTTAGCAAAGTAGGACTGAAAATAAGAATGTCGTCCAAGTAAAATCCAGATGAAACAACACCTTGTTTATGAATCTCTGCAAAGTTTGTGCAGCGTTGCGGAGGCCAAAAGGCCTTAACCAGTACTGGAAAAGGCCGAAAGGTGTTGTAATAGCTGTCTTTTCAATATCCTCTGGTGCCATCGGAATTTGACGATAGGCCCTCCTACAGTCCACTACCAAGAAATATTTGGCGCCTGCAAGAGCATGGTTAAAATCCGCGACGTTAGGAAGCAGGTACATGTCTATGATAGTACGAGAGTTGAACTTAGTATAGCCGCCAACCATACGCCAGGTGCCATCGCTTTTTGTGACTAAGTGGATAGGCGAGGCCCAGCATCCGGCAGATGGTTCGATGACGCCGGCTGCTAAGAGATCGTCTATTTGTTCGCGAGCCACTTTCATGAGTTCTGGCTTGAGACGGCGTGTTCGGCAAGAGATAGGCGGTCCGTTTTGCAAGCGAAGTTTGTGAGCGGTGCCGTCTGTAACCACGGAAATGCGCGACGCGGTAAACGAGGCGACTGTCTGTGGTGTAGTGTGCGTGACGGACGCTAGGCTGGGTTGTGGCGCAGACGGCGAAAGTTTGCATAAGTGCCAACTGTTGGGTGGCTGTGAGTGACAAACAAGTGAGCTACGCGAAACAAGGTTGGTACACTGTTTATTAGTAACCGAGCTTGCTGGCGGTAGCGGGCACGAATGAACAGCTGATGGCAATAAAACAAAAACATTAACCTGCTCCTGGGAAGTTAGCTGCCCAAGCGAGGAGGGGGATGAAGGTGCGGTCGAATTAACACAGTTAGAGCTGGCGGGAGCGCGGGCACTGTACAGTTTATGTGGCACACGGTCACAAATGCACTCAGGAGCGAGACTAACCTTGTGTGTTGCGAAGGCATCGTCTGCTGCAAGCTGCTGCCGTGCCGAAGATAACTCGTTACTTAAGTCGTTGAGGCGACGGCTTAGCTCAAGTTGTTCCACGCACAGGTGTGTAGACTCGACACGCTCCGTGAGCCACTTATTGGTCCATGACAAGAGCTCGGAGGAGGGGTTATTACACTTCCTAGCCAGGTGGACCTGTTAGGCAGTACTACTGACACTCGACGAAGCACACGGGATGTGTTCCTGCATAGGGTGGTAGAACACTGTACTCTTGACGAGGTCAGGCCACAGTTTGTGGTGTCGTAGAAAGTCGATGCCCAAAATGGGATTGTCGATGTCAGCCACCAGAAAGGACCACTTCAGGTTGCACTCTGGCGAGAGGGACACTGCATATGAAGTAGAACCTAAGCACAACAAACTAGATGAGTTTACAGCATGTAGGACAGTTTTGTGTTGTCGGATCTTTTCGGTAGCAAGACGAGATGGAGGTAGGGAAACATCTGCACCTGTGTCGATGAGAAAGTTTGTGCCAGAGTTCAAGTCGCGGACGTAGACTCGTCCATTCGAAGCAGTAGTGTTGGACACAGAATGGAGCGTGGGACGGTGCCTGTTGTTTACGTCTCAGGAGGTGGCGCTGCTGCCTACCTGCAGTTGAAGTTTGGGTAGGAGCACGGCGGTTCACAATTGCGTGCTTGTTGCCCGAATTTCCATGGAAGAGACAGTATTTATGGGCGGACGCCTGCTCCTGTGAGTGGTCAGACGGCGACGGCCCAGAATCTTCCGTGGAGTCAGATGTGCTGTTGTTGTGCGGACGTGAAGGTGCCGGTAGTGCGGCAAGCTTGACAGCCTTCGGTTTAGTGGGGCATCCACTTTGGGGCCCTGATTGTGGCTGGAAATTGGCGCAGCTGCCGGACTGCTGGACACAGCGTTCACGAAGTAGAACGGAGTAAGCTCGGTCAGCGGCGCGCAAGCGTTTGCTATTTGGTCTATCTTCGTAGGTTGAGATGGCTGTTTGGACAGACAGAGGCAGCTTTTCCGTCCTAATCTCGGTGACCGTCGCGTCTGGCATGTCGCATTCACCAACGAGAAGTCGAAGGCATTGCCGCAGCTGGGACGGAGATCTGTCGCCGAGGCGTTCTTCATAGAAGAGCTGTTGAATGTTTTCTCTTCTTGTCTTGGAGACACGTTCCAGTATTGCTTGTTTAGCTGCAGCGTACTTCTCGTTCAGAGGAGGTGACTTAACCAGGTCATAAATTAAGTCGACACGGTCGTGGAGGTGGTTCATGAGACATGTGAAACAGGCATTGTCATCATGTGCTCAGACACTGAAAGTTTGCCCCACCAGGTTGAACCCGAATTCCGGGTGGGCAGGTTTGAATGCCGAAAGTTTCGGTAGATTCGACGAACTGGTGGTCGAAGAATGCAGGCAACCGCTCGTGGACGCTGGAGTAGGCAAGTCAAAGTTAACTATGCATCGTAAGGGCAGTAGGGAGGAAGCAGACGTGCCGGCTGTGTTCATCGTAGCTGGAGAGGAAGCAAAATTCGTTAGCAGGAAGCCTGGCATGGAGCGAAGTGGGACCGGTTGTTGCAACGGAAGGTCAAAGTGGTCACGGCGGTTGCTCGACAGGTTATTATGCAATTGGTCCTCCACATCTGCAACCAAATTGCCTGTCACAGAGTCATTGATGAGTTTGGTGGAACCTGACGATGCTCCCCACCATTTACGGTACTTGCATTAAAGTTCGGTATCAGTGTGTAGTGGTTTCTTGTACTGCTGTGCGGCGAAAACAGAAGCACTTCGGGGCTAACAAAGCCGGAGTCGGAGAACGCTGGCGTCATGTTCGAAACCACTGCACCTGATGAGGTCCCTGGGTTCTCGAGGCTATAGGACTGCGCAAATTCACGTCGGGCACTGACTACAGCTGGCGTGCTTGAATTTAGTTGCTGTTGCTGGTGAAAACCGGGTGGCAGCGGTGTGTTGTAGAAGGCCATTGTGTAGCGCACAAAGGTCTACGCGGAACGTGGAAGAAGGGCGAGGTAGTCACTTTGTACTCGGTTCGATGGATTATTCGAACTTCGGGGTCACCACTGAAGGAGATATCAAGGTGATAAGGTAATGACCACGGTTCTCTCTTCTAATCATCAATACTTTTATTACACGACAAACGTACAGGTAGAAGACTAGGTGAGAACTGAGGTCCCAGCAGTATACAAAACAAAGATCAACTCGAAGACATAATACACATATGATGTTCTGGCCTATCGAACCGTGGATCGATGCCACAAACTTATCATCAGGACCAGCTATACACTGCAAAAACTAAACTGAAAAAATCTTCAGAAACACCAGAGAAAACGTGCCTATCTATTCTTAGGATGATGTTGATGTATGGTTTGTGAGGCACTCAATTGTGTGGTCATCAGCACCTGTACAAAGTCCCAATTTTTACACAGTCCATTTTAGCCACTGTCATGAATAATGATGATGATTGTGGTGGTGATGATGACAACACAAACACCCAGTCCCCAGACAGAGAAAATCCCCAACCCAGCTAGGAATTGAACCTGGGACTCCGTGAACCAGAGGCAGCAACGCTAGCCACTAGATCACAAGCTGCAGATTATTCTTAAGATGGACAGTACATATATACTATCTGATCAAAAGTATCCAAACATCTAGTGGTGGACATTAATATATCGTGCATCTACCATTCACTTTTATGAGAGCTTGAACTCTGATTGGGACACTTTCAATGAGGTGTCTGAATGTCTGTGGAAGAATGGCAGCCCATTCTTCCTCAAGAGCAAAAATTAAAAAAAAGTAGTGACAGATGCTGGGGTCTTGAGCAGAGCTTGACTTTCTAACTTGTTCCATGGGTATGCCACCAGGATCAGGTTGGGACTATGGGCCAACCATTCCCTTTCAGGGAAGTTATTATCCGCAAACCACTGACCCGCAGATGCTGCATTGTGACAGGATGCATTCTCATGTTATACAGTCATCATCTTGGCTGTAAAATGCATTGCCACCACTGTGAAAGATACGAGGAAAAACTCTTTTCTCTTAATGTACAATTCATATTTTTTATGTTAGTTTGTCACTAATTTAGCAAAACAAAAGTGTAACTATAATTATGACAACCACTTACCAAAAACGCAAACCATCATTATGTTTGAGGCTGGCTAACATTAGTAACATCAGTCAAGAGCAGTTTATGGCAGGCTGTTGGAAGGTATGAAAATGTCCCTGTGTATCTAAAGCACAATTTTCATAGCATTTTTGGTTATTTTGACAAAGTACTTGAATTATTTTTTAGGGCTTGGCAAAATTCATCAAATTTTCTTTGTAAAACCACATTAGAAGCAATTTGGTTTATCATCAAGTGCATCCCAAAGTATCAAATTTATTCATAGTAAAAAAAATTAATAAATCATGAGACAGAATTTCTTGCCAGTACCCACCTTGAGGAGGCAAATGTATAGTACTGCCAAATTTCCAAAATTTCCAAGCTTTCACAAGAAATAGTTCCTTCATCAGGGGGAGAGAGGTTGAGGAAATTTAAAAGAAAAGGAATTATTAACACGAACTTTGTCAGGGCAAACTTTGTCCTGAAGTAACTGGACCCAACGTAATTGCCCTCCCAAGCATATTTTGTAATTTAAAAGGAATGAGTTACAAATGAATATTGTAAAATGTTATAAATAAGATTTTCAATTTTTATATATAACTGCATGGGAATGGACTGTCAAAAAATGTTATTACTAGACGAGGGAGATGTGCTCTACAAACAATGTAGTGAAACAGCACAGGTGATGAGGAAATAATAATAATTGCCAGCAGAGAGCAGCAACTGAATCAGAGAAAATTAATCTCAGAAGTGAAAGTTTTTATTTAACAGAGAACAATGATGGGTTCAAGGAATTTTTATAAAGGAGACAACTGTTCGTTCTAGAAAAAAATGGACTTGAGAAATATAAACAGACTTCAACAAAGATTGAAAACATTATATGTGAACAGAAAGATACTTTTAGTGTGATGTGAAATGTGAAAATTGTACCTTGGTTTTATTGTATTGATATATTTCTAGTGAGTAATAAATGTTAATATGCATTAATTTTTGCATTAATACAGGTACATATAGTAGTTACCGTATCAAGTAAACTGAAATTTTATACATGATTTATTACATCTGGAAACATTGAAACAATTTTCATACCAGTGCACTTTGAGTCTGATGAACATTGTAAGTATGATCAAAGGACAATCGCACAAATACAAAATCTCCTTGAGGTGAGTAAAGTACAATCACATTGCACCTTCGTGATTCAACATTTAAAGCAGATTCTAGTGCCACTGTGATTTCATACACTGCACCCGCAAATAGTGACACAATAAGAGTGTCACAAAGTCTAGTTATGGACAAACTCATTAGTTACCAACTAGAATTTTTATGAATTGATAATGTTCTTGGAAGAGACATGATCAGTTCATTATCAGTATGAGGACATGTGAATTGGTAAATGACTGTATGAGAGGTGGGAAAATGTGGAATGCTTGTGCGATGTTGATGATGAGTGTAGCATGGAAGAATTGGCATCATGCATCAAAATTAACGATGATGTGGGATATAGTATTAGATGATACCAGGAAACACCAGCAAACTATGTCAGGTAGCGAGGTAGCGCAACAGTAGACTCCTGGCAATGTATGGATGAAGTAATGGCCATTATTATATGATGCTGTGAAACATACTGAATGCAATGCCTGTATTCTGCAGAACTAGTAAAATTAAATGAAAGAATGTTTAATGTTTCACATATATGAGTGTTGTATTTTGTATAATACAGAAAGTTAATGGACTCAATTTCAGCATGAAACAATTATGAATCAATAGTAATTTTCTCAATATGAGTTAAAAAAAACTTCATAGGGCAGCATTTGCTAATAGACATGACTAACTAAAACGCAAATTCACTGCTTTTAGCATATTTCAGACACTATTAAAGCTAGTGAAAGCAAATGAGAAACAATAAATAATAAATTTACCAGTAAAGTCAATCACTTTAATGGAACAGACAAATATGTCAGAAGGAGACTGAAACAAGATGTTTACTAAAAAATGTGAGTCAGAAATGGAAAAACTGGATGGAACCATGTCTGAAACAACTATGCATGGATGAAAGGAGACCTGAGAAAAATTAAAAATAACAGAACAAAATATCACAGAAAAGGGACAGTCTTGGAAATGGAGATGAAGACAAGAAAATAAAATTAAAAATTAGTTGGAAATTAGAAGTATGGTACAAACAGGAAAGTATAAAAAGTGTTTGTGGTGCACTAAAATATTTGATGATAATTGATTAAAAATATGTAAATTTCATTAGTTTCCAGCCTGAGATAATATTCACATGGTTGCTTTTACCAAATAGCTGGAAAACATTCTTTCAGGAAAATGGGATGGCAAAAAGGATAGGATGTATAATCAGTAGATTAGAAGAAGATACTCTGTCATGGTAATATGAAAAGGAGCATCATGCATAACATATTACGAATTCACCATCGATTTCTTGAAGCAATATTGGTCAAGTGGCACTCAGAAGAATGTAAGGTGTGACATTTTTAAAGGAAGAAAGTTTGTGAACAGTGGGTGTTATGGACACAAAGGATTTTTAAAAAATTATTTGGAGAATAATTTATACTTAGATGAACCACTGAAAGAAAGAGATTTTGTATTGATTATTTTAACAAAGTGCAGGAAAAACCGGCAGGACTACAAAAACGTAATATTGATAGTATATTAACAGCACTCAACATCAAGCTTATCATCACCCATATGAAGATCAACTGAGATGAATGTGGTTGAAATGTAGAACATGCGATAAAAGAACTAAAAGGCAAACAGAGCTAAAATTGCACTCGCTCTTTCCCAATCTCACCCATGATCACCTGCTCAATTACACTAGCTCACAACATAGAAAACAACACTACAAATAGGGAGATGTGTTAAAACTGTCAATTAAAACATAATGAAGACTGCAGGAAAACTGAAAGAGACTCATAGCAATATGTGACTGGCTTACTATATATCAAAGTTACAGATGAGCCAGCCACCCTGATAACACATTAAAAATGGCACCCTAAACTTTCAGGGAACAAGTTGGACAATTCACAAAATTTTAAAAGTCTTACTGCATTTGTTTGATTGTCACCAAAACAGATGGAAAATCTGTCAGCAACTGATCTTCCACCTTTTGGTCTGATAATTATCAGACCAAAAGGTGGCAGACTGTGTCTGTCTCCTTCTGACATATTTGTCTGTTCCATTAAAGTGATTGACTTTACTGGTAAATTTATTATTTATTGTTTCTCATTTGCTTTCACTAGCTTTAATAGTGTCTGAAATATGCTAAAAGCAGTGAATTTGCGTTTTAGTTTAGACTGTGTCTTATTACAATAAGACACAGTCTAGTAAAACTTGGCACACTGTGATCTGTACACCAAAAGCACCACACATTGGAGGATCCTCTGGCCAAAGTAAGAAGCCATCCACCATAGGGTTGTGGCATATGCGAAGACAAGTATGGAGAACCTCATCCTGCCTGCATGGCTGGAAGACAGTACGCCACGGCATCATTGTGGGCTTAATGAGACGCAACTTATTATCTGTCAATTCAAGTCAATCTTCTTCTCGTCAACGCATGACTCTGCAGCACAACAGTGAGGCAAGAGTATGCAGGGGGATGGCACACTGAACTAATTGAGGATTATGACACACCTCCTTGGTTCTCACATCCGCTCTGCCATTTCTTGCTATACCCATCTGCTCTTGCGCCCAGCAGAAAGACACTTGTAGTTGGAGAGGGATGTCCTGGATATTCTGGACCACTTTATCTGTAGGGCACAAATGCTGTAGAAAGTGAAGGCCACTCAGGGAATCAGAACAGACAAGGAACTTAGCACTTGAAATACATCTCATCTGCTCCAGTGGCCATAAGACTGCATATAATTCTGCGGGGCCTTGTTGATCCATATATTGCTCACCCATAGTCTAGTTGTAATTGCATGAAGCCCTATAAAACTGGAGTAGATGCACCCTGTTGACTCCCCAAGACCTGTGGCTAAGACACTTTTAAGTTATTCAGTGCCTTCTGAGTTCTGGCTTTTGGGTCTCTCAGGTGTGGTAACCACGACAATTTGGAGTCAAAATTGATGCCCAGAAACCTCACTAAGTCTTTAAAATGTAGAGTGGTGTCTCTCATATGTGAGTCAGTAAATTAAAAATACAATTAGAATGAGTAAAATGAACATGCACACACTTATCCGCAGAAAACTGAAAACATGTCTTTGCAGCCCACTCCGCTAAGCTCTACACTGTATGTTGCAATACTGGAGGAGGAACAAAGAACTGAAAAATCATCCACAAGTAAGGAACATTGTACAGGACTCCTTATGGTAGATATGATACTGTTTATGGCTATGGCAAAGAGAGTAACACTACCCTGAGGGACACCATTTTCCTACTAAAAGCAATCCGACACCATGTCACCAACTTGGGGCCTAAAAGAACCATTTAGAGAGAAAAGATCGTATGAAGATGGGGAAGTGTCTTGAAAGCCCCACTGATGGAGTTGTGCAAGAATACTGTCTCCGAGTAATGTCGTATACCCTCCTGTTGTCAATGTTTACACGGTAATGTTTACGTAGGAAAGCCTGCTGAATAGCCAACTCTAGCAGGATCAGGTTGTTGCCAGTGGACTGAAATCTCTGGAATCCACGCTGAGAGCAGCTAAGAAGTTGCCTGGTCCCTAACAAGCAAACCAGACAACTGTTAAACATTCTCTCCAGGGTCTTTCCTACACAGCTCAATAAGGTGACACTCCAGTAACTACTGCGAGATGTGCAGTCATTTCCTGGTCTGAGGAGAGGTACTAAATTGCCTCTCCCCACAAGCTGGGAAACTGTCCTGTCTGCCATATCAAATTAAAGCAGTTGAGGAGGCTTTCCTGTGACACTGTTGGCAACTACTGAAGCATGCAGTACCAGATTTGATCATGACCAGGTATAGTATCATGAGTCTGACAGTGCTGAATCCAGCTCCCACATGGAAACAGGGCAGTTGTAAGACTCAGAAATGGTGGACCTGAAGTCCAACTTGCCTCTCTCTACAGTCGCATGGTAGTGTCCGAATGCCAGATCCTGGATGGCATTGGCAGTAGTCATTGCAAAATGCTCTGCTATCATCTGAGTGATGTCTTCAGTCTTCAAACATTGTTTGGAGGCACCCCTGTTTCAGCACTGCTGCTATTCGAAAATGATTGTGTTTATCAGAAATCCTTGTGATGGCTTCCCATATTTTTACAGAACAAGTGGAATGCTTTCTGGAGTCCAGAAACACTTGCCATGACCTTCCCATGCTCTCCTAAATTGCACATTGAGCCTTGGCTCTCATGACTTGAAAGGCTGGGAGATTGTCTGCTGTTGGTCAGTATTTAAACTGTCACAAAGCTGCACGCTTGTCTTGGATTGCTGAGTGGCACTCATAAGTACACCAAGCTAGTTGCCTCCTAAGGTGACCTGAGGACATTAGGATGGATAAGTTAGCAGCAAGATGGATCACTTGTGTCATGCGGTCCACCCATTCTTGAACACTAGTGTGGTGTTCAAACACAGCCACTTGATTGAACAGCATCCAGTTAGCCCTGCTGACCATCCATTTCGGTGGCTTCTGTTCACGTAATGCTCCATCCAGTAGAAGGACCCACAATGGGAAGTGATCACTGGAATAAAAGTCATCAGTTGCTTCTCACGGAACAGAGTCCACATGGGCTAGAGAGCAAAAGAGAGGTTGATGGCTGAGGATGACCCAATAAGAGCCAAGAAATCAGTGGCATTGCCTTTGTTAAGCATGCACAGATTCTGAGACATTATGATGTTTTCCAAGATGTGACCCCTAGTGCAAGTATAGTTCAAGCCCCATAATACCTCATGGGCACTGGTATTACCCAATATGAGAAAAGGGTGGGGGAATTATTCTATAAGGTCTGTGAGAACCTCATTGTCTATCGCACCCTGTAGAGGTAAGTACAGTGAGCAGATAGTGGTTTCTGACCCGCATGAACTGCCGTGGCAACAGCTTGTAGGCTGGGAGATTGTCTGCTGTTGGTCAGTATTTAAACTGTCACAAAGCCGCACGCCTGTCTTGGATTGCTGAGTGGCACTCGTAAGTCCACCAAGCTAGTTGCCTCCTAAGGTGACCTGAGGACTTTAGGATGGATAAGTTAGCAGCAAGATGGATCACTTGAGTCATGCGATCCACCCATTCTTGAACACTATTGTGGTGTTCAAACACAGCCACTTGATTGAACAGTATCCAGTTAGCCCTGCTGACCATCCATTTCGGTGGCTTCTGTTCACGTAATGCTCCATCCAGTAGAAGGACCCACAATGGGAAGTGATCACTGGAATAAAAGTCATCAGTTGCTTCCCACTGAGCAGAGTCCGCATGGGCTAGAGAGCAAAAGAGAGTTTGATGGCTGAGGATGACCCAATAAGAGCCAAGAAATCAGTGGCATTGCCTTTGTTAAGCATGCACAGATTCTGAGACATTATGATGTTTTCCAAGATGTGACCCCTAGTGCAAGTATAGTTCAAGCCCCATAATACCTCATGGGCACTGGTATTACCCAATATGAGAAAAGGGTGGGGGAATTATTCTATAAGGTCTGTGAGGTCTGTGCTCCCTGCCGCCGTTGGATAAGTAGCTAGAGCAGCAAGTCGTATACTCCTAGCTCACTCATTTGTTACATAGTTTAATTCTTAATTTCTTTGCGTGTTTTTGGTACTTGCATTGTTTAATTCATAAATTTCGGGCGTATTATAGTATTTGAGAGTTGTAGCATCGTGTTTTAGTACCTGAATAGTGTAAATTCGCGTAGTCGTCTGTCTTCTGTTTTTGTTTTGAACGGCCAGTGTCGGTTGGCAAGTACAGAAAGGGCAACAGCCTCAACGGGTGCGGGGCAAAGTCAGGTCATGCGGGGACCAAGCACCAATCGGTATTGTAATTGTAAACTGTCGAAGCTGCGTTGGTAAAGTACCGGAACTTCAAGCGCTGATAGGAAGCATCGAAGCTGAAATCGTTATAGGTACAGAAAGCTGGCTGAAGCCAGAGATAAATTCTGCCGAAATTTTTACAAAGGTACAGACGGTGTTTAGAAAGGATAGATTGCATGCAACCGGTGGTGGAGTGTTCGTCGCTGTTAGTAGTAGTTTATCCTGTAGTGAAGTAGAAGTGGATAGTTCCTGTGAATTATTATGGGTGGAGGTTACACTCAACAACCGAGCTAGGTTAATAATTGGCTCCTTTTACCGACCTCCCGACTCAGCAGCATTAGTGGCAGAACAACTGAGAGAAAATTTAGAATACATTTCACATAAATTTTATCAGCATGTTATAGTCTTAGGTGGAGATTTCAATTTACCAGATATAGACTGGGACACTCAGATGTTTAGGACGGGTGGTAGGGACAGAGCATCGTCTCCTACCTTCCAAACTTTACAGAAGCTCTCCTGCGACCCTTGCAGAACTAGCACTCCTGAAAGATGCTAAGCCATGTCTCCGCAATATCCTTTCTTTCAGGGGTGCTAGATCTGCAAGGAGAGCTTCTGTAAAGTTTGGAAGGTAGGAGACGAGGTACTGGCAGAAGTAAAGCTGTCAGTAGCGGGCGTGAGTCGTGCTTCGGTAGCTCAGTTGGTAGAGCACTTGCACACGAAAGGCAAAGGTCCAGAGTTTGAGTCTCGGTCGGGCACACAGTTTTAATCTGCCAGGAAGTTTCATATCAGCGCACACTCCGCTGCAGAGTGAAAATCTCATTCAGGTATCGAATATATTGCTTCCCCCTACTTATACCTCCCGAGGAGATCACGAATGTAAAATTAGAGAGATTAGAGCGCGCACGGAGGCTTTCAGACAGTCGTTTTTCCCGCGAACCATACGCGACTGGAACAGGAAAGGGAGGTAATGACAGTGGCACGTAAAGTGCCCTCCGCCACACACCGTTGGGTGGCTTGCGGAGTATAAATGTAGATGTAGATGTAGAAGTGGCGTGTACTAGTGACAAACTCACCTACCCCTCCCTTGGTCCTTTCACCATTCAGGTTGTGGGGAGACGGGTTGATTTTCATGATAATAATCATTGGTCATAGGAGGAAATTGGAATTGTTGTAAATATTGTTTGCTGTCTTCTATGAGATCTTGGCAACTATTTCAGAAAGTGATGGAGAAAATACTCACCATAGTTCCCAGCCTGCAAGTCCACATTCTTGTCCAGCCCACTGACAGAAATGTTTCTATTCTCTATTTGCTTAGCGGGATCAGGACTATGATTAAAAATGAAGATTTTGAGTTGTAATTGATGAATATATTTGGTAATGTTTCACACGCACAACGTTGTAATATTCCTTATGTTCATACTGACAATAAATCTCTCTATCCTAAAAAGGACTATGAGCAGTTCAGAGGTGATCTCTATTGTAAGTTCCTACTAAATTGTCTTTTGCTCTGACTAGTGATAATCAAAATAAATTGAGGTTAATTGAGGAAAACAACGTTTGATTAACAGTGTCGTGGTAGTTAAACATTCAACTTTTGGACGCAGTGAGAACCATAAACTGTAATTAAAAGAAATTTTAGGTTCTTAGGAGTGCGTAGCGTTGCAAGTTGTTCCGGGCGAACGTTTGTTTTAGGGTAGCTTGCTGCATGTAACTTCGGGGGCTGACATCTAGCGGGCTAACCGGGAGACACACTGCCTGCCGTGGGAAAGCTATTCAAGGTCTCTTACTGGACGCGTATATTCATGCCATTTATGAACCTAAATAAATGATATTAAATATTATCCAATCATTTTTAAAGTCGGTACACTACCTTTTGTTATTCAGGAGAAGATTGTATAAAAATTTCAACATTGTAACTATCATAGTTTCGGAGATAAAACACATTGCTAGAAAAGCCAAAAACCGACACTTAGGAAACCAAATTCAGTTGGGAAATATAATAGTTTATCTTTTGGTATAATTGGAAAACATAAACAGAACTCTCAGTGTACAGAATTAATTGTGATTTTCATACTATAACTTTAATTATTTTTCGTTTTCGTTATATAAGAATCAGACAAAATTATTATTTGTGTCTAATATTTTTGTGGGAATAAATGTGAGTAAATGGGAGTGTGTACATGAGACATTTGTCAGATTTAAATGCTGCATGATATATCGTCTTAAGTAACCTGTATGAGTTACATAAACCTGTTGTGGGAAATTGATCCTAGGGAATTTACCCACTTTGTTGATGACGTATGTCTAGATGTGATTTCTATTGCAACAGAGCAGTCAGAAAGTCAGCTCGAGTAAAAACAGCATCTAAAGAATATTTCCAGAATCATCGCCTTTTTGTTATCGATTATTAAACATTACTTTGATATCTGTATGTCAGAATGACGTAAATGTGTCTGTGTATACGGATTGGTGTAGGCGAGTTTTGGGGCAAGTATGATCATGAGCGAGCATTCTGATTGGCAGCGAGTATGGTCAACCAGTCAGAATTAAGACGGTTCCCTCTCGTTACCTGATAGTTATATTTGGAGTGAGGTTGCCAGAAGGTCGTCGCACGCTAGCTTTGAACGCCGAAGGTCATGTTACTGGTGCGAGTCAAAATAATGCGTAAAATGAAATATTTGGCTTCTCGCGTCCAGATTGCATGGCCATAATAGCAGTTGCATTTACGGACAGTTTTGTGAAGTTTGGAAGTTTTCGAATTGTTTTGTTGGAAAGATATTCGCGTGTGAAAATTTGGCCTTCATAGTATCCGCGTGGCATGTTTCAGTATTCAACCACTGAGCATGCATGAGCTGTGAACTGGGAGAAAATAGCCAATAGTTTAAATGTGGACTGAATAGTACCCTTTTTTTGGCCATCAAGGACAAAATAAACATTTTTCTGTGGAAATTTCGGACATTATTTTCCAGGAGCTAATCCATTTTCTTACTGCCTGATAAAACTGAATGACAGTTTTTCTACAGATCTTTCTTTCATTATTAGAGTTGTGCAGCCTCAGTAATTGTTGATATTAGGTGGTGCTTTTTATCTACGCTGCTTTTACGTCATGTTGTAAGTATCTACGTTGCCGAGTGAAGGGACATCGAGCAGACGCTTGTCTGAGGTAGGTGAATTTTAATGTGCAGCCTGCACAGAGAACAAAACCCCGCCCCGCCGCAAAGTGACCCAGCGATGCGAAGGTACCAAATTATCTTAGCGCGAAGTTAACAGTTGTTGAAGATGCTGGTGTTCGATATCAAATACACACCCCAATGCGGTCATGCACAGAGAATATCGATGAGTATCTGGGAGCATCTGAGAATGAGACTTTGATTTAGGGGTACAGCTGTGAGAGCCTGCTGGTCATTATTTCTCCAAGAGGAGCACCCTCACCGTGGAAGGAATAACAAACTGTAGCAGTTGGGTATCACTATTTGGTGTTGATGACTTCATTTGTTCTGATTTTCTTGTTTAATCACCTCGTCTAGGAGCCTAGCCACAACTGTAATATGGGCCAACTTCACCCTTCAGAGGTGCTGGCTTGCTTCTTTAGCTTCCTGAATAAGCGCCCTTTCATTTGAATACAACTTTTTGAGAACCGGTGTCTGTTACTTGCCTCCCTCTGTATGATATTGTTTCGCATAGTACTACAGGAACAATTTATCGCGCCCGATGATGTCGAGGAACATTCCAGTTAACAAGTCTGCAAATAACTTATAAACTTCTAGTTTTTTTAAAAAAAATAGCAATTGTTTTGCAGTGGTGTATATCGGTGTCTAGACTTCAGTTGATAGGGCAAAAATTGTGTATTCACGTTCCTCCAAGATACGTTTATCTAAACACGACGGTAGATACCGTATTATTGTGAAAGACGTGGAACCTAATATCAGTGATGCAGCTAATAGGGTTGTCAGTAACATTAAAGCATATGGCTTTCTCGGAACGGATTGAGGTTCAGTTGTAATGAAACACAATGTATGCAGTTTCAGACACGTCACTCGTGTAAAAGCGAATTTTTGTTGCCTGGAGGTGGTCAAACAGTCTATGAATTCGACCATTTTAAATTCCTAGCACTTAGGGTAGATGGAGCTACCTTGGAAGTACCACGTTCAAGGTCTTGTGCAGAAACTGAATACAGCGATATTCACTTCAAAGACAATCTCAACTGTATCTCACACTTAAACACGAATGCTTGCTCCCTTTTTATTACTTTCACTCTATTATCTCATATAGTATCATATTTTCGGTGAAGTCTGTGCACTGAACAAGAAGATTCTCAGACCTGAAAATGGTGGGCTAATTAACTCCAGTTTTGGAGGACGAACTCCGCATAGGCCGTAGATCAGATTACTCAGATTGTAGCTCAGCCGTTCCTGTACATACATTCCATCCTGGGAGTTGTTGACAGTATTGACTCTTTCATGAGAAACTGCAACCTCCATTCCGTTAACACTAAATGAAAAAACGATGTGCCCTTGCGTAACACTTCCTTAATCAACTAATTAACGATATGCCCTTCCATAACACTCCCATAGTCATTGTACGGAAAGGTGTGCACTATGCAGCAGTTCTCATTTTCAACAGGCTTCCAGCACAGCTAAAGACTATGTGATTAAACCTCAAGTATTCATATAGAACTTGAAGATTTCCATGAGGCAAGGTCGTTTTATTCGGTACAGGAGATCCTCACAGTGGCTAAGAACTTTTCTATGTAGTGTGTTATTTGTTTCTATGCTCTCTCTTTTTCGTGTCTTATTAATTCCTTAATTCTTTGTTTATAAATTTTCTAATCATCATTCTGTAAACTATGTACTAACTCATTCAATGGCCACTGGCTCACATAGTCCTATAGAACCTGATAAATAAATACGCACGATAGTAGATAGATGTCTACTTATTCAGCTGTTCTTGAATATACTGAAAGATCTCTTCACTCCATTAGCATGTGACGCAGTCTTTGCAAATCTGATAAATCTGATATGTAATGTACGTTTTACTTCCACGTATATATATATAATGTTCATCCTCTCTAAATAATGCACTGCTTTGTCATTAAATGTCATCTCATGCGTGTGTCTGCAAAATATTTCCTGTCGCTGCGTCTCTCTTTCCACCTCTGCCTCGTCAGAAATTTCATCTCATATGTGACCACACTACGTTAAAAACAAATATTTGCACATCCACTTCATCATCATCTACATTTAAGTCTACATACGTACTCCGCAAGTCATCATATGGCGCGTGGCAAAGAGTACTTTGCACGACTACTAGTCATTGCCTTTCCTGTTCCACTCACAAACAGAGCGAGGGAAAAACGACTATATGATTCCAGCTCTAATTTCTCTTATCTTCGTGGTCTTTACGCGAAATGTACGTCGGTGGAATTAGAAAACTTCTGCAGGCGACTGCAAATGCTGGTTTTCTGAATTTTCTCAATAGCGTTTCTCGGAAAGAACATCACCTTTCCTCCAGGGATACCCGTTTGACTTCCCAAAGGACCTCTGTGAACACTCGCACGCGTGTTGACCGAACCTACCGGTAACAAATCTAACAGCCTACCTCTTACTTGCTCAAGAATGGATCGCACTGAAATGATCTATAGGCTGTCTCCTTTACACATTAACCACGCTTTTCTACAATTCTCCCAATAAACCGTATTCGACCACTGGCCTTCCCTACTACAATCCTTTCATGCTCCTTCCATCTCATACCGCTTTGCAACGTTACGCTCAGACAGGAACACGACTGTGTCAACGAGGACACTGCTAATGCTGTGTTTGAGCATTTCAGGACTGTTTTTCCTACTCCTTTGCATTAACTTACATTTCTATATTGTACATGGTAATGGGTAATAATGGTAAAAGATTATGTTGTATTCTGCTCCCATCATTTTAACTTAGCCTCAGGCAGTGGCGTGAACAGTTACGTTAACTACCCCGCAGTACTTGTGGCCGACTCACACGCTATTATGCTGATCTAGGGACACCACGACGGTATTGCTGAGCGAGAGACCCCAACTTTCTGCCACCAACCCGCTAATGCGAGGACCGGGTGCCGTCATGTGAAGTAAGCAAGAGGATCGACGAGGTAGCGGCCGAAGAGCGGGTCGCTCTCTTGCCTACTAGCTTCCTTAAGCCGTCGGCACACGCCCGACCGTGCTGTAGAATGTTAACGTTGAGCGTGCCAAGTTCAACGCGCTGCTGAACGCTCAGGAACGATGCGACTTGTGCATACGGTACGTGGGCCCCCAACGTGGAATATGCGATCGCAACGCACTCCAGCGGCAGTTGAGGGATGTTTCTAGTTCGTAAATCATAAGATAAACATTATTTCATCATTCCCACATTTTAGTACAACCCCAAGGTCAGCCTTACTTAATCACTCTTCCTACCCAGAATCTTTGCAACATGTGAATTACGAAGCGTAAAAGAATAAGGAGCAAAATATCTTTATACAAGTAGCGCAAGCTGTCTTGTTGATTAAGCCAATCGAACAAAGTCACCCCTCAAAAAAAGGTGAACTTATATTTACATAACATCAAATATTATAGTATATACTTATAGTAAACTAATAATAAATTATCAGAACCTAATAAAAACGCAAATGTTAGGAAATAAAACTTAGTAGTATCAAAAGGCGAACCACTGCCCCAACTAACAAACAATACAAGACAATGAGGCTACTCGTTACGCTAAACCAACATTAGACGCATAGCCAGCAATCATTGTATGTTACCCATTGCAGAAATCCTTATCGTAGATATGTTACAAATTAAAATTTAATTATAATAAATTGTACCAAGAATAATGCGTTTTGGGTGGATCTTCAGTGTGTCACTGCCTTTAAATAGCCTACTGTCATAATACGCAAGTTACAATAATTCTTTTGCCATGAATATGATGTTTCTCATTATTTTATTGGAACGAATCACACAGTCAACAACGGTTTTCCAGTGATTCTCAATTTGCTGGTACTCAGACACAGCATATATACATATAAGCTTGTAATGAATGCCAATATGGCACCTCACAATTGTGTACCGAAGGGAGACGGCGTGCGTGTGACGTAGGTGGCGTTGTGCCATCTCATTGGTCAACGCTCAGACGCACACTCAGAATATCTGACTTGCCAGATATTACTCTGCACGTTCGGAAAGACTCCCGAACGTGCTATTCCACGCTATGACGTCAGAAATTCGGCATGCTCAACGCTCAACGTTCGGATGTACGGTCCGTGTGCCAACGGCTTTAAAGCTGTCGAACGTCAACGTTGAGCGTGCTGAGTTCAACGTGCTGCTGAACGCTCAGGTTCAAAATGGTTCAAATGGCTCTGAGCACTATGGGACTCAACTGCTGAGGTCATTAGTCCCCTAGAACTTAGAACTAGTTAAACCTGACTAACCTAAGGACATCACAAACATCCATGCCCGAGGCAGGATTCGAACCTGCGACCGTAGCGGTCTTGCGGTTCCAGACTGCAGCGCCTTTAACCGCACGGCCAATTCGGCCGGCGAACGCTCAGGAACGATGTGACTTGTGCACATGGTATGTGGGCCCCAACGTGGTATATGCGATCGCGACGCACTCCAGCGGTGGTTGTGGGATGTTTCTATTAGTATATCACACTGTTTACTCAACGGGCGCGCGTAAAATTCTCACATTACCTCTATTAAAACGCACGTTTCCTCCATTGTCCATATCCTAGTAACGTTATTCTATATGTAATATACACAAAAACTTCAGTATCGATGTACACGTTTTTAAGACAAAAAGGAAAGTACCATGTCCAATCAATAAGGACACAGGCTTATAAAAGTTCCATTACAAACAGTGCGACACAAATTTGCAATAGGTCTCCACATAAGATAAACATTATTTTATCTTTCCCACATTTTAGTAAAACCCTTAGATCATTCTTACTTGATATCTGTTCCTATCCAGTAGCAGAATATTTAAAAGACGTGAATTACGAAAGTCAAAAGAAAAAGGAACAAAATATCTTTATACAAGTAGCGCAAGCTGTCTTGTAGATTAAGCCAATCGAACAAACTCACTCCTCAAAAGGTGAACTTATATTTATGTAACATCAAATATGTAGAACATACTTACATTAAACAACTAATAAAGCATCGAAACCTATTAAATATGCGAATGTTAGGGAAAAAAAAACATTTAAGCTTCGCGAGACACAAACCATCATTCTACTACCAATCGGGTCATGGATCATTGACACTACTCACTACGCTAAAGTGACATTAATGCATCTACAGACAATTCTGACAAGTTACCACATGCTAAATGCTTTAATCATCGCTATGTTACTACCTGAAATTTAATTATAAGAAATTGTACCAAGAACAATGAATTTTTTGTGGATCCGTAGTGTGTCACTACCTTGAAATGACATACTCTCATAATACGCAAGTCAAAGTAATGCTTTTGCCACAAATAAGACGGTTATTATTTTATTGCACGAATCACAGTTAATCAAGGGGTTTTCAAGTGATTCTCAATTTTCTGGGGCTCAGAAACGGAATATATACGTATAAGCGTGAACGGAATGCCAATATGGCGCCTCACAGCTCTGAGCTGAAGGGAGATGGCGTGCTTGTGACGTAGGTGGCGTTGTGCCACCTAATTGGTCAACGCTCAGACGCACGCTGAGAATATCTGACATGATAGATATTGCTCTGCATGTTCGGAAAGACTCCCGAACGTGCTGTTCTACGCTATGACATCAGAAACTCAGCACGCTGAACGCTCAGCGTTCGGATGCACAGTCCGTGTGCGACGGCTTAAGCCATCAGCACACGGACCATGCTGTCGAACGTTAACATTGAGCGTGCCAAGTTCAACATGCTGCTGAGCGCTCAGGAACGATGCGACTTGTGCATACGGTACGTGGGCCCCCAACGTGGAATATGCGATCGCAACGCACTCCAGCGGCAGTTGAGAGATGTTTCTAGTTCGTAAATCACACTGTTTACTCAATGGGTGCACGTAAAATTCCCACGTTAGCTCTATTAAAACGCACATTTCCTCAATCGTCCACGAAAAGGAAAGTATCATGTCCAATCAATAAGGGCATAGGCTTATAAAAGTTCCATTACCAACAGTGCATTACAAATTTGGAATACTTCTCCGCATGAGATAAACATTATATCATCATTCCCACATTTTAGTAAAACCCCAAGGTCAGTCTTACTTGATCACTGTTCCTACCCAGTAGCAGAATCTTTGAAACTTGTAAATTACAAGGCGTAAAAGAAAAAGGAGCAAAATATCTTTATACAAGTAGCGCAAGCTGTCCTGTAGAAAACTCACCTCTCAAAGACAGGTGAACTTATATTTACATAACATCAAATATTATATTATATATTTATATTAAACTAATAATAAAGTATCAGAACCTAATAAAAACGCGAATGTTAGGAAAAAAATTCTGGCAGTGTCACGACGTGAAACACCGCCCGAATAATCAACAATTTACAGGACGGAGACGCTACTCATTGCACTAAAGCAACATCACGTGCCGCACAGTAAATCATATTATGTTACCCTGTGCTGAACACCTTAGTCGTAGATATGTTACTAATTGAAATTTAATTATAACAAATTGTACCAAGAACAATTCGTTTTGGGTGGATCTTCAGTGTGTCACTGCCTTTAAATAGCCTACTCTCATAACACGCTAGTTGCAAAAATTCTTTTGCCACGAATATGATGTTTCTCATTATTTTATTGGAACGAATAACACAGTTAACAACGGCTTTTCCAATGATTCTCAATTTGCTGGTACTCAGAAACGGCATATATACATATAGGCTTGAAAATAATGCCAATGTGGCGCCTCACAACTCTGTACTGAAGGGAGACGGCGTGCTTGTGAGGTAGGTGGCGTTGTGCCATCTCATTGGTCAATGCTCAGATGCGCGCTCAGAATATCTGACATGCCAGATATTGCTCTGCACGTTCGGAAAGACTCCCGAGCGTGCTATTCCACGCTATGACGTCAGAAACTCGGCACGCTCAATGCTCAACGTTCGGATGCACGGTCAGTGTGCCGACGGCATTACCCTCTGGACGTGTCCACCAATTCTTCCTATTGATGGTGAAATGGTCGCTCCGTACCAGGTGCGGTTCATTACGCAGCTGTAGCCAGTTTTCGTGAATATTGTACCCCTTAGCGGAAGTTGTTTGGGGTAAAACCCATTTTTCTCCTGAATCCTGGCATTTCTCATTTTACGTGTAGGAAAAACACCCTGGATGCCCACCTGAGCAAACGTTAAAACCTGCGAAGATCCCAGCTAGGATCCCCCATACTCTACCACCCTGCGCCACTCACCTCGCCCTCACCTACCCCCTATAGCTCACTCACAAAGGGTCCTCACCTCACCCCCATAGCTCGCTCACGAACGGGTCTTCACCCCACCCCCTACAGCGTGTTCACAGCGGGAGACCGGAACCAGTACCTGCATTTGCGGTTTGGAGCCCGTGTGGTGTTGTAGTTCCCTTTATTTGCAGTAGTTGTTTTCGTTACATCTACATCTACATCTACATTTATACTCTGCAAGACACCCAACGGTGTGTAGCGGAGGGCACTTTACGTGTTACTGTCATTACCTCCCTTTCCTGTTCTAGTCGCGTATGGTTCGCGGGAAGAACGACTGCCGGAAAGCCTCCGCGTGCGCTCGAATCTCTCTAATTTTACATTTGTGATCTCCTCGGGAGGTATAAGTAGGGGGAAGCAATATATTCGATACCTCATCCAGAAACGCACCCTCTCGAAACCTGGACAGCAAGCTACAGTGTGATGCAGAGAGCCTCTCTTGCAGTGTCTGCCACTTACCAAATAACCCTGTGATGAAACGCACCACTCTTCTTTGGATCTTCTCTATCTCCTCCATCAACCCGACCTGGTATGGATCCTACTCTGATGAGCCATACTCAAGTACAGGTTGAACGAGGGTTTTGTAAGCCACATCCTTTGATGATGGACTACAGTTTCTAAGGACTCTCCCAGTAAATCTGAACCTGGCACCAGCCATACCAACAATTAATTTTATACGATCAATCCACACTTAGTGCATTCCACACTTAGTGTGGAGTGCTCATGGTATTTTCGTTTTGTGCGTCACTTGTTTTTAAATCATTGTAGGTTCGTATGAGCAGTTGGCAGTGGGCTCGTGCGCATGGGCAGAGCTCAATTCGCGTATGAGCAGTACCTTCCTCCAACTTCTGGCTACTTGAAGCGTGGCTGTTTCCCGTATGAGCAGTAGCGGCAAGTAGCCAGATGCTACCCGGAAAAATTTTTCCGGCGCACCCAAGCTGCCAGTTTGACACATGCGCAGAACAAGCTGAATTATACAGAATGAGATTTTCACTCTGCAGTGGAGTGTGCGCTGATATGAAACTTACTGGCATATTAAAACTGTGCCCAACCGAGACTCGAACTCAGGACCTTTGCCTTTCGCGGGCAAGTGCTCTACCAACTGAGCTACCGAAGCATGACTCACGCCCGGTACTCACAGCTTTACTTCTGCCAGTACCTCATCTCCTACCTTCCAAACTTTACAGAAGCTCTCCTGCGAACCTTGCACAGCTAGCATTCCTGAAAGCAAGGATATTGCGGAGACATGGCTTAGCCACAGCCTGGGAGATATTTCCAGAATGAGATTTTCACTCTGCAGCGGAGTGTGAGCTGATATGAAACTTCCTGGCAGATTAAAACTGTAGCTTTAATGTGCCAGGAAGTTTCAAACTGAGTTATAGTGGGGAGGGGGGGGGGGGGGGTCCTTCCTCACGTGACCCGTGTATATGATTCGTGTCTTCGTAATATTGCTGGTCTCTTCATTTACAGCTCCTAACCCAAATGAAATCAAAACAGATTTCTGGAGCCATCAAGTGAATTAATATACATTCTCATAACCATGAAAGACCAAAATAAGTTAGTAGTTTCAATTTCCTGATTTTTTATTATTTCCACATTATTAGCAATCAACCATTAATGTCTTAATGAAGCTACTTCTGTCTATTTTACAGAGAAATCTGCTTCTATTATTTTTTTCCACTGAGGCAGTTAGTTTTCTGGGACGAATGACATTATACCATAATAAAGAACCAAACATGAGAATACAGTACTGGACCAAGAAAATTAGTATCACGAAAACCACATGAAAAGCTGAATATCATGTGCTTCATAGTGCATCTGGACATAGAAATGTGCAATTACAGCGGAATGAAGCATTTTAGTATGGTTTATGAAATTCCAATGCTGCTGGAGTAGTCTCTGATGTCCTGTTCCTTTTATGACACTGAAAAATCTCTTAATGCTATATACGTGTGAACATACGTAAACATTTACTTGAAGCTGACTGAGTAGGCTAATTTGGTCAGTAGTTTTGAACTAAATATTTTGTTTCAAATATGACAACTGTAGCAGAATTTTACAAATGTGCCTTCTGTGAAAGTGTTTTTCGACCATAAGGCACTAGTCTAGTAATTTCTCTAGACCTGAAGTTATTTCTTAACTTGTGTTTACGTCTTAAATTTATAGAATGCCATTCTATGCTAAATTGTAGACTGGCAGCATACCATGTTTTACCGTTTTAACTCCCCAAATGGCTTTATTCCTAGAGTAGAATATAAACTGTCAGTTGTACAGTTTCTTTGCCTCACAGACAACCTTGTTAATTTTTTACACATTTTGAAATAGTCATGCAATTTGTTGTCCTTTATTCCGGTGTAAGCTACACAAGAAACTGTTTCATACCTTTTTTTTGCAATAAATTTGTATTCCACAGTACTAGCTTTTTGCAGTGCTGCGTAGATGTGAACCTGTTGGAAATGTTACATAACAATATTGCTGAGTACGAATTAGAAAAAAATAAAAATCTGTCAAAGTCACCCCATAGCAAAATGTAATGGTACTTTGAGCTGTGGAGTCTAATTTTGAAATCATATTTTGCCAAGAACTGCTTCCTTATTTGCATCCTTTATCTGGGTGGGATATGATACAATTACTATAAGCTCTCAACATAGAGCGGGGCTACACATGGTCACGTGATGTCCCACCACGCCCGAAATTCCAACAGAAAAGGGACGAAAAGTATGAGCAGAGCAAGCACCAAATATGGGCTGCCTAAGTCATCGAGGATGCGCATGCGCAGTATAGCCTGTTGTAGGCCGCTGTCTGGTAACTGAAATGCTCAAAAGAACTGTGAGTGCGGAGGGCGCGTAGTATTTTCGTGCTTTCTTCGTTCGCAGTCGTTCCTTTGTGAGTGCGTGGTACTTTAGTTTTTTGCGTCTTTTTTCTTTCTACTGATTGAATCCACAGTGTTGCATTTGTGCTGCAAAAATGAGTGCTTTTAAATGCGAAGTGTGTGGGAACGAGTATAATTACAGAAAGAATCTCAGTCAGCATGTTTGGAAAAAACCATTAACAGACGCTTGCTGTTGCCGCTGAAGCGCCTGTAGCTTCTTATCAGTGCTACGTGTGAGACAAAATTTTTTCTCTTAAAAGTAATTTGTATCGCCACCAACGAAATATTCATGGTTTTGCAGGAAGTGTACATCGTGCCCATTTGAAAGTAGTTCAAAACGGAGTTGGATAGATCATTTACAAACTGCTCATAAGATTCAAGTTAATTCCGAAGATTTGCAGTTCTCAAATGAAGATGAGTTTTTACAGTGGAATGAAGACACTGAACGCACGACACATTCAAAGTTTATTAAAACGCATGGGTCTACTAGCTCTACACCTTATTATGGTTGCCATCGGTCAGATAACTTTATCTCCAACGGTAAAGGCACAAGACATCTTAAATTGACAGGCAGCAACAAAATGAATGGAAAGTGCCCTGCATAGATGAAAGTAACTGTACGCAAAGGTGGAACATACAAAGAACATTTTGTGCCATCCCACGCTGGTCACAAAGAAGATTTGAGGCACCTGCCGCTGAGTCAAAAAGAGCGGGAAACCTTAGCAACAGATACTGCAATGGAACTTCCGTATGACAAAGTTCTAGATAACGTATGGACAAGTTTGCAGGATTCAGAGTTGCAAAGAATCCATTTGTCTACCAAGTAAGACTTACATAACATTGCAGCAAGCTATAACCTCTCCTATACGTCGGTCAATCATCAAAATGATGCAATCGGTGTCGAAGCTTGGGTAAAAGAAATAAACGAAAGTGAGAATCCGTGTGTGTTATTCTATAAACCACAAGACTCGACTAGTGAACATCAAGAACTGAAGAGTGAAGATTTCGTATTGTTGATAATGAACAGAGCACAACGCGAAATGTTATCAAAATATGGAGAAGACTGTATCTGTATTGATGGAACCCATGGGCTTAACGGGTACGATTTCGAAGTGACCACTCTCTTAGTACTGGATGATCTCAGGCAATGATTCCCATGTGCTTTTCTAATGTGTGACAGGAATAATGTCGATGTTTTAAGTATATTTTTACAGTACGTAAAATCACAGGTTGGACCAATTTACGCCAATGTATTCATGTCTGATTTGGCAGAGTCATACAGTAATGCATGGAACAGGACAATGGGTGCTCCTAAGATTAGACTCTATTGTACCTGGCATGTGGACAGAGCATGGAAAACTAATATCAAGCGGAAAATTGCAGATCTGGATAAAAGAAATCAGGCGTACCGGGTCATTAAATCAGTGTCAATGTTGAGAAATGTAAGTATGTTTCAGGAATCACTGCAAAAAGCACTGCAGAAGCTCAGGAGTGACCCTGACACATCAGAATTTGCTTCATACTTCAAGACGCACTATGAGGGAAATGTGGAGTGTTGGGCCTACTGTCACAGAATGTATGCTGGTCTCAATACCAACACGAATGTGGAGAGTATGCATAGGACGTTAAAGGAGATACATGGTAATGCATGGCAGATAAAACCACTGGACAAAGGCATATCTACACTAATGTCCCTAGTTACAGCCAAGATGTTTGACTGGCTTATAGCAAATGTAAAAGGGAAGATTACAAGCAAAGTTCAAGACATTCGTAATAATCACAAAACTAGTTTGTTAATGGACAAGGACCTCATCACTGAGGTAGATGGTGGTTCGGAAGCACCATCCACATCATCTTCAGAGGTGTACATTGTTAAAGATAACACAGACATCTGTGAGCATGAATCAAAATGTAGTGATTGCAATGTGTGCATACATACGTATTACTGTACATGTATGGATTACTATATTAGATTCAATATATGTAAGCACGTTCACCCTGTTTTCCATGACAGTGTCTGTGAAAATCCCTTGCAAAGTCCAGAGGTACTGGGTACTGATGATGATGTTGAAGCCACCAGTGAGAGAGAAGCAATATTAGCCGAAGTAATCACAATATCTGTTTCAAAAACACTGAAATCATTGTTAGAAGGGAGGCAGAAGCTTATTTCAGTGTTTTCCAATATTCTCAGCTGAATGATAAAGGCTGCACTGTAGTTAGCCAAAAAACTGTTATCCTTAAAGGCAAATGTAGGAGCTGTTCGAGCCCAAAACGATTATTTCAGACAAACAGATAAGGGCCACAAAAGAAAACTTATGCCACAGAGGAGGCTGTTTCCTACCAAGAAGAAAACAGCATGTAATATTTCTCTGGCTGTTCCAAATGCTGAAGAAAGCTGTGAAATAGTAAAATCACTTCTGAATGAGGGTATGTATCAGTTTTCAACTTATTGAGTAGTTATGTTCACATGTTGAACCTTGGTAGAGTAAAATGTAAGTCATGGTTAATATACGAATTTATGTTCAGTACCAGTAAGTTTTGTGTGAATTTATATATGTATATTGATACCTTTCTATTCTATTTTACTGTCTGCAATATATTATAAAATTTATTTACAGGCCTGGACATTGTTGCTGTGCAGCATGATTATGCCATACCAAATGTGCAACAGAGCACAACAGGTAACACTTCAACGGAGCCATTATTCCGAATGTGTCTCATGCTGCTCTAATGTTCTCATATCAACTAAAGATGGCAGATTAAGTAATATTTACAATGTTGCCGTTCAGTAGCAATGTAGTGTGTTTGGATTCGGATTTAAAAGTTACTGGCAGTAGAGTATATGCTACCTTTTAGACCTTTCAATTTTGTCAGAATAATAACACAAAAATTATTTGCAGGGCTTGACACCCACAATGAGGTCCATGTTGTGGTACAACCACACACTGTCATGGCAGTCAGCTGTTCATCATGGTGCATCAGATGTGTGTAAAATAAATCTAATGGAGATTACATAATCTGAGTATAATGAAATCTGAAGTTATATATGTGTACTGATACCTTTATATTCTATTTTACTATGTCTGCACTACGATATAAAATTTATTTACGGGATTGGACATGAACCACATTGTTGCTGTGCAGTATGGTTACACCATATCAAATGTGCCTCACAGCACAGGTAACACCTGATGGGATCCATGATATCAAATGTCTGTGGTACTGCTCCAATGACCTTATATTCATCATCAATGACAGATTATGTTATAGTTAGAATGTTGCTATCAGGTAGCAGTGTAGTGTGGCTATATTCTGATTTAAAGTTTTCTTACAGTCCAGATTACACCCCCTCAACAGCAGAATGGGAGACGGTCTCAGTTTGCAATATGTGCAACACGAGGAAAAAGAAACTCCATCCCTTGAAGCTGAGTGAGCAGCACATCAGGTATTTAACATATTGTGTGTGTGTGTGTTTTTTTTTAATTAAGTAATCCTATTTGTTAAAGTAATAGTGTTTCATCTGATGACTGCCTGTCTAATATGTGAAGATACCCTAATGCAAACTTTCTAATTTACTCACATTAGGCCTACACAGTTTCTAAAGTGGTAGTTGTGGATCTGGCAGAATAGTAGTTGTAATTATATTCGTTCTAAACTGTAGAACTTCAATGCAGTGTTTGCTTGCAGTCTGGATTATGCCATCTCAGGGACCAGTAAGGGAGCTCCCAAACATTTGGAGCTTGGCACTGATGTCAAGTCAGGCCCCTTAGGCTGCCTCAAGAGCAGAGGACCTGAGATCCCCAACATCTAGAGTTCAGAAGATCAGGATCCACTCAGCCCTACCTGGCCGCCAGAAGGAGAGTGGAAAGAACCTTGGAATTCCATCACTTCAGAGGAGGCGATCCGGGTCCATTCAGCTTCATCAAGATTAGTGAATGGCAAGTCAGGTATGTAATGGTATTGCAGTTAATAGGGCACAATATAAAGATGTTTTGATACTGGTTTTCAGTACAGTATGTCATCAACTGTTATGTAAATTGTTGTTATTTGAAAGCAATGTGACATATCTGAATTCTGATTAAATGCTTACTTACAGTCCGGACTATGCCATCTTGAGGACTAATGAGGGAAGTCCCAAGCATTTGGAGCTCGGCACTGATGACGAGTCAGGCCCCTCAGACTGTCTCAAGAGTGGAGGACTTTATATCCCAAACATCTGGACTTCAGGAGGTCAGGGTTGTGATCCACTCAGCCTCATCAGGCCTAGTGAATGGCAAGTCAGGTGTGTAACGGTATTTCAGTTAATACGCCACAATATAAGTATTTTTTGATACTGGCTTTCAACCCAGTATAACATTAATCATTATTCGCACTTTTGTTATTTGATAGCAAAATGGCATGCCTGAATTCTAATTATATCTTTATTTACAGTCCAGAGCGTGATGCTCTGAAAGCAGATGGGAAGGACTTGAGATGTCTCCACCATTTGGAGTTCAGGATAGCATTCCACCCTGTCCTCTACAGCTGCCTCAGGATCAGATTTGAGAGGAACTGCTATATCTGATCCCAGAACTAAAGGCCACTCAGCATCTTCAGGATGACTCGAGTGTGTGGAGGTCAAGGCATCTATAATAAGTAGAATTAGAGACTGAAATGCTGTTGGCATGGCCGGGTCACCACAGTAACGCTTGAAGTAAGTAACAATAATTAATGTAGTAATACGCCAGATGACAGTGCTTTTATCAAATTCCTGTAATTTCCTCTATAAAACACAAAAAGTCATAACAAGTAAACATATGTTAAACTGATACATTCCACATAATTATAGCATCATATTCATGATCTGTGGAACAAATATTAATATAATATCTAATCTGATCTGATGTGAATTTTATTTTCAGGTCCTGTCATCAAGAACTGGATTTCTACGTCATCGGTAACACCCAGAGAAATACTACATGCTGTTTTCTTCTTGGTAGAAAACAGCCTCCTCTGTGGCATAAGCTTTCTTTTATGGCCCTTATCTGTTTGTCTGAAATAACCGTTTTGGGCTCGAACAGCTCTCACATTTGCCTTTAAGGATAACACAGTTTTTTAGCTAACTGTAGTTCAGCCTCTATCATTCAGCTGAGAATATTGGAAAACACTGAAATAAGCTTCTGCCTCCCTTCTAACAATGATTTCAGTGTTTTTGAAACAGATATTGTAATTACTTCGGCTAATATTGCTTCTCTCTCACTGGTGGCTTCAACATCATCATCAGTACCCAGTACCTCTGGACTTTGCAAGGTATTTTCACAGACACTGTCATGGCAAACAGGGTGAACGTGCTTACATATATTGAATCTAATACAGTAATCCATACATGTACAGTAATACTTACGTATGCACACATTGCAATCACTACATTTTAATTTGTGCTCACAGACGTCTCTGTTATCTTTAACAATGTACACCTCTGAATATGATGTGGATGGCGCTTCCCAACCACCATCTACCTCAGTGATGAGGTCCTTGTCCATTAACAAACTAGTTTTGTGATTATTACAAATGTCTTGAACTTTGCTTGTAATCTTCCCTTTTACATTTGCTATAAGCCAGTCAAACATCTTGGCTGTAACTAGGGACATTAGTGTAGATATGCCTTTGTCCAGTGGTTTTATCTGCCATGCATTACCATGTATCTCCTTTAACGTCCTATGCATACTCTCCACATTCGTGTTGGTATTGAGACCAGCATACATTCTGTGACAGTAGGCCCAACACTCCACATTTCCCTCATAGTGCGTCTTGAAGTATGAAGCAAATTCTGATGTGTCAGGGTCACTCCTGAGCTTCTGCAGTGCTTTTTGCAGTGATTCCTGAAACATACTTACATTTCTCAACATTGACACTGATTTAATGACCCGGTACGCCTGATTTCTTTTATCCAGATCTGCAATTTTCCGCTTGATATTAGTTTTCCATGCTCTGTCCACATGCCAGGTACAATAGAGTCTAATCTTAGGAGCACCCATTGTCCTGTTCCATGCATTACCGTATGACTCTGCCAAATCAGACATGAATACATTGGTGTAAATTGGTCCAACCTGTGATTTTACGTACTGTAAAAATATACTTAAAACATCGACATTATTCCTGTTACACATTAGAAAAGCACATGGGAATCATGGCCTGAGATCATCCAGTACTAAGAGAGTGGTCACTTCGAAATCGTACCCGTTAAGCCCATGGGTTCCATCAATACAGATACAGTCTTCTCCATATTTTGATAACATTTCGCGTTGTGCTCTGTTCATTATCACCAATATGAAATCTTCACTCCTCAGTTCTTGATGTTCACTAGTCGAGTCTTGTGGTTTATAGAATAACACACACGGATTCTCACTTTCGTTTATTTCTTTTACCCAAGCTTCGACACCGATTGCATCATTTTGATGTATGGCCGACTTGTAGGAGAGGTTATAGCTTGCTGCAATGTTATGTAAGTCTTACTTGGTAGACAAATGGATTCTTTGCAACTCGGAGTCCTGCAAACTTGTCCATACTTTATCTAGAACTTTGTCATACGGAAGTTCCATTGCAATATCTGTTGCTAAGGTTTCCCGCTCTTTTTGACTCAGCGGCAGGTGCCTCAAATCTTCTTTGTGACCAGCGTGGGATGGCACAAAATGTACTTTGTATGTTCCACCTTTGCGTACAGTTACTTTCATCTATGCAGGGCACTTTCCATTCATTTTGTTGCTGCCTGTCAATTTAAGATGTCTTGTGCCTTTACCGTTGGAGATAAAGTTATCTGACCGATGGCAACCATAATAAGGTGTAGAGCTAGTAGACCCATGCGTTTTAATAAATTTTGAATGTGTCGTGCGTTCAGTGTCTTCATTCCACTGTAAAAACTCATCTTCATTTGAGAACTGCAAATCTTCGGAATTAACTTGAATCTTATGAGCAGTTTGTAAATGATCTATCCAACTCCGTTTTGAACTACTTTCAAATGGGCACGATGTACACTTCCTGCAAAACCATGAATATTTCGTTGGTGGCGATACAAATTACTTTTAAGAGAAAAAATTTTGTCTCACACGTAGCACTGATAAGAAGTTACAAGCGCTTCAGCGGCAACAGCAAGCGTCTGTTAATGGTTTTTTCCAAACATGCTGACTGAGATTCTTTCTGTAATTATACTCGTTCCCACACACTTCGCATTTAAAAGCACTCATTTTTGCAGCACAAACGCAACACTGTGGATTCAATCAATAGAAAGAAAAAAGACGCAAAAACCTAAAGTACCACGCACTCACAAAGGAACCACTGCGAATGAAAGCACGAAAATACTACGCGCCCTCCGCACTCACAGTTCTTTTGAGCAGTTCAGTTACCAGACAGCGGCCTACAACAGGCTATACTGCGCATGCGCATCTTCGATGACTTAGGCAGCTTATATTTGGTGCTTGCTCTGCTCATACTTCCTGCAAAACCATGAATATTTCGTTGGTGGCGATACAAATTACTTTTAAGAGAAAAATTTTTGTCTCACACTTAGCACTGATAAGAAGCTACAGGCACTTTAGTGGCAACAGCAAGCTCCTCTTGATGGTTTTTTGCAAACATGCTGACTGAGATTCTTTCTGTAATTATACTCGTTCCCACACACTTTGCATTTAAAAGCACTCGTTTGACTTACCACCATTAATTGCTGGTTTAATTCAAATACATGGAGAAAATAATTGTAGACATGTGTGTAAGTGGTACTCTGAGATGAACAGATGGGAATTTGTGTCTGCCTTTCTGACAACTTCAACTCAAATGATGGTAACATCATCATTGTGCAAGATTTCTTGTAGCGTAATTCGCACAATGAATGTGTTCTCTGAAACATTTTGATGTAATATAACACAGCTTTTTGAAATATTTTGGTATTTGCCCTATCACTGCAGAAGTTGTGTTCTAATGCATGACTATTGACATAAACATAAGAACGTCCCAATTGGACACTGCTGATAGATTCTCGTGATGTTTTCCGTATGCTTACTATTGCTCTTGTAACCTACACAAGCATGTTTTTAAATGTTTGAAAAAAAAATCAAAATTGCTGGAGATGAAGAAAAGTAGGTACTTTCAACTCTTTAAGATTTATGTCTGTTATTTATAGTAATGTAAGACTGTTCATTCATTGTCATCATGGTTGAAGCAGGATTTTTTAAGTGTCCAAGGTAATTATATTTTTTGTATGTCCACTTGTAATACGTTTCTGTAATGCTTTATTATTCATGGCATTTCATTTTGTACTAATATATCTGCAATTAAATGATTGGTTGTATATTGTCAGAGCACTCAGTAAACTTTTATTTTATACAAGGTACAATGTATGTATCATGTTATAATTTCATTGTACTGTTGGTACTGTATGTATGGAATTATTTAATAAAGTTCTAAATTGTGCAACTTTTAAATGTTAATATGGTGTACTATCCAAATAAACAATTGAAATTGTGGCATGTAGTATAGCACAGATTGTGTATTCAAATATAGTTATCTGAATATTCAAATATAGTTTGCTACATCATTTGTATGACCAGTGGGAGAATTTTCACATTTGCAAAGTGAAAGGAATTCATTTGTGACCTTTCAAATTTATTTAATGAATAACTGTTGACATTACTGCACTCTCAAAGATAATGGTATCCTCTTGGAACATCAGATTTTGAGTCCCTGGCTAAATGTATCTTGTTCCCCACATTTGGTTTACTCTGTTGTTAGTAATTTGTAGAAAGTTAATGATTCAACAAAATTATATCACTGAACAATTTTAATTTTCATTATTGCATTGCATGTCCTACATAATTAAATGCTATTCACTGTGCTGTGGTGTCAATAAAATCTAGCCATCCTAAATATGTTATGTAACGTAAATGTGTTATGTAACATAAATGTACTGAAGGTGAAAAGAAACTGAGCCTCTGAAGCAAACATCACAGGTGGTTTACAATTTTATCCCCAACACCTCACTCCATATCTCTCTACATTTAACAGAAAATCAGGCCCTAGGCTGTGAGTAAGAATTCTTCACTATCATATCAATCAATAAAGGTCTTCCTGGAAGGTCTTGGAGAGAGCCACTGGTTTGTTTGGAAAGAATAAAGGTCTTCCTGGAAGGTCTTGGAGAGAGCCACTGGTTTGTTTGGAAAGATATGGAAAGAAGTAGTAGATTATAAAAGTTTGATGACTGGCTCAACTGGCAAGAGAGCTACTCTACAAAAACTGGTGTGGTATCTGGATTCAGATTCAGGCTGGTTCAGAAATTTCATGTTTCATTAATAAGACACCATTACTCTCATTATCTTCCAGTTCCTTGGAATATATTTCTGATCAGTTTCTTGGTTTTTTCAATGAAATCAAAGTGCTGCCACCATGTGCCACAGCAGTGCTGCTTGCTTGAGTTGAGAACTGGTAACACCTAATATCATGCCAAACACATGCCGTATTGAAAAATTTGGATATTTTAATAACATGGGACATTGAACCAGAATGGAGTCTGGTCCCTTTTTTCTCGCCAGGGTATATCACCTGTACAAGAATCTTTTCTATGTTCTGTGTGTTTACTCATATTGCTGGGGTTCTTGTTGTGATCTCTATGTCCAATAGCCAAGATGGTGACTGCATAAAGATGCAATTAATGAAACTTGTACTTCTGTGCAGAACACTTTTAAAATAAAAATAATAGGTCTCACACTACAGATAATTGATAATATTTGAAGTCTCATGGTGATATGCAAAACTGGATGATTGACTGATCTGGCCTTGTAATACTAATCAAAACGGCCTTGCTGTGCTGGTACTCCAAACAGCTGAAAGCAAGAGGAAACTACAGCCGTAATTTTTCCCGAGGGCAGCAGCTTTACTGTATGATTAAATGATGATGGCGTCCTCTTGGGTAAAATATTCCGGAGGTAAAATAGTCCTCCATTCGGATCTCCGGGCGGGTTCTACTCAGGAGGTCATCGTTATCAGGAGAAAGAAAACTGGTGTTCTAAGGATCGGAGCGTGGGTTGTCAGATCCCTTAATCGGGCAGGTAGGTTAGAAAGTTTAAAAAGGGAAATGGATAGGTTAAAGTTAGATTCAGTGGGAATTAGTGAAGTTCGGTGGCAGGAGCAATAAGACTTTTGGTCAGGTGAATACAGGGTTACAAATACAAAATCAAATAAGGGTAATGCAGGAGTAGGTTTAATAATGAATAAAAAAATAGGAGTGCGGGTAAGCTACTACAAACAGCATAGTGAACGCATTATTGTGGCCAAGATAGACACGAAGCCCACGCCTACTAAAGTAGTACAAATTTATATGCCAACTAGCTCTGCAGATGATGAAGAAATTGATGAAATGTATGATGAGATAAAAGGAATTATTCAGGTAGTGAAGGGAGACAAAAATTTAATAGCCATGGGTGACTGGAATTTGACAGTAGGAAGAGGAAGAGAAGGAAACATAGTAGGTGAATATGGATTGGGGCTAAGAAATGAAAGAGGAAGCCGCCTGGTAGAATTTTGCACAGAGCAAAACTTAATCATAGCTAACACTTGCTTCAAGAATCATGAAAGAAGGTTGTATACATGGAAGAACCCTGGAGATACTAAAAGGTTTCAGATAGATTATATAATGGTAAGACAGAGATTTAGGAACCAGGTTTTAAATTGTAAGACATTTCCAGGGGCAGATATGGACTCTGACCACAATCTACTGATTATGAACTGTAGATTAAAACTGAAGAAACTGCAAAAAGGTATGAATTTAAGGAGATGGGACTTGGATAAACCGAAAGAACCAGAGGTTGTACAGAGTTTCAGGGAGAGCATAAGGGAACAATTGACAGGAATGGGGGTAAGAAATACAGTAGAAGAAGAATGGGTAGCTTTGAGGAATGAAATAGTGAAGGCAGCAGAGGATCAAGTAGGTATAGAGACGAGGGCCAGTAGAAATCCTTGTGTAACAGAAGAGATATTTAATTTAATTGATGAAAGGAGAAAATACAAAAATGCAGTAAGTGAAGCAGGCAAAATGGAATACAAACGTCTCAAAAATGAGATCAACAGGAAGTGCAGAATGGCTAAGCAGGGATGGCTAGAGGACAAATGTAAGGATGTAGAGGCTTATCTCAAGAGGGGTAAGATAGATACTGCCTACAGGAAAATTAAAGAGATCTTTGGAGAAAAGAGAACCACTTGCATGAATATCAAGAGCTCAGACGGAAACCCAGTTCTAAGCAAAGAAGGGAAAGCAGATAGGTGGAGGGAGTATATAGAGGGTCTGTACAGGGGCGATGTTCTTGAGGACAATATCATGGAAATGGAAGAGGACGTAGATGAAGATGAAATGGGAGATACGACACTGTGTGAAGAGTTTGACAGAGCACTGAAAGACCTGAGTCGAAACAAGGCCCTGGGAGTAGACAACATTCCATTAGAACTACAGACAGCCTTGGGAGATCCAGTACTGACAAGAAACTACCATCTGGTGAGCAAGATGTATGAGACAGGCGAAATTCCCTCAGACTTCAAGAAGAATATAATAATCCCAATCCCAAAGAAAGAAGGTGTTGACAGATGTGGAAATTACCGAACTATCAGTGTAATAAGTCACAGCTGCAAAATACTAACGCGAATTCTTTAGAGACGAATAAAAAAACTGGTAGAAGCCGACCTTGGGGAAGATCAGTTGGGATTCCATAGAGATGTTGGAACACGTGAGGCAATACTGACCCTATGACTTATCTTAGAAGAAAGATTAAGGAAAGGCAAACCTACGTTTCTAGCATTTGTAGACTTAGAGAAAGCTTTTGACAATGTTGACTGGAGTACTCTCTTTCAAATTCTGAAGGTGGCAGGGGTAAAATACAGGGAGCGAAAGACTATTTACAATTTGTACAGAAACCAGATGGCAGTTATAAAGAGTCAAGGGACATGAAAGGGAAGCAGTGGTTGGGAAGGGAGTGAGACAGGGTTGTAGCCTGTCCCTGATGCTATTTAATCTGTATATTGAGCAAGCAGTAAAGGAAACAAAAGAAAAGTTCGGAGTAGGTATTAAAATCCGTGGAGAAGAAATAAAAACTTTGAGGTTCGCCGATGACATTGTAATTCTGTCAGAAACAGCAAAGGACTTGGAAGAGCAGTTGAACGGAATGGGCAGTGTCTTGAAAGAGGGGTATAAGATGAATATCAACAAAAGCAAAACGAGGATAATGGAATGTAGTCGAATTAACTCGGGTGATGCTGAGGGAATTAGATTAGGAAATGAGACACTTAAAGTAGTAAAGGAGTTTTGCTATTTAGGGAGCAAAATAACTGATGATGGTTGAAGTAGAGAGGATATAAAATGTAGACTGGCAATGGCAAGGAAAGCATTTTTGAAGAAGAGAAATTTGTTAACATTGAGTATTGATTTAAGTGTTAGGAAGTCGTTTCTGAAAGTATTTGTATGGAGTGTAGCCATGTATGGAAGTGAAACGTGGACGATAAATAGTTTAGACAAGAAGAGAATAGAAGCTTTCGAGATGTGGTGCTACAGAAGACTGCTGAAGATTATATGGGTAGATCACATAACTAATGAGGAGGTATTGAATAGAATTGGGGAGAAGAGGAGTTTGTGGCACAACTTGACTAGAAGAAGGGATCGGTTGGTAGGACATGTTCTGAGGCATCAAGGGATCACCAATTTAGTACTGGAGGGCAGCGTGGAGGGTAAAAATCATAGAGGGAGACCAAGAGATGAATACACTAAGCAGATCCAGAAGGATGTAGGCTGCAGTAGGTACTGGGAGATGAAGAAGCTTGCACAGGACAGAGTAGCATGGAGAGCTGCATCAAACCAGCCTCAGGACTGAAGACCACAACAACAACAACATCAACAACATCATTCTACATCATTACAAAATGTCATATTTGTAATCTATGGAACAAGTTTTTATGTATGTAAGTATAATAGAGATGGTATAGTAATACTATTTTACAAAATAAAACAGTAATATGTAATACTTATGTATGGTTAGTTTTCACCCACCCCAACACGTGGTTGGGGGTTTTGGATAAAAAAAAAAGTTCAGAGAAACGGAATTTAAACAACAACATTGAGTCATTAGATAAACTCTTGTTAAAAAGGGGAAAACAATTAAAAATATAACAGAATGATTTTGATGCTTAGTAAATGTGAAATATATTTGGCCAACCCCAGCCACCCTCTGAACACACCAAAATCTCCCATGAAAGAAAATGACAGAGGGTCTGTAAGACAAACTTAATGAGATAATCAGACACAAACAAGAGTAGTGTCACTGAGTAATCACCAGACTAATGTGGATTATCCACCATCTTTAGAAAAACACTAAAACAATTCTGTTAATCATTTTAAAAGTTCTAAAACAAAAATCAAAATGTAGTAACAAATATTTGCAAAAGTTGGCCTGTTGAAGGAACTCATAAATTCTACTTAATCTCTCTAATTATTTTCCTCACATGAGTGTGTGCATAGACAGCCTACTGCTCCTGGTTACAGAATGGCAGATATCATTCCTCCAAGTCAGTAAACGTTTCCATGCTAATCCAAGTTCGTGGGGATGAATGTGTGAGTAGCTTTGTGGAACATGGAAACAATGAAATGCTTTCATAATGCTGAAAGACAGCCATCTGGCTGGCTACTGCCCAGTTAGCCTTTTGGGCATTCCCTCTGTCAGGTCTACTTTATCTGATGTATGGGTTCAGTTGGGGAAGTAGTCACATACACAAAGGTTGTTAGCCACTTCCTAATGTGCAGTTTCTGTCAGGATGAGCAAGCAGGGTGAGAATAGATCTATGGTAGTAGTGCTGAAGCAGGTAGCATACATTGCATACGATAGAATGATATCTTCAGTCTGTGTGAAACCCTCATTTTCTCAAACCCTCAGCCAGGTGCCACTCCACTCAAACTACGCTGTATGCATAAAAATCTTCTAGCAGGAGAATTATCTGTGAGAACTGAGCAATAACCTCTTAGAGGATCTCACTGTCAAGGATCATGTGGTGGAAGACACTGTGACATTAAATAGGCATGAACCATGACAGCAATTGCCTATGCTGATGTGATTAAGGGTGCAGTAAAGGCTGATACGTGTCATTGACAAAAACAGCCAGCCCACATTTTGCTCTGCAATTGGTAATGTTTTCTCTTCAGTGGAGGCTATTGTCTCCCATCACAGGAGTGTCAATAGGTTCAAAAATGTTTCTTGCAAACAGAGACACAATGGTCTTTCCAGCACTATGAGCTTCATTTCCTCTATGTGAATGCTGTAACCCATTACATGGGTGCAATTTTATCTACTTTGTTTCTTCTACCCTCCTATTGTGACAGTGGGCAACTGATCAGTGGGGTAGGACAAGCAGGACTTGCAGACACAGATGTGGAAGCATCAGTGTTGTGTGGTTTGAGGAGTATTTGGCTTTTGGGTAGCAAGCCTACCACTAGAATTTGACATTGAAACATTTTCTTCCATAGTCTTCCAGTTGCCATGACCACTACTCTTATGTCCTTATGGCAAGATCACCTGCAGGTGCAGGATTTTGATCGTTTTTTGTGAGTTGACTAGTGCATATGTTTCTGTTGATGATGTAGGCAGTGGGGAGCTGGCATGGTAATTACGATGATAAATAATCACTCTCACTCTCAGCACTTGCTACGAATACTTTTATTCTCGGAGCATATACACAATGGATGTAGCATAGACCGCGAACTAAAAAGAATTGATCTGGCAAAGATACAGTTCCTCTCGCTGCAGTATAGGGCAGCAATAATATTGGGGGGTAGAGTCAGTGGTTCTACATCCCCACACTGTCTTCACTGCTGTAACAGCACAGGCCACAAATGCTGTGATTTGGTGGACTACAATTACTCTCTGAGTCCATTGAATGTGATTACTTTCATTATTTTTACTTATTACATTCTTTCTCTGCTTGGAAAATAGGGTAATCATTTCTCCAATCTGAGAGTTATCTGAAGTAGTCAATGTACACCAATGGGGTACATGCTGCCTGCTTCATGTGTGCCTCAACATATTTGCTGTAAGATGTCTTACCCTTGTAGGTCATTACCATAAGATCCAACTAGTGATATTTAAAACATCACATGGTACTGGTGATGAATGCCCTAACCACTGGACACATTACTACCTGTGTTTACATATTGTGGTAAGTAGGAATGCTAAATCATAATAAATGTAACAGTTTTTCCAGGTCTTTATTGTTCCTACTAGTGACTTGTTCTGCATCCATGATCCATTGATAAGCTGCTTCATATTTTAAAATCATGTCCGTGAGGTCTCTACATGTTACCCTTTCTACTATTTGGAGAATAGAAGCCAGCCTCACTGTTTCCTTTTCTATAAATAGTATGTCATTAAACAGGCCCATTATTAACTTATATTGTCAAAATTCAAACAACGGAAACTCTAGGTAAGAATATTAACAATGTAGGAAAAGACACATTGCTACTTACCATAAAGTTTACATGTTAAGTTGCAGACAGACACAATTAAAAGACACTTAAACATAAACTTTCAGCCAAAGCCTTCATCAGAAAAAGAGAAACACATCATTCATTCACACAAGCAAGCACACCTCACGCACACATGACTGCCACCTCCAGCAGCTCGGCCAAAATGGGGGAGTTGGGGAAACCTTCTCAGAAGATCCCTCCCTTCTCCCATCATCAAAACCATATCATTAGATACTTGAACCCTGATAGTTTCATCACAGCTTTCAGGATAGTTATTTAAGAACTCTGACTCATTATGACTCTTTTTCATGGAACTGAGGTACTTAATGGCTCAGGAGGACTTTTCAATATCTGCTGTTATCCATTTGTTTTGTGAGATTCTGATATGATGTCTTTTCAAAATTCAATTTAAAAATGTTGAGAATTTAGAGATTTTCACATTTATACCAGTTTCTCCATATAATTCATCTCAACTTTGGTTTGCTTGTTATTTTGAAATATCTTCTATTTTTGTTTCTGATGTCTTTTGCAAGCTTGCAATTTCGGGATTTTCCCATGGCAGATTTTACTGTTGTTGTTTGCCAGAAATGGTCTGACAGCCAAAGATATTTTTCAGCTACATCACACTTTTCCCTGTCCATGTTTGTGGCCACATTGTCAATCACCAATGGAGCCACTGCAGTAATATTTATTACACTATTGACCAACAGGGACATGCCAAAACTCTAAAGAATATTGATGAGGGTTCTAGTTGTTTTGTTTTGATATTTGTGTTTATGTCTCCACAGAGAGGTTTGTTTACTTTTCTGTCTGAGACTTTTAGAACTTCTGTTAATGGTGCAGATGTGCAGATGTATATCAGAATTAGCTGGTACAAGTCTCAATGTGATTAAAGCAATATTTTTGTTAGAATCAAAGTTTTTAAGAAAAATTAAAGGTGCTAAATATTGGACTTAGAAATTTGAAAATTTGTATGACGCTTCAGTTCAACATAAAAATAATAACTACCTGACCCCATGAAGCTACATCTAATAGTTTTCGAATAATTTACTGAAAACTAAATTTGGAACAAAAATGTCCTTATTTATAGTAGATTAAGTATATGTTATATTAATGCTAAAAAGTTTTGGTTACAGCACATGATGAAACCTATTAAATTATACAGCTATAACAAGTTTTAGGACCTTGATGTTAATAACAACCAATACAAGGTCTCTTAAAGTTGTAGTTCAGAGGTCATATTCTACTGACAGTTCTGGTATAAAAATTCTAGAAAGCAAAGTTTTAATGCAGGCTTCTTCTTTGATTTTTACCGACTTACCTACATGCATGCAAAAATTATGAAGATTCTAAATTGATTCATAACATTGTTATTAAATATTGTGTGTCTAAGAAAGCGGCTGTTCAGAGACTTCTACCGTGTGCATAGGGCAGATGACAACAGGTGTTCCCTTGGCTGTCCACTGCGCCACATATTTAAATAAAGCCTAAGTGGAAAGACTAGGCTTCACTTCACACCCAGCCACCGTAAGATCCACATCAGTCAAACGCCGAAGTGCGCGCTGCCTCAGATGATGTCAGAGACAGGCTGTTACAAAACACTTATTTTCATAATAATAGATGGTGAACTCACAAGGACTGTACACTGTCCTGGATCACTTAGATTTCTCAAAAGTAATGGTTAGTGTGCTGCTCGTAATGTTAACTAATCTGTGTGGCAAGTGGTGACAATTATTTTCCACTTTTGTGGTGAGCATTTATTTTGTTCAAATATTTGTGTACTCAGCTTTTGTAGCAAGATTTTATAATTCATTTTCTAAATACTATTTGTTAACTACATCTTTACCAATAAATTCAATATAACTATTTGTTAATTTAAAAAAATTACTTAATTCACAGCGAAATTGTCTAATTAATTTTTTTTAATTTTTAGATCCAATTCTTTCTTATTTTGATTTCCAGTGATTCCAATGTTGGTTTAATTTTTTCTAAATCTTTAGATTAAGTAACTCATATTTTATTTTTCCCAGTACCTTATTTCCAAAACTATCGATTTATTACATTCAAAATATCAGTGCAATAATAACCATCTGACAGTAGCCTTAACACAAATGTACACCAGCTGATGGCTGAAGATGATAAATATGGTGGATTGGCAGTTGAAGCTATGAAGTAGAAGTTACGTGATTAAATTACAAGATGAAGTGATTTCTACGCGACTGCATTCTACAAGTAAGCTTCGCTTTATGGCCTTTTTCGATATAAGCTGAATCTGATTGGCTGAGCTCTGAATCTTAAAAGTTCTAACAATCACAATTATCCTTAGAGAGCTTCCGTCCCCTTCTCTGGGCTACGTTTCATTTGATTAACCAACGATCTCCGTTCTACTATTCTCCACTAAAAAGTCGTTCCTCGCTATTCCTGTCTCGCTTCTCTTCAAATGAGGCAGCTCCTCTCCAGCACTGTTGTGCTCTCTGTCTATCTGGAAAAAGTTTGATGAAGCAATATTCAGAGTTGTTATGTACATAAACAATGTTTTTTGAAAGACCTACGCGTTCGTCGGCATCTCACGCTTTTCAGAAGCCTAAACAGGGGTTACCATTCCATCTGCAAGATACGGATGTCTGGTGACCATCCCAAAAGTTGACTTCCTATGTTTGGTGGACAATAACACACCTTGGTATAAATTCTTCCTCACTCCATTTCGTTAAATTATTGCATAGACGGTCAGTACAGAACATCTAAACTGTTCTCTATCTGCATGGCAGCACTCTGGGGTGTCTCAGGGGAGCATGTGGGCCAACTGAAGCAATGACCACGTACCCCCACTGGTCTTCTCAAAAAGACGCAGCACTGTGTGTAACTGCTCGGCGCTTGGCTCGGCACCTGTGTCGACCAGTATGCGGCCAAAACATTTCACTTATTTTCAGCTACCATGCAAATCTGTTTTAGATTACGTAGTATCTTGTAGAAGACACCATTTTAAAGCACAGAGCATCCTGTGTGATGTTGTCTGAGTTAGGGAATTTTTTTTAGTCATGACTAGAATGAGAGGTAATTTCACATTTCGACATCACCCACAGGATGACAACCGCCTCCCACACACAGAAGAATGGCCTCAGATAGCGCATTAATAAGACTCTGACAGATGTATGTAGGTGTCAAACAGTGAGAGTGGGATTCATAAGACGCTGGCAGATATGTCCCCGATGTTTTTAGGTGTCAAACAGTGAGAGTGGGACACAATGCTACTCATCATGACATTCACATGCAACACAGCGAAAGATAACAGTACAGACTTCAGCTCATTCTTGCTGCTTCGTGGTTGTGATGCCAAAACGACAATGGATACAATGTTTCCATTTGAACCACACGACACTCAGGATGACTACATCAACATCTCATGTCATGACCATAGAAGCAAGACAGCTAACATGCATATGGGCTGTGGGTGGCCAGGAGAAGGACCAAAAGCGTTAGAACACCAAGCACCAATTAGTGAGATAGAGCCTGGAACAGTTGGTTTGGATGTTTTCTCCTGTGAGGAAAGTAGAACTATCGGAAAGTTACTAAAGCGCTACTTTGTTACTTGCTGAATGTCACATATGTCTTCATGAAGAAGACAAAGTGCAGGGACGTCATCCATATGAAGCCCCACTACAGTCCAGAGGTGCAGATCACGATGGGAATGTCAAGGAAACTGAAGACCCACTCAACATTCATGAAGCTGATGAATCTTCAGCCGAGTGGGCTACCTTCGATAGTCATCAGTGAGAAGAGAATGTAACAACATGACAACAATGTGAGGATCCGCCAGTCCAACGATACAGAGGATCACTGGCAAAATCTAGATCCAAGGCGCTGTAGTCAGGTCCAATGAGAATTTCTGAAACAGTGGGTCTCTGTTTCTCTAGGAGAGGTAGCAATACCAGGAGCTATGGCATACCCAGTTCACTTAGCATTGCTTGTTGGCGAGCTGCTGGTCGACAGTTCAGATGCAACCATCAGCAACTCTTTGTAATTTAGTATATATCTTTTCTGGAAGGTTCTTGAAATCTTATGTTTGTAATGTTTCTATATTCTGGTATATTCTATGTTTCTATAAATACCAGCAATCCAGAACATCCAACATTTGCCTAAATATCTGCATTCTCTATCAAAGAATTCAATTTTGTTCTAGCTGTACTTCTGTGTCAGTAATAAACGTCCCTTCAGCCCTAAATATTGTAATCCAATGATGAATCTGGATTCGGATTCGGACTTGATTGTGGTTGTAATGTTATACATACGTAGGTGAGTTATTTGGCTGCCTAGACTTGGTAGGAGATGAATCTATGTATGTGGCTGAACACTAGTGGACCCAGCAGCCAGGGTGTGATGTGGCCAAAGCGCCATTGCTGGGCCAGATGCAGAGACTGTGCTGGAACATTGGCCAAAATTGGTGGAGTCGAGAACAGTCTGAAATAAGGTTACTTACAGCTCTTAAAAATTTCGTAGTAAATCACATTTAAATAATAGATCAAACCTGAATACCTCTCTGATATCAGAAAAATTAGGCGCATCAATGAACCAATAATATTTCAATATCTTAAGAATTACAGAAGTTTATATTTTACAGTGACTAAACATTTTCACAGTGAGCCTTTGAATTAACAACTTTTAAATGTTTCATGCGATTCCAACAACCGATATCTCAGTTGATATCACTGACCTACAGGTATCATCCATAAAAGCTATTCATTTGTATCTATTTTATTTTTGGATTTATTATGTATACGTATCTTTTTCATTATGAAAATATCTGTCGGAACATCGTATTCTCCACACTAACACAGCAGCTGAATGCAGCATGAATACTTCATATCTTTTCAAACTTGTGTCACTATTTAGGCAGTCTGCTATTATTTTCACAAAATCGTTATTTAAATGTTGATTGCAGTTGGTATTAGAAGCCATAGTAATTTAGAAGTGGACAATTGTATGTGTTATCTGGCACCATCACTGAAAGGAAATCCAAAAGGTGCTTCTATCAGAAATACATAAGTAATTGTTTAAACAACATTTAACGACACTTTGTTGTCATTTAATGTGAGCTCACTGGCGAGAGAATGCCAGCTTATCTATTTATGAACAAAGCTCTAGTAATATTTCAGTGTGCTCAAACGTTTATAACATTGTTGTAATATATTCGTTTAATTAAGATAGTGGTCAAGTTAATTCAGAACCATGTCTGCACAAGATCACAATGATGTATTGTGGAGGGGATAGCATTCAACTAATGGAGAAGCAGACAGTGGCCAATGCTGCGTAAGTCAAGTGCAGACAGACACTTTTTGAGAGATGTGCTCTAGGAATCGATTCTATACACGTTCATGGGCATTCTGGAAGAACGGAGACCTTTCTATAGTAATGTGGGTTATTCGATCGTGTAGGTTATTGATTCTGGGCGATGAATGGCTGCTACAATACTCTAACGTTTGAAGGGACTCACATGAAGTCCGTATGTGCTCCAGCGCAGAACTTTAACTTTTTACGATCGCATTACGGAATTGAGAATAGACGGAGTATGAGCTCCTACTCATTATCTCACGTGTTTTAATTTGTAAATCATCGGGCTGAACACTGAACTATTTAGAGCTGGCGAATATTTCGTGTATTGTGATCACGAGAATTGTCTTAATTCTCGAGTCTTGGATGATTGTTTACTTTAGGGATTCTGCTATAATTCTTGTAACACTCTGAACACAACTTCAGTGCATTTAACAAGATTATTTATGTTCGTACTATACTTATTTATTGTAGGACCACTTTCCGTTTATTAAGGCTTTGATTTTATCTATAAACATCGTAAAACATAAATCTCTGTCGTCTTCATTAATTATAGACGTTAGAATAGAACCTTTTTTTATTAATTATTCATTTATCTTTACTTAACATCTTTCATTTTTGAGTCACCAGTCGTCTGATTGGTTTGATTGGTCCCGCCACGAATTCCTCTCCTGGGCCAAACTCATCTTCTCAGAATAGCACTTGTTACACACATCCTCAGCTATTTGCAGGATGTATTCTAATCCCTGTCTTACTCTACAGTTTTTGCCCTCTACAGTTTCCTCTAGTTCCATAGAATGTATTCCCTGATATCTTAACAGATGTCCTATCATTCTTTTCCATCTGCTTGTCAGTGTTTTCCACATATTCCTTTCCCCTCCGATTCTGCGCAAAACCTCCTTATTCCTTACCTCATCAGTCCACCTAATTTTCAACATTCGTCCATAGTACCACATCTCAAATGCTTTGATTCTCTTCTGTTCCTGTTTTCCCACAGTCAATATTTCACTACCATACAATTCTGTGCTCCAAACATTCATTCTCAGAAACTTCTTCCCCAAATTATGGCTTATGTTTGACACTAGTAGACTTTTCTTGACCAGGAATGCCCTTTTTGCCAGTACTATTGTGCTTGCGATGTCCACTTTGCTCCATCTGTAATTGGTTATTTTGCTGCCTAGGTAGTATAATTCCTTAACTTCATCTACTTCGTGAGCATCAATCCTGATGTTAAGTTTCTCGCTGTTCTCATTTCTGCAACTTTTCATTACTTTCATCTTTCTATGTTTTACTCTCAGTCCATATTCTGTACTCATTAGATTGTTCATTCCATTCAACAGATCATGTAATTCTTCTTCGCTTTCACTCAGGTTAGCAGTGTCATCAGCGAATCGTATCATTGGTACCCTTTCACCTTGAATTTTAATTCCACTCATGAATCTTTCTTTTATTTCCATCATTGCTTCTTCGATGTACAGATTGAACAGTAGTTGTGAAAGACTACACTCTTTTTAATCCGACCACTTCGACCATGGTCATCCACTTTTATTATTCCCTCTTGGTTCTTGTAAGTATTGTATATTACCTGTCACTCCTTATAGCTTACTACAATTTTTCCTCAGCATTCCAGGTCGACAAATCATATGAATGTGTCTTGATTTTTCTTTAGTCTTGCTTACATTATCAACCGTAATATCAGAATTGCTTCTCTGGTGTCTTCACCTTTCCTAAAGCCAAACTGATTGTCATCTAACACATCCTCAATTTTCTTTCCCATTCTTCTGTATATTATACATGTCAGCAACTTGCATGCATGAGCTGTTAAGATTACTGTGCAATAATTCTCGCACTTGTGAGCTCTTGTAGTCTTCGGAATTGTGTGGATGATATTTTTCCAAGTCAGATGGCACATCACCATCTCCATACATTCTACACACCAACATTAATAGTCGTTTTGTTGCCACTTCCACCAATGATTTTAGAAAGTCTGAATGAGTGTTATCTATCGCTTCTGCCTTGTTTGTTCTTATGTCCTCCAGAGCTCCCTAAAATTCTGATTCTAATACTAGATCCCATTTCTCCTCTAAATCGACTCCTATTTCTTTTTCTATCACTTCAGATGAATCTTCCCCTTCATAGAGGCCTTCAATGTACTTTTTCCACCTATCCGCTCTCTCCTCTGCATTTAACACTGGAATTCCCGTGACACACTTAATGTTACCACTCTTGTTTTTAATTTCACCGAAGGATGTTTTGTCTTTCCTATATACCGAGTCAGTTCTTCCAACAATCATTTCCTTTTCGATTCCTTCACATTTTTCATGCAGCCATTTCGTTTTAGCTTCTAGATGCGCCTCCTGTTTATTTCATTCCTCAGCGACTTGTATTTCTGTATTCCTGGATTTCCCTGAACATTTTTGTACTTGCTTCTTTCATCAATCAACTGATGTATTTCTTCTGTTACCCACGGTTTCTTCGCATTTACCTTCCTTGTAATTATGTTTTTTTAAAAAAAAAAAACTTCTATGACTGCCATTTTTAGCGATGTCCATTCCTCTTCACTATACTGCCTACTGAGTTATTCCTTCTTGCTGTATCTATAGCCTCAGAGAACTTCTAACGTATCTCGTCATTCCTTGCAAGGGAACCTCCCCATCGCATCCCCCCTCAGATTTAGTTATAAGTTGGCACAGTGGATAGGCCTTGAAAAACTGAACACAAATCAATCGAGAAAACAGGAAGAAGTTGTGTGGAACTATGAAAAAAATAAGCAAAATATACAAACTGAGTAGTCCATGTGCAAGATAGGCAACATCAAGGACAGTAAGAGCTTAGGAGCGCCGTGGTCCCATGGTTAGCGTGAGCAGCCACAGATTAGGGGATTCTTGGTTCAAGTCTTCGCTCGACTGAAAAGTTTTATTTCCTTATTTTCTCAAAGTTATGATCTGTCTGTAACGTGTATCCACAGAACATGTGACCTGTAATAGAAAAGTGTCCTGATGATCTCTCCAGTGGCAAAAGATTCCGTAGTAGTCACCCATTCGGATCTCCGGGAGGTGACTGCCAAGGGGGAGGTAACCATGATAAAAATATTGGATAACCAACGAAAGGATAACGTTCTAAGAGTTAGGACGTGGAATGTCAGAAGCTTGAACGTGGTAGAGAACCTAGAAAATCTGAAAAGAGAAATGTAAATGCTCAATCTGGATGTAGGAGGGGTCAGTAAGGTGAAATGGAAAGAAGACAAGGATTTCTGGTCAGGTGAGTATAGGGTAATACCAACAGCAGCAGAAAATGATACAACGGGAGTAGGATTCGTTGTGAATAGGAAGGTAGGGCAGAGAGCGTGTTACTGCGAGCAGTTCAGTCATGGAGGTAAGAATAAGGGTAGATGGCGCTACGTATCCCAGCCGTACTACGTTTTGAAGCCATGGGGGCGTGGCTCGCTGCCATGACACTGACCAAAACATTGTCAGTGTGCTATAGCGCTGCGTGTATTAAAGTCGCTAATTGCACCATATATGCATGTAACGTCATCAGATTGGTTGTTTCAAAGTTTTTGTTTAAAATAAAACCTCGTAAAGGCGAAATTCCGCGTTTCTTCTGATTAAAAATAGTTTTTAATGTAATATTACGAATAGCTAGTCTTCAATGTAAACGATACAATTTTGTTAATTCAGTAATCAACGTGTATCACAAACTAGGGTTCTTTCTTTACTTATTCTTACGATCATCTGATTGGACGAAGCAATGCCAGATTTACGAAAAGTGACGACGTCTTTTCCGATTTTCGTGACATACAAACCAAAACGATTCAGTTGTTTGAGTTCAGAATGATGTATTGTAGCAGCTATTTACTAATGTGTAACGGACTGATTGCGGTTCTGACCACCATCTATATCTGAAGAGGGGTAACCAAATGATCTGTCTTTGTTGTTAATTATTTAAACAATGAAGCAGCAGATAAATAAGTCTGATAAAATAACTCAATGTGAGTTAATGTTTAGCCAACAACCTGTCACATTGTGCAAAAAATGGCTCTGAGCACTATGGGACTTAACATCTATGGTCATCAGTCCCCTAGAACTCAGAACTACTTAAACCTAACTAACCTAAGGACATCACACAACACCCAGCCATCACGAGGCAGAGAAAATCCCTGACCCCGCCGGGAATCGAACCCGGGAACCCGGGCGTGGGAAGCGAGAACGCTACCGCACGACCACGAGATGCGGGCTCACATTGTGCACAACTTCATTCTGTTGTCAAGTGGAATATAACTGCGGAGAATCCCAAGAAATATAAATTAGGTGTTTGTTATACACAAAACAGGTACTTTCAGTTTGGATAACATTGACCCTGAGGAAGAAAACAAAACTCTTTGCCATACAGTTCATACACTCTTCAATACATACCCACATTTCTTCTGTTAAGTGATATGTAGCAGCTCTAATATGAGACTGGGGCACTTTTTTTTTTTTTAGTAACTAACAAATCAACTGCAGCAGCAGCACTTAAATGACATGTCTGTTAGCCAAGGCAGTATAACAGTGTTCCAATTTTCATCTGCTATGGGACTCATTTTAATATTAATAAGGAGTTCTACTTATTGCTTACTTACCTTAGGTTCCAATTTCTTATTTTGGTATGGAAGAGATTTGTTAACAGGGCAACAATGTCCCAGTGTTTTTAGGTAGCTTAGGTATAAACCATTCTTCATTGAGCTTTGTTTATGTCATTCCCTATTTTATAACTTTCATTCCTTTAAATGCAAGCCTTTCTTGTCAAGCTGACAGGTATTTACAGTGGTACAAAATGAAATTATGAAGGGATTGAGACAGATCATGGAGCAAAACTTTACATCATAGTTTGAGAAGTGTGGAATGTCTCAATCAATAAGCAGAAGCTTCATTGCTTGCCAATGGCAAAGTTTTACTAACATTGAAACTAGGATTTGCTTTTGAAATCATTATCCTAATAAAAATATAGGCTATATATTCCTTATTCATTCATAAAAAGTATGGGAACTGCGAATGAAATAAAGCATAAATATTAGGTACTATATTCAGAATTTTATTCCAGCAAAAAAGCTTTTCTTGATCTGTTGTTATCCACTTTGTTGAACTGCTTGTTACAGGCATACAGAAAAATTATTACAATGTGACTTTTCAGTTAACTGCCTTTTTCACAAGATTGTGGAATTTAAAAATAACAGTTCTATGTAAAAAAAAAATATTATATGAAATTGTAACAAAGTCCACATCATTGCTTGTTGAGAATGAAAGAAATGTCTCAGTCTCCTGACTGATACAAATGTAATACTATTTACCATTCCACATACATATGATTTATCACAGTGGTCTTGCATAAACCAGGAAAGTAGTCAAGCAAATAAACATAAGAAAATATGCAATCATTTATAAAATATGTCTTACTACAGATATAAATGTTGTGGGCTGTAGTTTCTGTACAACACATGGGTTACATTTCAATGGATTAGGGGAGAGACTGCTAGAAAATTTAGTGCCCAATGAAGCAGTGAAAAACCAATAACACCCACCTGCGAACACTACTATCTCTCATTTTTTGAGAGTAAACCACTGTTGGACTAGATCACCAAAAAATATAATTTGTAATGACACAAAAGCAAAAACCATAACATACCACATAATGATAGGAATGTATTTCAATGTGACAAAAATGAGGCAATTCTATTTCTCATTAATATGTTGTCACTCGTGGAAACTTCATTGACAACACTGGCTAGAACATACTACAGCATACTCTGCCAAACAATGGCTAAATATTTCAAAAAGAAATGTATGTCCCATTTGGAAGCACACAGATCACAAGCTATTGCAGAACCAGTACTGCATACTGGTATGGTGGAGTATCAATCACTTAGAAACACTCTACATATAGTGTAGTTCCAAATGTTGGTTTGAGGAAGATATATTTGAAAGGTATTACACACACACACACATAAAATTATAATTGTCTGACTCCATCACACACCAGGAGCAAATTTTCATAGATACACTGAATATGCTAGTACTAATAGTTTTAAGATACAGACATCACAAACATTTTGTAGCTGGTTATAACAACATAGACATAACGGAAAAGGAAGAATGTGCATCATTTATTAATTACAATAAGGTTACATTCCCAGTTTGCCTCAATATAATGAGTGCTTTATACAAGATGCCTCACACACTAGACCTCTGTGTACAAATATCAGTTACTGACCTTAAAAGAGTACCAGTTTTGTATAGATTGTCCTGATTTTACTTTCATGCAATGCATCACTTATTCTCTTGGCTGCATGTTTTTGCCGTGTCAGGAGGTATCGTGTGGCAATTGCTTTAGTCAGCAGTATCATATGATTGCCCAAGGGATGCTGATTTTTCATGTGGTCTGCTAACTCCTTAAACACTGGCGCGCGCACACACACACACACACACACACACACACACACACACACAAACTACTCTTTCTATGAATGAGAGAATAAGCAACATGGCTACCACCCCCTCTCAACACGGATAAACATGGTTCACATTTTAAGGTTTTCTCTAAGTGACGCACCACAAATCCAGCTATATATACTACAATATGGACTGCCACTTCAGAGAGATAAATTCCAGTAGCAAAGTAATCGTGGTCATTGTCAGTTGTCGCTGCACTATTTTCTGTGCTTAGTAACTGCCACCGTTCCGAAGTGTTATTTATGTGATCTTCAACATCGGAACTGCTGAAAGTAAGAATGGGAATATCTTCCAAAGTTATACAATTCCCTCTTTCTGATCCACAGATCTCACTATGAATTACACTCCTGGAAATTGAAATAAGAACACCGTGAATTCATTGTCCCAGGAAGGGGAAACTTTATTGACATATTCCTGGGGTCAGATACATCACATGATCACACTGACAGAACCACAGGCACATAGACACAGGCAACAGAGCATGCACAATGTCGGCACTAGTACAGTGTATATCCACCTTTTGCAGCAATGCAGGCTGCTATTCTCCCATGGAGACGATCGTAGAGATGCTGGATGTAGTCCTGTGGAACGGCTTGCCATGCCATTTCCACCTGGCGCCTCAGTTGGACCAGAGTTCGTGCTGGACGTGCAGACCGCGTGAGACGACGCTTCATCCAGTCCCAAACATGCTCAATGGGGGACAGATCCGGAGATCTTGCTGGCCAGGGTAGTTGACTTACACCTTCTAGAGCACGTTGGGTGGCACGGGATACATGCGGACGTGCATTGTCCTGTTGGAACAGCAAGTTCCCTTGCCAGTCTAGGAATGGTAGAACGATGGGTTCGATGACGGTTTGGATGTACCGTGCACTATTCAGTGTCCCCTCGACGATCACCAGTGGTGTACGGCCAGTGTAGGAGATCGCTCCCCACACCATGATGCTGGGTGTTGGCCCTGTGTGCCTCGGTCGTATGCAGTCCTGATTGTGGCGCTCACCTGCACGGCGCCAAACACGCATACAACCATCATTGGCACCAAGGCAGAAGCGACTCTCATTGCTGAAGACGGCACGTCTCCATTCGTCCCTCCATTCATGCCTGTCACGACACCACTGGAGGCGGGCTGCATGATGTTGGGGCGTGAGCGGAAGACGGCCTAACGGTGTGCGGGACCGTAGCCCAGCTTCATGGAGACGGTTGCGAATGGTCCTCGCCGATACCCCAGGAGCAACAGTGTCCCTAATTTGCTGGGAAGTGGCGGTGCGGTCCCCTACGGCACTGCGTAGGATCCTACGGTCTTGGCGTGCATCCGTGCGTCGCTGCGGTCCGGTCCCAGGTCGACGGGCACGTGAACCTTCCGCCAACCACTGGCAACAACATCGATGTACTGTGGAGACCTCACGCCCCACGTGTTGAGCAATTCGGCGGTACGTCCACCCGGCCTCCCGCATGCCCCCTATACGCCCTCGCTCAAAGTCCGTCAACTGCACATACGGTTCACGTCCACGCTGTCGCGGCATGCTACCAGTGTTAAAGACTGCGATGGAGCTCCGTATGCCACGGCAAACTGGCTGACACTGACGGCGGCGGTGCACAAATGCTGCGCAGCTAGCGCCATTCGACGGCCAACACTGCGGTTCCTGGTGTGTCCGCTGTGCCGTGCGTGTGATCATTGCTTGTACAGCCCTCTCGCAGTGTCCGGAGCAAGTATGGTGGGTCTGACACACCGGTGTCAATGTGTTCTTTTTTCCATTTCCAGGACTGTAGTAGCCTCTTGTATGCTGCAACAAACTGGCGAGCAGTGGGGTTGTTATTCCAACCACCACGACTTCGGATGGCACTAAAAAACATTTCCAAGTGGTCCTGAGAACATTTGTAAAGAGGCAGAAACTTCAGTAGAGGAGCATGAGTTTGTGTCCCCACTACTTTGCTATACATGTGTAAAACACTGGATATACACACCAGGAATCCAACAAACCCTGTCTTTCTATTTGAGTCAACAACTCTCATTGCTTGAGGATTTGGACCAACAGTGAGTTCCTTGATGTACCTCTGTGCCTTTAAAAGAAATTCCTCTACAGCACTAAAATTTGCTGTATTTAATGCCTGCTTGAAACCACTTTGTAAAAGTGTTCTGGAATTGCAGACATCAAAGAGACAGTTGAAAATGCGTATAAATTTTACTGTTGCAGATGCAGATGCCTGTTCAAAACCTGGGAGTTTCATATCACAACAGTACTGTATGGCATCTGCCACAGAATTGCTAAGCAGCTGAGTAGCCAGTTTCACCTTCATTTTATTTTTAAAAAAAATTAAGGTGACTGGCAGTGATCTTGTTGCCTATGTGGAGCCCTTCCTTGACCTGTAATTTATGTAACAGTTCCAAAAAGTGCCAAGAAATGACACCACCTTGCTCATCCCAAAGAAATTTTTTATCTCCTAAAGCATTGCGCACAAGTTTCAACATATGTGGAAGGTCTAGGAAAAATGACATTTCATGATCATTCCCTTCAACTGAAAAAGTACTTTTCAAAGTTTCACAATTGAGACTGCAGCCTAAACATCTAGCCATTGACAAATTGCTAGCTGAACCATCACATGTGAGCGAAACAACTTTCACACCACTTGAATTGGCAAGATCAATGCACTGTTTAACTATCTCAGCTTTTTGCTCACAAGTTATACCAGCAGTCACGAAATACCCAACTGGGAGCTTCCAAGAAGCATTAATAGCCACAAGAATGAGCACAAATGCATCTTTGGCAATGGGCAAATTATATGTGTCTACAGATGACCCCATGTCAACATAACCGTAATAGCATGTACCATCAAATTCTACATGTTGCCTGATGGCAATTTCATCAACTACCAAGCTACATATAGTTGGAAACTTTGTTTCACGGTGACTAGCTTCTGCCGTGATTACCTTAAACGCCTCGGATGTGAAGCCAGGTGCTCCACCCACACACTGGTACCACTTTGTTAATGTTCTGGGGTGTGGCAAACATGTATTAAAACAGCGCCTAACATAATTATATGCCCTGTGGGAATAAAAATGCAGTGTTAAGGCAAAGGAGCGCAGTTCTGGGCTGTATGACCTAGGTACAGCCTGTGCCCCAGCTTTCGCAGTTTGTCGCTGCAGCAAGTCTCTCTGCATTCAAGGTACGCTTTCTAGTATATTTAGTGAGCTTTCATCCACAAGATGCTTGTCCTTCAGTACCTTAATGATAGCACTCAAAGAAGCCACTTTCTTCTTAAGTCGTCGCTTAGACTGCTGAAGAGTTTTAATTTGTTTTTTGTACTGATCAGTTTTTCTTATGAGGTGTTCACACTTCGTCTTCAGTTCCTCACTTCCAGAGGATGTCTGACTACGTTCTGGTGGTCCTGCAGTGTACTCAGGAACAAGAGCAGGAACTACTTCATCCTGCACTCTGCTGACGGCAACCAAAACTGAAGATGGAAAGGAAGAGCTCTCCTTCTGCAATGGTGGTTTTCTATTCTTGTCTCCCTAAATGAAATAAACGGATGGAAAACATTAAGAACTGTTTTTAACAGATGGTTGAAGGTGTTACTGTCTTTGTCATGAACAGCATGTTACAGCCCACTAATTACTCCTATTCTTAGTCCTTTCCAGAAATATAAATTCTATTTTTCCAGCAACTATTTATCTTGTTCATAAAATACTCATTACTCTATTAAAAACCATTGTTGTGTTCAGCAGACAACTTGAAATGCCTCCCATGTGCGAAGCTACAATTAATACACACTTATTGAAAAAACATAAACTTTGAACATGTAAAATATTTCTGGTGGGGTGTCTTGTTTAACCATCACACTGTATCACTATGGGTGCTGTCAGTTAACAAGTTACCGGTCCAACAGTTAATGATATAAAATTGTGTGTTATATCTAATTTTGCATTAGTGGTTGGTGCATATCCAATGTTCCACAGTTATGGATAATGTTAACAAGAAGGTACTGCCAAAGCTTTTTAATCAATGATATCTTTCAATGGAGAATGTCAATGAATAGTGCATCAAACAAAAGAAATGTTCATTTGCTGTGCTTAACCCAAATACAGAGTTATATTTAACACAGCCCAAGTGTTAATTTCTGTGACTTCACTAAATAATTATACCAGACAAACTTGTTAGCTTCAGTAGTCTCATAATCTAAACAGCGAACCTGAATTTTCTTCTCAAATATTCTCTTGTGTGCAGAGGCTGATGCTCATCAAAAAGGAGTTTCATAAATTTGTTTCTACATGACAATGCGAAGAACCAGATTATCTCTTTATAACATACTGTGTAGCTGCAGAAACACTTCAGTGTTCCAGCACCTCCCCTCTTAAATTCTATATACAGCATGGAATCATTCCTAGGCAAAAGCTATGTGTAAGGACCTAATCAGGTGGAAAGTGAAATTAATGTATTCGAATGACCTGAAGGAATACTCCCAAAATCAACATATATAAGTAAAACTAGAGCTGTCTCAATTACTCCTAAAACATAACTGCCATTAGCTAGCAAAGACAGTGCAATAAAAATGTTGTACAACACAGTAGACCAGACAAAGTGAGATGTTCACAAACTACTGCCTTAAATATTCACATAACTGATATAATTTACTTCACACATGTATTCCATTACTTTCGGAGTTAGAGCTAAATAATAGAAACTGAAAACTAAGTTAGCTATACCCTCCCTCCAAAGCCCCATAAATACATTTTGTTTGTAATACGTACTGGGACATTTCAGTTAAGTTACTCTACTGGGAAACATTGTTCATTACCACCAATATTTACTGAAATACGGTACATAGAATGGCAAATCTACACAGTGTACTGTTTAGGCCTATACTTTACGCCAGTTAATGTAGTGTTAGCTTTTAATTTGGTACATGATGAAGACAAAGTGAGTTACTCAACACTTTGATTATCGACGATACGTACGTATTATACTGAAATGTGAACTTGAAAACTAAGAATTTAATTCTTTGAATTAACATACCTTTTGCAAATGTTTTGGGTGTGTAGGGAAAACTGATGGTACAGCATTTTCTCAGAGCCTTACTGTTGAAAGGGAAGTTCGGTCTATGTCCTCTCCTCGGAAATGCTGAGAACATATAGAGCTCCATTTAGACGCACGCCAATTCTTCCTCCTCATGGCATTCTCCCACAGAGCTTTCCGACTTTCATTTTTAGGAAATCTAAAATCATACAGGAGAAAACCACGCTATAGTACAAGTACTGATGTAGCACACGTTCATTCACAATGAAGTTGTAAAATCACAATTAACGAGACAACTTACACATGAAATGTTATTCACATCACAATCAGAACGATTCGTACATCCGAACACCACACAAGTCACTATAATAACGCAAAATTCTTCCAAAAGCGAGCGACAAGCCTATGCACACAAGCTTACAGCAGCAATGTTTTCGTCGGACTGAGATGGCTACCCTCGGCTTCACATAGCTTCGCAGCTGTGACGTCACGGTGTCTCCCTCTATTCTCCTCCATGAGTTCAGTGATACGGTTGATGTTATCAGAATCGACAGCAAACCAACATCGACAACGATAGTACACATACACATGCCGACATCACAAGATGAAAATGAAGAGATAGAGAAAGTATAGGAGGATAATGAAAGAGTAATACAGTACATAAAGGGAGATGAAAATCTGATAGTCATAGGGGATTGGAATGTAGTTGTAGGGGAAGGAGTAGAAGAAACAGTTAGAGGAGAATATGGGCTTGGGGCAAGGAATGAGAGAGGAGAAAGACTAATTGAGTTCTGTAATAATTTTCAGCTAGTAATTGCGAATACTCTGTTCAAGAATCAACAAGAGCAGGGAGTACACTTAGAAAAGGCCGGGTGATATGGGAAGATTTCAGTTAGATTGCATCGTGGTCAGACAGAGATTCCGAAATCAGATACTGGATTGTAAGGCGTACCCAGGAGCAGATATAGACTCAGATCACAATGTAGCAGTGATTAAGAGTAGGCTGAAGTTTAAGAGATTAGTCAGGAAGAATCAGTACGCAAAGAAGTGGGATACGGAAGTACTAACAAGGGAACCTCCCCATCGCACCCCCCTCAGATTTAGTTATAAGTTGGCACAATGGATAGGCTTTGAAAAAGTGAACACAAATCAATCGAGAAAACAGGAAGAAGTTGTATGGAACTATGAAAAAAATAAGCAAAATATACAAACTGAGTAGTCCATGTGCAAGATAAGCTACATCAAGGATAGTGAGTGCTAAGGAGCGCCGTGGTCCCGTGTTTAGTGTGAGCAGCTACGGAACGAGAGGTCCTTGCTTCAAATCTTCCCTCGAGTGAAAAGTTTAATTTTTTTATTTTCAGACAATTATTATCTGTCCGTCTGTCCGTCCGATGCGAGGTAAGTGCGCCGTAGTATCGGGACGCTACACCTCAACAAACATCGAAACACACGACGTCAGTCGACTACAGCGCACGGAAGAGACTGTATTCCTGCTAACGAGGCTCCCTGACTGGCAGTTGACTGTTCGCTACTTTGGACGAGAGTGCATTAAATACGTGAGATGTATTCCGTGGGCCATATGAATCCAGCAAAACAAAGACACTAAACCTAAAGACGCTACCCCTAATTCGCAATTCTAGCCAATGCAGACAGTATCTGACTGCTAAATCACATCTACAGAGTATTATTTGCAGCGAGTTAGCTGCTGGGCATGAAAGCAGACATGTGCAGCTCTACCCTACGATATTATCAAGCCATTCTTTTTAAACAGAGCCGTGCATAGCCCAGTTACCTAAGGTACTAGCAACATTAGGTACACTCGCAGTTAGTTTGTTCATATAGAATGCTCGTCAGAGAGCAACTACTCAAGAGCAACTACTCAGCAAAATATCTGTTAGGTAACATCACATGGATTCGACGTGACAATACTGTACAAATTTCTTAGCCAGAGAACTCAGTTTCTTACATTCCTCTTTAAGTCTCTTTAACTTCCTCTTTAACTTCATTAGTTTGTTTATGGCACTTTGGACACTTTTTGCGTGTTACTTGTAGAAAGTGAAATAATACCTCATTATTATTTCTTACTAAGCCTTCGTTGGACAGTGGGGTAGTAATTTCCATTGTCGAGCTTAGTACTGGACTTCCTAATTCGTTACCTGTACTAGCATTAACGTTCACTACATTAACCAGAAACATAAGCAACATAAAGTGAGTTATACGTTTTTACCCCATCTCAATGTAAAACGACTAGCCGCCAGTAAGGGATAATTTTTATAAATATTCTGAAATCAGTATTATTGTGCTTTACCAGGAGCAAAGAATATTATAAAGTCAACTTTGGTGTACATAAATTCACGTTGACCAACAGATCCATTTCATTAGTGACACAAAAAAGAAATTTTCAGTGCAATAAAATGTTCTTGCATCAGTCTGAAACAATTTAATAATTATATAATTGTACATTATTATTAAACTAAATGTCCTAACTGGTTCTGTGACACCTCACAGCAACCTATACTGTTAGCACAGACAGGATCGGATCCAAGCTTCAATTCCTGGGTGTCACAAACTGTTCATGACTTAGGATGATTTTCAAACTGTTTTACCATCGACATCTCTTTTGAAGAGAAAGGTTGGGAGTGGGGGGGCGGGGGGGGGGGGGGGGAAGAGGGGATGAATGTAACGTCTTTTTATGTGTAGGTTACGTATATTGTGGATTCTCTGTTCTCACCCTCTTCCCTCCCCGTCTCCATGAGCAAATATACAGGGTGTTCAAAAAGAAACGAGCCGGTGGCATAATTCCAGAAACCAGTAACATGAAGTATTGACCCTGGCTGTTGAGACACTTTTCCCACTGTCACACAAGGCGGAGAATGGCTGTTTCATCAAATTCCCAGGGCTGCGATGTTAACCAGTTCTGCACGTACAGCTGGACGTCGTCGTCCTAGGTGAATCGTTTGCCCTCAGAGCCTTTTTAAGGGGACCAAAAATGGCGTAAACACAGGAAGAGAGGTCCAGACTGTATAGAGGGTGGCCCGGCGAAGCTCCCATTTGAATTTCTGCAGGAGTGCCGCGACTGTGTTGGCCGTATGAGGCTTTGCATCGCCGTGGAGCAGAATGACCCCATGGGTGAGATTGCCTGGTCGTTTTGATTTGATCGCTTGGCGAAGGGTGGTCAAGGTTTGTGAGTAATGCTGGGCATATACTGTTGTCCCGTGCTGCAGGAAGCAAATGAGAAGCCGGCCATCTTGGTCAAAGAAGAACGTCAGCATAGAGTCAAACGATTTACCTCGGATCACGACGTCCAGCTGTAAGTGCGGAACTGGTTAACATCGCAGCCCCAGGAATTTTATGAGACAGCTATTCACCACCTTATGTCACATTGGTACAAGTGTCTCAACAGCCAGGGTTGATACTTCTAACATACAGGTAATGTTTCTGTAATTATGCCTCTGGCTCGTTTCTTTTTGAACGCCCCTTATATAACTTGCCATGATTACACAAGATTGTGGTAGTAATTAAAATAACAACAGAATATATCAAATACTTTATCACATTAAAATGCAGTTCACAGGAAAAACTCAAGCTGGCTCTTCTTAATCTTTCCAAATTTAATAATAGCTGCATCAATAGCAGTATCGCAGTAGATATGCAGTAAAGCTAGACCAGTGAGTCATTCTTGCCCCATGGTTGTTCTAAGCCAAGTCTTGTGGCGACAAAGGGTTGAGAATGTATATTCTGCTGTTGCTACACTAACTGGAACATTGGCAAAAGATGATTAGAATTGTGCAAATGCAAGAATACAGTTCACTGTCGAACATCTCGATGATATTAAAAAGAGACACCGGAATTTTAAGACCAGCCTCGACATGGCACTTCCATCTAGCCATCTAAGTTTGAAATTTTGAACCACAAATGAAACACAAGTACCAACAAGCAGTATACAAACCTCCAAGGTTTCTTTCACAGTTACAGTGTCTTCTCTGTTGTATGTTCTATGCAGCAGAAAAATTCTTAAATTGAAAAGATTCATCACATCTGGGGAGTGCCTCTCCTTCAGATCTGATGTGATGTTCTCTAGCAATGGGATGTACAAGGCCCTTCGAAACTATTCTTTGGTGGGCTGAGCAATCTATCTCGGTATACCTGTCGAGAAACCATATGATGTGCTTTCATTGCGATGTCCAGTTGCTCAATGACTTCTTGAGCTTCAAAGAACAGCTACTGGAAAATCAGATCCACATTAGAAGGTTATCAGTGCCAGTTCTGGGAGAGATAACGATCCTTTCACTTCCAGTGTCACGTTACACATCTGCTGTCAGTTTACAGGCAAGGTCACTCCCCAATACTCTCTCCCCAAGAAACCACCAAGAAATGTTCAATGTCATCCAGGGGAACCCCCACACACCTTAGGCAACTGTGTGTTACATTCTGGCCCATCAAGAGGAGCCCCCAACCCCTTCCCTACCCCTCCGTTCCACACTGGACCAGTATGAAGGGTGGACCAAAAGGAACTGAAGTCTCCCCACCCTTTCCTTTATTATATTATGAATCCAGCTGCCAGATCCTATTTCATCTGAGGCCAGGTATTCTTGGTGGAAAGATGATGTGCCAGAAGCAGCAGCGGCAGCAGGAACCAACCAGTGCCCCCAGGTACAAGAGAGACAAGTCTGCTGGATTTGAAAGTAGGTATCTAATAATATTATAATTTGTAATATTGTTATTAACAAATATGCTTCCTGATCTATCGGACATGGTGTCAATCAACTATAATATTCTGCTGCATCTGCAGCACCTGCGGTCATTCGGCTGCTGCTATCGTTGGAGCTGACACGGCTCACAGAACCACTGGCAAGTCACCCATCATAAGTACTACTGTTCGCCAGCACATACAACGTTACTGTGTGTGTATCTAAACGAGTAAATGCGGTCCTGGGTCTGGATAAAGTCTTTGAAATGGTGACTGAAGTTGAAATCATGCAACACATTGATTCAAACATTCAGTATTCATTATTTGTGCAGGAATATTTGTACAGTATGATGGATTATATAGACAATAAGACGATGAACAAGTATGATCCCATCCCACACTCAAATAGAAGTTCAATGTTACGATGTAGTCATCTTAGGTAACATATATAGTGAAAACATGCTAGTATTAATTTCATGGGGCCCAAATACATACTTAAAACATTCAAGTGTCCCGAAATTGGATGATATCTACTGTGTAATACTGATCGCTATAGAAAGCCTGTGCCACTGGGAGGCATGTGTAAGAGCGGCTTGCTATAAGTTTGTAGATCATTTGAGCAATAATAGCATTACAGTGAATCAAATGGAGCAGTATAAAAATTCCTGTATACCTCTTGTGCTGATGTGCGTAACCGTGGAACCTGTAAAGTCTGTAGAGGGTGAGTTCACAGAGGGAATTTCTTTGTGATTAGTGCCACCTATTAACTTGAATGTCATATAGGCAGAATTTAAGGCCTATTTTCAAAATTTTGTGTTACCATTAAGTAATGAAATTTTTAGATAAATAACGAATAAAGCACAGTATGCTTCCTACAGAGTTATTACTTTCATGCACAGCCCCATCCAAGTCTTAGCCAACTACCTGTTTTAAAGAACACATACACTATGTGATCAAAAGTATCTGGACACTCCCAAAAACATACGTTTCTCATATTAGGTGCACTGTGCTGCCATCTACTGCCAGGTACTCCATATCAGCGACCTCATTAGTCATTACGCATCGTGAGATAACAGAAAGGGGCGCTCCGCGGAACTCACAGACTTCAAACGTGGTCAGGTGGTTGGGAAGATATATTTGCTCAACAAGGCTGACAGGATACAAATTCCAGAATATCTCAGCAGTCAGCATCAAATATTCGGCAATGAGGACGAAGATGTGGAGAACAAATGGAAAAAAATTCAAAGGCATCGTTCAATATGCCCTAGACAAGTATGTTCCGAGTAAGGTTTTAAGAGATGGGAAGGATCCACCATGAATTAATAGCCATGCTAGAAAAGTGCTACGTAAACAATGAGCACCTCATCTCAGATTCAAAAGAAGAGCGGCATGTTTCATCACAGGATCGTTTAGCTGGTGAGAGAGTGTTATAGAGACGCTAAAAAACTCCGTTGGTAAACGTTACAACAGAGATGTTGTGCATCATGGAGAAATTTACTATTGAAATTTTGGGGCAGCACTTTTCAGGAGAACATATTACTTCCCCCCACATACATCTCGCGTATTGACTACAAGGAGAAAATTCCAGAAATTAGACCCAATACAGAGGCGTACTGACAATCATTCTTCCCATGCACTATTCGCGAGTGGAACAGGGTTGGAGGGATCGGATAATGGTACCAAAAGTACCCTCCGCCGCACAACATTTGGTGGCTTGCGGAGTATGATGTACATGTAGATGTAGATTACATGACGAATCACTCAAATCTAAAGGCTGCCAATTCATCTGAATATCTGGGGATTACAATTACAAACAACTTACACTGGAACTATCACATAGATAATTTGTGATGAAGCCAAACCAAAGACTGAGTTTTATCAGCAGAACGTTTGGAAGATGCAAAAAATCCACTAAATAGAGTGCCTGTACTATGCATATCCCACCTCTGCTAGGATATTGGTGTGCCATATAGGACCTTTACCAGATAGGATTGATGAAGGACACTGGAAAAGTTCAAAGAAGGATAGCTCGTTTTGTATTAGAAACAGGAGACAGTGTGCTAAGGATAAGACATGAGAGTTGTGATGGCAATCATTAAAACAAAGGTGTTATTCAATGAGGCAAGATCTTCACATGAAACTTCAATCACAACCTTTGTCCTCCAAATGCAAAAATATTCTGTTGGTGTCCACCTACATAGGGGGAAATGATCATCATCATGAAAGAAGAGTAGTTGGATCTCGCACGGAAAGACTCAAGAGTTGATTTTTCTATTAGAGAGTGGAACAGTGGAGAAATAGTGTGAAAGTGGTTTGATGAATACTCTGCCAGGCACTTCAGTGTGACTTGCAGAGTAGTCGTGTAGATATAGGTGATGGTGATAAGGATGATGACACTTTTCCTGAGCACACATTGTTGAGAGTTTTAGTGCCTTTTCTAAAATTTTATAGGATATTTGCAGTTAAAAAATTAAAACAAATGGAATGTCAGGAAACCTTTAGCCTAGAATATAAACTAGTACAGTAGCACAGCAAATAAATGTTGCTGACTGATTAAAAATAAATAAAAAAATATTTAAGTCATTGAGACCCTCAGCCTAAATCTTGAATTCTCTGTTCATTAGCTAAAATAGATGGCAAGTCCACTGTTACAGCTGCCTCTACCATCAAAATGTCAAAAAACAGTGATTTTTACACTACAGAAACCACACATTGGGGACTCCTCATACCCTAGTATGAAGCCATTTGCTAATGGACACTGCTCTGTTTGGAGACATACTGGGGCAACTGTGTGACCATTATGAAGGTACACCATGGACAAACAGACAGTTTCACAGAGCAAAGTGGAATGAGTCCTACCCCAATAATGCCTCATCTGTTCAAGTGTCTTCACTATAGCTGTGTCCTGAACACAGGAACTGCGTTTGGAAGTAGAAAAATGGAACAACCAAGCAGCAAAAGGATTTCTCTTGCTTTGTGCTGACTGTATACACAATGATAAAATTGGGATGCTTATCAAAATTATTCAAGGAACAAATTTAAGAATTACACTTTGATTATTTCATTTTTAAGTTAAGTCCTAAATAATTTTGATCCTCTTAAGGAGCTAAAGTGTGTTTTTCTTCTACCTTTGACAACAGACACCAATATTGGCCACATAACTTTCTAAAATGAAGTCCTCTGAATTAATCCCAAAGTGATTCATTGTTTGCTGGTGATGGATGGTTATGAAGATTCACTCAAAAGATTGCTAAGCAAATGTTTATTTTACAAGTGACACTGGTATATGTACATTTTCTCTGTTAGCTTCACCACAAAAATGTGCCCCACTGTCTTCAACACAAAGGTTGTTCCAAAATGCCCCAACTTAGGACTAATACCTGCTTGGTAAATAGCATCTTGTACCCTTATGTACAACAATATAGCAGTCCCATGCATGAAACATCCATAGTTGACCCAGATTCATGTCAAAAATCAACAACACTTGACCATACAAGTTCTATCTGCTTCCCAAGCTCCTTGGTTGTTATATGAAGTGCTTTGCAAGAACTTCTAGTCTGCATAATTTAGTACCCAGATATATCTTTTCATTGAAATATTAAAAAACTAAACTCCACCCGAACAGACCATGAACGTCCAACGGAACTAACCGGCCGCTGTGTCATCCTCAGCCCACAGGCATCACTGCATGCAGATATGGAGGGGTATGTCATCAGTACAGCTCTCTCCCTGCCGTGGTCAGTACACCTCTCTCCCGGCCATATGTCAGTTTATGAGACTGGAGCCACTACTTCTCAATGAAGGCGCTCCTCAGTTTGTCTCACAAGGGCTGAATGCACCCCGCTTGCCAACAGTGCTCCGCAGACTGGATGGTCACCCATCCAAGTGCCAGCCCAGCCCAACAGCACTTAACTTTGGTGATCTGATGAGAACCAGTGTTACCACTGCGGCAAGACTGTTGGCGTTATATAAATATATGGCCAGTAATATTACTGACCATGTAAAACTAAAACTAGTGTCCCTAATTCTCAGTTCTGATAGATTAAAAACTATATAACATGGTTTAAGAAAGAAACACACAACTTTCTATGTACCATATTTAAAACTGTTATTTTCTGTACACTACTTCAATTGCTTAATTGTCAAGTGCAGATGTTGTGTACTATATGGGGGTTGCAAGAAGAGTTAAAAATAGATATAATGGTACATAAGCAAGAAGCACTGAACAGAAATATTTTGTACTATTTATAGTTACTGAAAACCTAGTCATACTTACATCACTATCTTGAGAGACACTGTTCTCTTATGATACATGCTAGTGATACATCACAGGATTTATATCTAAAATTCTGTTGGGAGGAGGGCAGTAAAAGACAGCAAGCCATCTCAGGAAGGCCAAAACATAGAATTTTCTCAGAATATTGTGCCACCAAAAGGTAAGGTAGCCCTTCCTGTGATTGAACAAAACACCTATTAATGGGTACTTATGCAGAAAAAGAGACACTACAGTAACTACTCAGATATATTGAGTTCTCCTTAGGTATGACAAGAATTAAAATGAATTCTTTCCCTGATTAATAAATTTGTGTCTGAAGGATCAAGGACATTTTCTTTGGTATTTCTGATGAGGTGCTGCAGTTCACTGTAATGGATTTCACAATGACCTGTTTACTTGTCACATACTGCTGACAAACCATATCCAAATTCCATATTCAGAAACATGATATAAAATTCACGGCAATGAAAGGTGAAATCCTAATCACACCCATCAGTAATTTTTTTTATTTTGATGAAAAGGTAGATTTTGGATGGCAGTGGCAGTGATGTGAGCAAAGTATTCTGCCATGGTCTGGGCAATACCTCCTTAGCTGAGCTGGAGAATCAATCCTCCTTACAGCTTTAATAGGCCACTCTGAACCCTTACCAGAAATACTCCCAACAGTTATTTTCTGTTTAAGTTATTTTGTTTATTTTAATCCAGAGTCCTGTAACATTTTAGAAATTACAACTTTTTCATCTGAATTGTTATTTTTTGATTTTTTTCACATGATATCTTGTGAACCATGGATGAAGAGTATCAGACGGATGCCATATTCCTTGACTTAGGAAAGCGTTTGACTCGGTGCCCCACTGCAGACTCCTCACTAAGATATGAGCATATGGGATTGGTTCCCAAGTATGTGAGTGCCTCAAAGACTTCTTAAGTAATAGAACCCAGTACGTTGTCCTCGATGGTGAGTGTTCATCAGAGGTGAGGGTATCATCTGGAGTGCCCCAGGGAAGTGTGCTAGGTCCGCTGTTGTTTTCTATCTACATAAATGATCTTTTGGATAGGGTGGATAGCAATGTGCGGCTGTTTGCTGATGATGCTGTTGTGTACGGGAAGGTGTCATCGTTGAGTGACTGTAGGAGGACACAAGAGGAGTTGACAGGATTTGTGATTGGTGTCAAGAATGGCACCTAACTCTAAATATAGATAAATGTAAATTAATGCAGATGAATAGGAAAAGGAATCCCGTAATGTTTGAATACTCCATTAGTAGTGTGGCGCTTGACACAGTCACATCGATTAAATATTTGGGCATAACATTGCAGAGCAATATGAAATGGGACAAGCATGTAATGGCAGTTGTGGGGAAGACGGATAGTCGTCTTTGGGTCATTGGTGGAATTTTGGGAAGATGTGGTTCATCTGTAAAGGAGACCACTTATAAAACACTAATACGACCTATTCTTGAGTACTGCTTGAGCATTTGGGATTCCTATCAGGTCAGATTGAGGGAGGACATAGAAGCCTTTCAGAGGCGGGCTTCTAGATTTGTTACTGGTAGGTTTGATCATCACGCGAGTGTTACGGAAATGGTTCAGGAACTCGGGTGGGAGTCTCTAGAGGAAAGGAGGCGTTCTTTTCGTAAATTGCTACTGAAGAAATTTAGAGAACCAGCATTTGAGGCTGACTGCAGTACAATTTTACAGCTGCTAACTTACATTTCACGGAAAGACCACAAAGATAAGATAAGAGAGATTAGGGCTCGTACAGAGGCATATGCAGTCATTTTTCCCTTGTTCTGTTTGTGAGTGTAACAGGGAGAGAAGATTCTAGTTGTGGTACGAGGTATCCTCCGCCACGCACAAAAAAAAAAGTGACACAATTGATGGAGATCAGGAGTTCTTGCCACAGTCTCTTTTTTTTCCTTTCTGTAATGATTCTGTGGAGAAACCCCATACTGCTGTGTGTGTCTCATGATAATGTTTTTATGACCTCACTGCCATCCAGTAGCAGGTAAAGGGACAAAACTCATCCCCCATAGCATATGCATTGTAACAGAGAAGTGAGAATGGTATTTATCTTCTACAAATATAATTTCTCCTCCTTTAGTTACCTCTCACTGGGATCATCTTTTCTGTGGAATCTGAAACACATAGTCCAATGGCACAGACTATTTCATGAGAGAGAAATGGAGAAACAGCTCCACCTGTGCTAAGAGCCTCAAATCCTCCACATATGTCCTGAACTCATTTACATTTCTTTTTAGTATGTGCATCATTTTATCAGTTAGAATCTGTCTGCCTGTTGAAGTGAGGTTAAGAGGCAGTCTGATGGCTAGTAGAACAACTTTCTGGCTCTTTGAGGCAGACTTCATATCTCAATCATTATATTTTTACAACAGAAACTTTGTCTGACAGATACAAGGGCATGCTGAAAAGTAACGTGTCTTTTTCTATATGTCTACATATTTATTTCTCAACATAATTATCCTGGTGACAAACACATTTTTCCCAATGAGAGATCAGTTTGTTGATATCGTCACTGTAGACTGTTTGACTTTGTTGATGGAGCCACAACCTCACCACTGTTTCACTCCTTCATCACTATCAAAGCAAAGTACTCCAAGGTGTTCTTTAAGTTTTGGAAACATATGAAAATTGGATGGGGCCAAGCAGGGACTGTATGTAGAATAATTGATGACAGTGTACACAAGGTGTCAGATTGTTGCAACCCAGAGAAATACTGCTCATCACACCTTTTGTGTAACACCCAGCATTGATGGAAAATGTCCCTCTGTTTCCTGTTAGAAACAAAATGATTTTTAAAACCAAATTATACATGCCCATTCCCTAGAGCGGTCCCAGATTAGTTGTGTGATATTCACTTTATTGATATGTATTAACAGGAACATTAAAACACGGAGAGCAGTCAATGCTCCAGGAGTGACTGAGCTACGCTGTTGTGTGGCTGTAGCAGTCAGTACTGCCCAAGGCGGTAAGCAAGTTTCTGTTGAAGTACTGGTTATTCTTCATGTTTTAATGTTCCTGTTAATGCATATAAATAAAAAAATATCACATTAAACTAATTTAGGTCTGCTCTGTTGAATGGCTATGTAAAATTCCACTTTAAAAATAATTTTGCTTGTAAAGGGAAACTAACCAACACTTTCTGTTGATGTTGGGCATTGCATGAAAGATGTGATGAGCAACATTTGTTCAGGCTGACTCCAATTACACACTCTCTCTGTAGTGTTCAACCCTGAGGTTGGTTTACAGCAATATGCCATTCCCCTCTTCTGTCTGTCTTCCTCTTCATTTCCATGTATGCAGTGCATCACACATCATTCATAATGTGCTGCAAGTGTGACATCTTTGGTCATCCCCGGAAATTACTTCACTCAATAGCTCCTTCTGCTACTATTCCAATGACTTTATTGTGTCTTAAAATATGTCCTATGGGTTTCTCTCTCCTTCTTTGGATGTGACTCCATATAGATCTGGTACTCTTCCCAGCACCTCTTCATTGGTAATTCTGTCTCCCCAGCTGATCTTCATCATCCTTCTGTAGCACCAAATCTCCAGGGCTTCTAAGCACCTTCTCACTTGTTTTCTTACTGTCCAAGTTTCACACCTCTATTGGGCCACTCTCCTAACAGATGCTTTCATAACACATTTACTTATTTCATTACTGTTGTTCTCCCGAGCAAATTAGTTCTTTCACAATTTAAATGCTATTTTGGGCTGTTGCATTCTGCTCACAATTTCTTTCTGTCTCCTATCATCCCTTGTAATCCTGCTTCCTAAATGGTAAATTTCTCTATCAATTCTAGCTCCTCTCTTCCTGTTCACATTTTGTAGCTGCCACCTGATACAGTATAGAAACCATGACGTGGTTTGGAAGTCAGTTGGTATCTCTCCTGTGTTATAGATGGACCTTATCAGTTTCAACAACAACATTTCCATGTTCTCATCAATGTTCTTGATTAGTTCAGAAGGAATGTCATCAATACCCATTGCTTTGTTCTCCTGTAGATCTATAAGAGCTCTGTCAAATTCTTCTTGGCAAATGTTGTCTACTTTGTCATTTTCCCCTTATTTTCCTATTACATTATCCGATACAGGAATTCCAGCATACAATTCCTCAATCTATTCTTTCCATCTCTTCACTACATCTTCACCAAACAGCATTTTCCCCTCTTTGTCTTCAACAGTACCCGATTTTATTGTTTTTTGTTTGTCAAAAAATGTATTTGCTATTCTGTAGGCTATATCAGATCTTCCAGTCCGCACATTTTCTTCCACTTCTCTGGACATTTCTTCAAAAAAACTTTCTTTTGGCATCCTAGCTTCTCTATTGCCTAAATTCCTTAGTCTTCTGTATAAAGCTTTTCCTTGTTCATCAGTTGCATTTTTGCATAGTCTTCTTTTACCTATAACCTGAATAACGTCAGCTGTATTCCATTTCCTCTTGTTTTTGGATTTAGTTTTCCCAACTATCTTTTCTGCTGCTTTGCATATGCCAGATTGATTTTGTTCCCAGTCTTCTTTTAATCTGTCATGTTGAAAAGTTTTAGACAGGTTGTCTGTTTCCTGTGTGTAATGCCTTGCCAGTCCCGCAGTTTTCACTTATATATGTATTTCTCATTTCTGTTGTACTCTCCATTCCTTCAGACATCTCAATTTGAATGAACTTGAAGGAGATATCAAGGTGGTAAGGTAATGACCACGGTCCTCTCTTCTAATCATCAATACTTTTATCACACGATAAACGTACAGGTCGAAGACTAGGTGGGAACTGAGGTCCCGGAAGTATACGAAACAAACATCAACTCGAAGACATAATACACATATGATGTTCTGGCCTATCGATCCATGGATCAACGCCACATAGCCCCCCCCCCCCTTGCAGTATGGAGTACGTACCCGAAGGTGGGGGTGGGGGTGGGGGGGTTGGAGAGAGTTTAAGTGAGTTACAGTGAGTTCCTCCGCGTCTAACAGCATGAGCCGTGTGGGAGCAGAGCGTGGAGCAAATCCTGGAATGCTGATGCTGAAGTCTTGAAGCGAAGTCGGCAGTCGTAGTCGGCGGCTGGTGTGGGAGCGCTGGTGTGGAAGGGTGTTGTAGGCAGGGAACCTAATGATCACCTTTCCACTTGGCCCTTATGCAAGCAGGTAGGTTGCCACACGTAGCACTTCGAGAGATTTTGAAACGTTTCACTACACATTGTGACACACCACATAATGAGTCACATGAATCATCACACGCAAGCAGTACTAATGAGATATCACCACTAACAACGAGACATAAACCACAAATATCATTAGGATGAACGTGGGTAGAGAGCTCGTAAGTGGCACCTGCTAACGGAGAGGTATGCTGAGCCAGTGGGGTGGGAAAACCGTACCACACTGAGGGCGGTGTGCTGCGAGTAGAGGGGCGAGTTTCAGATGGTGAGGTCTGAGTGGGCGTGGCAGGAACCTGTGGGCTGCACCTGTTAGAAGAGCAGCGTGGTGTGCTGTCACACGAAGATGGAACTGTTATATTAGAGCCCTGGGAGCTGGGGCCTCTGCTATGGGAGACGGGAGGCGGAAAACCCCAGAATTAGTGTGGGCTCGTTGACGGGGCTGGTGTCGGTGTGAGTTTACACGAATCATGAGCAGAGGAAGAAGGCCAGAGAGCATAGTCTCTTCAACGGTGGGTGAGGTACGGAAAAACTCGACACGAGCAGGTTTAACCCTATTGAGGGAGACAGTAGTTACTGAGCCCTTAATTACGATGTCCATTGTGTTACTGGTTTGTTTGACAACTCTGTACGGGCCCGTGTAAGGGGGCTGTAACTGGGCTTTTACAGTGTCGTCGTGAAGGAACACAAATTCGCAAGTGTCGAGCGCCTTGGGAACATATGTGTGCGGCGGTGTGTGGCTGGAAGGGGACGGGGGTTGAACCTTGTTACAGTGTAACCTCACCCGTTCTACCAAGGACAGCAGTTCGGGCGGTTTGGCGACTGGAGTAGGAGCAACAAGTTTGCCTGGTAGTGTAAGGGACTGGCCGTAGACGAACTCAGCCAATGAGCCTTTAAGGTCTTGCTTGAAAGTGGTCCACAAACCGAGTAAGATGAATGGTAGGGCTTCCGTGCAAAGGAGGCCATGGCAACGTAGGGCCATCTTAAGCGTCCTACGCCAACGTTCCACGAGGCCATTGCTTTGGGGGTGGTATGCTGTTGAATGAATTTTCTTGATGCCGCACAGCCTACATAGTTCAGAAAACAAGGAAGACTCAAATTGGAGGCCTTGGTCGGTCATCAAGTAAACAGGGCAGCCAAAGCACGAAATCCAAGTGTCTATGAAGGATCATGCCACTGATTTGGATGTAATATTGGGTAGCAGGGCAGCTTCCACCCAACGAGAGGTTCCATCTATAATACATAGCACATATCTGTAACCCTCGGAGCCGGCCGGCGTGGCCGAATGGTTCTAGGCGCTACAGTCTGGAACCGCGCGACCGCTGCGGTCTCAAGTTCGAATCCTGCCTCGGGCATGGATGTGTGTGATGTCCTTAGGTTAGTTAGGTTTAAGTAGTTCTATGTTCTAGGGGACTGATGACCTTAGAAGTTAGGTCCCATAGTGCTCAGAGCCATTTTTTTTTTGTAACCCTCGGTGGGGGTGAGGGGGCCAACCAAGTCGTTGTTAACGTGCTGGAGGTGACTGGGAGGAGCAGTGAAGCTGCCTGGTGGGGGCGATGTGTGCTGTGAAACTTTATTTTGTTGGCACGGAATGCAGGCACGGGTCCAGGCTTGGCAGCTGCTACACAAGTCGTGCCAGACGAAGCACTCTGAAGTAACTCTGGTAGAGGCTCTCACACCTGGATGAGCTAGGTTGTGTAATTTGTCAAACATTTGCCTCTGTAGAAGTTTGGGTATGAAGGGACGCAGCGTACCAGTTGATTCGTCACACCAAACCTCACCTATGACACTGGGAAAGGTGGATCGCACAGGTTTGAGTGACGAGCTGTGATCGGAAATAAGGTCCATAGTGTCTGTGTCAGTAGACTGCAGCTGAGGCAAGTTAGAGAGGTCTATCAGAGTTGTGAGAGCACCGACACAAGACAAAAAATTTGCGACCACATTATCTGCACCCTTGATGTATCATATGTCAGGTAAATTGCAATATAAACTCCAAATGACGGGAGCGTCTAGGTGGAGGGTCAGTCGGGGGGGGGGAGGGGGGGGGGGTTCTTTACAGCAGCAATGGTCGGTTAAAATGTAGAAGTCCCTACCCTCAGCCTCGGCATGAAAGTGTTTCACAGCCTTGTAAACTGCCAGGAGCTCCCTATCAAAGGCTGAGTACTTTTTTTGAGCGCCGTTGAGCTTCTTAGAAAAGAACTGCAAAGGAGAGGTAGTATCTCCGATGGTTTGTCTGAGGACAGCACCTATTGCGGTATCAATGGCATCCACAGTAATAAAAAACGTAGCATCCGGATGTGGGTGGGCAACAGTCACTGCGTCTGCTGGTAGGTGCTTCAGTTTGTCAAAAGCTTGTTCCATGGCAGGGGTGCAGGGGACTGGGCAGATACTGGTCGAATTTTTGCCAGCAAGGGCATCTGTTAGGGGAGCCTGAACCTCGGCTGCGGCAAGCAAGTGCTTCCTATAACAGTTAACTGTTCCGATGAACCTGCACAGCTCCTTAAAAGAGTGAGAGCTGGCAAATCCAAAACAGGTTTGATTTTATCCACAGGAGGAGTGAGGCCCTTAGCTGACACGATGCAGCCTGAGAATCTTACTGAAGTCTGGTGCAACTGGAGCTTCTTATTATTCAGTTCAACACCAGCAGTGGTAAGAGTGTCTTCAACAATATGCAAATGTTCCTAGTTCTTTTGCAAAGTAGGACTGAAAATAAGAATGTCGTTGAAGTAAAATTCAGATGAAACAACACTTTGTTTATGAATCTCTGCCAAGTTTGTGCAGCGTTGCGGAGGCCAAAGGGCATTAACCAGTACTGGAAAAGGCCAAAAGGTGTTGTAATAGCTGTCTTTTCAATATCCTCTGGTGCCATCGGAATTTGATGATAGGCCCTCCTACAGTCCACTACCGAGAAATATTTGGCGCCTGCAAGAGCATGGTTAAAATCCGCGACGTTAGGAAGCAGGTACTTGTCTATGATAGTACGAGAGTTGAACTTAGTATAGTCGCCAACCATACGCCGTGTGCCGTCGCTTTTTGTGACTAAGTGGATAGGCGAGGCCCAGCATCCGACAGATGGTTCGATGACGCCGGCTGCTAAGAGATCGTCTATTTGTTCGCGAGCCACTTTCATGATTTCTGGCTTGAGACGGTGTGGTCGGCAAGAGATAGGCGGTCAATTTTGCAAGCGAAGTTTGTGAGCGGTGCCGTCTGTAACCACGGAAATGCGCAACGCGGTGCGCGAGGCGATTGTCTGTGGTATAGTGTGTCCGACGGCCGGTAGGCTGGGTTGTGGCGCGGACGGCGAAAGTTTGCATAAGTGCCAACTGCTGGGTGGCTGGGAGCGACAAACAAGTGAGCTACGCAAAACAAGGTTGGTACACTATTTATTAGTAACCGAGCTTTGTGGCGGTAGCGGGCGCAAATGAACAGCGGATGGCAATAAATCAAAAACATTAACCTGCTCCTGGGAAGTTAGCTGCCCAAGCGAGGAGGGGGATGAATGTGCGCTCGAATTAACACAGTTAGAGCTGGCGGGAGCACGGGCACTGTACAGTTTATGTGGCACACGGTCACAAATGCACTCAGGAGCGAGACTAACCTTGTGTGTTGCCAAGGCATCGTCTGCTGCAAGCTGCTGCCGTGCCGAAGGTAACTCGTTACTTAAGTCGTTGAGGTGACGGCTTAGCTCAAGTTGTTCCAAGCGCAGGTGTGTAGACTTGACACGCTCCGTGAGCCACTTATTGGTCCATGACAAGAGCTCGGAGGAGGGGTTATTACACTTCCTAGCCAGGTGGACCTGTTTGGCAGTACTATTGACACTCGACGAAGCACACGGGATGTGTTCCTGCATAGGGTGGTAGAACACTGTATTCTTGACGAGGTCAGGCCACAGTTTGTGGTGTCGTAGAAAGTCGATGCCCAAAATGGGATCGTCGATGTCAGCCGCCAGGAAGCACCACTTCAAGTTGCACTCAGGCGAGAGGGACACTGCATATGAAGTAGAACCTAAGCACAACAAACTAGATGAGTTTACAGCATGTAGGACAGTTTTGTGTAGTCGGATCTTTTCGGTAGCAAGACGAGATGGAGGTAGGGAAACATCTGCACCTGTGTCGATGAGAAAGTTTGTGCCAAGGTTCAAGTCACGGACATAGACTCGTCCATTCGAAGCAGTAGTGTTGGACACAAATGGAGCGTGGGACGGTGCCTGTTGTTTACGTCCCAGGAGGTGGCGCCGCTGCCTACCTGCAGTTGAAGTTTGGGTAGGAGCACGGCGGTTTACAATTGCGTGCCTGTTGCCCGAATTTTACATGAAAGAAACAGTATTTATGGGCGGACATCTGCTCCTGTGAGTGGTCAGATGGCGGCGGCCAAGAATCTTCCATGGAGTCAGATGTGCTGTTGTTGTGCGGACGTGAAGGTGCCGGTAGTGCGGCAAGCTTGACAGACTTAGGTTCAGTGGGGCATCCACGTTGGGGCCCTGGTTGTGGCTGGAAATTGGCGCAGCTACCGGACTGCTGGACACAGCATTCATGTAGTAGAGCGGAGTAAGCTCGGTCAGCAGCACGTAAGCATTTGCTATTTGGTCTTTCTTCGTAGGTGGAGATGGCTGTTTGGACAGACAGAGGCAGCTTTTCCGTCCAAATCTCGGTGAGCGTGGCGCCTGGCATGTCGCATTCACCAACGAGAAGTCGAAGGCATCACCACAGCTGGGACGCAGATCTGTCGCCGAGGTGTTCTTCATAGAAGACCTGTCAAATGTCTTCTCTTCTTGTCTAGGAGACATGTTCCAGTATTACTTGTTTAGCTGTAGCGTACTTCTCGTTCAGAGGAGGTGACTTAACCAGGTCATAAATTAAGTCGACACGGTCATGGAGGTGGTTCATGAGACATGTGAAGTGGGCATCATCATCATGTGCTCAGACACTGAAAGTTTGCTCAACCAGGTTGAACCAGAATTCCGGGTGGGCAGGTTTGAATGCCGAAAGTTTCGGTAGATTCGACGAACTGGTGGTCGAAGAATACAAGCAACTGCTCGTGGACACTGGAGTAGGCAAGTCAAAGTTAACTCTGCATCGTGAGGGCAGTAGGGAGGAAGCAGACGTGCCGGCTGTGTTCATAGTAGCTGGAGAGGAAGCAAAATTAGTTAGCAGGAAGCCCGACATGGAGCGAAGTGGGACCAGTTGTTGCAGCGGAAGATCAAAGTGGTCACGGCGGTTGCTCGACAGGTTATTATGCAATTGGTCCTCCACATTTGCAGCGAAATTGCCCATCACAGAGTCACTGATGAGCTTGGTGGAACCTGACGATGCTCCCCACTATTTACGGTACTTGCATTAAAGTTCGGTATCAGTGTGTAGTGGTTTCTTGTACTGCTGTGCGGCGAAAACTGAAGCACTTCGGGGCTAACAAAGCCGGAGTCGGAGACTGCTGGCGTCATGTTCAAAACCACTGCACCTGATGAGGTCCCTGGGTTCTCGAGGCTATAGGACTGCACAAATTCACGTCGGGTACTGACTACAGCTGGCGAGCTTGAATTTAGTTGATGTTGCTGGTGAAAACCGGGTGGCAGCGGTGTGTTGTAGAAGGCCATAGTGTAGCGGACAAAGGTCTATGCAGAATGTGGAAGCTGGTGGGGTAGTCACTTTGTACTCAGTTCGATGGATTATTCAAACTTCGGGGTCACCACAGAAGGTGATATCAAGGTGGTAAGGTAATGACCACGGTTCTCTCTTCTAATCGTCAATACTTTTATTACACGATAAACGTACTGGTCGAAGACTAGGTGGGAACTGAGGTCCCGGAAGTATACAAAACAAAGTTCAACTCGAAGACATAATACACATATGATGTTCTGGTCTATCGAACCGTGGATCGATGCCACAAACTTATCATCAGGACCAGCTATACACTGCAAAAACTAAACTGAAAAAATCTTCAGAAACACCAGAGAAAATGTGCCTATCTATTCTTAGGATGATGATGATGATGATGTTGATGTATGGTTTGTGAGACACTCAATTGTGTGGTCATCAGCACCTGTACAAAGTCCCAATTTTTACACAGTCCAATTTAGCCACTGTCATGAATAATGATGATGATTGTGGTGGTGATGATGGCAACACAAACACGAAGTCCACAGACAGAGAAAATACCCAACCCAGCTAGGAATTGAACCTGGGACTCTGTGATCCAGAGGCAGCAACAATAGCCACTAGACCACAAGCTGCAGATTATTCTTAAGATGGACAGTACATATATACTATCTGATCAAAAGTATCCAAACATCTAGTGGTGGACATTAATATATCGTGCATCTACCGTTCACTTTTATGAGAGCTTCAACTCTGATTGGGACACTTTCAATGAGGTGTCTGAATGTCTGTGAAAGAATGGCAGCCCATTCTTCCTCAAGAGCAAAAATTAAAAAAAAGTAGTGACAGATGCTGGGGTCTTGAGCAGAGCTTGACTTTCTAACTTGTTCCATGGGTATGCCATCAGGATCAGGTTGGGACTATGGGCCAACCATTCCCTTTCAGGGAAGTTATTATCCGCAAACCACTGACCCACAGATGCTGCATTGTGACAGGATGCATTCTCATGTTATACAGTCATCATCTTGGCTGTAAAATGCATTGCCACCACTGTGAAAGATACGAGGAAAAACTCTTTTGTCTTAATGTACAAGTTCATATTTTTTATGTTAGTTTGTCACTAATTTAGCAAAACAAAAGTGTAACTAGAATTATGACAACCACTTACCAAAAACGCAAACCATCATTATGTTTGAGGCTGGCTAACATTAGTAACATCAGTCAAGAGCAGTTTATGACAGGCTGTTGGAAGGTATGAAAATGTCCCTGTGTATCTAAAGCACAATTTTCATAGCATTTTTGGTTATTTTGACAAAGTACTTGAATTATTTTTAGGGCTTGGCAAAATTCATCTAATTTGCTTTGTAAAACCACATTAGAAGCAATTTGGTTTATCATCAAGTGCATCCCAAAGTATCAAATTTATTCATAGTAAAAAAAATTAATAAATCATGAGACAGAATTTCTTGCCAGTACCCACCTTGAGGAGGCAAATGTACAGTACTGCCAAATTTCCTAAATTTCCAAGCTTTCACAAGAAATAGTTCCTTCATCAGGGAGAGAGAGGTTGAGGAAATTTAAAAGAAAAGGAATCATTAACACGAACTTTGTCAGGGCAAACTTTGTCCTGAAATAACTGGACCCAACGTAATTCCCCTCCCAAGCATATTTTGTAATTTAAAAGGAATGAGTTACGAATGAATATTGTAAACTGTTATAAATAAGATTTTCAATTTTTGTATATAACTGCATGGGAATTGACTGTCAAAAAATGTTATTACTAGACGAGGGAGATGTGCTCTACAAACAATGTAGTGAAACAGCACAGGTGATGAGGAAATAATAATAATTGCCAGCAGTGAGCAGCAACTGAATCAGAGAAAATTAATCTCAGAAGTGTAACTTTTTATTTTACGGAGAACAATGATGGGTTCAAGGAATTTTTATAAAGGAGACAATTGTTCATTCTAGAAAAAAATGGACTTGAGAAATATAAAAACAGACTTCAACAAAGATTGAAAACATTATATGTGAACAGAAAGATACTTTTAGTGTGATGTGAAATGTGAAAATTGTACCTTGGTTTTATTTTATTGATATATTTCTAGTGAGTAATAAATGTTAATATGCATTAATTTTAATCAAGGAAACTGAAATTTTATACATCTTTTATTACATCTGGAAACAGTGAAACAATTTTCATACCAGTGCACTTTGAGTCTGATGAACATTATAAGTATGGTCAAAGGACAATCGCACAAATACAAAATCTCCTCGAGGTGAGTAAAGTACAACTACATTGCACCTTCATGATTCAAAATTTAAAGCAGATTCTAGTGCCACTGTGATTTCACACACTGCACCCACAAATAGTGACACAATAAGCTTGTCACCAAGTCTAGTTATGGACAAACTCATTAGTTAACAGCTAGAATTGTTATGAATTGATAATGTTCTTGGAAGAGACATGATCAGTTAATTATTAGTATGAGGACATGTGAATTGGTAAATGACTGTATGAGAGGTGGGAAAATGTGGAATGCTTGTGTGATGTTGATGATGAGTGTAGCATGGAAGAATTGGCATCACGCATCAAAATTAACGATGATGTGGGATGTAGTATTAGATGATACCAGGAAACACCAGCAAACTATGTCAGGTAGTGAGGTAGTGCAACAGTAGACTCCTGGCAATGTATGGATGAAGTAATGGCCATTATCATATGAAGCTGTGAAACATACTGAATGCAATGCATGTATCTTGCAGAACTAGTAAAATTAAATGAAAGAATGTTTAATGTTTCACATATATGAGTGTTGTATTTTGTATAACACAGAAAGTTAATGGACTCAATTTCAGCATTGAAAGCAAATGAGAAACAATAAATAATAAATTTACCAGTAACGTCAATCACTTTAATGGAACAGACAAATATATCAGAAGGAGGCTGAAACAAGATGTTTACTAAAAAATTTGAGTCGGAAATGGAAAAACTGGATGGAACCATGTCTGAAACAACTATACATGGATGAAAGGAGACATGAGAAAAATTAAAAATAACAGAACAAAATATCACAGAAAAATGACCGTCTTGGAAATGGAGACGAAGACAAGAAAATAAAATTAAAAATTAGTTGGAAATTAGAAGTATGGCACACACAGGAAAGCATAAAAAGTGTTTGTGGTTGCACTAAAATATTTGATGATAATTGATTAAAAATATGTAAATTTCATCAGTTTCCAGCCTGAGATAATATTCACCTGGTTGCTTTTACCAAACAGCTGGAAAACATTCTTTCAAGAAAATGGGATGGCAAAAAGGATAGGATGTATAATCAGTAGATTAGAAGGAGATACTCTGTCATGGTAATATGAAAAGGAGCATCATGCATAACGTATTACGAATTCACCACAGATTTCTTGAAGCAATATTGGTCAAGTGGCACTCAGAAGAATGTAAGATGTGACATTTTTAAAGGAAGAAAGTTTGTGAACAGTGGGTGTTATGGATACAAAGGATTTTTAAAAAATTATTTGGAGAATAATTTATACTTAGATGAACCACTGAAAGAAAGAGATTTTGTATTGATTATTTCAACAAAGTGCAGGAAAAACCGGCAGGACTACAAAAACGTAATATTGATAGTATATTAACAGCACTCAACATCAAGCTTATCATCACCCATATGAAGATCAACTGAGATGAATGTGGTTAAAATGTAGAACATGCGATAAAAGAACTAAAAGGCAAACAGAGCTAAAATTGCACTCGCTCTTTCCCAATCCCACCCATGATCACCTGCTCAATTACACTAGCTCACAACATGGAAAACAACACTACAAATAGGGAGATGTGTCAAAACTGTCAATTAAAACATAATGAAGACTGCAGGAAAACTGAAAGAGACTCATAGCAATATGTGGCTGGCTTACTATATATCAAAGTTACAGATGAGCCAGCCACCCTGATAACACATTAAAAATGGCACCCTAAACTTTCAGGGAACAAGTTGGACAATTCACAAAATTTTAAAAGTCTTACTGCATTTGTTTGATTGTCACCAAAACAGATGGAAAATCTGTCAGCAACTGAGCTGCCACCTTTTGGTCTGAAAATAAGACACAGTCTAGTAAAACTTGGCACACTTTGATCTGTACACCAAAAGCACCACACATTGGAGGGTCCTCTGGCCAAAGTAAGAAGCCATGCATCATAGTGTTGTGGCATATGTGAAGACAAGTAAGGAGATCCTCATCCTGCCTGCATGGATGGAGGACAGTATGCCACGGCATCATTGTGGGCTTCATGAGACGCAACTTATTATCTGTCACTTCAAGTGAATCTTCTTCTCATCAACGCATGACTCTGCAGCACAACAGTGAGGCAAGAGTATGCAGGGGGATGGCACACTGAAGTAATTGAGGATTATGACACACCTCCTTGGCTCTCACATCTGCTCTGCCATTTCCTGCTATACCCATCTGCCCTTGTGCCCAGCAGAAACACACTTGTAGTTGGAGAAGGATGTCCTGGATATTCTGGGCCACTTTATCTGTAGGGCACAAATGCTGCAGAAAGTGAAGGCCACTCAGGGAATCAGAACAGACAAGGAACTTAGCACTTGAAATACATCTCATCTGCTCCAGCGGCCATAAGACTGCATATAATTCTGCTTCAAAGAAAGGATCTGGAGGATACTATTGGGGAAAACAACAGAGGAACCAATGTAGTCTGCCTGTTTAGACCGGTCTGTAAATACAGATACAAAATTGTGATGCTCACTTAAAATATCATAAAACAATTTATTAAAAACATATACAGGAGTCCAATCTCTCATATATTGCACTAAGTCTAAACTCAGTCTGAGCCTCTGCAGTAACCAGGGTGGCAGGTGGTTAAACCACTGGAGTTGGGGTTGTACTTGCTCCACACGAAGTGACTTCAGCACATGTTTTACGCAGATCACAAATGGCCTTGTTGCTTGTGGATGATTGGACAAACAGCATGTCAGAGGAGGATGAGCAACAGTATGGTGCGCAGGTCAATTCAGAGTGGCGAGGAACTTACATGCCTGGCGTACCATGAGGAGCTGCTGACAGATGGTGAGTGGTGGTTCCCTAGCCTCAAAACAGATACTAGATATGGGAGTTGGTTTAGTTGGTTTTATAAGCACCTGTGGCCAGCCTAATCCCCTCATGGTGGATACCATCAGCAATTTTCATATAAGAGGGCCTTGTTGATCCATATATTGCTCACCCATAGTCTAGTTGTAATTGCATGAAGCCCTATAAAACTGGAGTAGATGCACCCTGTTGACTCCCCAAGACCTGTGGCTAAGACACTTTTAAGTTATTCAGTGCCTTCTGAGTTCTGGCTTTCAGGTCTCTCAGGTGTGGTAACCATGACAATTTGGAGTCAAAATTGATGCCCAGAAACCTCACTAAGTCTTTAAAATGTAGAGTGGTGTCTTTCACATGTGAGTCAGTAAATTAAAAATGCAATGAGAATGATTAAAATGAACATGCACAGACTTATCCGCAGAACACTGAAAACCTGTCTTTGCAACCCACTCTGCTAAGCTCTACACTGTATGTTGCAATACTGGAGGAGGAACAAAGAACTGAAAAATCATCCACAAGTAAGGAACATTGTACAGGACTCCTTATGGTAGATACGATACTGTTTATGGCTATGGCAAAGAGAGTAACACTACCCTGAGGGACACCATTTTCCTACTAAAAGCAATCCAACACCATGTCACCAACTTGGGGCCTAAAAGAACCATTTAGAGAGAAAAGATCATATGAAGATGGGGAAGTGTCTTGAAAGCCCCACTGATGGAGTTGTGCGAGAATACTGTCTCCAAGTAATGTCGTATACCCTACTGATTTCAATGTTTACGTGGTAATGTTTACATAGGAAAGCCTGCTGAATAGCCAACTCTAGCAGGATCAGGTTGTTGCCAGTGGACTGAAATCTCTGGAATCCATGCTGAGAGCAGCTAAGAAGTTGCCTAGTCTCTAACAAGCAAACCAGACAACTGTTAAACATTCTCTCCAGGGTCTTTCCTACACAGTTCAATAAGGTGACACTCCAGTAACTACTGCGAGATGTGCAGTCATTTCCTGGTCTGAGGAGAGGTACTAAATTGCCTCTCCCCACAAGCTGGGAAACTGTCCTGTCTGCCATATCAAATTAAAGCAATTGAGGAGGCTTTCCTGTGACACTGTTGGCAACTACTGAAGCATGCAGTACCAGATTTGATCATGACCAGGTATAGTATCATGAGTCTGACAGTGCTGAATCCAGCTCCCACATGGAAACAGGGCAGTTGTAAGACTCAGAAATGGTGGACCTGAAGTCCAACTTGCCTCTCTCTACAGTCGCATGGTAGTGTCCGAATGCCAGATCCTGCATGGAATTGGCAGTAGTCAATACAAAATGCTCTGCTATCATCTGAGTGATGTCTTCAGTCTTCAAACATTGTTTGGAGACACCCCTGTTTCAGCACTGCTACTATTCGAAAATGATTGTGTTTATCAGAAATCCTTGTGATGGCTTCCCATATTTTTACAGAACAAGTGGAATGCTTTCTGGAGTCCAGGAACACTTGCCATGACCTTCCCATGCTCTCCTAAACTGCACATTGAGCCTTGGCTCTCATGACTTGAAAGGCTGGGAGATTGTCTGCTGTTGGGCAGTATTTAAACTGTCACAGAGCCGCACACCTGTCTTGGATTGCTGAGTGGCACTCATAAGTCCATCAAGCTAGTTGCCTCCTACGGTAACCTGAGGACTTTAGGATGGATAAGTTAGCAGCATGATGGATCACTTGTGTCATGCGGTCCACCCATTCTTGAACACTAGTATGGTGTTCAAACACAGCCACTTGATTGAACAGCATCCAGTTAGCCCTGCTGACCATCCATTTCGGTGGCTTCTGTTCACGTAATGCTCCATCCAGTAGAAGGACCCACAATGGGAAGTTATCACTGGAATAAAAGTCATCAGTTGCTTCCCACTGAGCAGAATCCGCGTGGGCTAGAGAGCAAAAGAGAGGTTGATGGCTGAGGATGACCCAGTAAGAGCCAAGAAATGAGTGGCATTGCCTTTGTTAAGCATGCACAGATCCTGAGACATTATGATGTTTTCCAAGATGTGACCCCTAGGGAAGTATAGTTCAAGCCCCATAATACCTTATGGGCACTGGTATTACCCAATATGAGAAAAGGGTGGGGGAATTATTCTATAAGGTCTGTGAGAACCTCAATGTCTATCGCACCCTGTAGAGGTAAGTACAGGGAGCAGATAGTGATTTCTGACCCACATGAACTGCAGTGGCAACAGCTTGTAGGCCAGTAACCAAGAAGAGAGCGGAGAAGTGGCGTGTGTTAGTGACAAACTCACCTACCCCTCCCTTGGCCCTTTCACCATTCAGGTTGTGGGGAGGCGGGTTGATTTTCATGATAATAATCATTGGTCATAGGAGGAAATTGGAATTGTTGTAAATATTGTTTGCTGTCTTCTATGAGATCTTGGCAACTATTTCAAAAAGTGATGGAGAAAATACTCACCATAGTTCCCAGCCTGCAAGTCCACATTCTTGTCCAGCCCACTGAAAGAAATGTTTCTATTCTCTATTTGCTCAGCGGGATCAGGACTATGATTAAAAATGAAGATTTTGAGTTCTAATTGATGCATATATTTGGTAATGTTTCACACGCACAATGTTGTAATATTCATTATGTTCATACTGACAATAAATCTCTCTATCCTAAAAAGCACTATGAGCAGTTCAGAGGTGATCTCTATTGTAAGTTCCTACTAAATTGTCTTTTGCCCTGACTAGTGATAGTCAAAATAAATGCTCACCACAAAAGTGGAAAATAATTGTCACCACTTGCACACAGATTAGTTAACATTACGAGCAGCACACTAACCATTACTTTTGAGAAATCTAAGTGATCCAGGACAGTGTACAGTCCTTGTGAGTTCACTATCTATTATTATGAAAATAAGCATTTTGAAACAGCCTGTCTCTGACATCATCTGAGGCAGCGCGCACTTCAGCGTTTGACTGATGCGGATCTTACGGTGGCTGGGTGTGAAGTGACGCCTAGTCTTTCCTCTTAGGCTTTATTTATATATGTGGCACAGTGGACAGCCAAGGGAACACCTGCTGTCATCTGCCCTATGCACACGGTAGAAGTCAGGCTTTATTTATATATGTGGCGCAGTGGACAGCCAAGGGAACACCTGCTGTCATCTGCCCTATGCACACGGTAGAAGTCTCTGAACAGCTGCTTTCTTAGACACAGAATATTTAATAACCATGTTATGAATCAATTTAGAATCTACATAATTTTTGCATGCATGTAGGTAAGTTGGTAAAAATCAAAGAAGAAGCCTGCATTAAAACTTTGCTTTCTAGAATTTTTATAACAGAACTGACAGTAGAATATGACCTCTGAACTACAACTTTAAGAGACCTTGTATTGGTTGTTATTAACATCAAGGTCCTAAAACTTGTTATAGCTGTATTATTTAATAGGTTTCATTATGTGCTGTAACCAAAACTTTTTAGCATTAATATAACATATACTTAATCTACAATAAGTAAGGACATTTTTGTTCCAAATTTAGTTTTCAGTAAATTATTCGAAAACTATTAGAGGTAGCTTCATGGGGTCACGTAGTTATTATTTTTATGTTGAACTGAAGCGTCATACAAATTTTCAAATTTCTAAGTGCAATATTTAGCACCTTTAATTTTTCTTAAAAACTTGGATTCTGACCAAAATATTGCTTTAATCACATTGAGACTTGTACCAGTTAATTTTGATATACATCTGCACATTATGTCCAATTACTGGCTTCCTATCTTTATTATTTAGCACCACTTTTTTTTATTACAATGATGTATATAGGTAAAAATATTGACCTAATTAACCTGAGACTTGACAATTTAAACATTATTACAATAAAGCATATGTTGACAAAGTTTGAAAAAGCAACTTTAACTTTTAATTTCATTCTTAATTATGGTTCAATACTATGCACAGACACATTATGGTGGCGTGGTGCTACTATCAGTGAACTGGGATAAGTTCCAGAACACTCACTTGCCTCTGTATCTCTAAACAGTACAGCACTTGTTTCGCCACATCATCCCATATTTAGTTTTGTGAAAAAAAATTATTTTTGAACAAAATTAAATAATAGAAACAAGGGAGGTCATTATATCTTACCTCTTTTAAATGAGATTTTTAGCAAAATTTCTTAACACTACACATACAAAATAACGATGTATAAATGAATCATGTACATAAATTACATAGAAACATGAAATAAAATTTTTGATAATTACAATTTTTTTCTGTTTTACATAAATTTTTCAGTCTTTACCTGAAAGAGAAACACACAAAATTTTTCACTTTCCAGTACTCACATATTGCATCACAATCATAGGCACCAATGTGAGTGTCCATATCACACTTTCACTAAATCAATAGAAGTAGGAGTGGGAATAAACTTCTCCATTATATTCTATTATGAAAAGGAAAGGTCATGATTCACTGAAGATCATGTCATCTGTTGCGGCCACATGTAGAAAGTGTTGCTTCACGCAGTGGAGAATGGCAAAACACAGGCACGCCGGCGATCGAGGCGTTGCGAAGCAAGCAGGCACAGATAGCCTTGCTGACAACAGCAGTTTACCAACAGGCTGTCACAAGGGCACACACAGACTGAGCGCCGAGCGAAGCCTGGAGAGAGCTGATTAAGGGGAAGTGAGGCCAGCACGCTGAGTTACACTGCAATATACTGCGGGAGTAATAACAAAAAGCTACCACCAAAGGTGAAAAACATCCTCCTGTCGGATATAAACAGTGGAGCGCAGGCAGCAACAGACAGAAGCCATTAGGAAGTAGTTCGGATCTGAGGACGGACGTGGTCTGTGTCTGAATGTTCAATCTTCGTAGGTGACGATTCCGGAAGTCTGTTCCAGCTCACAGGAGTCATCCCATCCGTTCACTGCCAGATGTCAACTTCAGCTCTAGGGGTCAGCCCAAGTTCAGTCAGTACCATGGCTGACTAACTGCACCAAGAACTTCCAGCAGGACCGGCCGCAGCACGGTCTTGGTCACAGGCGCTGCCGGAGACTGACACCTGGACTTCACGGCAGCTGGGCCCACGGCGTGTGGTCCGTCCATGACGGGACCTCACAGACATCGCGACTGACAGCTTCCCAGCTGCCAGTGCAGCAGGCGTTGGCAGCTGACCTCACGGCGACGAGTTCATCTCAACCACAGGGCATCCTGGCTTCAGCGGAGCACTGGTGGCCTGAGGCTACCAATTGTGATCAGCAACGTGCGTTGTGCGCATTGTCAGAGAATCTACACAGCAGCAGCCAGGCGGAGGGATTGCAGGGCTGGGCAGCAACGACAAGGGAGAAATTGTAAGGAAAGTTCAATAAATAATTGTAAAACTCCACGCCGTCTCAGTCTTTGGTGCAGCCACTGTGTCTGCTGCTAACAAGTTGATTGGAAGCCGTAACAAGTGGACGCCTCTGTCGCCAGCGTGCCTCTGTTTTGCCGTTCTCCACTGTGTGAAGCAACGCTTACTACATGTGGCCGCAACACATCCACACTTCCTTCTCCACTATAGCTTGTAGGCTGCCTTTCATGAAGCCTCCATGTTCCTGAGAAACAGATAACATAGCCTAAGCTTCTGTTCTCAACTTAAACCTAAGGGAGGACAAAAAACATTTGATATTCTATTTTCTTGCAATAGTTCCAATAACTGAGAAGTTACCAGAGTGAATATTGGCAACAAGTTACATCCGAAAAAATGAGACATTCTACTTCATTATTTAGCCTCAATCACAGACTTTGCATTTATCTTTTCCTTTTTGGGATAAACCATAGCTTTTATGCACTAAAGTTGAATTTATTTTCCTAAATAGTGACTTTTTTGGCTAGTTTGCAATTTATTTTATTACTTTAGATGCTGCTTTAACTTTGAAAATTGAGTAACCTTTGTAAGATTTACCTTCATTTAGCTCAATTGTCGTACGGATTAGTATATTAAAGAAGTCATTTGTTTGACAGCACTTACTTTGCTTTGGTGTACACATCATTAGAAAGCTGTTTTTACTATAATATATCAATACTTTATGATCTGCATTTCTTATCACATCTGTTTAATTTTGTTGGCTGTATTTATCAGTTAATTGACCATCTGCCTTAAGCAAGATTAAGCATTTCTCAAACCTTTATATGAGACGTGAGGGAAACTACTCATCAATTTTCTACCATTTAACCATATGTCAGCCTACTGACTTCATTTCTCCTGTTTCTTCCCATTTTCATTTATACATGTATTTCAATGCTTCTTTCTCCTTTTTCTCTTTGTCAGCCTACTGACCTCATTACACATTTGGTGTGACCCTCACACCACTTCCAGACATCTCCTTTAATTAATATGAAAATGCTCTGGCTTGCCTCGAGGGGCAACCCTTTCTTACCTTCAGGCAACCTTATTGCCAACTGAAAATTATTACTTTATGCAGAGTCTATTTGATCAGATTTTATGAATTCCCAGCTTCAATAACTTCTCTTAATGTGAAGTGTCTCTTTATTTTTGTAGTTACTAACCTTTTTTATGGATCTTATTTATTATTTATTTATTTTAGCCATGCTTTTTCTATTATTGAGGCACAGAAGTTACCCATTGTTATTTTAACCTTTAGAGTTTACTCCTGCAAACTGCTGAATTTGGGTATAGTCATTTTCGGGAGTCATTCTTATTCACTAGGAAGACATTAAAAACTGATAGACTACATGCAACATGAAGATATATGTTCCTTACTTACTATGATAGGACATGAGGGAATGAAACTTGAAAGTGAAATAAAGTTTCATCCAACTGGGACTGCACAGTATGCCAAACCATGTATCCGCCAAAGAGTGGCAGACTCCCTACAGTAACTAGTTACTGTTATTTTTAAATTTCTTCAGATCTACAATATTTCGTACACCTAGTTCTTTCTTACTCTTTGGGTATTCCAAGTGGTATGCGTTCACATGAGGCTCACTTATTACCTCGAATGGTGCTTGGTAGACATGCATAAACTTCTTTGTTTCCACTGAAATTTTCTTACATTTTTGTTAGTCTTGACCAATATTAGTTCACCAATGCTAGAACTAGTGGGGGAAGCTTTTGTGTCATGCCTTCTTTTTCTATCCAAGGCTCTTTTACATATGTTTGCCCCTAGCTTGTGCCTTCTTTTTATGTAACGAGCTCTGAGTTAGACTGGAAAATCAACAATGCTTGAAATGATGTTATGGGGTTCCTGATTAAACATTAGTTCACACAGAGCAAAGCCTGTGGCACTGTGTTTAAGAGTGTTGATGATTTCTTCAAAATTTTTAATATGATCGGCCCAAGTTGAATGCTACCTGGCACAGTAAGTTCTACATGGTCTGTTTAATTCACACCTAACTCTCTCGCTCATATTCCCTAGCAGAAAATATGCTGAGATCCTTATATTGTGAATTCCAGCCTTTTCAAGACATCCCTTAAATTTTTCAGATACAAATTGAGGACCATTATCTGACAGGAGATTCTTTGGCTTGCCAATATTTACGAAATAGTCCTTTTCTAGCTTGTTGACAAGCGTTTTGGCATTAGCCCCCTTTATTGGATATAGTTTGACATAGTTGCTAAAACCGTCAATCACCACAAGAATGTCGGGAGAGGCCCAAAAAGATTGGCTGCTCATAATTCCACGAGTTCACTTGGTTCTACATGGTGCATATCTCCCTGCACTACGCTATATACTGCACGCACCTTCTAACAAATAACACAGGATGCTAGTCTTCTTGCTATTCTACGATGCGTGTTATCGAAAATGACTTTCTCACTTAATTTAGCAATGCATTTCTTGGCCCCATAATTGCCATATCATAGATGCACGTAATCTATCAGCAGATCCACAGGTTGTGAAGAAAACATATTTTCCATTCTGCTGAATCTAACTTTCTTGTTTGGAATAAAATTCCTTTATTATGCTACTTTTGGATAATTAGGAACTCCTAAATGGCTTTTGACTAACCTCAATTGATCATCATTTTGCTCCTGCCTTAAGTGTTTAAATATTATCTTTAACGCACTCTCCTCCCTGAGATCAGGTATGGCCAACATGCTTACTTCATTCCTATCTGCTAAGGGAAGTTCTGATTCCTTGCATAACTCAGCACTTCTTGATAGCCCATCTGCTACCAGATTGCTCTTTCACTGTATGTAATTAATTTCAAGGTCAAACTGCTGAAGGTACATAGTGCATCTGGTTAGTCTTGGATGTCTCAGTTTGCACATTTAAAAAAAAAAAATGTAAGTGCTTTGTGATCAGTGTAGATTGTCACCTTGTGCCCTAACAAATAACACTCAAACTTCTGCATACCAAACACAATGGCCAGTGCCTCTAAATTCCATAATTTCACTCAGCAGGTTGCAGTGAACAAGTCGTGAAAACAATGGTTTTATGAACCTCTTGGTCGCCTTCCGTTTCCATCTGAAACAACTCTACTGCAATCCCATATCCACTTTCATCATCTGACATGCCAAAAGGTTTTGAAAAATCTGGGTGATGTAAAAGTGGACTATTTATCAAACAGTTTTTTAATTCTTCAAAAGCAGACCCATGGGGTATACATCTTCAACAAGTTGAGTAAACAAGGTGCATTAAAACAAGTGATCTTTAACAAAATGGCAGTAGAATCCGAACAAACCAAACATTGACCTGAGTTGCTTTTTATTTTGGGGCGCTTCAAATTTTTCAATGACATAATTTGGAGGGATCAGCTAATGTAACATCCCTGCTAATTTCATGGCCCAGGAATTTTATTTTGTCCCTTACACATTCAGTCCTCCTAACTTTAATTTCATACCTCCTTTTTCTACAGATTCTAGCACCCTATTCAGTAGACTGATATGTTCTTTCCATGTGGGAGTTGCCAACAGTATATAATCTACATAAATAGTTACCTGATCTAACAATTCTTTGTCCCAGTACATGAGCCATTACTCTTACATTTGGATATTTTATCCAAATGGGACTACTTTACACCGGTAGCACACTCCTTCATACAGAAAGGCTGTATATTTACATGATTCCTTCGCCCGGAGCAAATTCCAGTACCCACAAGTTACGTCCATAGATGTAAGGTACCTAACTCCATGGAATTTTTGAATTAGCTCATCCATATTTTGGGGACAGGCACTATCTGTTATTACAATTTCATTTAACCAGCACCCATCCATTACTAATCTAACACTGCCATCAAGCTTAGGCACAACAACAAGAGGATTATTATATTCACTAACTGCTTGCTTAATGACACCCCATGCCAACACACGTTGAATTTCTTACTTAACCACTTGTTTTCTTGAAACATGTATTTGATAAGGTTTCTTGAAAAATACCTACCCAGGCTTTATATTCAAATGGCATTCATATGCTTTAACCTCACCAGGTGTATTCGAGAATACACTGTGATGCGTGGTTAATATTTTTCTTAATTCTGCTCTTTGGTTATCAGAAATTTGATTTGTTGACTGTACCTTTGCACCTTTGCCACTATTTCTTCTAGGATATAGCTCTCTTCTGCATTAGCATGTTACACATTATTGCTGAATTCAGTATCTTCCTGTAAGTATCCTTTATTCTTCATCACCCTAATGAGCCGTTCCCAAGTTTCATTATTACCGCCTATATAACCTCCTATAAAAGGCTATTTTATTACATGAGAGTCAGGTAAGGTTAAAACTAAATTGTTCAGGTCAAAATCAATCCTCCCCTGATACTTTGTTAAAAAATCTGTACCTATTAATACATCAACACTTAAACCGGGCATGATTAAACAAGGATGATCTATTATCGTGTCACCTATACCAATGGATATCAAAGCTTTGTGCACACAGTGACCAATTCCAATGAGGTAAGTTTCACAGCAGCTGCTATTGGTAACACATTGGTGGTGATCATTGAGCTTACCCAGGAAGTGAGAGGCTTGACACCTCATCAGATATGTAGATTACAGATGCTATTTGATCATTATAAGTATAGAATTGGTGACCTGGTTGGTGTAGAGATGCGAAGGTCTGAATAGTTTTTGACTTATAGTAATACCCTTCAGAACAATGATGATATGGTAACTGATTTGCACACAGAAAGTAATTTGAAAATACACAGTAGTAAGAGGGGTGAACGGTTCTGTATACTATGTTTGCTAAGTTACAGAATCCATTGCAGGAAATGAATGAGTGTGCCAGGATGGCGGTAGGTTCGGTGGATCATGTAACTGAATTCCTGTATTTCATGTTAGAATTTCAACACAGAGCTCGCACCCTGGAATTAAGTGATTTCGACACCTTGAAGTTAATGGTGATAATGGTAAAAGAGAAGATCCATGAGGAAATGTTGCAGGCCATTCCACAAAAGGAAACTTCAAAATTAGTTAGAAGTAGAAAAGCTACACTCATTCCTGCTCAAGCACTTACGGAATTAATTTATTGTCGATATATGAGGGAGCAAGACCTCACTCAACCATTAACAGACTATGTAGCCCAGGTTAACTAGAGTGTAACAGCATTAAGTTTAAATTATATGGAAGGACAAGTAGTAACTCACCTGCTGGATGGTTCAAATCTGGAGAGCAGGCAAAGAGCTATGCTTTGTCAGGTGCCAAGAACATTCACACAGTTGGATAAATTGATAAGGCACGTTCAGCCAACGGAATTTCTTCAGCACCAAAGGGGAAGCTGTGGTGTGGGTAATTTAGTCAGCGAAAGCAAGCAGATGGAAGACAAAAGGTTTCAGAGAGGGTAACATCCTGGGAATAATGGGGAACGAAGCCAACTAGATAAAGGAATTTTAAATCTGAGGAGCTGGAATTGCAATCAGGCAGGTCAGATTAAGAGGGATTGTACAGAAGAAAAGCAATGATCAGAGTTATGACAATTACTGTACCAAGGGCATGATAAACTAATTACAGCCATTAAGTGCAAATCTAGTAGGTATTTACCATTTGTTTGTGCTGCACTGAAAAGTGAACGTGTTTGTGCATTGTTGGAATTAATCAGTACTATTTCAGCCATTAATTTTGAGTGACTTCTGAAGTATCAGGAAATTTGTAAATGGGGAAGACTGGTGGTGGCAAAGGGGCAGTACATAATTGTCGACAAATCTTGTTTAATGGTAAAGGGAAATGCACTACTTAAAGTGATGGTGGGGGGGATTTCTCATGGAAAATGAAGATGTTTGTTGTAGAAAATTTAGCCACTGATCATATTCTTGGAGCTGATTTTCATGGCAAGGTCGGTCTTATTCTGGACTGGGCACGGCAGAGTTTATATTTTAAATGTAAGCCCCAGACCCTGTATAAGTTTTATCAGCATAGGCAAGAGCTGGATGTTGGTAGATAGGGCACATACTATGGGGAGGCAGATAGTGAAGAGGTATCCAATATAGGAGAGGAGCAATTAGCCCTCTTGGGTAACTTACTTAAGGGTAAGGTTGTGGCTCCATGTGCAGAATTTTCCAATGTCTTGACTAAGAAGTTAAGGGTTATCCAGATGGTGTAGTATAGTATTGAATTAGTGGATACAGTGCCGGTTAAGAAGGCACTATACATAATGAAAACACTGAGAACAAAAATTGAGAAAATGTTGGAACAAGGTATTATTTGTCTTTCTAAATCTCCATATGCATCTCATATATTTGTGGTACCAAAAGCCACTGGCGAATACTGTCCAGTTGTGGACTACAGCGAGTTGACTGAAAAGATAGTTTTAAGACCAGTCTCATTGTCAGACTTACATTCATGTTGTGGTTGGTTCCACGGGGCATATGTATTTACTACCTTAGAAGTTGTAGCTGCTTGTCATTCAAGGAAATGTTTAGGGCACATAGTTTTTGGTGAAGGAATACGTATTGATCCCGATAAAACAGACATTCATAATCAAGTTCCTAGACCACATAATGTGAAGCAAGTAGCCAGGCTAGTAGGTGTGGCCAATTTCTTCAGGAAATTTATTGAGGGATTTGCTGAGAAAGTGGCAACCCTCAATGAATTATTTCAAGAAGGGTGTAAATTTAGTTGGAGTCCTTCATAGGAAGTGGCATTCCAAGCACTCAAGCAAGCATTGCAGTCAGCTTCTGTGTTAGCCTTGTCTGACTTTAATGACAGTTTATTCTGCAGACTGATGCTTCGGCACAAGGATTTGGGCAGTTCTATTATCTACAGGATTGAATGAATTGGAACAAAGATACTCCATTTATGAATTGGAAACCCTTGTGGTGTTATCTGCTACGGAGAAATTTAAATATTATTTGGAATACTGTATGTCTGTATTAGAAAAGGATACCCAAGCCCTGAGGTGGATGTTAGCTATGCCACGCAAGACTGGGCGAATTGCTAGATGGGTGACGAGAATCTTGGCCTTCAAGTTTGACATTTGGAATATAAGGTGTTTTCAAATTTTGGCAGGTGGGTTAAGCCTCATGTTTGAGTGGAATGATGATAGTCGAACGACAGATCCAGTAAAAGGGGAACAGGATCACATCGCCTGTGTTACTTCGATCCTTACACAGATTCCTAGTTCGCTTAGGATATTAGAGAGTTCCAAGACTGTGACACAAACATTTGTGATCTTAAACAAAGGGTGCACAAGGATGAAGTGATACAACCGTACATGAGACAGGTTGGTGCGCTGCAAATCATGAGGTCAAGGCCAGGCAAAAATAGTGCCTCCTGATGAACTGATCCCTTTATATGGAAGTATTTCAATGAGGCTCCTGTGGAAGGCCACTTCAGAGTGTATAAGACATGGGGGAAAATTCGACAGCATTTTGTGTGGCCTAGAATGGTTAACAACATTCAGAGGAGAGTGGCAAACTGTGAAGTTTGTGGCATTAGAAAACCCAAACAAGTGGGTTACATAGGCTATTTAGGATCTAAAACAATAGACAGATCATTCCAGCGCATGTACACTGACTTCGCAGGTCCACTGCGAAGGTCAAAGGCAGGTAATAAATATATTTTAATCTGTGATGATGCTTTTACTAGATTTATTTGGTTACTGCCAACTGAGGGGGTAAGAGCTCAAGTACTGCTTCAGAATTAAAGTGGATTTTTTGGAACCTTTGAACCTCCCCAGTTTAGAGTAACAGAGCTCCTTCACAGCTAGTTGCTTTAAACAGTTTTGTTTGGGGATGGGGTATAGCATCTAACAACCACACCATATTATGCCATTCCCTTGTACACAGAACTTATTAATTGTGACCTACAACTGGCCCTTATTGCATATCATTTAAGGACCAGGGGATATGGGACTGTTCACTTTGCTGGTTGACTATGGCTACTAATACCGCTTGCCATGAGACTCACAAATCTAAAATCTACACCGGCCAAGTTACTTCTGGATCAGTGCCTGGTTGGCTACGGCTCTTAATACTGCTTTGCCATGAGACACATACATCCACCATGGCCAAGTTACCTAGCAAGGATATCAGATGGCCACTCCACTTTGCAATTTATGGTCAGTAGAGGATCTGTTGTCTGAAGGTAAAGAGGTACATCACGTGATTTCTCAGTGTAGGTTGGGCAGGAAAAATATTAGTGAAGCGCACAGGAGGGAAGCAATGCAATAGAATAAGAGCTGTCAGGCAAGTAATTACAGAGTTGGAGATAAACTGTACATTAGAAACTTTCAGTGTGTCAGTAAGGCCTCTGAAAAGATTATGAAGAAATTGTTGCCCTGTTATAAGGGTCTCTTTAAAATAAGGATATTTATTACCTGGGTCACAATGTTGCTGGGCGACTCACAAACTGGTGTAGAATTTAGAGCTCACTGCACCCAGATTAAGCTGGGCACTACAGGTTAAAGGAGTTGCTTCTGCCTACTGCTGAAATAAGGGTGGGGGAGTATGTGCCACGATTGGCACTTTATACAGATGTTAGCCGTACTTCTGCCTCCCGGACTCATGCTATCACTGGTGTGGCATGTTGCTTATCAGAGTGTGGCGAGGAGGAAGGAGGAGTCAGTTACAGAGCAATGACTGGGAAGTGCTGGTTGTTGATGCCCTAGCATTGGAAGTGCAGTCAGCAGCTGATAGGACAGGTGATACTGGAGCTATGGGTTCCCTGTGTGTATTGTGGCGGCCACTAGTCCAGCAAGTCATAAGAAGGGAGAGTATGAATGTACACGATATACCACTATCCATGGTCTGAGCACACGTGTAGATGATGTGGTGCTATCTGTGCTCTTCCTATGCACCGTGTTGAAAGTGATATTCTGTGAGGAATAGTAGGAAACTATAACGAGATCACTGGAGAGTGTTTGGGCTGTGTGAACTTCTATCAGCATTGCTTGTGGGACGCATTATTTGCAAATTAGTTTTGGAGCTCAAGTTAACTGATTATAACTGACTGTTTTGTAATGCACATGAAGCTGTAGCCTGTTTGTTATTATCGTAACTAGAACTGAACTCCTTTGATAACAACATTTGTCATTTCTGTGAATTAATAATAGTTTGTTCCAGGTTACTGTTAACTATGCATTTGAGTTTGAAATTACCATATCCTAAAGATCTATCCCATGTGAGAAGCAGTGTAACGTGACACAGTTTGCTGTCAACCAGGGAAGCTATATCTGGCATATGCTTCACAACTTGAAAGTTCAGTACAGACCTGTGTATTATCACAGGTACGGTTCACCAAAAAGCTCATATGATCATGATATTTTTCTATGTTGGAATTTCATCTGATGATCAAAAGGGGTTTTAAACTTTACCTTAATCTTGTTTTTAACTTCGGCGATTGAAGTTATGGTTGTCATGATATATAACTATAAGCAATTAGATTTCTTAGTAAGCTGCCATTAAAGATTACTGGCCAGCTTCCTGATTCGTATATAAGGGTAATTGTGTTCTCCATTAGTACCAAGTTTGTTGGTGTAACTGAATGAACATTTTGGGGAAGCCATGATAGTGGGAAGTTATTCACTATTTCCAGATTGATGTCATTGTCTAGTGATTATAATTAATCTCAAGCTCAGACTCTCACATAACCTTATCTGTGTCAGAAAATTAGTTACACCTGTATGATGCCATATTATGTATGGAATCACAGAGAAATGAAACTGTCAATGGTGACTGTACTCCGATATCGAGACTGCAAAAACTAATTGTCTCATTAAATTATTCCTGGTTCTGATACCTGTGTGGGATATTGTATTTAAGAACATTTGATTATTTGTGGTTTAGTCAAATGCTCTTACATAAACTAAAAAACTGACACACTGCATTTAATTCAGTCAGTGCTGCACAGGACTAATTCTGGGCACGATTTCTGCTGCCCAGTTTTTGTGAAGTGTGTATGCTAACTGATTACAAACAAGTAACACGTTATAGTAATTCCAGTTTTATAAAACATTTTAATGTGACACAACTTGTTCTACTGTGAAGATGAATGGTACTTAGTAAATTGTATACTCATAACATTTATATCTGCAGTTCTCCAGAAAAGTTTCTTAGATGTGGTACCACTTGAGAGGAATACAATCCACAATCTTTGGTTATGAACCATGAAAAATTTCACCACTAATGCTTAACAGAAGTTTGATTGTTTTGTTTGAGAACAGATGGACTGAGAACTGAAACTGCCCTCACATTCTTTTTGCTTTTCAATATTTTGTTTTTCTTTACTAGGTTGCAACACACTTTCCATAGTTATCAGGAACATTACAACATATACAAATACAATAAATAAAGTAACAAATATGAGAAATGTTATTATATTTTTATCATGAAAGTAACACTTTCATATACACATATTGAGAAATCATAGAAGAACGTACAATACCAAAACACAAATAAGAAAACAGAAAATCAAAATCGGAAATTAATTTTTTCCTTCCTACTCACTTTCACTTTCAATTTCACAACCTTTGCATATGATTGTTTTCACAGAATGAGTGGAACACACTTACTTGGAACACCTGTAACAAATTATAGACAATTTTGTCATCTTCTTTTTCCTTTTTCGAGTTTTTACTGTTCAAACAGATGTGACATCTCCCTCTTGAATAAAATTCAACAGATTGAACAGCTGCAATAATGCTGGGCAGCATTTTCCCTAGGACACTTTCTATTGCAGAGATGATAGGCTTCTGTAAACCCATGATATTGTTTGCTCTCTCTTCCACAGTTGGCCTAACGAGCTGTTGACCTAATTCTAGCACATACAGCCTTCTTACTTTATGCTTCTTCTTATTCCAGTTTGGGTTGTTTATTATGAAAATTGTTCCAGCATTGAGACAGGCAATATCTGTTGTTGTGGTCTTCAGTCCTGAGACTGGTTTGATGCAGCTCTCCATGCTACTCTATCCTGTGCAAGCTTCTTCATCTCCCAGTACTTACTGCAACCTACATTCTTCTGAATCTGCTTAGTGTATTCATCTCTTGGTCTCCCTCTACGATTTTTACCCTCCACACTGCCCTCCAATACTAAATTGGTTATCCCTCGATGTCTCAGAACATGTCCTACCAACCAATCCCTTCTTCTAGTCAAGCTGTGGCGCAAGCTCCTCTTCTCCCCAATTCTATTCAATACCTCCTCATTAGTTATGTGATCTACCCATCTAATCTTCAGCATTCTTCTGTAGCACCACATTTTGAAAGCTTCTATTCTCTTCTTGTCTAAACTATTTATCGTCCATGTTTCACTTCCATACATGGCTACACTCCATACAAAAACTTTCAGAAATGACTTCCTGACATTTAAATCTATACTCGATGTTAACAAATTTTTCTTCTTCAGAAACGCTTTCCTTGCCATTGCCAGTCTACATTTTATATCCTCTCTACTTCGAACATCATCAGTTATTTTGCTCCCCAAATTGCAAAACTCCTTTACTACTTTAAGTGTCTCATTTCCTAATCTAATTCCCTCAGCATCACCCGAGTTAATTCGACTACATTCCATTATCCTCGTTTTGCTTTTGTTGATATTCATCTTATACCCCTCTTTCAAGACACTGTCCATTCCGTTCAATTGCTCTTCCAAGTCCTTTGCTGTCTCTGAGAGAATTACAATGTCATCGGCGAACCTCAAAGTTTTTATTTCTTCTCCATGGATTTTTTGCTCAAAATACAGATTGAATAACATCGGGGATAGGCTACAACCCTCTCACACTCCCTTCCCTACCACTGCTTCCCTTTCATGCCCCCGACTCTCATAACTGCCATCTGCTTTCTGTACAAATTGTAAATAGCCTTTCGCTCCGTGTATTTTACCCCTGCCACCTTCAGAATTTGAAGGAGAGTATTCCAATCAACATTGTCAAAAGCTTTCTCTAAGTCTACAAATGCTATAAATGTAGGTTTGCCTTTCCTTAATCTTTCTTCTAAGATAAGTCGTAGGGTCAGTATTGCCTCATGTGATCCAACATTTGTACGGAATCCAAACTGATCTTCCCTGAGGTCAGCTTCTATCAGTTTTTCCATTCGTCTGTAAAGAATTCGCGTTAGTATTTGGCAGGTGTGACTTATTAAACTGATAGTTCGGTAATTTTCACGTCTGTCAACACCTGCTTTCTTTGGGATTGGAATTATTATGTTTTTCTTGAAGTCTGAGAGTATTTCGCCTGTCTCATACATCTTGGTCACCAGATGGTAGAGTTTTGTCAGGACTGGCTCTCCCAGGGCTGTCAGTAGTTCTAATGGAATGTTGTCTACTCCAGGGGCCTTGTTTCAACTCAGGTCTTTCAGTGCTCTGTCAAACTCTTCACACAGTATCATATCTCCCATTTCATCTTCGTCTACATCCTCTTCCATTTCCATAATATTGTCCTCAAGTACATCGCCCTTGTATAGACTCTCTATATACTCCTTCCACCTTTCTGCTTTCCCTTCTTTCTTTAGAACTGGGTTTCCATCTGAGCTCTTGATATTCATGCAAGTGGTTCTCCTTTCTCCAAAGGTCTCTTTAATTTTCCTGTAGGCAGTATCTATCTTACCCCTAGTGAGATAAGCCTCTAATGGCCACCTTCTCGTCCCTTGTTTTACTGAATGATGTCACGGCATTTGATCAACGCTGTCTATGCCCTCTTTGGTTTCATTTTAGTAGAGATTGATATCTGTCTTTTTTTTTTTTTTCCTCTGTCGACTCATCCAACTTGTTATCATTGTGTTGTGTGGAAAGAAGTAGGAGATTCTTAGTAGGCTTTAGTTTGGAGATGTATGAAACCAAGGTAACTGGTGCATTGCCTGTTTTTGGATCAATGAATAAGAACTTAGAGGAATATCATTCTCAACCCTGCAACTTCTTTAGCTGTTCTGGTATGTGTTTTCTGTTACTCTTCAGTGATGTCACCAAAGTTAACTTATCATTGTAAGCTCCTCGGCTAGGTCTATGGATGTATAACAACAATCTGCTGTTATATTTCTTCCACTTCCTGCCAGTGGATTCACTACGCATCTAACAACTGCCTTTGCACTCCATTCCTTGACAGGTCATTCATCCTTCCCTGCATAGACTTCCATTTTTAGAACATACCGGGTGTATGCAACTGATAACATCCTAATCAATATGCCATACTTCCCAGGCCTTTCTTTCATAAAGACCTTAAAGGGACATCTACCTCGAAATAGGGAGAACATTTCATCGGTTGTTATATCTGCAATTGGTATGTAGTATTTCACAAACATTGCAATCAATTTTGTTGAAATCTTCATGAAGGGAGCAAAACTTACCCTGCTTACATCTTTTGGTTCTTGTTTCTTTATCATCAAATGTAATCAGGGACAGAAGTTCTCCACATCAAACATGACTCATTGTAGCTATGTAGATATTCTTTCCCAGTACTTTCCCCAATAAGTCCTCAAGAGGCAGTCTAGTGTCATTATTTGTGCCCATGAGTATCAAAATACCAATGAAGGCGTACATTTCTTCTATGGTTGTAAGTTTTAAGTTCTTATTATGAGCTTCTTGGTTTGTATAGTTCACGATAATCTTCATTATTTCGGGAGTTATAAACTTTTTGAAAGATTCTGACACACTAGAGGTCAAGCCTTCATGAGTCAAACCTTCACGAAAATTCACTATATTTTGTACTGACCTGCGCACTTGCCTTGGAGGCGCAGTAATATATTCCCTACCACTTTTTGCTGTAACAATGATGCTGGAGGCAGCTGCATGCTGTTCATCAGTGGATGTACTCAGTGAACTTGACTCATTTTCAATTGCTGTGTCACTATTGTACGTCACAACTGTATTAACTTCTGGATCACTTTCATCACCTTCACTTGCTTCATTTATTATCACTGACACCTCTTCATCTATGAGAAACCTCTGATACTGACGAGACATTTTATTAGAATTGCAAGTAATGTACAACCACTCGAACAACAAAGATTTATTTCAAAACAACAATGGCAACACAATACATTGGTACCAACAGTCAGAAACTGCATTTCTTTCTGCCATATTGAGAAATATTTTAACGAGAAAAGTTGTCTTACCATGACAGCACATACTCTAGATATTTTTCTACAACTACCTAAATTCTTGCTTCTTCACTCCAACAAATAGATAGGTTACACAAATAAAACAAATACTGTGGGAAATTTTTGACCCCCTTAGTGGTGCTAGGGTTATCACTGCAGTCCCCAAACAGCACATTTATTATCTGCCATAAGCAAAGGTAGGTGCACCAAGAAATACAGATACATTTACAGAAGCCATACTAATATTATAAATGCAAAAGTCTGTTTGTCTGTTACCTTATCACGAGTAAACCACTGAACTGATTTTGATGAAATCTGATATGGAGATAGCTTTGAACACCGAGAAAGGACATAGGTTGCTACCAGAAAGTGTGTACGACAAGATACTTATTGATTTGAACACTATTATGTGAATTAGGGGAAAATATTTACTCTTTGGAAAAGATATTTACTCTTTGACTTTTGTATTTTATCACATTTTTGAAAATACTGTTATTGTTGATATGTTCTCCAAAAGACGATACCAGCTTATACGATCCTAAACATGTTCAATCTTTACTTCTCTCCTATGATAATAATATAAGTGCAAAAGAAATTCTGCCTGTTACATTTTCATGACTAAACTGCTGAATCAATTTCAATAAAATTTGGTACGGAGATAACTTTAACCCTAAGGAAGAACAAATACCACTGGAAAAATGCATCGACACGTGTTCCTGTTCATGATGCTCCCCACACGCACCACTTGGTTGCGACGAGCATTGAGGCCACATATCGCAAGCTAAGCTTACTCAAACAGGCAGAAATGTGAGTGCAGCTGATGTTATTGCATGTACAATAGCTTACTTACTCACCTTCACTCACTGTAACAAAATCACTGATATGCAAGAACAGCTGCAGTAACACATAGTGTATTACATGAAAGTTGCTATATCGTAAATGAATCCACAGAAATGGATTAAATGATATCCACATTTTAGTGATGCAAAGATGCTTTACACGCAGCAATGTATATCATATTAACTGCCCAAAAGTTGCATTTGTGAAAGCAATGTGTGCTGCAATAACAATCTCTAGTTGTTGTGCTGCTGAAAGACATATGACTTCGAATAAGTACAGGGTTATTACAAATGATTGAAGCGATTTCACAGCTCTACAATAACTTTATTACTTGAGATATTTTCACAATGCTTGTACACACATGCAAAAACTCAAAAAGTTTTTTTAGGCATTCACAAATGTTCGATATGTGCCCCTTTAGTGATTCGGCAGACATCAAGCCGATAATCAAGTTCCTCCCACACTCGGCGCAGCATGTCCCTATCAATGAGTTCGAAAGCATCGTTGATGCGAGCCCGCAGTTCTGGCACGTTTCTTGGTAGAGGAGGTTTAAACACTTCACCATTAAGAAAAAATGTTGCTTCATCACTGAAAACAAGTTTCGCACTGAACGCATCCTCTTCCATGAGCTGTTGCAACCGTGCCGAAAATTCAAAGCGTTTGACTTTGTCATCGGGTGCCAGGGCTTGTAGCAATTGTAAATGGTAAGGCTTCTGCTTTAGCCTTTTCCGTAAGATTTTCCAAACCGTCGGCTGTGGTACGTTCAGCTCCCTGCTTGCTTTATTCGTCGACTTCCACGGGCTACGCATGAAACTTGCCCGCGCGCGTTCAACCGCTTCTTCGCTCACTGCAGGCCGACCCGTTGATTTCCCCTTACAGAGGCCTCCAGAAGCTTTAAACTGCACATACCATCGCCGAATGGAGTTAGCAGTTGGTGGATTTTTGTTGAACTTCGTCCAGAAGTGTCGTTGCACTGTTATGACTGACTGATGTGAGTGCATTTCAAGCACGACATACGCTTTCTCGGCTCCTGTCGCTATTTTGTCTCACTGCACTCTCAAGCGCTCTGGCAGCAGAAACCTGAAGTGCGGCTTCAGCCAAACAAAACTTTATGAGTTTTTCTACGTATCTGTAGTGTGTCGTGACCATATGTCAATGAATGGAGCTACAGTGAATTTATGAAATCGCTTCAATCATTTGTAAGAGCCCTGTATGTGAGGAAAAGTATTTCCATTACCTTCCATGTAAATTAAGCCATAATGGAGACGTGTTATGTGTGAGATACTGAAGATTAAAATCTCAGGCATGTTCAACAGCTAATAAACAATATAACAGATTCTCCGCAATATCCTTTCTTTCAGGCGTGCTAGTTCTGCAAGGTTCGCAGGAGAGCTTCTGTAAAGTTTGGAAGGCAGGAGTCGAGATACTGGCAGAAGTAAAGCTGTGAGAACGGGGCGTGAGTCATGCTCAGTTGGTAGAGCACTTGTCCGCAAAAGGCAAAGGTCCCGAGTTTGAGTCTTGGTCCGGCACACAGTTTTAATCTGCCAGGAAGTTTCAATATAACAGATGAATGTGCAGGCTACTGAAAAAGATGTAGCTGAATTCTTTAGTATAATTTTCAGTATGGGGACGAGAGTTTTTCTTTAGACATAGTTAAAGGAGCACAACAGCACAAGGCACCACTTTAATCTCTACAATTTTCCAGATAGAACAGTTCCTGTTACACACAACATATTTTTCCACTATTACACTATTTTCAGTCTTTTGACTCTATAGATGCTTTTGCCACTGCTTCAGTTAACCTTGCCATTGCTTTTGCTTCTTTGGCTTTGCGTTTTGCTTCTTTTGCCAATTTCTTTTCTTCTCTTTCCTTTTTCTCCAACATTTCCTTAAAACGATCATCACGGGGATCCACTTTAAAGCCAAAATGCCTACGGACTTCTTCCATTAGTCGATCCTTTCTCGCCTGAAATACAAATGTACAATCAGTAATGTTAGTGCAATTATTCAGTTGTTATCAAGCTGACATATTTAGACAGTATTATGCCTTAAAGAAACAACAGATATTTTAAGTTGTTATACTTGGGTGTCAGGAGAGGCATACTTGTCAATCAAGCATACAATTCAAAGAAAATGAACATATAACCCCTGTAAGACAATTTTTCATTACAAAATTTCAGAGGAGAAGGATGGTTCACCAATTTCACATATGAAGAAGTACAGGGCAATATTTCTCAAAATGAGAGGTTTATTGCTGTTGAGCTATACCCCCTTACAATGGTAGACAGAAGCAAGTTCATTGCTTTCTCTCATGTATGTAAGATGAAAACCGAGAGCATCAGTTCCATTTCAATCACACAATATTGTCACCACAGGGTTCTATTCTGGACCTGCTTTAGTTTTTAATGCACATAAGCACTCTTCCATTTACATTGGCAAAGAATGCATATTTTGTCCCTTTTGTAGATGATAAAACAAACAGAAACAAAAATGGAATATCAGTCCTCTCATTGAAAAAGCAACTAACAAAATATTTGTAAACACTGACAAATGGTTCAAGGCAAATTTGATCATTATTAAATTTTGATGTAACTCAGTATATACAAATCAGTGGTTCTCATAAAAAAATAGTCTACTCAAACAATCACAGTAGAACTCCAATCATCTGAACTCTAACTATCTGGATCATCAATTATCGGGATCACCTTGCGGAAAAAGAAAATTGTATTGTATGACTAAAATTTTTGGTTTTGATTGATAGTTATAACAGTATACAGTACACTGCATGTTTATTTACTATTATAAAAATCAGTCTGCAGTGAATTTATTACAAGAAAAAATCTTTCAGTGAACTAAGACTACAGTACACGCAATATGTGCATCAGTGTGTTTCTGGTGTTCGTCATTCTGTGCAGCCTACTTCAGTCTGTGTTCTAGCCTTAATGTATACACTGATTTGTTGAATATGTTTCATCTTCTGTGTCTTCTGTTTTGTTTTGTGCATGTGTTTTGATTTAATGTGCCAGATATGTCTTCTAAAAGGTAACTCATTATATTGTCACTGGCAAATAAAATAAAAGTCCTTGAACAATTAGAGAAATGCACGAGTGGTAAGCAGTTAGCTGTCCTTGAGAATGAAGATGGCAGTTCACTGATAAAATTGATGAAAACAGCAAAAAACAAAGAACCTGAAGATGCCATAATTAAGTGGTTTTTGCAGCAGCGAGCATTGGGCAACCTTCTTTCAGGATCAATTGTTTGCAAAAAAGCAAAACTTTCAGCCAAGAAAATTTTCTCTCTCTCTCTCTCTCTTTTTTAAAGCAAGCAATGGCTGACTACAGAATTCAAGGTAAGGCACAGTATCCATGAGTTGGTTTTAAGTGGTAAAGAACTATCAGCAAACCCAAAAGCAGCAGAAAATTTTATTGAAAAATTCAAAATTGAAGCAGAATTTTAAGACTCTGAATTTTTATATAACTCAGGTGAAACAGGACATATTTGGAAGGCTTTGTCTGAAACAACTTCAGTTTCTAAAAAGAGAGGAGGAGGAGGAGGAGATTAGTGTTTAACGTCCCGTCGACAACGAGGTCATTAGAGACGGAGCGCAAGCTCGGGTGAGGGAAGGATCGGGAAGGAAATCGGCCGTGCCCTTTCAAAGGAACCATCCCGGCATTTGCCTGAAGGGATTTAGGGAAATCACGGAAAACCTAAATCAGGGTGGCCGGAGACACGATTGAACCGTCTAAAAAGAGAGATTAGTGCTCCAGGCCATAAAGTTAGTAACGACCATGTTACCATGCTGAACTGTGCTAACTCTACAGGAAACCATAAAATATCCTTTCTGTTAATAGGAAAATTGAAAAACCTCAGGCATTAAAAATGTTAAAACACTTCCCATCCTTTTACAAGAATCTATCAAAGGTCTCAATGATTGCTACTTTGTTTTGCGAATGGTATGATTCAGTTTTCATACCTGAAATTAAAAAATACCAAAAGACAGTAGGAAAAGAACACAGTAGGTGATGTTAATTCTGGACAATGCACTCAACCACAAAACAGAAAGCTTTCTTGATAAAGATGATGGACATTTTGATACACAATTCCTGCCCCCAAATGTAATTAGTTTGCTACAGACAATGGACTAACTAGTTATCGAAACTATAGAGCAACGTTACAGAAGACAACTGTTGAATAAGCTTTTGCTGAAGATGGAAGTGAAGATGGCGTTGTGGCTCATCACCAAAAACTGAATTTAAAAGACTGCTCTTACATAGTGGTGGAAATGTGGAATTTGGTGAACAAAACCGGATTTTTAAAATGTGGAATAAATTGAAAGGCATTTCAACCAAATATGAGGTACAGAAAGACGAATATGAAAAGAAGAAGTGTCACAAGGAAGAAGAAGAAACAGAAGAAGCAGAGGACAAAATGTGAATGGAGGACATAAGAAAGATCCTTCCAAAAATTCCTGGATGTTCTGACTAAAGTGCAGAGGATATACGTGAGTAGCTTGCTTGTGATTCTTCGGATCCTGCATTCCAAATTCTCAGTGATGATGGAATCATTCAAAGTGTGAGACAAGAAACTGATGGCGTGGAGGATGCCATCATCACTGAACCAGATGTAGGGCCATCAAGTGGGGGTGTTATTGCGGTCTTCAGTCCTGAGACTGGTTTGATGCAGCTCTCCATGCTACCCTATCCTGTGCAAGCTTCTTCATCTCCCAGTACTTACTGCAACCTACATCCTTCTGAATCTGCTTAGTGTATTCATCTCTTGGTCTCCCTCTACAATTTTTAACCTCCACACTGCCCTCCAATACTAAATTGGTGATCCCTCGATGACTCAGAACATGTCCTACCAACCAATCCCTTCTTCTAGTCAAGTTGTACCACAAACTCCTCTTCTCCCCAATCCTATTCAATACCTCCTCATTAGTTATGTGATCTACCCATCTAATCTTCAGCATTCTTCTGTGGCACCACATTTCGAAAGCTTCTATTCTCTTCTTGTCCAAACTATTTATCGTCCATGTTTAACTTCCATACACGGCTACACTCCATACAAATACTTTCAGAAACGACTTCCTGACATTTAAATCTATACTCGATGTTAACAAATTTTGATTCTTCAGAAACGCTTTCCTTGCCATTGCCAGTCTACATTTTATGTCCTCTCTACTTTGAGCATCATCAGATATTTTGCTCCCCAAATAGCAAAACTCCTTTACTACTTTAAGTGTCTCATTTCCTAATCTAATTCCCTCAGCATCACCCGAGTTAATTTGACTATATTCCATTATCCTCGTTTTGCTTTTGTTGATATTCATCTTATACCCTTCTTTCAAGACACTGTCCATTCCGTTCAACTGCTCTTCCAAGTCCTTTGCAGTCTCTGACAAAATTACAATGTCATCGGCTAACCTCAAAGATTTTATTTCTTCTCCATGGATTTTAATACCTACTCCGAACTTTTCTTTTGTTTCCTTTAGTCCTTGCTCACTATACAGATTAAATAGCATCAGGGAGAGGCTACGACCCTGTCTCACTCCCTTCCCAACCACTGCTTCCCTTTCATGTCCCTCGACTCTTATAACTGCCATCTGGTTTCTGTACAAATTGTAAATAGCCTTTCGCTCCCTGTATTTTACCCCTGCCACCTTCAGAATTTGAAGGACAGTATTCCAGCCAACATTGTCAAAAGCTTTCTCTAAGTCTACATATGCTAGAAACATAGGTTTGCCTTTTCTTAATCTAGCTTCTAAGATAAGTCATAGGGTCAGTATTGCCTCATGTGTTCCCATATTTCTACGGAATCCAAACTGATCTTTCCCGAGGTCGGCTTTGTGGTGTCACCGCCAGACACCACACTTGCTAGGTGGTAGCTTTAAATCGGCCGCGGTCCATTAGTACATGTCGGACCCGCGTGTCGCTACTGTCAGGGATCGCAGACCGAGCGCCACCACAAGGCAGGTCTCGAGATACGGACTAGCACTCGCCCCAGTTGTACGGACAACGTAGCTAGCGATGCACACTGATGAAGCCTCACTCATTTGCAGAGCAGATAGTTAGAATAGCCTTCTGCTAAGTCAATGGCTACGACCTAGCAAGGCGCCATTAGTAACATTGCATGTATCTAAAGAGTCTCACTTGTATCGCCACAATCTCCAGATGTACCGAAAGGATGGATTAAAGTTAAGTATTCCAGAAGCTACGTACTTTTCTTTATAGCATTCATTACGTATCCTGTTTCAGACCTCACGCCATCCTGCTTTAGCTTAGCGCGTGCCTTTCGGCTTCCTCACATTGTGTCTAGGCTGTCTTGTCTAGACACAACAGGCTTCTACCAGTTTTTCCATTCGTCTGTAAAGAATTTGCGTTAGGGGTGTGGCATATGCATTTCTTGAAGCTATTTTAACATGGATGGAGTGGCAGCCTGAGTGTGACCATATACTGCCGTCACTGTCAAACAGATGCAAGACTTGGCTGCATGAAAATGATGGAAGGTAGCACAACAACTGACTCTGATTGATATTTTCAAGAACTGACACTGTATATATGAGGGTTGACTAAAAAGTAATGCCTCCACCTTCATAAATCTTCAATAGTTGGCAGCATTGGTATGCGGCAGGTACTGGCTTGTTCTGTAGCCTCTTCTCTACAGCTCCAGTTGGCGGGAAGCCTTAGCTTTGAACGGTTGTGTTGTTACAGTTTAAAGTATGGAACCCTAGGTAGACGGTCGGTCAATGCAATTTAAGCAACGTGCAGTCACTGAATTCTTGACAGCAGAAGGTGACACCCCAAAGGAGATTCATCAGAGAATGCAAGCAGTTTACAGTGATTGTGTTCATATGAGTACTGTGTGTCATTGGGCGAGTAAGTCTAAAACTGTTGAGGCAGGAACATTTGACCTGCATGACAAACAAAGAGCTGGATGTCCTATGACAGCAACCACCAAGTTTCACAAGCAAAATGTTGACAGACTGATTCAGAATGATCGTTGTATCACTCAGAGAGAAACTGCAAGCACACTCAGTATTTTACAAGAATATGTGGGTCACATTATTGCTTTGCTTGGCTATCGGAAGATCTGTGCATGATGGGTACCCCACAGGCTGACTCTTGAAATGAAAGTGCACAGACTTGAAATTTGCCAGGAACTCCTCTCACATTACAAGAATGAAGGTGATGCCTTTCTCCATCCAATTGTGGCAGGAGACGAAATGTCAGTCTATGGAATATCAATACAAAGACTCACCCCAGAAAAAGAAATTCAAGACACAGCCCTCAGCTGGAAAAATCATGGCCACAGTGTTCTGTGACGCAGATGGTGTTATGCATGTTGATTTCCTTGATCGTGGAACAACAATAAATTCAGAGCATCACATCACAATGCTGCGAACTCTGAAACGATGGCTAACAAGGGTCCGAAAGGAAAAGGGCAATGTTTTCCTGCAGCATGACAATGCCAAATCACACACTTCACGTGCCCATACAGTAGAACATCAGAGACTGAATCTCACCACCGTACGGCATCCTCCATACAGTCCAGATCTAACACCATCTGTTCCTGATAATGAAAGACGATCTGCGGGGACATCATTATGCTTCTGATGAAGATGTTGACAAAGCTGAGAGACTGTCGTTGCGGAAACAGAGTGTTGACTTCTTCCATGACGGCTTCAGAAAACTTGTTCATCGTTGGCATAAATGTATCCAATTGGCTGGTGATTATGTGGAAAAGTGAATATTGGTAATTAAGGATCACATTCTAAGGATTATTTGTGCATTTGATTTATTAAAATATTCCCATCCAAACCCAATTAACGAAGTTGGAGGCATTACTTTTCATTCAACCCTCATAAGTAGAGAACTGTACAAAATCTAAACAACATTGTTTTGAGTCATTAAATTAATATTACAGTAGCACTGTATGTATACATAAATTTAACATTTTTTAAAGAAATGACCTGTCTTCATGATTTACCCAATTATCATAGTATTTGATTATCTGGTTCGGGTCTGGTTCTGAGTCCTCTGGATAACTGGGAACTCTACTGCAAATACAAAAAGTGAAAACCATTAAGTTTTTGGGACTACAAGTAGATAACAACCTAAATCAGAAAACCCAGAAGCATCTCAGTAACATTTGCAATACCCAAGATTACTGCTATTACATGACTCAAAAATGATGAAACAATTTAATTCTGCATGCCTCCATCCATTAATGAGTTAGTGATTCTTTTTTCTGGGCAGAGGGGGGGAGGGGGGGGGGGGTGAAGGTGGGACTCAACTTAGGAAACTTAGGAATAAAGCTACAGAATTAAATCTGTTGTTAGTTATGGAACAATACATATATTCATTAATGTCTTTTGTTTTGTCATTACCAATGTCTCAAATAATAACGAGCATGAATATAATGCTAAGACCAAACAGAACACCTACAAAGGCTTTTAAGAGCTTAACATTAGTATAGAAAGGAGTCATATACATGGATACACATGTCCTCATCAACTTGCTGGAGCATATTAAATTCATGGTGGGTGATGTGGTGGGGTCCAAGACTGATTTAATGAACTTCCTGCCAGGCAACTCCTTCTACTCCATTGGGGTGTCTTCATAGATTAAATTAAAATTAAAGTTTTAGGTTATTTTGTAATTAATATCAGCACCATAATACAATAATCTTACATAACATAAAGCCACTTCACTGTATTGCACTTAAGTAAAATGTACATTCTTGCCATATTTCCATATCTCAGATACATGTCTCCAGGGGATGAGTGGAACATGACATCTAATGCAACATTAAACACAATCATTAATCACCAGAATTGGTCTCCAGTTCTGTTATGTATATAACATAAGCATGTTTCACACCAACACAATTCAGTGTACTACAGACCAATTTTCAAACTGTAAAGATCAAAGTCAATTTATTCAATTCCGAAAATGGGTCCAGTTGAACCTAACAGAATTATTCAGTAAATAGCGTTGTTGTAATACCATTCAGTAGTTCCACTAAAATGGGAGTATCAGGTCGTAGGGTGACAATGTTGCTCAAAAATTATTAATTTCAACATTTACATTTATACTTTTGAAGCCACTTTACTGTGCGTGACAGCATTACAACCACACCCTGCATTCCTGGAGAATAGGAGACAGAACTATAACAGTATTCTCTCCTTTGGGTGGACACCCAAATCAGTTTAAAAACTATCTTCAGCCAAGTACCCATGTGCACAAACAGCACATATAATGGACAAATGTCCTCCTCCGCAGTCCCTTAGGCCAGCTCCCCTCATCCCTCTCTCTGTCCATCTCCTCTCACCTGTCTCCTCCCCCCCTCCCCTCTATGCTCTCTGCCTATCTACCCCATACTCCCCAGTCTCTCAGGCCAACCCCTCTTTCCCCGTATCTCTTGTCACCACCTTCTCTCGCCTGTCTCTGCCCGTCTCTTCCTGAACCATCTCAATCTGTCCATCTCCTCCTATCCCCCACCACTCTCTGTTCATCTCCTCCTCCTCACCTTCTCTGTATTTCCATCTTCTGCTCCCCTTTTCTCTGTCCATCTCGTCCTCCGCCTCTACTATTTGTCTCCTCCTCGCTCCCCCCCCCCCCCCCTCTCTCTCTCTCTCTGCTCAGTCATGTGCATCAGCACATATAGCTCCATTCCAATACTACCACGCAACACTCTTGACACACAGGGCAGCCTACATGTCAGGGGTTGAAAAGAAAACACTTTTCACCCCTATCTCTACTCCTATGGGAGCTCAGGTTCTAGGTGTTACAGTGCTGAGTCCCAGACAGCAAGTAGTGTGTGTACCAAATTCGTCTAAAACTGATCCACTATCACTATCTCTCTCTCTCTCCACCACAATTACATTTTCGCTCATGAAAATATCTTCACAACAGTGTAGAAGGTTGCAAGATAAAATCACAAAAACATACAAAAGAAAACACAGAGCAATGCGAAAACCCTCAGTACAGTGATGAGGATACCGTAGTTGCAGGAAGAGTTCAGCATAGCAATGTTGCACTGCTCATCCACTATATTCAGTGAATCAATACATGAGGTGCATACTGGACTTCTAGCAGTATACTTACCTGTACTGCTGTGTATCAGTGTTAATGTACAACTAACATTGCTTTGAAAACAAACCCAACACTGAAATGAACAGTACTGAAATCAAGCCTCTGGGTGAAGAGCAAAGTAGGCATTACTGTTGTCGATAGTGAGTACCGCAAGTATATGGGGCAAGTATGCTTCCAAACACCATACACAGTGATTTGCCTAAGTGTGGAATTATACCAGAATGTTATCCCATAAGACATCAACAAATGAAAATATGCAAAATATGTTAATTTACTGACTTCTGCATCTTAGTCTTCACTAAATTACTGAAATTCTGCCTTCACTATTTACAGGCCTGTGATGGTCTCAGCAGTTGGCCTGTATCTGAAACTTCACACTACAATATTACTGTGTATGACTTTTCTCCAAAAGAACAATATACTTGGCGCAAAAACAGTAGAATGGACAAATCATGTTTGTGGTGCAATTCGTCCCATGCAGAACACTCTCTGTTCAAACTCAGTGTTTGGTGCTATGACTTCCAGTTCACCAACTTTGAGCATATCTTTATGTTGGTTTTCTTTTGAGGATTTCTCAAATTGCTTGGTGTCTGTGAATCACAGAATAGTCGCTGGAATGAAGAATCATAGACTAATTCCAAATGCAATATCTTGTTCTGTTTTGCTTACTGTTCCACAGAGCTTGAAAGTGAAAGAAATAGCATCTAACAACAAAAACTGAACAAGTGCGAGTAGGACTCATGCTCTAAGGGTTCCATACAAACTTAATTAAGCATATACACCAGGGCTGGCCACACTGCGCACGAGCACAATGTGTGTGGGACGGAGCCTTTCAGTCTACCTCAGCTTTTTTCGGTGCTTCTTGGAAGCAAAATGAGTGGGAGTGACATAAGAGAAGAATAAGATTTCTCAATACCTGTTATGCGATTTACAGATGCCTAATCAATGGGTACCACAAATTTACTATGAAACGACATTACAACATCATGCAGGAAGAATGTAAAGATTTAGCTGATGATGAAAGAGCAAAAAATTACAACTGAAACAGAGGATTCATCAAGAAGCACTTTTTGCTAAATTTGCAGCCATGGAGCATGTGACAAAATTGGTGGTATGAATAGTAATAGTAATATTCTACTGTCAGTTGCAACAGTTGGTGGTAAGAAAATGAAGAGTAATAGTAATATTCCACTGTCCTTTGCAACAGTTTTCGATAGAACTGAATGAACAGCATGGAGACTTCATACAAGTGGCATGCCTGGAAGGACTTTTTGATGCTATTGTTGAATTTAGGAAGGAAAAATGAGAGCAGGAACAAAAATTAGAACATCTGTAATAGATTGGAGACTTCGCATTTTAAGTGCAGTGGATTGCACATGCCCCCAGTAAGACACTGAAAGGTGAGAAATAACTTAGTTCTGATTTGACAGAATACATAAAAAGAAAATCACAATGTAGAATGGACTAATTCTGACAAGAAAGAAAGAACTTTCCTAAGCTCACTAGACTTAAATAAAACGTGAATTTTTAAGAATTCACTGTGGCCTTGAAAGAATGACAAGGATAGTTTTCTGAATGTACTGAGGACACTGCCATTCCTACGTCTGTTTTCGAGACAGTTTGCCATTTCAGTTGCCTGTGTAGCTCCTGTTTACAAGAGAAACTCTTTTTATGTTCAAATGTCCAAGAGGTTTTTGTTGTTTTTCTCGGGAAGAGTTTCCATGCCTATATAATGAGGTTGCAAATGTGATAAAATATTTTGATCAATGCATGTGTGTGAAACGATTTTTTCAAATGTTGGCAGTTTTTACCGGACTAAAATTATATTAGATCTTTAGTGCACCAAAAATAATTAAATAATAGTGAAATTTTTGTTTGTCTGTGATGCATCTTGTTGATAAATATGAAACCAAGTAATATACAATGCCACTGCACTGCCATTTAAGTGTGCTACTTTAGCAGCTTCCTCATCCTCGTACTCAGACAGTGTAGCACGGTGGTGAGGAAAATGTGCAGCCAGACAGAGCAAACGCACACAAGCCAGACCCCATTTGGCATGCCGCGTTATTGGCCACCCCTGATATAGATAGTTCATCTACAGGTTTTGATGAATGAGAGAAGCTTAAATATTTTACACTACCAAGGGACCATACACCTTGGTATTTCACATAAATTTCAACTTGATAACTCCATCCAATCTTAAGAAGAAGAAAAAAAGAGTCTTAACAGGCACCAACAAAGTGATCCTATTAGGGTACTGCTTTTACCGATCGAGGTACAGAATCCTAAAAATTGCAACATTATATACATACCTTTGCAGCAAGCATAGCTTCTTCTTTCTTTAAAACTCTAGCTTTGAGTTCTTCCTTCCACTTTTCCAAACATTCCATCTTCTTAGAAATAGCCTCCTCTCTATTAAACACAAGATGTTATTTAAATCAATTTAAAAATATTTCGAAACAAACACATAAAACAAATACTACACATAAGTAGTAAACCGCACAATCATGGTACTAGAAGTTACACTGAAATGTAAAATGTAAAGTAAATGGTGAGGACAAGGGATGAGTGAAACCTAGGGAGAGAGAAAGGACAGCAGAGAAAAGGAATGAACTTCTTGCTTATGGAATTATCCACAGCACAATGCCTATTCTACAGTGAGTAGCTGATACTTAATCCAAATCGTACACTGAATAATATGTTAGTCACGAAAAACATATAATGTATCTTTGGCACATTTACACGTGAACCCATTGGCAATGATAATGGCTTAGGTTACATTTTGAATCCCCCCCTCTTGCCAAACAAAACATTTTGGTACGCAAATAACATGAAACTGCTTGTAGTATATACCTCGATTATACTGCACTTAAATTATCAGAAATGCAAGTGGGTTCAACAAGTAACTTTTACAAAGATAGTAGCTGTAAGGTTTCTCTAAGTGGGCTCTAAATGCTCAGACTTCAAATATTTTCTTATATTTCTCAAATTCAGAAGGATAATTTACTATAAGAATATTATTTAGATGTGCTATTATTAAACACACTTATGATGGTCGGTACTTTAGCAGACTAATCATACCTGACCAGACAGATATATGATGAAGTGCAAAACTTTAAATAATGTTCAATTATTATATTCACCCTATTTAGAGACGTGTGTGAATGCAATACAAGGAGGGTTGAGCAGGCAGCAGCATCACCTACATGTTTACCATAAAAGTTCATATTAGGCTAGTACCTCTCCAAGTAAACTCTGTCTCATTGTTGAGACATTTAAAAAAATTATGTTACATATTTTTATACATACATTTCAACATTTTCAAATGCTTAAAGGTAAAGCAATTATCAGACACAATTTACACAAGTACAATGTCAAAACTTTTCATCATTTATTATGCTCAAGCATCAGCAGAAAAGTATTTGCACAAATTACAGAATGTTCTGTAAACATCTGGATTCTGTATTGCAAATAACAATGCAGAGAAACAATTCTGTTGTGACCAAACAGACATTCATCATGAAAGGTAATCATGTCACCTACCCCAATGGCATGCACAGTCTGGATAATGTCAAAGACTGTTAACTTGATTTTGAGGGGCTGTTGTAATTTGGAAGCAAGAAAACAACATCCTGTAACAATAATAGCAGACACTTCAAAATAAATAGGACATGAGTGCCCTACAATCCAAAATCTTGTTTGAGACAGAAACGAAATGTCAACCCAACACAGAATGACAATATGCTTGTCAATCAATATTACCTCTGTCCAGCAGCACTATTGTTACTAACAAAAGCTGAAGGCTATAAATAATAGGAAAGTGTGTGTGTGTGTGTGTGTGTGTGTGTGTGTGTGTGTGTGTGTGTGTGTGTGTGTGTGTGTGTGTGTGTGTTTTTTTTCGATGTATTTTCGTCCTCATAATGTGTACGTAATGACTTTATATGCGCCATACTGGAATCGTGGTTTATAGTCGTTCCCGCCATATTTGTGACGTCATGGGTCAAAGCAGACGGGTGGGATCGGACACTTCTGTATTTCCAACATTTCTTGATCTTTTCAGTATAATAAAAACTAATTGAATTTTGTGCATTCTGTTTGTACTCCAACCCATGTCACTCATAAGTAAGGTCCAAATGTGATAGCTCCACCATATATTTTTATTATTATTATCCCAGGTTCCAAGCAATTATGTGAACCAAAGTTACTTGACCATGTAACAATCCTCCAAATAATTCACAAAATGCCAGTAGCAAAATGCAGCATTCAGTTCTTGGTATTATGAATAAAATCACAACTTGAACTAAAAAATCCAATTCCTTGAATTAATTAAGTATATCAGTTCTGTTACAATTTTGCAATTCACACCATTAGAGCTGAGGGGAGAATTAAAATGGAAGAACATAATGTTTTTTTTTTCATATTTTGTGGAAACTCAATTTGCAAAGATGTTTCAGATTCAGAATACACAAGTTTTTAAAATTTGGCAGACACCACTTTAGAAAATTTCCCGTCTTGGGAACATTAACAGTGAAAGAAGTCAGCTACATGGGTACAAATGTCATCAGTAACCTGTTAGTACACGTTAAATGTCATCTAGCTAATACAGAAGAATTTAGGAGTGACATAAAGAACTTTCTGTTCATCAGTTCCTTCTAGTTTAGCAAAGAGTGTTATATATATACTAAGATGGTATCTGTTCTTTCGGACATGTCCAAAAGAACAGATACCATCGGTGACCATGCACCTCGTTAGAATGAAATTACAATGAAATGAACACCCTTAGCTGCTTACAGGCGTTGACATATGAATGTAGTGCAGTACAATACGTTGAGAATGTGGGTTTCACGGGAGGCGTGCCAGAGATAAATCCCTGCAGTCACGCTATCCTCTATTTCCTCGGTGGCTAAGATGGATAGACCGTCTGCCATGTAAGCAGGAGATCCCGGGTTCGAGTCCCGGTTGGGGCACACATTTTCATCTGTCTCCGTTGACGTATGTCAACATCTGTAAGCAGCTAAGGGTGTTCATTTCATTGTAAATCACGGAGATTCTCAAAACTAATATGGTAAATTTTAATATCGTTCATACAAAAAAATCACACTGCAATGGTAATAATTTTGATCATTATATTGCACTGTATAAAATATATTTATTTAACACATTTAGAGATTCCATAAACATCTCTTCACACAATCCATGGAATATTGTTGATGCAATGTTTTAGAATTACCCAACTGCTTTTTTGCCCACATAAAATTACCAGCAAAGAGCTCCAATATACTTTTATTGGTGCCTTTCGATGGAGAAATATTTTAAGTTGTAAGGAGTAATCAACTGTTGAAGCATTTGCAGAAAGATTACAGAGTTTGAATCACTTCATAAAAACATCCCCCCCCCCCCCCCCCACACACACACATATGACTGAAACACCCTCATTCCAAGTTGCAACGATATTGTGGCCACCTAGTATTGGAATTAAAGTTAATGTCATATAGGAGAGCCTTCAGGAATGTGGAATTAGTCAAGTTATTCTTTTTTTGAGCCATATTCTGACCCCTAGACAGGGACACATAATATACATTGAAATTATACCTGTCCTAAGTTTCATGAATTAGGCCTACAGCAATCAGTGCAAATGGAACTAAGAAGAATTTCTGTAAAAAATATACAGAGGTAGCAGTACAGCAATCAGTCAGGCAATATCCAAAAGTGTCTTCGCAACAAAACTGAGTGATGACAGTCTATGAACATTTCACAACAATACACATCTTTTTTATTTTTATTGACAGGTTGCATAGTTAGTGTCTTCCTGTGTTTTTATGGACATGTTACAAGGTTTACAGAACAATGAATCTTGTTACAGCGTTAAGCCACTAATGCTTATTTTTCCCAGGGCAGCAGGTGGGCTGTTGAAGTGTAGGCACAAAACAGTTAATCTATACTGACAGCTGTAGTCCACTTAGTGGTGCAGTTATGACCATGCAGAAAACACTAGGTCGTGAAGTTTCTGACATGTTTGTAAAGACTGTTTGGCACAGAAAAAAAAACAACCGACACACTAATGTGTGTATGTGTGTACATACCTGTTACACCCTGCATAGATTATCTTTTTTTTAAATAATCTATTAATAAAAGCTCAAGTGGAGTTTTGGCTGTGCTTACACCACACTATAAATTCAAACTCCTAGGAGTTTCTCTTGTATTTAATGTACCCCAAATCTTGAAATGCTTTAAAAAGATAAACAAAGATCAAGCTGTAGAACTACTATCGTTTTGATTCCTCACTATGGTACCCCAATAACTAACCTGGTAATCAAGTAGGGGAACACCTAATAAGGGACCATAGCACTCCAAGCAACATCTGATTTGAAAACGACTCACATTACTTAAGAGTTCCAGCAGCTCTGCCTACATAAGGAACATGTCTGAATCAAATGTCAGTTGTATATATTGTTTCAAGTCTTTCACCCACTAAGACATTAAATATTACCTCATCGAAAATTATTATGTTCTGAAAACTATGGCATTATTTTTACATTAGAGACGTCTCTGACACAATAAAACTGGGCAATAAGATTCTACACGTACCTTTCCCTGATAGTTGATTCCCTCAACTTTCTTTCAGCGATACTTTTCTCAATCATCTCTTCAAGAGTATGTGGGTATGCGACAGATTCATATTCACGAATGTCATCTAAATCATTCTTAGTTGGCCACATTACGCCTGGGTTGACAGCACTAATACTACCATAACGCCCGTAAAGCCTACGTTTATACTTAACCGTATCATGAAACCAACCCTTACTGCTGGAATATGGTACTTTATTGTGTAATATATTGTGATGCTGTGGTAACAGACGTGATTTATTTCTCTTCATTTCGATGTATTCCTCATAATTTGTGCTGTCATCAGAGTCGTCAATAATACCTGCTTGTCGAATTACCGAATCGTCTACAGCTTCGGTACTAAATTGGCGCACAGCTTTAAACAAACAACGTTCATAACCTTTCTTGACCACACAATGAAAAGTATTTGCAAGGTACATTTCAATATCAACACTTTCTTAGCAATCACAATACAAAATATTCAACACCACTTTCACATATGTAACTCAAAACAAACAACACATTCGGAACTCGTCTATGCAAAGATCATAATCAGAAGATGTTCTGCATGAGCATAGTGAACAGCTGGAAATAATATGCACTGAAAACTTGCGCAAGCATACACATAGCATCAGCTTTCTCAAAGTGTAGCAAACAGGAACGTTATGCACGAGTGGCTCAGACGGAACTCACGAATGTAAAAAATCCGTTTAACTTATTGGAATCTTTATGATCTCCTCAGCGCCGCAAGAGCTTTCACGGAAAGGTGATAGGCCAATTCACGCTTGCCGTCTCGGCGTGTCACGTCCAAACATTCCACAATGGATTTCAAATGGCGGCATTCACAGAGGCCGTCAATGGACTGTTATTGCACGACACCGTCAAGGTTTCTCGAGAAGGAGGTTTTGATGCTCGTCATGTATTAACACTGGAAGTTAACATGTTTTCGCCGCGGTCTCCCAAGTAATAGAAGTGTCCTTTCTTCTTTCGTATCTTCTTGATCTTCATTTTATTACTTTACTTCGTTTTCGTGGCAAAATTTCAACGTTCCATGACGATTTCGGCATTTCTCATGCAGTATTTTTCCATAAGGGAGGTCCGATATCTGAAAAGAAAAATTATTTATAAAATGTCGAATCAGAACACCTTCAGACGACTAAATTTCCGGTTATTATTTGTTTTTTTGAGCAACGAGTTTGTGTGACCGTTGGCTGACGTGCCAGAAGAATCCCGCCTCCAATCTAGTCAAAATAGAGGGCGTCATTCAATGATTAGTATCCATAGATTTCTTCTTGATACAGCGACCTCTTCGATCATCAGCTCTTATAACAATGCATATTTACGAAAGAAATGATATGTTCTTTCCCCAGGTTCTAAGTAAGATGGTCATTAAGAATCTCTAGAACATACATTTTTTCATATGTGTAGGTACATTAATCAAAAAGGTTATAGCAAACGTTTTAAATGTGTACACACTTGAGTATACAACAAATTAAAAGTATTTTGCAGCCACGCTTTGTCAGAAACAAAACAGTCTGCAAAGCTTACACTCCTGTACTCACATATACACAATATACATGTCACAAAACATAGTTAAATAGTACTGGTGCATCAACTGGTTCTGTTAAAGAATCATCAGAGGGTAATATATTCCTTAAGTTCCTCCTAATCTGTACTTCATTAGAAGTTTCACATCTGATAGTTGGAGAAAAGATTTTGAAAATGTGTTTCCTGAGTAATGGACACCTACCAGCATCAGATTGATTGATTTACATAATTATGGATATTGTTCTCATTTCTGGTATTGATTCTGTGAACAGGGCTGTTGGTTTAAAAGATAAATACATCACTTATCACCAAATGTTATTTATGACTTACCAACATTTTTTTCTGTAAATATGATTTCAGTGAAGGTACTGGAGTACGATTTTGGCTTCTCATAACAAATATAACAACTTCCACATGAAAATTATTTGATGATAGTTGCTGGTTGCATCTGACACCATCTGCTGATTTTTTTGCAGTTATGGTTTCACTACTATAATGAAATTAGTTTTCTTCATTAGTATGACCTATAGGCCATCATTATCTGAAGAATAGATTCTTTACTGTCTTGCAGAAGATATTTTACTTGGCACTGAAATGATAGTTTTAGACATTGATCCTGATGACGACACTCTTGCCACTGTAACATAACATTAGTTTCTGCTGAAAATAATGTCAGTGCCTTCTTTTGAATAGCTGTAATATTCACTTTTGATTTTAACAGCAATACATGTTATAAGAAGGAAACTCTAAGAATACAGACAAATTGACAGTGTGAACAGTTACGTCATCCACATTATTATTTCTGTTGGAGGTTGCTGTAGTGAAATGATATTTTCCTAAGTATAAACGTGTATTTAACATATTTATTTCATTTTTCATTAAGATATGTTGTAGTTAAAGGAAAAAAATATATATACAAGTTAAAAAAGTTTTTTGCTGGTTACAAAAAGTGAAATATAAGTATTAATTGGTTTACAACTTCTACTACTGACTGCCTCAAATACAGAACCACTGGTTGGATGATGTTCAGTTTACTGTGAATTTTCTGCTAAACACTTCTCTTTGTGGTCATTTCTTTGAACTACTTACTCAAGTATGTGTGTGTGTAGCAGCACTCCCCTAGCCTAGAAATAATATATGTAGACAATTCTTATAAAATTAAACCACTAACAAATTATCTTTCTGGAACACCCAGATGGCTGAATACCATTTGTTTCAGCATTAATGTAGAAGGGAAAGACCTAAAGTTACTCCCCTGCCTACATAGCCAGCCAAACCTTGGAGCACATTTACACAATCTTCACTCCTGAGAGAGTTTTTAGGAGATGTCCCGGACCTAGCTTAGCAACCAAGTAAAGTGATCTGACTGCCTTGCGTGGGGCACCCTGAAGTCTAAAGTGTGTCACGAGTACCCTCAAAATCTTCAACAACTACAGCAGAACATTTCGGATGAGATTGCAGCAATTCCAACAGTACAGCTTCGATCTGCCTTCAGCAACCAGGGCCCAAAAGTGCCAAGAGATGAATGGTGGTCACTTTCAACATCTGCTCTAGACAGGTTAGTATTATATTTCCTTTCCTCTGATGTGTTTCTTTGTACTCTAGAACGCTGTTCTCAGGGCCATTTTTATTCATCCCGTCCCATATATCACAAAGCAATACAAAGATAGCTGCAAGAAAATGGTATACATCGTGGTAAGTACACGACATACAGGATTAGATATAAGAGTTTTTCATCTATTGAACTGAAACAGCTGAATGTGAAAACTCCACAAGAGACAAACATTCTGTTAAGTACAAGCTGTATTGTATTAATATCTCGATCGTGTCAGATTAAAGGAAGACATCTTAGCAGTGACAGGTGGGCTGCTAGAGTGGTTACTGGCAGTTTCAATCAACATGCAAGTATTGTGGAGATACTTCATGGACTCAAGTAAGAATCCCTGGAGGGAAGACGACGTTCTTTTTGCAGAACACTATTTATAAAACTTAGAGATCTGACACTTTACTCTCATTGCTGAAAGATTCTACTGCTACCAGTGTACTTTTTGTGCAAGAACGGCAAAGATTAGATGAGAGAAATTAAGGCTAATATAGGGCCTATAGACAGTCATTTTTCTCTCGTTCTCTTTGCAACCGGAACAGGAAAGGAACTGACTACAAATAGTAGCAGAGTATGTGTTGTAAGATTCAGTGAGCTATGACCCTTACAGACACAGCATGACAGAGCATGGAACACAGTGGTGAGGGTCCGTCAGGTGCCCTGGGCAATAATGAGACAGAATTAGCAGTTGAGACCTTTATTAATTTTTGTTTTATAATTTAAGCATCTTCTCCACAACAGCAGTGAGGACAGCAGGGACGCCACACATGATTGGAATGTGCTGACGCATCCACCTCAGCAGTCTTGAGGTTGCTGTGAGGTCAGGACCACTAACAAAGCATAAGTGGGCTGTGTAACATGACCAGCCCAGTTGGCGGCAGGCGTTGCTTGTCTGGTAGTGACGTCACGCAGCTAGACAACACGTTTTACTAGGGCACACTTGTAGATGTCTAAGGAGCACCACAGAAAGCTATCAGCAGCTTTCCATGGGAGTTGTGGTGGTACAGAGGTACACTGCGCCCTCTCCACCAGAGGAAGGCCGTGGACGCCAGTGTCCACTCACGAACGCAAGTTGGGAGCAGCAGTAGCGAGCACACCTCCCCGGTACAGTGACAATTTGACAGAGCGCTAAACAACATCAATTTGGCCCTCATTGAGATGGAGGCAGAAGAGAACAAATCTGCATATCAGTGGAGGAGATGTTGGCTACTCACAGCAACTAAGTCCAGCAGATCAAGCTGGCTGCAGTCTCGAAGGCAGTAATCATCTGATGAATGGTAGTCAGTGCATCACAGATCCTGCCTCCAAGCTGGTTCTCTGCAACTAGAATAGAGAAGGGCTCCACAACCTGAGGATTTGAAGCTTTCTGTGAGAGGTAATGATGTTATTCCTTGGCGGGGATCATGTTATATGGTCTGGTTTTCTGTACTCAGCATTTTTCACTGCTCCTAGGTGTCTCAACTGTTTCGTTCAGCTCCTCAGTTTGCGCTTTCTGCAATATCAGTGGGCTGAAAGTTGTTCTTGTGTAAGATTTACGTGTCGTTGTGGTATCTTTCAACACTGTCAGAATGACGTTATGTTCCCTTCACAGTGAGATCACATTGCTGAGTTGTTGATTTAGACACCTTGCTATAGCCATGTGTGGTAGTGGTCTCGGTTGTGCACCATGATATTTGTTGTATTGGCTTTCCTGCCAATTGACATTCCAGCTGTGAAAGTGTGCTGAAGCGTGTGTTGGTATACTAACGAGGAAAAGAAATTATCGTACCTAATGAAATACAATGGGCAGAACAAACTTCCAACCCCCCATGATACATAATACACCAACAAATTCATAGAAATACTTAGCAAAATTAAGACAGTGAATATATATAATAACTCGAGGCACAATACAAAAATTTGATCACAAACAACTTATTCTATGATCTGAGTGCTTAAGTTAAACTATGTGCAACCTGATTGTCAGTAGGTAACCATTTCCTAAAATTCATAGAAGCTTTCTTTGTTCCTGGTGCGCCGGCCGCGGTGGTCTCGCGGTTGTAGGCGCGCAGTCCGGAACCGTGCGACTGCTACGGTCGCAGGTTCGAATCCTGCCTTGGGCATGGATGTGTGTGATGTCCTTAGGTTAGTTAGGTTTAAGTAGTTCTAAGTTCTAGGGGACTGATGACCGCAGCAGTTGAGTCCCATAGTGCTCAGAGACATTTGAACCATTTTTTGTTCCTGGTGCAGATGATGGCGCTTGTGTCAGTGCATCCACAGCTCCTTCGAATAGTTGCCACAGCATCTTTGAATAGATGACCCAACGATTGTATGAGTAACTTAACATTTACTGGCAAAGTCATTTCACTGACTTGATATCGACTGTGGTACTTGGTTAAAACCTTCTTAGTTTCACCATCAGGAGTATATGGGCTTCTTAGCAGTACCCACTGACCAATTCTATACTGTGACAGTTTCCCTACACATTGCCCCGGCTGTTCCTGACGTTCTAAGGCTTTCATGTTGGCTCGCTTCACTCTTTGCCATACTTCACTTAAACATTTTGTAACTTCCTTTGTGACACACAATTAGCTCCAAGTTTGGGTATTATCACATCAAAAGGAGATGGAATCTTTCTTCTGTAAATCAACTCAAATGACGAAAGGCTGATATTTGTATGGACTTTGGAGTAATACTCCAAAACTATGAACCCAAGGATCGAACTATCTACCATTGTTTGGGCTACTGTTTCAGCCTGTTGGCCTGGAATCGCTGTCCCTGCATGTATCGTGAAAAATGATCTGTTATTGATAGTTCAAAAATGGCTCTGAGCACTATGGGACTTAACTTCTGAGGTTATCAGTCCCCTAGAACGTAGAACTACTTAAACCTAACTAACCTAAGGACATCACACACATCCATGCCCGAGGCAGGATTCGAACCTGCGACCGTAGCGGTCGCGCGGTTCCGGACTGTAACGCCTAGAACTGCTCGGCCACTCTGGCCGGCTATTATCGATAGTATACAACTTATTTCCATGTGGTGTTCTGTTAAACGGCCCTAAATTATCTGGACCAATCATTTCGAGACGTTTAGATGTCTCTGGCAATCTTGTAATAGGATTTTCTAGTCAGTAAAGTCACTTATCTGCCCATAAGACATGCATTCAGTCACGTGCTGTTCCACATCACAGTAGATATGTAAGGGATTTTCTGGCACAAAGTGTGTCACTGGTGTCATCATCGATTGTGTAATCAATGAATCATAGAATCTCTTCACCTCCTCTCCTGACTGACAAAAAGCCAGTTGCCATATGTACAAAATAGTGGAAAATTCAAATTTTGGCAAGAAATTCAAATTTTAGTGGAAAATTCAAAAACGGCGGATAATTCAAAAGATAACCAAATTGCAATAGTGTGGTTCCCATGGAAACAGGGTTGTTGCCCTAAGTGTGAATTGGCAGGAAATGTGAGATAGTGCATGGTCACGCTGGATGTCTTGGATTACAAACCCAGGCTTTCTGATGCCACAATCTGAGACCTGAAATACTGGCACAGTTTTAGTATGATGTTAGAATCCACAATGGCTGACCTGGAATATAAGATGGTGATCAAACATGATGACAGAGGCATACCGGCACAGCTCTATGACGTCATAACCCAAGACTTGGAATACTGGGAACGGCTCTATGGGATCACAATCCAGCTCAGAGCCATCAGGCTACTTATAACAGTGTAGAATTCTGACATACTGGTCCAGCCATGAGACAATGGGACAGGTTTTGTGATGTCAGAATCCAAGTTCTGGAATACTGTCAATATGGCGTTAGAGAAAGGATATTTGTGTAGATCCAGGCCTGTCTGCTGACCTACTTGGCAACGTTTCTCCCCAAGCCTACTTGACATGTTTTCCCAAGGTCCTAGTCGCTCAGGGGTGTATGGTTACTGCTTCTCCTAAATCTAAGTATGGATCTCTCCACTTGCGTCTTTATTTAAACAAACACCGCAAGGGACAGGGTCATCTGCATACACCCTTCATCCCACTACTCCACTTATTGCCCTAAGTTAAAGTCCAAACTGTATGCCGTGTAGTAGGAATACTTACATCTTTATTTAAACACATATGTATTCAGGGAGGGCTCCCTTTCCAAAGTCAGCCACCATGCATCAATCCCACTCCTAGAAGGTTGGACAGAGCTGTCAGCCGCTGGGGTCGCATGTTCCATAAGATACAAATAGTCTGGCAGCCCATAGTAAACCAACCATCCGTTGGTGACAGCTCTGAACACAGAGATACAACATGCATACAACCAATTCGATAACCCATTGCGAAATGGAGTGTAGAAGCTCCAATTCCCAGCGCTAGAATGCTGGTGTGACAGCACTGCAGCTGCAGCCACAGCTATAGCGACAGCCACAGCCCACATGACTTGAGAGACAATGATCAGAAACATGGAAAATGCAGCTTCACAAAAATAGCCTATGTTTCACATGGCAATTGAAAAAACTAGGGATGAGCATTTGACCTCCTGGTGGTGGATACTTACGAAGTAGCAAGTTATTTAGGTTTTCAATAACAGAACAGAGACGACGCTTACACAGTGTACAAATAAGGACATAAGTTAATAAAACAATTTTCAAAAAATAACTTTTCAACAACTGAGTGATGACAGTCTATAAACATTTCACAACAATGCACATCTTTTTTATTTTTACGGACAGGTTGCAAGGTTAGTGTCTCTCCCTGTTTTCATGGACGTGCTGCAAGGTTACTTTCACAGATAATGGTACATTCTTCTTTGACTTTATCATAAAACTGATGTGAAAATTCAATGTTGTTCCTTGATTTCAACATAAAAGTGACGCGAAAATGCAATAGCATGGTGCATTTATATCACCTGTTGCCTTTACAGGTCCTATAGAGACGTCTGGTGTTAGGTAAGTATCATAAGACACAATAATGCAGTTGCGGGCCAGGTCTGCAAAGAATTATGCCATGTGATTCGTCAGCCATGATGCACCAGTTACCTTGCCGAGTTGTGCTATGTCTTCGTCTCCTCACGCAACAGAGCTCTACCATGCTAGTGAAACATGTTATAGCCACATGATTTCCCGACAGAGCTCTGCTTAAACTCTCATTGTATAGCGGTCATACTTCTTTTACCAGATGAAGGTAACAATCTGTGCTGTGGCGCTGGCGATGCTACAGTTTCCAGAATGAAATTTTCACTCTGCAGTGGAGTGTGCACTGATATGAAACTTCCTGGGAGATTAAAACTGTATGTCGGACCGAGACTCGAAGTCGGGACCTTTGCCTTTCACAGGCAAGTGCTCTACCAACTGAGCTACCCAGGCACGACTGAGGCCCCCTCCTCACAGCTGTACTTCCACCAGTACCTTGCAAACTTCACAGAAGCTCTCCTGCGAACTTTGCAAGACTAGCACTTCTGGAAGAAAGAACATTGCGGAGACATGGCTTAGCCACAGCCTGGGGGATGTTTCCAGAAGGCAATTTTCACTCTGCAGCGGAGTGTGCGCTGATATTAAACTTCCTGGCAGATTAAAACTGTCTGCTGGACCCGAGACTCGAACTCGTGGGCAAGTGCTCTTTCAAGTTTGGAAGTTTGGAAGGTAGGGGACGAGTTACTGGTGGAAGTAAAGCTTTGAGGACGGCGTGAGTCGTGCTTGGGTAGCTCAGTTGGTAGAGCCCGCACAAGGCAAAGGTACCGAGTTCGTGTCTCGGTCCGGCACCTGCCAGGATGTTTCGATGCTACAGTTATCTGCCATCGTTTGGCATTGCACTCTGATGGAGATGGAAGTTCAGATATTCTTCTTGAAAAGTGCTGTTGAATTAGGGTATTGACTACTATTTTTGTAGAAGATATAATATTTTACCATCATATGTATTTACCATATGTTTGATGGCTATGGTTCGACTTGTAAATAAGTATAAGCGTGTTTCATTCTCGAATGTTGCTGCTACTTATATATAATTTCACGTGTTTGACAGCTCTGTGATGGTTGGGTATGTTAGTGTTGGTAAATAGTCACCATCCTTTTCTCACTCACTTTTTTGTGGTGAAGCAAGCATAGTACCTGAACTTATTTGTTTTAATTCAGAACTATTTCACAGGAGTCCACCACCAGGAGGACAAATCTACATTTCTAGATTTTTCAGTTTCCATGCATCACATATTTGTGGGCCATAGGTTATTATCATACTCCGTGTTTCCCGTCATTTTATCTCGAATTAAGCAGTTTGTTGTGGCTGTGACTGTGGTTGCAGTGCTGTCACACCAGCATACTGGTGTTGGGAATCAGAGCTTCTATACTCCATTTTGCATTAGGTTATTGAACTGGTTGTATACATGTGGTGTCTCTCTGCACTGAGCTTTCACCAACGGATGGTGGGTTGAGTATAGGCTGCTGGATTCTTTACGTCTTATGCAACGTGCAACCCCAGCGGCTGATAGCTCTGCCCAACTTTCTGGGAGTGCCAGTGGCGCACAATGCCTGACTTCTCGACTGTGGAAAGTGAGAAAGTGAACTCTCCCTGTAAACACACATATTTAAATAAAGATGCAAGTATTCCTACTACAACAGCATACAGTTTGGACTTTAACTTAGGGCAAAAAGTAGGGGAGACCACAGGGGGGGGGGTCCAGAAGGCCCTGTTCCTCCCAGAGTTTCTTTAAATAAAGACTGCAGTGGAGAGACCCAAACTCAGAGTTAGGAGCAACATACACCTCTGATGAAAAGAAACTTGGCAAAAAATGTCAGGTAGGCTTGGGGGTAAAGTTATGTCAAGTATGTCAGCAGATACATCTGGATACCACAAACATCATTTGACCCTGACATCATAGTGCTAATATTACAGAACTTGGATTCTGACATCATAGAACCTGTCCCAGTATCTCAAATCTTGGGTGGTATGCCAAAATTCTACACTGTTATAACTGGCCCAACAGGTCTGAGCTGGAGTGTGATGTCGTAGAGTCAGTGCTCGTATTCCAGGTTTTAGGTTTTGACGTCATAGAGCCATTCCAGTATGCCTCTGTCACCATGTTCGATCGCTATCTCGTATTCCAGATCAACCATCGTGGATTCTGATGTAATACTAAAGCTGTGCCAGAATTCCAGGTCTTGGATTGTGTTATCATAGAGCCAGAGCTTGTAATCCAAGTCATCCAGCATACCATGCCCTATCTCACATTTCCTACCAATTTATACTTAAGGCAATAACCTTGCTTCTATAGGAACTATGCTATCACAATTGGGCTATTTCTTGAATTTCCCTCAATTTTCTAATTTTCTACCAAAATTTGAATTTTCTGGCATTTTATACACAAGTAATTGGCCTATGTCAGATAGGGAAGGTGGGGGTGATTGGGAAATCAAATGATGTCATCAATGACAAACTTTGTGCCAGAAGACCCCTTACGTAGTGACTCATCACGTCTCCTCGTTTTCACCAGTATTTCACTGAGATTCATCTATCCATTTTTCTGCAACATGCTAACATGGGATCGTGCACTTAATGCAAAACCTTGCCCTGAATGTAGTCAGACTTTCACGCATGGTCCACGTTTGATTGATCTGCAGAGCAATTGATAATGTGTTATGGACTATGGCTGTGAGCTGAATGCCTAACTGCCTTTGTCAGCTGTTTGCGTCTCCTGCCATTCAGTCACGCTTTGGCCTCGTACTTGCAGTACTGTGGTTTTCTACTTGAAGTATCTACTTTTCATGGTTTACCCGGTTTCTAAGCACTTCATATTCAAATTCTCTCAGTTTAAATGCCCATTTCGTCAGTCTACTAGAATGATCTTTTACTCTCAACAACCATTTAACGATGTGTAATATGTTGCCACCTGAAATTTCTGATCGTACAAACAGCAGCGTCATTAGCTGATTCCATAAACAACTGCTAACATACTTTGCTGTAGCGGAGTGGTTCCGTTCTGCTCTGTTTAGTTATCTAGATGCATAAGCCACTGTGTGTTTTTTAGCATTGATATTTTGACTCAAAATGCAACCCAGTCCACTATCGTTGGCATCACATGACAGGATGATCTCTTTCTCGAAATTAGGAGATTTCAGAACTGGATCGAATATCAGCACCTTTTTCAATGTCTCAAATGCTGTTTCGCACTCTGCCGACCATTCAAATTTTACACCATTCCTCAATAAACGATTCAGTTGTTTTGCGATTTTTGCAAAATCCTGGAAGAAGTTTCGATAATAATTTCACAGGTTTAGCTTTCATATCTTCTCTACTAATTACATGTCTGAGGCAGTTAACTTCTGTTTGTGCAAAATTACATGTATCCATGCTGAGCATTAGACGTGCTGTTTGTAATCTGTTGAGTACTTCTTCTAAACATGTTTCATATTCTTTCATATCTTTTGAGAGTACTGTGATGTCATCCAAGTGTACCATACACTTCTTAGTCGTTAATTCCCAAATTACTTCATGTAGTAGTCTCTGAAGCATAGCTGATGAATTGTGAAGTCCAAATAATATTCTGTGGTACTGGTACTTACCCTATGGCGTTGTGAAGGCAGGTTTTGGCTTATTTTCTGGCAGTGCCTTCCAACCGATGATACCCACTTCTTAGATCAATCTCTGAAAAATACCTGCATTGTCCTAAATTGTCCAATGTTTCAGTGATATTGGGGATCAGATACACATCAGCGACAGTTTTCGCACTCAGGAAATGATAATCACAATATAATCTGTATTTCTTAGTACCATCAGGTGACTTTTTTGGAACATTAATGACACATGAGCATTGAAAACAGTCAAATAACGGGTAAATTAGGAAATATGTACCCTGCGTACAACCATTGTCATTCTTACTCGCAACTACTTCCCTTAGGTGTGTGCATTTAAATTTATGTGTTTATGTGCGTTGTTCTGTTGGTCAGATATTTTGTTTTACCTCGTAATTCCATAGAGTGTCGATTGCTGTTAGGGGAAACTGTGAAGCAAAGGCTCGCAGTTATGTGAAGTTGTGGCAACTACAGAGTCAGTGCACAATATAGGTTACCCCAAACAGAATGGACACTATTCAGGGATACGACAATGTTGTGGCCCAGCCACTCCCTGGAACCAATGTTATGGCATCAGAGAGCCAAGGTCGCGTTGTGATCAAGAGGTCGAGCGTAGAGTGAGGTTGAGTGGTCCAGTGCATTCCTGGTGGCTTCAGTGACACAGCTATATCTGTAATAACATCTATTGACAGAGCAGAGTTTACAAAGGTACAACTGTCTTCAGAGTTCAGTGGTCAGCTGGGCCTGTCACGAAGTAGTGCTGACACCTCATCAGTGAGTCGTCATGTCGCCTCATAGGTCAGCGCCATGGCCATGTGCTGTGCTGGCCTCAGTGGCAGTACAAGGAACGCGTTGCCCCCCCCCTCCCTTTCCCTGCAGACATTTTGCCATAACTCAGTACGGCTACCACCTCAGCCCTCAGGTGAAGACTGTCGACTGTGGTCCAGAATGCCAGTTGTCATGAAGGCTAGGCCCTGATTACCCACCATGGATCGACCGAAATTGTAACAGACAGTCATAAGTCAGACAGAAGGCTGTGTGAACATGCCTCACCTGGTCAGTGATAAGACAGCAGCTTGCAGATCATCCGCAATGACCCAGTAGTCGAGGAGGGCTGGCTGCTCACCAATCCTCTCATCAGCATTGACCCAGTATCCAGCACTGACAGCTGTGATATGCATAAGGTTGGTAGCCTGGCGGTGTTGGAGTCTGAAAGCAAGTATCAGGCTGGCCATCAACATCAGCATAATGAAGTTTCATTGAAACTCAATAGAGTGTCATTCTGTAAAGTTCTAACAATGTGGACAAAATGGCAACAGAACAGAATGTAGTTCTTGAGCTCCATAAGCCTCTACTCTGTTCAACAGGCCAAGACTGTGCCTATGACATAGTGGTCTGGGTGTATAAGTGCATTTGTCCTCATTTATCGGCCTCACCAGCGTTCCTTGCCTAGCTATGATACTTTCAATAATCATTCTTGGTCCCAGAGACCAGTCCCTCCCACCTATGATTTTGTAGTGGTTCTCAGGCAGTGGAATTACATGGTGTTACTTCACGTTTCCCTCATAAAAAGCACAACAGTGCTTTTATTTCTGTCTGCCCTTTCTGAGGCCTGCTGCATTGGCGGCATGTCTTGTTGACATAACGATTGGCACACCAGCCCAGCGCTAATCTAATCTGTTCCGATCTTGTGTGGTGGAACTCTAACCAAATTTTAAGCCTGTACAATAAAATTATTCTGCTGTACAACAGCAGGAAAGATCAATTGGAGCGAAAATAATCGTAACGTCATATGCCTTATCCGAATGGTTTCCAAGATAGAACACATTTAATGTACATTGTTATTTATTTTCAATATTATTCAATAAATTTTCAGATTTACATGCACACACGTGCAACAGGTAGTAAACATTACAACATGCGATTTACAAACTATTAATTGAAAAATACCAATTTTTAACAAATTCACCTCTAAGTGTTATCGTACGCATCGCATTACAGCTGTTGCACAGTTCGTAATAAATACTCGAATATCCCGACGTAAACTTCATCTACATCTACATCTATACTCCGCAAGCCACCTGACGGTGTGTGGTGGAGGGTACTTTGAGTACCTCTATCGGTTCTCCCTTCTATTCCAGTCTCGTATTGTTCGTGGGAAGAAAGATTGTCGGTATGCTTCTGTGTGGGCTCTAATCTCTCTGATTTTATCCTCATGGTCTCTTCGCGAGATATACGTAGGAGGGATCAGTATACTGTTTGACTCCTCGGTGAAGGTGTGTTTTCGAAACTTCAACAAAAGCCTGTACCGAGCTTCTGAGCGTGTATCCTGCAGAGTCTTCCACTGGAGTTTATCTATCATCTCCATAACGCTTTCTCGATTACTAAATGATCCTGTAATGAAGCGCGCTGCTCTCCGTTGCATCTTCCCTATCGCTTCTATCAACCCTATCTGGTACGGATCCCACACTGGTGAGCAATATTCAAGCAGTGGGTGAACAAGTGTACTGTAACCTACTTCCTTTGTTTTCGGATTGCATCTCCTTAGGATTCTTCCAAGAATCTCAGTCTTGCATCTGCTTTACCGACGATCAACTTTATACAATCATTCCATTTTAAATCACTCCTAATGCGTACTTCCAGATAATTTATGGAATTAACTGCTTCCAGTTGCTGACCTGCTATATGTAGCTAAATGATAAAGGATCTTTCTTTCTATGTATTCGCAGCACATTACACTTTCTACATTGAGATTAAATTGCCATTCCCTGCACCATGCGTCAATTCGTTGCAGGTCATCCTGCATTTCAGTACAATTTTCCATTGTTACAACCTCTCGATATACTACACCATCATCCGCAAAAAGCCTCAGTGAATTTCCGATGTAATCCACAAGGTCATTTATGTATATCGTGAATATCAACGGTCCTACGACACTCCCCTGCAGCACACCTGAAATCACTCTTACCTCGGAATACTTCTCTCCATTGAGAATGACATGCTGCATTCTGTTATCTAGGAACTCTTTAATCCAACCACACAATTGGTCTGATAGTACATGTGCTCTTACTTTGTTCATTAAACGACAGTGGGGAACTGTATCGAACGCCTTGCGGAAGTCAAGAAACATGGCATCTACCTGGGAACCCGTGTCTATGGCCCTCTGAGTCTCGTGGACGAACAGCGCTAGATGGGTTTCACACAATCGTCTTTTTCGAAACCCATGCTGATTCCTAGAGAGTAGATTTCTAGTCTCTAGAAAAGTCATTATACTCGAACATAATACGTGTTCCAAAATTCTGCAACTGATCGACGTTAGAGATATAGATCTATAGTTCTCCACATCTGTTCGACGTTCTTTCTTGAAAACGGGGTTGACCTGTGCCCTTTTCCAAACCTTTGGAACGTTATGCTCTTCCAGAGATCTACAGTACACCGCTGCAAGATGGGGGGGCAAGTTGCTTCGCGTACGCTGTGTAAAATCGAACTGGTATCTCATCAGGTCCAGCGGCCTTTCCTCCTTTGAGCGATTTTAATTGTTTTCCTAACCCTCTGTCATCTATATCGATATCTACCATTTTGTCATCTATGCGACAATCTAGAGAAGGAACTGCAGTGCAGTCTTCCTCTGTGAAACAGCTTTGGAAAAAGACATTTAGTATTTCGGCCTTTAGTCTGTCATCCTCTCTTTCAGTACCATTTTGGTCACAGAGTGTCTGGACATTTTGTTTTGATCCATCTACCGCTTTGACATTAGACAAAAATTTCTTAGGATTTTCTGCCAAGTCAGTACACAGAACTTTTCTTTGGAATTCATTGAACACCTCTCGCATAGCCGTCCTCCACTACATTCCCTTTCGCGTAATTTTTGTTTGTCTGCAAGGCTTTTGCTATGTTTATGTTTGCTGTGAAGTTCCCTTCGCTTCGGGAGCAGTTTTCTAACTCTGTTGTTGTACCACGGCGCCTCGTTTCCATCTCTTACGATCTTGCTTGGCACATACTCATCTACTGCATATTGTACGATGGTTTTGAACTTTGTCCACTGATCCTCTACACTATCTGTACTTGAGACAAAACTTTTGTGTTGAGCCGTCAAGTACTCTGAAATCTGCTTTTTGTCACTTCTGCTAAACAGAAAAATCTTCCTACCTTTTTTAATATTTCTATTTACTGCTGAAATCATCGATGCAGTAACCGCTTTATGATCGCTGATTCCCTGTTCTGCGTGAACTGTTTCAAATAGTTCGGGTCTGTTTGTCACCCGAAGGTCTAATATGTTATTGCCACGAGTCGGTTCTCTGTTTAACTGCTGAAGGAAGTTTTCAGATAATGCACTTTAAAAAATTTCACTGGATTCTTTGTCCCTGCCACCCGTTATAAACGTTTGAGTCTCCCAGTCTATATCCAGCAAATTAAAGTCTCCACCCAGAACTATAACATGGTCGGGAAAGCTACTCGAAATATTTTCCAAATTTTCCTTCAGGTGCTCTACCACAACAGCTGCTGAGCCAGGGGGCCTATAGAGACATCCAATTACTATGTTTGAGCCTGCTTTAACCGTGGCCTACACCCAAATTATTTCACATTTCGTATCTCCACCAATTTCCTTCGATACTATTGCACTTTTTATCGCTATAAACACGCCTCCCCCTTCACTGTCCAGCCTGTCTCTGTGGTATACATTCCAATCTGAGTTTAGAATTTCATTACCGTTTACATCTGGTTTCAGCCAACTTTCTGTCCCTAGTACTATGTGGCCACTGTGACCGTTTATTAATGAGAGCAGTTCTGGGACCTTTCTATAGACGCTCCTGCAGTTTACTATTACCACATTAATATTGTTATTCCCTGTTGCGCTTTCCCTACAACTACCTTGTCGCGTCTCAGGAGGCGTCTTGTCGGGCCTAGGGAGGGAATTCTCTAACCTAAAAGACCCACATGTGCACTCCTCACGTATCTCCGCTACCCTTGTAGCCGCTTCCTGCGTGTAGTGCACGCCTGACCTATTCAGGGGGACCCTACATTTCTCCACCTGATAGCGGAGGTCGAGGAATTTGCACCCCAGAACTCCGCAGAATCGTCTGAGTCTCTGGTTTAAGCCTTCCACTCAGCTCCAAACCAGAGGACCGCGATCGGTTCTGGGAACGATACTACAAATAGTTAGCTCGGATTCCACCCTACGATATATTTGTGCGATTTTGAGAGAACACCTTGTGTGGTTTGTCTAAGTGCCTTTGCACGTTACACAATGAGAGCAGCGGCGTCCATGATGTGACCAAGTAGTTCATCTCGCACATTCTCCTTTCGTTTGTACACCTCAGACATCATTCAAACCGATAAACAAAAATCTAATAGCGTGAGGTCTGGCGATCTTGGTGGCCAGTTAACTTTACTACCATGAGCAATCCAGTGATTACGGTGAATGCAATTGAGATGTTTCCTCACAAGCCTGGTAAAATGTGGAGGGGCTCCGTCATGCTGGAAGTACATTGCATTCCGCGTTGCCAAACGAACATCCTCATGGTGTTCAACAAACGAATTTTCCAAATAAATGCAAGTAATTCTGTCCTGTCATTCATTATTATTCAGTGACTAGACCTATCAAGATGTTATCAACCATGCGGCAAAAAACAACTGATCGGAAAAGGAACTTGAAAATTTGTTTTCCACGATACCATGTGGATTTTCCTGCAACCATCTATGATTATAACGTGTGTGGTTGATTCCATTCTGTGTAAACGTGACTTCAACCGGTGGTAATATTAATGGAAGCAAATGACGATTATCACTAAACCAACGACAAAATTCAAGTTGTGTGGCACTGTCACCGATGTGAAAATTGTGAACACGCTATATGTGAAATGGGTGCAAGTTCTACACATGTAATATTCGCAATATACATGTTTGTGGGACACTGATACGTGCAGAAAGTCGCCGTGTGCTCATAGCAGCACTTCGCTGCGCCACGTATTGCTGTTCCTGCATAGGTTGTTGAACTAGACTTTCAGAAAAAAATGGGAACTTGGAAGTATACTCGTATTATGAAGTGCACTGAAAACTCTGGTAAGCCCGCATCTCGTGGTCGTGCGGTAGCGTTCTCGCTTCCCACGCCCGGGTTCCCGGGTTCGATTCCCGGCGGGGTCAGGGATTTTCTCTGCCTCGTGATGGCTGGGTGTTGTGTGCTGTCCTCAGGTTAGTTAGGTTTAAGTAGTTCTAAGTTCTAGGGGACTGATGACCATAGCTGTTAAGTCCCATAGTGCTCAGAGCCATTTGAAAACTCTGGTAAACACTCCAAAATCATCAAATGTATTCGCGAATTGCGAAAATGGTACAACCACAGCTAGACAAATTACTGGGAATAAATGAAAATTTGTGTGAGGCCGGGACTCCAATCCCAACTTCCCTCTTTATGCAAGTGGTCGCCTTAACTGATTCATCTATCCAAACACACTTCACAGACTGACCCAAACTTCCGTATGTCCCAGTGTCTGCTACCCATAGTGCTTGAACAATTACATAGTTCCCACGCAGGGAGAGACTTATTTAGTTTTCTCGTCAGGTTACTTTGGTTTTGGCATGAAATATATTAGTGTAGTGTCTGAATTCGCCAATGTCTGTAAAGTTCGATAGAATGTTCCTTCAGACATGCATGCATGTCATGGCATACAGTGACATGCGTACCATTGATTTTGCACAGGGCTGTCACCCTTACTGGGAGGAGCCTATACATTTGCCTAACCCTCTAGGATTCCTTCCTCTTACCGTCTTCTCTTCCCTCATTATCTCCCTTCTCCCCTTATCCCCTTTTCCCCCTCCCCACTATCCCCTTCCCCTCTCCCTCGATCCTCCTCTACCCCATGCCTCCCTTTTCCCCCCTATCCTCCCATCCTCACATTCCATCCCCCTGATTTTTGGATTTATTGCCCCATGGTGCGTGAAATATATATATATTTTTAAGTTGGCTTGGCTGGAATGTGACTGGTATGTGTAGGGTATAAGTAGAAAGACTGTCGTGTACAGTGGCGATCTCATCGGCTGTTGAGATATAATAAGCACCTTGTAGCACATAATGACAATCTAGGACATTATAAAAGTTTTTACCATTACGTTTTTCCATACATGTAATTTATATAGGTGAAATGTGCCATATCTTTGTAAATGAATCAGATGTAAAGATTTACCTTTGTGATTCCTGTACTACATAATATGCTTTTTAATTTGTGTAAAATATTCATGAAACTAATTTCCAAATATTTCATTGTATCACCAGTGAATACGATGGCGCCATCTTCTGTCTACATGTCAAGTCACAAGGGCTCTGCAGCACCCCAGTTTCGCCCATATGAGGTCATCAACATGGTGTGTGGATTTAACTCTATTGGTGCTATGAATGTTGCACTTTTACCTTTTATTCATTTGACAACCCATCTGAGAGCACTCTGGTTTATAAATGACAAATCATGTGGAGTTTTTTGATTTATCTACACTTTGTTCTCAAAATGTCGACGACAGATAAGCTTTGAAGTTAATAACCTATAATTTGTTTTATAAAAATATAATAGTAAGCTTTAAACCATGCATGCGAAAAATATACATGCAGTGGTATGCAAAATCTCTTGTAAAATTCGGGTCATTCCAAAAAACTGGTCTTATCTTGTGCATATTATCATTTACATTCTTCCATACAGTGTAATGCCAACCTGAAGATGACAGCACTATTCTGTACAAACTAGTAATTGGGGTAAGGGTTTTAAAGTCAAGCGATCTTGGTTTTCACAAATATATATATATATATATATATATATATATATATATATATATATATATATATATATATATAAACAGATATCACTCCAACAAAATGTGTAAGTTATATATCTTGTGAGTCTGTTCTTTACATTTCTCTCACTCCCAAGCGATCTACTTGCAAGCTATCTTTTCTAATCAAGAGCGGAAATAAAAGATAAGAAAGTGTTTTCTGAGGTAATGTAGTGTTCTAAGGAAATGACCTTCCTTTGCCTTCTATTCTTTTCATGGCTGACAAAAGCTGCTGACAGTTATAAAGGTGTATAAACATTTTTTGCAGTGTAGCTTTCTGCAATTTGGAAGACATTCCTTACTATAAAGGTCGATGCCATAGTGATTAATTCGCCTTGTTGTGTGGGATGTTGTTCCAGCAACCTGCCCTAGAATCTTCGTTTTGCTCACTTACATCCTTGGAGAGACATTTCGGTTCTATAGAGCTACCACTCCTATTTCTGAGTCACTAATCACTCACTCTGTAGAAAGATGTAGCTCCTTTAATCAGTTCAGGAGCGGATCACCCATCTCTAGTCTCTAAACATTTCTGAGCCTCACCAGCCATGCCAGAAACCATTGCTGTGTTCACACCCACATCAATGTTAGCTTTCATGGCCCATGTCTGAATGGCTTTAGTCTTTGTTGACATTCAGTTAATCTATGAAGTGTTATTGCCATGTCTCAGAACTAGTCCCAACTATGAAATAACTGTTTGTGGCACATTTACCTCTGCTGAGAGTTTAGTCCATGTCATATATGCTTCAAATTGTATGACGTTTACAAAACAGGAGGCTACTTTCTTCTCATAATGAAACCACGAATATGATAAAGACATTAAAGGCGACAAAATTGTATATGGAACTACTCATACATCAAATCTACATTTGTAGCAAATAATTCCTCCAAAATCCAGAGTGCTAAAATTTCATCAATGCTGTTTACATATGTATTTACAAATTTTGTGCTCAGAAATGAATAATAATAAGATATCGATTGTGGTCAAAACTATTCAAATATGAATGAAAGGATAAGACAGATTTCAGCCATGTCCGTTTAGGACATTTTGTTGGGTCTTAACATAGCAATGACTATTTTACTTTTAGTGACGCATCTAGGGCAAATAGGATAATTATTGGTAGTATTTCATTTCTTTATTTTCAAAGAGAAGAATAAATATTATAGTCTAACGTCCTATCGGCAAGGAGGTAATTAGAGTGAAAGTACAAGCTCAGATGTGGGAGGGATGGCTCACATCCTGTTCAAAGGAACCTTAACCGACTGAGAGAAACCATGGAAAGCCTAAATCTGGATAGCTGGATGGGAAATTGAAGCACAGTTCCCCCAAATGCGAATCCAAGTCTTTACCACTGCGCCATTCGTTCAGTCTCTTTAGTGTACATTATGCCTGAATAAGCAAACAAAGAAGCGTTTAACAGTTGTTCATCATTTCAATAGCAGCTGATTACACTATTCTTCCATGTATTGTATTATGTTTATCATTGGAGTAGGCTCTCTACGATAGATAGCTCATCACAGAGTGCCGTGTGGAAATTTCAGCATCCCAACTGCAGGGGCCAGCTGTGAACCCAACAATATTTCCAAACAGTGGACCACAATTTCTTTTTTAATATTCCTCATTCCCAATCACGCTTTATATCTGTACACTAGGTTTCTTTGAGAGAAGAAAAGTAATGGTTTCTGATAATATCAGGCTCGTGAAAGATGTGCTTGCATGGCCATCCAGGATTAATACTAAATATCTTAAAAATTTTATCTAGTAATGTCATGCAGCAAGCAGTCAGTACTGACACACTCAAATCATCTGACACGTTGGCTGTCATGAAGTCAGCATAGTCATGCTGAGACCTTGTTATTCGCCACAAACTCGTTGCAACACTTGTTCTCTTGATTATTTTACTATAAGCATCTTTTTATTTACCTTATGACTATTTGGTGACAAAATTTGATTCTTGATGTTTTCGCTAGACAAAAGACTGAATCCTTATTAGTTCTGGATGCTGTGCTGCACGAAACTAAGTAAATAACTACATGAAACTTTTAAGAGTTATCAGAGGGAAAAACGCATTTTAGAGACTTTGCAAACAACTCATTGTACTCTATATATTATTTCCTGTGAAATGTAGTCAACACGTCAAAATTTTATTTAAAGTGTCGAGCAGAATAATGTCTTTTTTCGCTCTATAGATATTGGTATTTATGTCTGGTCGACAGGTTGTGTGCAGAGCACTCAATTCTTTCCCTGTGCATCGGGAATTAAGTGTTCATAAAAATCGTCTAATTCAATAAACGGTTCAGAATATCGAAACAAGACTTTTTGAAAATGATAGCATACAAAGGGGATGTATTTTGTTGTATGCTTAACACTCGAAACGTTTTGGTCAAAAATTTACGCAGATGAAATGCATTAGATTAGAGAAACATTGATGTGGCTTTTATGATGCTCAGTATCATGTACAGGAAACAAGGTGCATCAAATGTTTCTCTAATCTATTTTATTTCTTACTTTTAGATAAATTATTTCACAATATGTCAATATTTCAATGTTTACATTAATTGAAATACTTGACATTGATATTTATTGTTGATTAATTACATTCGCGACAATCAAATATCAGTAAACTTTATAGTTATTCTATGCTTTTTATTAGGAATTTAATGTGTATGATATACTAGGATTGGTGTGTATACACTTAAAGAGCACGTGCTTTGGCAAGACCTTAAATACACTTTGAGATATAGTATAAAGAGGATAAGTAAAACTTAGTACACAGAATGGGTGATTGGATTGAAGTTGAGTCAGTTAAAATATAAAAACTAAGAAGGTCCAAATCGAGAGCCCACAACGATTCAGATTCCTTGCCAATGACGTTCTTGCTACATCATGGACACCCTGTGAAGAAAGTTACTCGTTTTTCGGTTGCAATATTAGTCTGTCATTCTACACTGCTTATTGGCTGTTAAAAGTTCGTAGATACATAAGAAACACTCATCTTTAATTCATTGATGAAATACTTGAATTTATCTTATCTTATCCGTGTGTAATCGAATAATTTGTCTGTTGATCTTCGTAGTTGATGATATAATTTATTAAATTCTCCACAAAGATTCAAATGTGATGCACAACCCTCTTTTATCACCTTATTTTCTTAAATAAAGCTAATTTTGTTTCCTTAGTTTCGGTCTACAATATTCAACACTTTATGGGCGCTGTTTTACTGAAACAGCTGGTCGTCTCTACCAGCCAACTTGTCGTGGCGGTTCGTCACTCATACAAAGGAGACCAAGGCATGTCATTAGATGCTGCTGCTTGTAGTTGGAATGTCGCAAAACCAAATGTCTCTCGCTGTTGGCCACTTCTGTCGCTAACATTGGACATGGCTTAAGTTTTTTCCCTGTTTTTATATCAGCTTCAGAGAGGATGAAGACTGCAATTTGTAATAGTGTGGCTAGAAGATGTTAAATACATTTGGTACAACAGGCTTAACTTCTTGAAATCAGTAAAGTCTGTGGTCATGTGATAAACATACAAGTAGAAAAGAAACACAAGTTTGTCTTCTATGTATAACTTGTAAACTGTTAACTATGCACATCGATTGTTCCACAGTATTTTAAATTCTGTACGAAAATACTATGGTACTTAAAATTAAAAGCCTTAGCTATGTCATAAGACCCTAAGAATGCATATATTGCATATCCAGTATATGGCCAATTTCAGAATACTACACTCCTGGAAATTGAAATAAGAACACCGTGAATTCATTGTCCCAGGAAGGGGAAACTTTATTGACACATTCCTGGGGTCAGATACATCACATGATCACACTGACAGAACCACAGGCACATAGACACAGGCAACAGAGCATGCACAATGTCGGCACTAGTACAGTGTATATCCACCTTTCGCAGCAATGCAGGCTGCTATTCTCCCATGGAGACAATCGTAGAGATGCTGGATGTAGTCCTGTGGAACGGCTTGCCATGCCATTTCCACCTGGCGCCTCAGTTGGACCAGCGTTCGTGCTGGACGTGCAGACCACGTGAGACGACGCTTCATCCAGTCCCAAACATGCTCAATGGGGGACAGATCCGGAGATCCTGCTGGCCAGGGTAGTTGACTTACACCTTCTAGAGCACGTTGGGTGGCACGGGATACATGCGGACGTGCATTGTCCTGTTGGAACAGCAAGTTCCCTTGCCGGTCTAGGAATGGTAGAACGATGGGTTCGATGACGGTTTGCATGTACCGTGCACTATTCAGTGTGCCCTCGACGATCACCAGTGGTGTACGGCCAGTGTAGGAGATCGCTCCCCACACCATGATGCCGGGTGTTGGCCCTGTGTGCCTCGGTCGTATGCAGTCCTGATTGTGGCGCTCACCTGCACGGCGCCAAACACGCATACGACCATCATTGGCACCAAGGCAGAAGCGACTCTCATCGCTGAAGACGACACGTCTCCATTCGTCCCTCCATTCACGCCTGTCGCGACACCACTGGAGGCGGGCTGCACGATGTTGGGGCGTGAGCGGAAGACGGCCTAACGGTGTGCGGGACCGTAGCCCAGCTTCATGGAGACGGTTGCGAATGGTCCTCGCCGATACCCCAGGAGCAACAGTGTCCCTAATTTGCTGGGAAGTGGCGGTGCGGTCCCCTACGGCACTGCGTAGGATCCTACGGTCTTGGCGTGCATCCGTGCGTCGCTGCGGTCCGGTCCCAGGTCGACGGGCACGTGCACCTTCCGCCGACCACTGGCGACAACATCGATGTACTGTGGAGACCTCACGCCCCACGTGTTGAGCAATTCGGCGGTACGTCCACCCGGCCTCCCGCATGCCCACTATACGCCCTCGCTCAAAGTCCGTCAACGGCACATACGGTTCACGTCCACGCTGTCGCGGCATGCTACCAGTGTTAAAGACTGCGATGGAGCTCCGTATGCGACGGCAAACTGGCTGACACTGACGGCAGCGGTGCACAAATGCTGCGCAGCTAGCGCCATTCGACGGCCAACACCGCGGTTCCTGGTGTGTCCGCTGTGCCGTGCGTGTGATCATTGCTTGTACAGCCCTCTCGCAGTGTCCGGAGCAAGTATGGTGGGTCTGACACACCGGTGTCAATGTGTTCCTTTTTCCATTTCCAGGAGTGTATATTGTTTCTTCCTATATTGTTTGTTGTTGTGGGTGTTTCTTGTTCATGAGTTTTAATGTGTTCCATGTGTTTGTAAGTAGATGAGAAGGCTTTTGTTTTTGTGTGCTGGATGTCCTTTTTAATTTTGTTTTAATTTTGTGGTTCAGTTTATCTGTAGTGTTTGTACCATATCCATTCTCTATAAATGTTTTTCTGATTGTATGTAATCCATTGTTGTAGTTGTTTTCAGTGGGTGTGGTTTTGTTCAGTCTGTGTAGCATATATTGGAAACTGGCTAGTTTGTGCATAATCGGATGATTAGAGTGTTTGTGAATGGTTGTGCTGGTGGTGGTACTTCCATGAATATGGAGAATTTGTGTTGGTTTTTGTGTCTGTATACTGTGAGGTCAAGGAAATTTAACACTTTGTCGTCTTACATTTCTAAGGTAAATTTTATTTTTTGGTGGAATTTGTTTATATTGCTGTGGAGTTGTTTGATGCAACTGCATGTTTCATCTAGAAGACATATGATGTCGTCTACATAACGATACCAACATATTATCTGGTATTTTTTGGGTCTTGCTATTGTTCCAAATATTTTATTTTCAATGTGATTGAGAAAAATGTTGGCTAGGAGTCCACTGACTGGTGACCCCATTGGAAGCCCGTCTTCTTGTGAGTAGAACTGATAGTTTTGCTCTGTGATTAGTTTTAGAACGCTAGAGCAATTTCTTTTATGTGGGGTTTGGGAATTTCTGCCTGTTCTTTTAATTGTTGTTTGATAATGTTGATGTTTTCTTTGGTGGGGATATAGGTGTACATGGATGTGATGTCAAATGATGTGAGTATGGCTGCTGTGGGTATGCTGATGTCTTTGATTTTTTGTATCAGCTCCTTGGTGTTGTGTATGCTTCTGTTATTTGTGTATATGCAATGTTTCTGTAAGTATGTGTGTATTTCTCTGACAAAGTGACATATGGGTGCACTTCTGAAATTGACAATGGGGCATATCGGAATACCCTCCTTGTGGAGCTTTAGTCAGCTGTTAGGTATGGGTGCTTGAGGGCTCCTTTGTTTCAGCCATTTCGATTTCTGTTTTGTGAATATGTGAGTCATTTTTAGAAGTGTTGATGTGTTTTTCTAGTAGCTTTGTGTTGGGTCCCTGGTTAGCTTTGTTATGTTGTTGTCTTTCAGAAATTTTAAGGTTTTATCCTTGTATTCATCCTTTTTTATTATTATCATTGTGCTGTCCTTTTCTATTATTGTAATGTATGCCTCATTATTTTTAAGTTTGTTCTTTGTTCTTCTGGAGGTTTCTTCTTCTTTGGTTTTTGTTTCTGTCAATACGCTGTTTTTGTTTTCCATTATTATGCATTCAATTTCTTCCGCAACCCAATCTCTTGTCAGACCTTCATTGAAGTTTGGGTTACTGTTTCTTTCTTGTTGTTTTATGATGTATTCACTTTCTGTGATGAGGTTCTCCACTGTCTTGTGTGTGATGTGTGTGTTGACATTGTTTTTTTTTTCTAGAAAATTTATTTCTTGGTTAGTTACTTATATGTCAGTAAGGTTGGCCAGGCATTTGTAGAGTCTGTAGTTTGTTAGCTTCTTATTTTTATGGGTAATGCCCTCGTTTTGTTTTAAAAGTGTATTTAGTTTGTCTTGTCGTTTATTCCATTTTTTCATTTGTGTTTTTGTGTTTTGTTTGACTGTATTCACGATATTCATGAAATATTTCAGAGATCTGGATGTGATTCCCTAGTTCTAGGTGAATTTTGAATAGTTCAGCATTGAGTTACTGCTTTCTTGTATATAGGTACCTAATTTCTTACTTTAGCCACTCAATTTCATCTGTGTTTGCCATGTCTGGTTGCAGGCGACACAATGTTTACATTTACACATATATAGTTAGGTATTGCATTATATGAAAGACAAAGTCTGTTGAATATTATATTTAAAATAATTTGATGTAACTGTGCTGTGGTGTTTCAGAATTTTTTGTTGAGCTTGCTCAGAAACACCTGGCAGGGTGTGTGAAAAAGGGGGGGGGGTGGGAGAGAGAGAGGGAGAGAGAGAGAGAGAGAGAGAGAGAGAGAGAGAGCGAGAAAGCGAGAGAGAGTGAAAGCTCGATATACAAATCTTCACAGTGAAGAAAATGAGAAAAAAAAGAAAAAACTATGTGAAACGTAATGTACATTGACACACACACAACACACAGTTACCAAATGGTAATTTTGCTTAAATAATTTGTCTACACTAAGTTGTATGTGTTAGCAAATGACAAACTGTGAAAGAAAACAGGCACTATAGAAACATAATACACCAAAAAAACCATACCATGTGGTAAAAAGATATGAGTAGGGCCTACATAGCCTGTAATTAAGATCAAAAACTAATATTTACATGTATACAAACAGTAAAGAACATTCTTTATGTTTAACAGCCCAATGATGAAGCTGCAACTGAAGTGAAACATGTTTGGGATAAAAAAACAAAATTGTGTTTTGCTAAAGGCGAACCATATCCAGAAACATATGTCTTGTTAAAGCAAACACGGACAAAAGAGCTGCAACCTGAAGATCATTAATTGTAATGTGTTGATACTTTGTGACTATTGCTTATCTACTGAATGTGAAGATGTTACATCATATCATACTTTAGCCTGTTTGGTAAAATGTGAAGCTGAGATTTGTACATACATACTCATAATCTACATATACATCCATACTGCGCAAGCCACCTGACGGTGTTTGGTGGAGGGTACTTTGAGTACCTCTATCGGTTCTCCCTCCTATTCCAGTCTCATACTGTTCGAGGAAAGAAAGATTGCCGGTATGCCTCTGTGTGGGCCCTAATCTCTCTGATTTTATCCTCATGCTCTCGTCGCGAGATATACGTAGGAGGGAGCAATATACTGCTTGACTTCTCGGTGAGGGTATGTTCTCGAAACTTCTACAAAAGCCCGTACCGAGCTACTGAGCGTCTATCCTGCAGAGTCTTCCACTGAAGTTTATCTGTCATCTCTGTAACACTTTCGCGATTACTATATGATCCTGTAATGAAGCGCGCTGCTCTCTGTTGGATCTTCTCCATCTCTTCTATCAACCCTATCTGGTACAGATCTCACACTGGTGAGCAATATTCAAGCAGTGGGCGAACAAGTGTACTCTAACATACTTCCTTTGTTTTCGGATCGCATTTCCTTAGGATTTTTTCAATGACTCTCAGTCTGGCATCCGCTTTACCGACGATCAACTTTATATGATCATTCCATTTTAAATCACTCCTAATACCTACTCCCAGATAATTCACAGGGACCACAAATTTAGCATTGGAGGGTAAAAATCGTAGAGGGAGACCAAGAGATGAATACACTAAGCATATTCAGAAGGATGTAGGATGCAGTAAGTACTGGGAGATGAAGAAGCTTGCACAGGATAGGGTAGCATCGAGTGCTGCATCAAACCAGTCTCAGGACCGAAGACGATAACAACAACAACTCCTTCCAGTTGCTGACCTGCTATATTGTAGCTAAATGATAAAAGATCTTTCTCTCTATGTATTCGCAGCACATTACACTTCTCTACATTGAGATTCGATTGCCATTCCCCGCACCATGCGTCAATTCGTTGCAGATCATTCTGCATTTCCGTAGTTTTCCATTGTTGCAACCTCTCGATATACCACAGCATCATCCACAAAAAGCCTCAGTGAACTTTCGATGTTATCCACAAGGCCATTTATGTATATTGTGAATAGCAACGGTCCCACAACACTCCCCTGCAGCACACCTGAAATCACTCTTACTTCGGAAGACTTGTCTCCATTGAGAATGATATGCTGCATTCTGTTATCTAGGAACTCTTCAATCCAATCACACAATTCTTCTGATAGTCATATGCTCTTACTTTGTTCATTAAACGACTGTGGAGAACTGTATCGAACGCCTTGTGGATGTCAAGAAACACGGCATCTACCTGGGAACCCGTGTCTCATAGACGAATAGCGTGAGCTGGGTTTCACACGATCGTCTATTTCGAAACCCATGCTGATCCTACAGAGTAGATTTCTAGTCTCCAGAAAAGTCATCACACTCGAACATAATACGTGTTCCAAAATTCTACAACCGATCGACGTTAGAGATATAGGTCTATAGTTCTGCACATCTGTTCGACGTCCCTTCTTGAAAACGGGGGTGACCTGTGCCCTTTTCCAATCCTTTGGAACGCTACACTCTTCTAGAGACCTACGGTACACTGCATAATGTTACACATATTAAAAATAGTGGTAAACATATGATTAGTTTATTAGTGCTTTCATCATATCCACTAATAGTTTTGTATTTAAGGAAATTGATAACATCAGAATCCCCTTTGGAAGCTGTAGGATGTAAAGAATTAGTACTGCATTTGTTTTGAAATGGAACAGATCAAATATAAGTTCCCAAAACGAGATTTTCACTCTGCAGCGGAGTGTGCGCTGATTTGAAACTTCCTGGCAGATTAAAACTGTGTGCCGGACCGAGACTCGAACTCGAGTTCGAGTCGAAACTTCCTGGCAGATTAAAACTGTGTGCCGGACCGAGACTCGAACTCGAGTTCGAGTCGAGACTCGAACTCGAGTTCGAGTCTCGGTCCGGCACACAGTTTCAATCTGCCAGGAAGTTTCATATCAGTGCACACTCCGCTGCAGAGTGAAAATCTCATTCTGGAAACATCCCCCAAGGTGTGGCCAAGCCATGTCTCCGCAATATCCTTTCTTTCAGGAGTGCTAGTTCTGCAAGGTTCGCAGGAGAGCTTCTGTAAAGTTTGGAAGGTAGGAGTCGATGTACTGGCAGAAGTAAAGCTGTGAGGACGGGGCGTAAGTCGTGCTTGGGTAGCTCAGTCTGTAGAGCACTTGCCCGCGAAAGGCAAAGGTCCCGAGTTTGAGTCTCGGTCTGGCACACAGTTTTAATCTGCCAGGAAGTTTCAAATATAAGTTATTTGCAGCTGACAGAAAATAGTTGTTAGATGTGCATTACTGATCTGTTTTTCCTATGTAATTTTTTGTACTGTGTCTGAAACAGTTTTTGTTGCCATGTTGGTGTGAAGACTGGTTTGATGCAGATCTCTATACTACATATCCTGTCGAAGTCCCTACGTGTCTATAAAATGTATGGAAGTTACATACACTTGAATGTGTTTACTGTACTCAAGTCTTGGTCTCCTCCTACAATTTAAACTAACGATTCTTTCATGCTTCAGGATCTGTTCTAATATGCCACCTCTTATTTCAACCAAACTATGCAATAATGCAATACCTGCTCTCCTCCGCCCCCCTCCCCCACCCCCAAGTCGGATCAGTACGTTTTCATTAGTTATGTGACCTACATATAAAATCTCCCACATTCTTCTGTAACACAACATTTCAAAAATGACTATTTTAGTTCTGTTGTATTTATCACCCACATTTATTTTCATTTAAATTCATATTCCACATAAATGCTTTCAGAAATGACTTCATAATACTTGAATTTATATTTGATGTTAAAAAGTTTTTCTGTTTTATAAACATTTTTGCCATTGTTTCCAGTCTGCATTTATATCCTCTCTACTCCAGCCACCATCAGTTAATTTGTTGTCCCAGTAGCAGGAGCCACATAGCACTTTTAGGGTCTCATTTCCTAATCCAGTTCTGTCAGCATTACCTGATTTAATTCGATTGCACTCCATTATCCTTTATTACATTTACTAGTGTTCCATTAATTTTTCTTGTTCTTTGCTGCCTCTGAGAGAGTTACATTGTCATTGGGCAAAATTATAATTTTTATTTCTTCCACCAAAACATTAATTGCCTTTCCAAAGTTCGCCACCATTTACTTCACACCCACGTGATTGTACGCACTGAATAACACTGGGGACAGACTACAAATCTGTATCACACCTTCTCAGCAATAGGTACACAAGGAGAGCTTTGGTGCACTCTGAATTGTTGCTAGATATGCCCCCTCCATCTATCTCATTATCAATAGTGTCCAGCATTGTTGCAGATTACTCCTCCTCTGACAAAGGACAACTGATCGATGTATAAAATGGCGAGAATTTCGAAAATTGGTGGGAAATTCAAAAAAAGGGGTTAATTAAAGTAACCTAACTGTGCTACAGGCTTCTCCCACCATTCCTACGATGTTGCTGTGGGAGTAAGGTTCTTGTACTACATATAAATCAGTGGAAAATCCAAGAGGGTGCAATATCCTGTTGAAATGAAACTAAGAAAACTCTTGAAGGAGATCCAAGATGGCAGATGGGGCTACTAGTACAGCTGTATGATATCAGAAGCCGAGATCTCGATCCAAGATGGCTGTCAACTGGAACAGCTCTATGATACCAGAATCCAAGATGGCGATTCAGGGTGGCTGATCAGAGATACTGGTGTAGTGTGCATTATTGCCAGATTTCCTGGACTCTCCCCAGCCCTGATGCTAGTCTGAGCTTTCATGGGATGCTATTCACAGTCAGGAAAGAGGTGTTGGTTTCCCTACATGTCCAAGGCTGCCTATTACACAAAAGATGTTTTCCTCCTGCCAGTCTAAGCCTGTTGGCTATTTCCAGGGCACCGAAATATGTTTTCAGCCTATAGGTAATAACCAGTTTGAACTTACCTGCTACATATAATTGACATACTTTCAGCAATGTTCTCGCCATACAAGTTGAAAGCTAATATCCACTCAGGCATACAGGTTTTTTTTAAAAAAGTCACGGTTGTCATGTCACTTGTTCTAAGTGTAGAGTTCAATATGGCCACTGTGTTTTCCGTGATATCACACATAACACTTGTACTAAGTTAAAATCTTCTAGTGCTATGTTTAAACAATTACCATCTAATGTTAAGATTTAAACAGTAATCCCCCCACTCCTCTGATATTACAGTGTAAATAATTGTCACGCTAGGTTTGGATTGGTCTTGTCCTAAGTTTAATTCCATTTGTGATATACTTAAACAACTGCCACCAGTAGTAAAAATCAGTAGATTTAGGCTCATTTTTTCCAAATCCATCAAAAATAGTAAGATTTCTTCGGTATTTCACGATTTTTGCTGTCATTTAAGAAATATAACCCAAAACTACGGATTTTTACTACTATAAGCTATTTTTATGGTTTTTAAAGGAATTTATCAACTTTTTAATATTCTTTATATTTCTCACTGATTTTATTTTTTTGTATTCCCTTTTTCCTCAAGAAAATCAAGTGTAAGGAAATAAGTTAAACGAATTCTT